>NC_135974.1:28858335-29458335 GCF_053455715.1 Rhinoraja longicauda | reverse complement strand
AGCATCCACTGCTCAAGGGCAAATGGACAATCCGTGCTGACCTTGTTGGCAAATCCATCTTGCAAAAGGTTTAGTTTCAGTTTTAGAGATACAGCATGGAATCAGGCCCCTAGGCCCAACCGAGTCCATATTGAACATCATGTGTAGGAAAATAACTGCAGATGCTGTTCAAATTGAAGGTAGGCACGAAATGGTGGAGTAACTCAGCGCGTCAGGCAGCATCTCAGCAGATGCTGCCTGACCCGCTGAGTTACTCCAGCATTTTGTGTCTACCTCCATATTGAACATTGATCACTTGTTCTATGTTATCCCACTTTCTCATCCAGTTCCTACAGGCTAGTATCAATTGAGTGGCCATTTAACCTATAAGCTCACATGTTTTGGGTATGTGGAAGGGAACTAGAGCATCCTGAGGAAACCCACACGGTCATAGGGTAAACGTGCAAACGTGTGATCTCTAATAAGATCATTACACTACTCCTCCAAAAAGTAGCGTCTCAACTCTTTCAGTGTGATAACTAGGAAAGATCATACTGCAAATTAATCTTGTGGTCGAAAGCTGAACCCTTTCCAAATCCTCCATCTCAGCCAACATACGGCATGGTAGCGCAGCGGTAGAGTTGCTGCTTTACAGCGAATGCAGCGCCGGAGACTCAGGTTTGATCCTGACTACGGGTGCTGCACTGTAAGGAGTTTGTACGTTCTCCCCGTGACCTGCGTGGGTTTTCTCCGAGATCTTCGGTTTCCTCCCACACTCCAAAGACGTACAGGTATGTAGGTTAATTGGCTGGGTAAATGTAAAAATTGTCCCTAGTGGGTGTAGGATAGTGTTAATGTACGGGGATCACTGGGCGGCACGGACTTGGAGGGCCGAAAAGGCCTGTTTCCGGCTGTATATATATGATATGATATGATATGATAATTGTCAGCGAATGCTAAACATGGTATTTTTCCCGGACAAACTGCCAATGCCTCCATGTAACTATTGGAAATGAGGGAAATTAGATTTAGTTTAGTGTTTAGTTTTGAGATACAGCGCGGAAACGGGCCTTTCAGCCCACCGAGTTCGCGCCGACCAGCGATCCCTGCACACATACACCATCCCACACACACTAGGGATCATTTAAAATCTTGCAAAGCCAATTAACCTACAAACCTGTATTTCTTTGGAGTGTGGGAGGAAACCCGAGGCACCCGGAGAAAAACCACACAGGTCAAGGGGGGAACTCAAACTACAAACTCTGTACAGACAGCATCCGTAGACAGGATCGAACCCGGATCTCTGGTCCTTTAAGGCAGTAAGATGTATTCAGTCTTCCAGTGTACTAGGAGTCAGGTATCACCCAGGTTCTGCTCAGTTTAGTTTATTGTCACGTGTATTGAGGTACAGTGAAAAGCTTTTGTTGCGTGCTAACCAGTCAGCAGAAACCCAGTACATGATTATTATCAATGCATTCACAATGTATAGATACATGATAAGGGAATAACGTTTAGTCATTAGATTAACTAGACTCTTCACTCTGCCTTCAAGTTCTTAATTCCATCACAAACATTCTGTTTATTGATCCTTGATTCAGGATAAATGATTAATTCAGTGAAGTAGCTGTAAGTTAGGTTTTGCCTCTTCTATCTGCCACACTGGTTAATTCAATTTAGAAGTCAGTTTAATTTAAAATGAAAGGTGATGTCTCTGTTTTAGTGGAATGCAAAAGAAGTAAAAGTGAATAAATTTGTCAGAAAAGCAGGTTGAGCGGGAAAATTAGAACTTGTAAATTGCCGTGCGTAGAAAATGCATTTACTTATTTAATAATATATAAAGTCAATTTATGTCACCACGTACGATTTAAAAGACACTCGGACAGGCACATGGATAGGAAAGGTTTAGAGGGATGTGGACCAAATGCGGGCAAATGGGACGAGCTTAGATGGGGCAGCTTGGTTGACATGGACAAGCTGGGCCGAAGGGCCTGTTTCCGTTCTCAATGATTCCATGACCCCCTGACTTTATTCTCATAAGATGTTAAAAAATTGATGGGCTATTAAAGCAACAGTACTTAATTTTTTAGGCCGTCCTTACAATTTGATAGAAAAAAGCCTCCTTACAGTACTTTTAATGCACAGTGCAATCTGCATGTGTTAGCATGGATGGCAATTTACACTGTAATTTTGAAACGAAAATAAAAATACATTGTAATTTTGAGATGAAAAAAATAGCAGATGCACTATTAGAAACATCTAATTTAATACTTAAAATCTCAAAAGAATCATTTAATTGCTGAATCTAAATCATATCTAAGTTGTATTTTACATACATTTTAGGCTCTTTCATAAGTTGATGAATTTAAACCAATGGACTTAAAATATTCTTAAGTCATAATATTCTATAAAATTTCTTTAGGCCACAGGTAATCAGAGGGTGGTGAATCTGTGGAATTCTTTGCCACCGAAGGCTGTGGAGGCCATCAATGGATATTTTTAAGGCAGAGATAGATAGATTCTTGGTTAGTACGGAGCCATGGGGAGAAGGCAGGAGAATGGGGTTAGGAAGGAGAGATAGATCAGCCATGATTGAATGGCAGAGTAGACTTGATGGGCTGAATGGCCCAATTCTGCTTCTATCATTTATGAACTTATGAATATTGATAAAAGAGATAGAGGAAAATGGCAATTGAATCAAATTAAAATTGATAAATTCAAGCCAAAATAAGTTGAGAAAGTGAAATGGAGACAAAAAAACGGAGTGAGAGAGGAAAAAGAAGTAAAATGAGTAAGAACATGTCATTGAAGATTTGCCATTTAAAATACCTCCAACAAACATGAAAGAAATTCACATCTATTATCGATTACTTTCTGGGTGGAAGAGTTTAAGGTCATAAGGTCATAAGTGCTAGGAGCAGGATACGGCCATTCGGCCCATCGTCTAATCCGCCATTCAATCACGGCTGATCTATCTCTCCCTCTCAACCCCACTCTCCTGCCTTCTCCCCATAACCCCTGACACCCGTACTAATCAACGATCTATCTTGCTTGATGAGTGATTTTTAACATGTATGGCCACCAAAGGCTTACATTTTATTATAGACAATAGGCAATAGGTGCAGGAGTAGGCCATTCGAGCCAGCACTGCCATTCAATGTGATTATGGCTGATCATCCACAATCAATACCCCGTTCCTGCCCGCTCCCCATACCCCCTGACTCCGCTATCCTTAAGAGCTCTATCTAACTCTCTCTTGAAAGCATCCAGAGAATTGGCCTCCACAGCCTTCTGAGGCAGAGAATTCCACAGATTTACAACTGAGTAAAAACGTTTTTCCACTTCTCCGTTCTAAATGGCCTACCCCTTATTCTTAAACTGTGGCCCCTGGTTCTGGACTCCCCCAACATTGGGAACATGTTTCCTGCCTCTAGCGTGTCCAATCCCTTAAAAATCCTATATATCTCAATAAGATCCCCTCTCATCCTTCTAAATTCCAGTGTATACAAGCCCAGTCGCTCCAGTCTTTCAACATATGACAGTCCTGCCATTCCGGGAATAAACCTAGTGAATCTACGCTGCACTCCCTCAATAGCAAGAATGTCCTTCCTCAAATTTGGAGACCAAAACTGCACACAGTACTCCAGGTGTGGTCTCACTAGGGCCCTACTGCAGAAGGACCTCTTTGCTTCCATACTCAACTCCTCTTGTCATGAAGGCCAACATGCCATTAGCTTCAATGACTGGAAATAAGCCTTTTACAGTTTGTTTAATGGGCATTTATTATGCAAATGCAGCAATTGCATGAAAATGTTGTCTTCATAATCAAATGACAATTTGACTGACTTGACTGAGATATTTTGTTGAAGTGACAAAGCTTGTGAATGAGAAAATAACTGCAGATGCTGGTACAAATCGAAGGCATTTATTCACAAAATGCTGGAGTAACTCAGCAGGTCAGGCAGCATCTCGGGAGAGAAGGAATGGGCGACGTTTCGGGTCGAGACTCTTCTTCAGACTGATGTCAGGGGGGGGCGGGACAAAGGAAGAATATAGGTGGGGACAGGAAGATAGAGGGAGATCTGGGAAGGGGGAGAGGAAGAGAGGGACAGAGGAACTATCTAAAGTTGGAGAAGTCGATGTTCATACCACTGGGCTGCAAGCTGCCCAGGCGAAATATGAGGTGCTGTTCCTCCAATTTCCGGTGGGCCTCACTATGGCACTGGAGGAGGCCCATGACAGAAAGGTCAGACTGGGAATGGGAGGGGGAGTTGAAGGGCTTGTGAATGAAGTGAGAATAGTTAGTGTTGTGTACATGGACTGCAGTGGACTTCGATGGACTGAAGAAGGGTCTCGTCCTGAATCATCACCTATTCCTTCTCTCCAGAGATGCTGCCTGACCCACTGAGTTACTCCAGCATTTTGTGTCCATCTTCAGTGTAAACCAGCATCTGCAGTTCTTTCCCACATATTTCAGTCTGATAAAATGAGAAGCAGGAAGCTGCAGATGCTGGTTCGTACAAAAAAAGACACAAAGTGCTGGAGTAGCTCTTTGGTTTAAGGCAGCATCTGTAGGTCCTTCCTGAATATTGATGGTCATGTAGTTGGCTTGGCAGCAGTGTTGAAGCTAATGGGATCAATGGACAAAAAATGGTGTTATGGCCAATGCACATGCAAAATTGAAGATAGACTCAAAATGCTGGAGTAACTCAGCGGGTCGGGCAGCATCTAGATAGAAGGAATGGGTGACGTTTGGGGTCGAGACCCTTCTTCAGACTGAGGAAAATTGGTTGAGGGATAAAATGCAGAGAGGCATGATGAATAGTTATTTTGCCTGCTGCTGAGAGTTGCGCCCTGTTAGAACTACTGCTGTTTCTAATATACATCTTGGACTCGGTTTTCAAATTGACAAATGATATGAATCTGGTAAGTGTTAAACAGTGAGAAAAATAATGACGCACTTCAAGAGATAGCGGTAGGAATGCGTGGGCAATCATATGGGAACTATCCAAGTGTGCTCACCTGAGAGGTTTAAACAAGTACCTGCAATCCCATCATGTCAGATGCAATACACAATTTCCTGATGTTAGATTGGATTATACCTGCAATAAACAATGCTTGTCGTTGGATGCTTATACCCAAGCTAATGTTGGAATGCTTAGTTATATATGCCCAAGTTCAATGATGATACAACAAAACATAAGGATATGATACAATGTAAAATTGTGCTACATTAGTGGATCATTGCAGTTTCGTGTTGAACCTCATATTGATTCTGGACATGCAGTTACACAATGGTCTATGCTTTACAAATGCAGTTTGCATGCCAACATGTACACATCCATGCACGCACACTCGACACCAAAGCACAACCATGTTATTGCCATCTGTAATTTATGTCACTTAAATTATGTTACATTACATACAATAATTCTTCTTCTTTGGGCGGGCACGGTGGTGCAGCGGTAGAGCTGCTGCCTCACAGCGCCAGAGACCCCGGGTTCGATCCTGACTATGGGTGCTATCTGTGTGGAGTCTGTATGTTCTCTGATGGACCACGTGGGTTTTCTCCAGGTGCTGCTGTTTCCTCCCGCACTCCAAAGATGTGCAGGTTTGTACGCTAACCGGCTTCTGTAAACTGTCCCTCGAGTGTAGGATGCGAAAGTGGGATGACATAGAAATAGTGTACGGATGATCACTGGGTGGCATACCCTCAGTGGGCCGAAGGGCCTGATTCCATGATAAACATAACACATTTTATTCAGCATTATAAACACAAGCAAGTTCTCAAAAATGTCAGAAATATTTTAAAACTTTAATGAGCTATTTACAAATAAATATCATAAAGGCTTTTAATCCTGTTTGAGCTTGCTGGTGATAACTGAAAAATTTCACACCATATTTCTGCCATTCCATCAATCTTTCCCAAATGATCTGTTTGATTCTTGGATAATTTGACCTTGAAGTGATTTAATCTACCAATGCCTACAACCTGCCTTGCAAGCGATTCCATAAAACAACCAGTGAAATAATGAAGATAGATGAATTATTGCTTAATACATTTTTAATGGTGCTATTCTGCTGCATTAATTTGACAGTTTGCATATTTACCAGCAACATGCCACTTCAGATTTGAAATGATATGACAGGGTTTGTAATCATTATAGGATATAATAATGGTAGACCTCGAGAACAAAAGCACCTACTGTATTTATAGGAACTGTAAATTGGCCCAGAGTTTGCGTTGGTAATAATGATTAAGTTATCAGCAGTCATTATTATTAAGTAAATTGAACAGGAATCTCCAGCATCCACACATGCGCAGATAAATGTGGAAATAGGGATTTTACTGGCCCGGTAGCGCAGCGGTAGAGTTGCTGCTTTACAGCGAATGCAGCGCCGGAGACTCAGGTTCGATCCTGACTACGGGTGCTGCACTGTAAGGAGTTTGTACGTTCTCCCCGTGACCTGCGTGGGTTTTCTCCGAGATCTTCGGTTTCCTCCCACACTCCAAAGATGTACAGGTATGTAGGTTAATTGGCTGGGTAAATGTAAAAAAAAATAAAAAATTGTCCCTAGTGGGTGTAGGATAGTGTTAATGTACGGGGATCGCTGGGCGGCACGGACTTGGTGGGCCGAAAAGGCCTGTTTCCGGCTGTATATATATATGATATGATATGATGATATGATAATCGCTGTACAAGAAGAAAGGCCCCACTAACAATATTTGGAAGAAGAAAAACGTGTTATTAATTAGCTGGACAGGAATGACAAAATAATTTCATGAGATATTTCCCCTCCCCATGACAAGAGAAAACAATCACAATCAGTCACGATCACAATCACAATAATACTTTATTGGCCAAGTATGTTTTGCAACATACGAGGAACTTCATTTGCCATACAGTCACACCAATAAAAAGCACCAGGACAAACAAAATACATTTTAACATGAACATCCACCACAGTGACTCCTCCACATTCCTCACTGTGATGGAAGGCGAAAAACAAGTTCAATCTCTCCCTTCTTTGTCCTCCAGCGGTCGGGGGCCTCTAACCTTCCGTGGACGGGACGATCTTGACTCCCGTAGCCGGCGGCGAGCCTTCCTCGTCGGGGACCACTGTGCCCAAGATCATACAGTTGAGAGCTGCAGTGAAGACATGTTAAAGACTGTCAGCATTACTGTGTTCCCTGCCAACGGAGGGATGGGGAAGGGGGGAGTTCCAAGCTACCCCTCGTTAGATAAATATAATGTACACACGTAATAAACAGCACTGAGCTACACCAACAACAGTGAGCAAATACAACCATCTTCCAACAAAGTGGCAGCATTCTTATGGTGCCAATGTTAACTCATACTTTATGTATCTGGCTGCAACTTCAGTCCCAGCACTCTGAACACTTTAGTTTATTTTAGTTTACAGATACAGCGTGGAAACAGGCCCTTCGGCTCACCCAGTCCACGATCACCCCATACACGAGCACTACCCTACACACCAGGGACAATTTACAATGTTACCAAAGCCAATTAACCTACAAACCTGTACGTTCGTTGGAATATAGGAGGAAACTGGATACTTCCAGAGAAAACACATGGGGTCACGGGAAGTAGGTACAAACTCCGTACAGACAGCGCCCGTAGTCAGGATCGAACACGGGTCTCTGGCGCTGTAAGGCGGGAACTCTACCGCTGTGCACTACATGTACCAGACCTGAACTTCTGATCTTTCCTTTCTCTCAACTTCCCATTGGTGTAAAATAGATGGTAGAGGGCCAGCAGCGAGGCTCACATCTCTCCTTATTTTTGTTTTCAGTCAATTCATAAGCAGATCAGTGATAATGCAAGATGGGCTGCCAGTTCCCTATTACCTCTGCTACACTATTGCACAAATCAGGAATTACCTCAGGTGCTATTTAAATTCATTTTGTACCAGGTTTAAAAACTCTTGAAAATAATCGGATCTCAAAGTTAAACATGGATAGGACGAAACGATATTATCTTTGCTAACTTTTGTGCAACATTGGAGGTGAATCTTGCTTCCCGTAGCCATGGGTATCACAACCAAGTTTAAAGGACACAAAATGTTAGAGTAAATCAACATCTCAGGGAGCATCTCTGGATGGCGTTTTGGGTTGGGCCCCTTCTTCAGATGGATTGTGTTAGGGGGGGGGGGGGAAAGCTGGAAGAGAGGTGGGGGAGGAACGAAGCCTGGCAAGTGATAGGTGGATGCAGATGAGGGAGGTTTGATAGACAAAAGCTCGTTTAGTGTGGTTCAGAGATACAGCACAGAAACATGCCCTTCGGCCCACCGAGTCCGCGTCGACCAGCGATCCCCGTCCATTAACACTTTCCTTCACACCGGTGCCAATTTAAAATCTTTACCGAAGCCAATTAACCTACAAACCTGTTTGACTTTATAGAGTGGGAGGAAAGCGGAGCACCTAGAGAAAACCCAGGTGGTCTCGGGGAGAACGTACAAACTCCGTACAGACAACACCCGTAGTCAGGATTGAACCCGGGTCCCTGGCGCTGTGAGGCAGCAATTCAATCGCTGTGCCATGATGCTGCACCAGTGGTGTCTACTGGAAGTGTGGAACAGATTTAGATATGGCATGCTTCTTTATCAGGTATGCACCAGAGGTCATTTTCCATATGTGTATCATTTTTATTTTTCCTTCCTATCAAAGTATCTTGCCGAGTTCCAAACCACTGTGTGATGACATCATAGTAAAAATCTTGAAATGGAAATGCGGTCAGAAAATAAATTCTTTTTAGATGCAGCTCATTCCAATCTTGGAACATACACCACTATGAACCGGATAGACAAATATGTCTCACGCTTCCACCAGCACCCGTTGGAAGCCTTGATGCCTGGAGGGCAATCGAGCCCGTTACAAAAGTCTGCGTACGATTTTGAAAATAGCTTTTACCATTCTCCGATGTAGCGTCTCTCCAGAGATGGTATGGTCGTCAATCTTGTGTTTCTCCGCCCTTTGTTCATTTCGACAGTGGAAGAGCAGTTAAGGCAGTCACGGTGTGAAATCTCCCTTAAATGGAGCACATGGGTAGGAATCATCCATCCTCATTATAAACAAGAATCCAGATTCGCCTCCCAGTCGGTAACAATTGACCCTTGATAAAATCTAAAAGAAATGAATTCTAAGATCTGCAGACTAGACACGTCAAATTCATCAGAGATGCAACGCTTAAACTGTGGCCTGGAATTCGGATGTTTATTGGAAAGAATGGCATTTCAAATATTCACATTATTATTTTTCTCTTTTAAAAGTATGCTGCTGTTCACTTCAATTTCTTTCTTCTGTGGTGAAAGTGATGTCGTTCAGTGGGTACTGTAAGTAAACCCGTCATTACTTTGCTGCCATTTCTATCTTGGCCATTTCTGAAATCCGGAGGGGACATTTAAAAAGAAAATCACTGAATTCAGACTTATAAAAAAGACAAGATGAAGGTAATTGGAAAGAAAAACAGCAGGCAAATATATAATAGCCAGACATTGTACTACACATTCTTCATTACATTCACTGACCTTTTAAATAAGGCATTTATATTCCTTTTCTCCTTGAGGTTTCGATCAAAATTGTACACAAGTGTACATAAACACTGATATCACCCTGTGGAGAAATAAATTTGCTAAGTCTGGAGATAATATCTACAGGAACATTTCCAAATGATCAAAGCTAAAGACATATAAGCCAAATGAGGAAGCCATTTGCAGTTTAGCTTCGTATTTAGAGATGCAGTGTGGAAACAGGCCCTTCGGCCCTCCGAGTCCGCACCAACCAATGATGACCTGTACAATAGTTCTATCCTTCACAAGAAGGAACAAGTTACAGAAGCCAATTAACCCTCAAACTTGCAAAATGTGGGAGGAAACCGGAGCACCTGGAGAAAACCACGTGGTTCCAGGGAGGACGCACAAACTCAGCACCCAGAGTTAAGATCAAACCCGGGTCTCTGGCACTGCAAGGCAGCAACTCTACTGCTGTGCCACCATGCCATTATGGTCCACTAAATGCAAGGGAGCCTTAAACACTTTGTAAATGTAGTTCAACTCTACACAGGTCACCATATTCGACACAGCAAGAGACCAACTCTGTTTATCTTTGGAATGAGCTCCGACGATTACTTAACATCTTTAGGACCTCACAAGAGAAGAAAAGCAACGAAGAGAAGTGGAGAATTTAATTTTAATGTAGTAGCATTGAGATGTGAGATCATTTTATGCACGAGATAGTTCACCTTTCCCATTAGAGCACATCCAACCAAACATCCCTCCAATGCTATTTACAGTTGGCTCCAATCTAAAAGTAACAATAACATTTTGACAGCTAAGTAAGCTTTACAAGTAATCATTTGCAGGATGGGTCTCAAGGTGCTACTTGCTACAGGAAAGCTACTTGGCAGTAAAGCGGGCAGGGTAAGGTGTTTTAATGTTAGGTTAAGTCATAAACAATACTTTTTTAATTGGTTTAGGTTCATTATTGTCATGTGTACAGAAGTACAATGAAAGGCTTCATTTTGCATGCTATCCAATCAAATTCAGATAATGTTTAGGAAGGAATTGCAGATGCTGGTTTAAAATGAAGATAGACACAAAAAGCTGGAGTAACTCAGTAGGACAGGCAGCATCTCTGGAGAGAAGGAATGGGTGACGTTTCGGGTCAAAACCCTTCTTCAGGCTGTCTAAAGAAGGATCTCGACCCTAAACGTCACCCATTCCTTCTCTCCAGAGATGCTGCCTGTCCTGCTGAGTTACTCCAGCTTTTTGTGTCCGTCTTCAAATTCAGATAGTACTATACATGAAAGCATTCAAACCAAACTCAAGTACAATCGGTAGAGCGAAGGGAAAGATAGGTAGTCAGTTTAGTTTATTGTCACGTGTACTGAGGTACAGTGAAAAGCTTTTGTTGCGTGCTATCCAGTCAGCGGAAAGACAACACATGATTACAATCGAGCCATTTATGGTGTTTAGATAAGGGAATAATGTTTAGTGCAAGGTAAAGCCCGTAAAATCCGATCAAAGATAGTCCGAGGCTCACCAATGAGGTAGAGGGTAGTTCAGGACTGCTCTCTGGATGTGGTAGGATGGTTCAGTTGCCTGATAACAGCTGGGATGAAACAGTACCTGAATCTGGAGGGGGGAATTTTCACACGATGGGAGAGGGGAGAAGAGGGAGTGGCCGGGGTGTGACTTGTCCTTGATGATCCTGCTGGCCTTGCCGAGGCATGCAAGCAGAGTGCAGAATATAGTTCTCAGCAATGGTTCCAAAGACAGTCCAATGCTCGCAATGAGGTAGAGGAGAATCGGACAGTCCCCTTGTTTGTGAAACGTTTCTGAAAGCTCAATGAAATTGTGTAGGCACGATTGTTGTGAATATTCAGTATTCTTGCAGGCATTTAGCATTCAGGATCAAAAATATTTGTCTCCCTGCAGTATCTTTAAAGAAAGATTATTTGCTTTGGTCTTTCTTTAATTAAGAACTGGTTTTTTTAATATTGAAAGTGTAATAATGTGCCCAATGGAAACATTGAACCCATCTACAATCCGACATCGAGTTTCATGTGCACAATTAGACATAAAAGAAAAACAAAATAACAAAGAGCATTATATGTAAATCCTTGAGTATTGTGGAACAAGATCATCTCCACTGGGAAACCTATTCTGAAGAGATGCAAGTTCATTTAACACAATCTCTGTCAACAGTTTTAATAACAAAATTTCCAAAATACTGTTAAACTATTTAACCAGAGGAACTTATTGCAAAGAGAATATCTCCATTTTCTAGCATTTCAGAAGTAAGATGCTGTCAGAACCTGAAAATAGAATCCTCCACTTTGTGGTATTAACTTCAGAGGTACAATGCGGAAACAGGCCTTTCTGCCTACCGAGTCCGCGCTGGCCAATGAACCTAGCCTGTACACTAACCTACACACACGAGGGACGATTTTACAACTGACTGAACACGATTAACCGACAAACCTGTACGTCTTTGGAGTGTGGGAGGAAACCGGAGCACCCGGAGAAAACCCCACGCGATCACAGGGAGAACGTACAAACTCCATAAATCGGCTAAGTCTGGAGATAATATCTACAGTAACATTTATAAATGAACAAAGCGAATGGTGAGAGAGTGTAGGGGGAAACCGGAGCACCCGGTAAAAACCCACGCAGGTCACGGGGAGAACGTACAAACTCCATGCAGACAGCACCGGCAGTCAGGATCGAACCGGGATCTCTGGCGCTGTAAGGTGGCAACTCTACCGCCGCGCCACCTTGCACAGACAAGTGATCGTTTGTCGGCGTGGGCGTAGAGGGTCGAAGGACCTATTTCCTTCACCGTGTCTCTGAAAAAATAGCTTTTCCAATCAATTTTCTGACTTAGTCAGAATTTTATCTGTACTCTTTAAATATGTGAGTTCCATCAGCTGAGAAAGAAGTTGAGCATAGCTACGTTATCCTGCCTGTACAGCACACTATCTCAGGCATGAGTATTGTACATTCAACCATGCAGTCTGAATGTTGGGATCCACACCAGAACCACTGATGTGAGACTCGAGCCATGGGACGAATGCAAAATTAGATTTAAACAAGAGAAATATAAAAACAAATTGGTGGAACCACCAAAGTCTTCACTCACAATAAATAAAACCTCAACCACACTGATAAATAGAGGAGGTGCTATGCTCAGAAAATAATATTATTTATTAAATGTATTCCACTTCTTTTCCTTGATGAATAAATAACATAATACACTGGAAATTACAATTGAAGATGCGAATGGATGAATATTTAATACATTCTTCTGACGTTCGTTCCACACTATATTATTTGGACAGAATTTATTTTAAATAGATTAACATTTTCTTCAAAATGAAACATGAAGTTTTTTTAAAATATAAGATCAAGGGTATTTCCCAAAATAATGGTTTCTTTGATATTTGTAGCCTGCTGCATTGCATTTTCATATAACATGTAAATAAGTCGTAAGTCTGGGTCATTGTTTGTATATGGAGTCATATGGAGCCCGGGAAAACGGCCTACAGCCCTCTGTGTCACCATTTATCATTAAACAGCCATTTACACTAACCCTTTTGCTTTACCCACATCCAGAAGTTCTAGAGGGGAAAAGAAATTAAGGGCAGGGCCAATTGTGACCGATGTGAGAGGGGAGGTAAATACAGAAGTTAAAGTGTTGTACTTAAATGCGCGTAGTATAAAAAATAAAGTGGATGAGCTTGAGGCTCAGTTAGTCATGGGCAAGTATGATGTTGTAGGGATCACTGAGACATGGCTACAAGAGGACCAGGGCTGGGAACTGAATATTCAGGGGTACACAACGTATAGAAAAGACAGACAGGTGGGCAGAGGGGGTGGGGTTGCTCTGATGGTAAGGAATGATATACATTCCCTTGCAAGGGGTGACATAGAATCAGGAGATGTTGAATCAGTATGGATAGAAATGAGAAATTGTAAGGGTAAAAAGACCCTAATGGGAGTTATCTATAGGCCCCCAAACAGTAGCCTCGACATAGGGTGCAAGTTGAATCAGGAGATAAAATTGGCGTGACAAAAATGTAATCCTACGGTGGTTATGGGAGATTTCAACATGCAGGTAGACTGGGAAAATCAGGTTGGAAATGGACCCCAGGAAAGAGAGTTTGTAGAGTGCCTTCGAGATGGATTCTTAGAACAGCTTGTACTGGAGCCTACCAAGGAGAAGGCAATTCTGGATTTAGTGTTGTGTAATGATCCTGATCTGATAAGGGGACTAGAGGTAAAAGAGCCATTAGGAGGCAGTGATCACAACATGATAAGTTTTACTCTGCAAATGGAAAGGCAGAAGGGAAAATCGGAAGTGTCGGTATTACAGTATAGCAAAGGGGATTACAGAGGCATGAGGCAGGAGCTGGCCAAAATTGACTGAAAGGAGGCCCTAGCAGGGAAGGCGGTAGAACAGCAATGGCAGGTATTCCTGGGAATAATGCAGAGGTTGCAGGATCAATTTATTCCAAAGAGGTGGAAAGACTCTAAGGGGAGTAAGAGACACCTGTGGCTGACAAGGGAAGTCAGGGACAGCATAAAAATTAAGGAGAGGAAGTATAACATAGCAAAGAAGAGTGGGAAGACAGAGGATTGGGACTCTTTTAAAGAGCAACAAAAGTTAACTAAAAAGGCAATACGGGGAGAAAAGATGAGGTACAAGGGTAAACTAGCCAATAATATAAAGGAGGATAGCAAAAGTTTTTTTAGGTACGTGAAGAGGAAAAAAATAGTCAAGGCAAATGTGGGTCCCTTGAAGACAGAAGCGGGGGAGTTTACTGTGGGGAACAAGGAAATGGCAGACGAGCTGAACTGTTACTTTGGATCTGTCTTCACTGAGGAAGATACACACAATCTCCCAAATGTTCTAGGGGCCGGAGAACCTAGGGTGATGGAGGAACTGAAGGAAATCCACATTAGGCAGGAAATGGTTTTGGGTAGACTGATGGGACTGAAGGCTGATAACTCCCCAGGGCCTGATGGTCTGCATCCCAGGGTACTTAAGGAGGTGGCTCTAGAAATAGTGGAAGCATTGGAGATCATTTTTCAATGTTCTATAGATTCAGGATCACTTCCTGTGGATTGGAGGATAGCAAATGTTATCCCACTTTTTAAGAAAGGAGGGAGAGAGAAAACGGGTAACTATAGACCAGTTAGTCTGACATCAGTGGTGGGGAAGATGCTGGAGTCAATTATAAAAGACGAAATTGCTGAGCATTTGGATAGCAGTAACGGGATCATTCCGAGTCAGCATGGATTTACGAAGGGGAAATCATGCTTGACAAATCTACTGGAATTTTTTGAGGATGTAACTAGGAAAATTGACAGGGGAGAGTCAGTGGATGTGGTGTACCTCGACTTTCAGAAAGCCTTCGACAAGGTCCCACATAGGAGATTAGTGGGCAAAATTAGGGCACATGGTATTGGGGGTAGGGTACTGACATGGATAGAAAATTGGTTGACAGACAGAAAGCAAAGAGTGGGGATAAATGGGTCCCTTTCGGAATGGCAGGCAGTGACCAGTGGGGTACCGCAAGGTTCGGTGCTGGGACCCCAGCTATTTACGATATACATTAATGACTTAGACGAAGGGATTAAAAGTACCATTAGCAAATTTGCAGATGATACTAAGCTGGGGGGTAGTGTGAATTGTGAGGAAGATGCAATAAGGCTGCAGGGTGACTTGGACAGGTTGTGTGAGTGGGCGGATACATGGCAGATGCAGTTTAATGTAGATAAGTGTGAGGTTATTCACTTTGGAAGTAAGAATAGAAAGACAGATTATTATCTGAATGGTGTCAAGTTAGGAGGAGGGGGACTTCAACGAGATCTGGGTGTCCTAGTGCATCAGTCAATGAAAGGAAGCATGCAGGTACAGCAGGCAGTGAAGAAAGCCAATGGAATGTTGGCCTTCGTAACAAGAGGAGTTGAGTATAGGAGCAAAGAGGTCCTTCTACAGTTGTACCGGGCCCTGGTGAGACCGCACCTGGAGTACTGTGTGCAGTTTTGGTCTCCAAATTTGAGGAAGGATATTCTTGCTATGGAGGGCGTGCAGCGTAGGTTCACTAGGTTAATTCCCGGAATGGCGGGACTGTCGTATGTTGAAAGGCTGGAGCGATTGGGCTTGTATACACTGGAATTGAGAAGGATGAGGGGGGATCTTATTGAAACATATAAGATAATTAGGGGATTGGACACATTAGAGGCAGGAAACATGTTCCCAATGTTGGGGGAGTCCAGAACAAGGGGCCACAGTTTAAGAATAAGGGGTAGGCCATTTAGAACGGAGATGAGGAAGAACTTTTTCAGTCAGAGAGTGGTGAAGGTGTGGAATTCTCTGCCTCAGAAGGCAGTGGAGGCCAGTTCGTTGGATGCTTTCAAGAGAGAGCTGGATAGAGCTCTTAAGGATAGCGGAGTGAGGGGGTATGGGGAGAAGGCAGGAACGGGGTACTGATTGAGAGTGATCAGCCATGATCGCATTGAATGGCGGTGCTGGCTCGAAGGGCTGAATGGCCTACTCCTGCACCTATTGTCTATTGTCTATTGTCTATTGTCAACACCCTCCCTAGATTCTACATCGTATCTATTCACTGGAGGCGATTTGTGTTGACTGATGAAGCCACAAACGTGTACACGGTGGCGCAGCAGTAGAGTTGCTGCCTTACAACGCCAGAGACCCGGTTTTGATCCGAACTACGGGTGCTGTCTGGATGGAGATTGTACGTTCTCCCCATGGATTTTCTCCGGGATCTTCGGTTTCCTCCCACACTCCAAAGACGTACAGGTTTGTAGGTTAATCATAATCATACTTTATTTTGCCAAGTATGTTTTGCAACATACGAGGAATTTGATTTGCCATACAGTCATACCAATAAATAAAAAGCAACAAAACCCACAAAATACATTTTGACATAAACATCCATCACAGCGACACCTCCACATTCCTCACTGTGACGGAAGACGAAAATAAAAAGTTCAATCTCGTCCCTTCTTTGGCTTGGTATAATTGTAAATTGTCCCCAGTGTATGTGGGATAGATAGTGTTAGTGTGCGTGTATCGGGGGCTTGGTGGTCCAAAGGGCCTGTTTCCGCACTGTATCTCTAGACTGTAGGAAAGCAGGAGGAAACTGGGGCACCTAGAGGAATACCTACACGGGCACAGGGATGACGTGCAAACTCGATACCAATAGGACCAACAGTCAAGATAAGTTCATAAGTTCGAGGAGCACAATTAGGCCATTCGGCCCATCAAGTCTATTCCGCCATTCAATTATGACTGATCTTTCTTTCCCTCCCAGCTCCATTCTCCTGCCTCCTCCCCGTAACCCCTGACACCTGTACTAATCAAGAATCTGCCAATCTCCGCCTTGAAAATACCCATTGATGACCTCCACAGCGGTCTGTGGCAATTCATTCCACAGATTTACCACCCTCTGACTAAAGGAATCCCTCCTCATCTCCTTCCTAAAGGAGCATCCTTTCATTCTGAGGCTATGACCTCTGGCCCTAGACTCTCCAACTGGTGGAAACATCCTCTCCGCATTCAATCTATCCAGGCCTTGAACCTGACTGAACCTGGGTAGCTGAAGCTGGGAGGCAGATGTCTTCTTGCTGTGCTTTGTAGACCAAAATAAAACACATCTGTGTTTGGACTCTTCTGGCCTCGGTAGGTATTACTGAAGTTGAAACTCACTTGAAGTCGAAACACAGTCCAAAACCCATCCAAAGTAACAATACAATTGGTGATGATGTCCGTCCACACTTTCAATACAGATGAACACAAGCTGTGAAGAGCTGAAGAAAGAGAATCATCATTGTATCTCCAAATAATCACAGCTCTATCCTGCCCGTCAAGGGACTTGGAAAAACAAGTTAAAAGCGCCAGAATTGGCAGAAAATGACCCTGACCCGCCAAGCTCCTCAGCAGAGTCTCGATGCAATGAATCACGTCGTCGGGGAACGAAAGAAAGTGATTTTTTTTTTCCCTCACAGAAATTGGCTCCAAAGCGTATCGCAGACTCAATAATTTATCAGCTTCAAAGTTAGCTAACAATATCCTGTTTGCAGAATAGTTTGGTAGTTGAAAGTTTACTTCAACCCACAGCCCTGTGAGATGGTGAAGGCCATGAACTGGATCACATTATCACCTGCCTCAGCACCATCGCAAAGATCGTGAATGATCACGTTGACATTCTGAAAGCAACTGGAGCTTCAGAGAATTTTAGAATTTATAATGAAGGCCAGGTTCATGTTTGGTCTCGATGATCTAGTCTAAGCTGCTAAACTGAAGATTGGCATCATGGATTTGGCTTGGGGCTGCACAGTGCTAGAGTTGCTGCCTTACAGCGCCAGAGGCCCGGGTTAGATTCTGACCATGGGTGCTGTCTGTACGGAGTTTGTACTTTCTCCCTGAGATTGTGTGGGTTTTCCATGGGAGCTCCAGTTTCCTCCCACATCCCAGTACCTTCAAATGCTCATCATATGTTAACCCAATCTTTCCTGGGATCATTTTGTGTCAAGCATTTTGTGTCTATCTTCAGTTTAAACCAGTTTCTGCAGTTCCTTCCTACACACTCAGCATTACATCCCTGCTTTTATAATTCTAGTCCTCTTGAGATAAATGCTAGCATTGCATTCGCCTCAAGAACAGCAGCGTTTGGCTACAAATGATCGCAATTTCTGGGCATGAAAGGAATCAAGGTTTTTGGGGGATGGTTTTGGAAAATGATCTCGGTGATAATGAATGACACAGCTGGCTCAAAGGCCCAAATGACCATCTCCTGCTCTGACTTCATGAACTGATGAATCCAAATTGTCTTTGTCGGTGCCCAGCCAATTGTTGTTTTAAAATTACAAAGAGTAAATCACGCTCGAAGAAAAGCCACAGGGCAGCAGCTTGTAAATTGAAGCACAAAGCAACACGGCAGAATGTTGTGGCCCTTGTGGTATCAGCTCAGCGAGAAGAGTTTCCTCATAGCAAGTCATAAAGAGAGAATCCATAACTACTGCTGATTGCACAGAATTTACTTAACACAGCATCTTTGCTACAAAGGCCTGGATTGGGAGGCAACAGTAGTTAAAAGTCACAATCGCGACTGATAGAAATTTTCTGGTGATGCAAGTTGACACAGTTGCATTCCAGATGGGAGTACAATAATAAAGAGTTCAGCCAACTTCAGGAGGAGCACAGTCCATCACGTAAATTTTCAGAAGGGCGGCACGGTGGCGCAGTGGTTGAGTTGCCGCCTTACAGCGCTGGGGACCCAGGTTTGATCCTGACTACGGGTGCTGCCTGAACGGAGTTTGCACATTCTCCCCGTAACCGCGTGGGTTTTTTCCCCACAGGTTCACTGGTTTCCTTCCACACTTCAAAGACGTACAGGTTTGCAGTTTAATTGGCTTCAAAGTTAGTGCAGAGGAATGATCTATGAATTTTGGATGAAGTACCAATGGAATTCCATCTACATCAAACTAAGTTGAAGTTGTCCAAGTGCACCATCAAACAGCCAGAGATCCTGTATCTTGGTTTGAAGGTCTATACTAATTGGTTGCAACCTGTCAAAGATGAGGTTGTTGCCAATAGAAACCCAAATGTCCTGAGAATTTCACAGAGTTTAGGTCCTTTTTGGAAATGATTCAATATTATTTCGGATGCTCGCCAGACTGTCATGACTAGATGATTGTTCCATCGTCATTGCACCAACTTCTTTAAAAAAAACACAAGAATTGAAACTGTGGAGGAAGGAACTGCAGAAGCTGGCTTACACCGAAGAGGGACACAAAATGGTGGAGAAAAACTCAACGGGCCAGGCGGCGTCTCTGGAGAAAAGGAATCGGTGATGTTTCAGGTATGCAGAGGGTCCCGACCCGAAACGTCACCTATTCCTTTTATCCTGAGATGCTGCCTGACCCAGCTGAGTTACTCCAGCATTTTGTGTCTATCTAAGAAATGGCACCGAACTGAACCAGGGAGTCACAGTTTAATGAGTAAACCTTCACTGGTTCCCTGTGGACCATGGAGGACTCTCAAGATATCATGCGATGCACCTCAAGTTATGGCAGATGCATTGACATAGTCAAGCCAAGAGTGTTTTATTGTCATATGCCCCAGATAGAACAATGAAATTCTTACTTGCTGCAGAACAACAGAATATGTAAATATGAGAAAAAGTTCAGAGTGCACACACACACACACACACACACACACACGATCCTCACTACCTCTTGTGGAGATGAGATGATTAACTTATATCAGAGTGATGGCAAGAGCAAAGTATGGAGGAGAGAAGGAACTGCCCAAGATCCAAAGCATACCACCTCAACTGTGAAACACTGTGGTGGGGGTGTTATGGCCAAAATGGTCAATTCTTGAGTGGCCAAGTCAATCACCCGATCTGAACCCAAATGAGCATGCCTTTTATATGCTGAAGAGAAAACTGAAGGGGACTGGCCCCCAAAACAAGCATAAGCTAAAGATGGCTGCAATACAGGCCTGGCAGAGCATCACCAGAGAAGACGCCCAGCAACTGGTGATGTCCATGAATCGCAGACTTCAAGCAGTCATTGCATGCAGAGGATATGCAACAAAATACTAAACATGACTACTTTCATTTACATGACATTGCTGTGTCCCAAACATTATGGTGCCCTGAAATGGGGAGACTATGTATAAACAATGTTGTAATTTCTACATGGTGAAACCAAAATGTATAAAAATGGCCTTTATTAAAATCTGATAATGTGCACTTTAACCACGCGATTTTTTTCTATAACAAATCTCAAACTGTGGAGTACAGAGGCAAATAAATAAATGATGGGTCTTTATCCAAACATTATGGAGGGCCCTGTATATATATTCACACACATACATACATACATACATACATACATACATACATACATACATACATACATACATACATACATACATACATACATACATACATACATACATACATACATACATACATACATACATACATACATACATACATACATACATACATACATACATACATACATACATACATACATACATACATACATACATACATACATACATGCATGCATGCATGCATACATACATACATACATTCATACATACATACATACATACATACATTCATACATACATACATACATACATACATACATACATACATACATACATACATACATACATACATACATACATACATACATACATACATACATACATACATACATACATATATTACACACATATATACATGCGCACACACACATATATATATGTACACACACACACATATATATATATATACACACGCACACATATATATATACACATGCACACATATATATACACACACACACATATATATATACACATACACACATATATACACACACATGCACATATACATACACATCAAAAACAAACAATAAAAGTGCAATAATAACAATAGATGTATCGAACTACACACAAATTAACAAACAATTACCCCTGTATTTTCAGTGAAAAGTTAATTCTTTAGGTTCCCACAGAAAGCTGTAACTGGATGGGACGTCATCATTTACATTTCAATTGACAAAAGATATTTAATTGTGTAATCAGAAAGTACTTTCATGATTGTTTTGAGCAACAAATGTTACTGGCAATTCTAAGCTCTATCGCAGCAATTCCAATAATGCTTCCTGAGATGTAAAGATGGGCAGATTTCATAAGGTCATAAGTGATAGGAGCAGAATTAGGCCATTTGGCCCATCAAGGCTGCCTTGCCATTCAATGATGGCTGATCTATCTCTCCCTCCCAACCCCCTTCTCCTGCCATTTGCTGCCAGAGGGATTACACAATTATATATAATTTGCCAAAGTGAAGCGTAATTGCTGATGCCAGACCCAGCTGCAACATGAATCATCCAGTATTGGGAAGGTTTATCTTTATATTGCCACTTCCAGATTGGGATACTCAGTCACAGTTGCAGACAGCGCTCAGGCAGTGAAGCAAATGGTCGTCCACAAGCATGTCTATGAACGCACTCAGCATCCAAATGAAAACTCAAAGCCTGACCTAAAAGAGAAAGCAAGGGGTAGAAACTCAAGCAAAAGACAACGGTAAGGAACAAAGAAAAGGAATGTTATCATCAAGTCAACAGACAGGTGAACAAGAATCATCAATCGGACCACAGTTTCAGAGTTTAGAGATACAGCGTGGAAACAGGATCTTCGGCCCACCGCGTCCGCGCCAACCAGCGATCACCGATCACCCCGTACATTAAGACTATCCAACACATTAGGGACAATTTACAATCTTATTGAAGCCAATTAACCAACAAACCTGTACATCATTG
This sequence comes from Rhinoraja longicauda, assembly GCF_053455715.1. NCBI lineage: Eukaryota > Metazoa > Chordata > Chondrichthyes > Rajiformes > Arhynchobatidae > Rhinoraja > Rhinoraja longicauda. The sequence continues at coordinate 29,436,462 of NC_135974.1, read as the reverse complement.
GGATGTGGAAGGAAACCAGAGCACCAGGAGAAGACCCATGCAGTCATGGGGAGAACGTACAAACTCCGTACAGACAACACACGTAGTCAGGATCGAATGGGGGTCCCTGGCGCTTTAAGGCAGCAACTCTACCGCTGTACCATTGTGCCACCCTTCATAGTTAGGGTGCCCTTGAGTTACACAGCTCAAGTCTGCAGTATAAACAGTTGTTCAGTGTACTTTGGAATTAAGTTAGAAATGTCGATGTTAATTTGATGATCACGGTGGGAGACACATTGATGATCACAGTGGGAGACAAGATGCACAATGATGTCAACATAAAATCAACTACTCTCGAAGAGTCACTGGAATAAATTTGTTAGACAGGAGGTTGCAAGCTCTTCAATTAAAGAAACAAAAGTTTTGGAAGTAAGTACATAATGGAGAGGTTAAACCAACTAAGGAAGCCAGTCTAAATTATGAATCTGTAGTGACTGTGCATATGTGTTCACACACTTGCTTTCAAAGACTGAGATGTATTTATATAAAACACGTAAATGATTCACATATGATGGTATCATTATGTATATATGAAGTGCAAGATCAAAACAAACTGGGTATCAAAGAATCATACAGTTGGAAACAAGCCCTTTGGCCCAACTTGCCCACACCGACCAACATGTCCCAGCTACACTAGTCCCACCTGCCTGCGTTTGGCCCATATCCCTTTGAACCTGTCCTATCCATGTATATATGGGTCCCTTTCGGAATGGCAGGCAGTGACCAGTGGGGTACCGCAAGGTTCGGTGCTGGGACCCCAGCTATTTACGATATACATTAATGACTTAGATGAAGGGATTAAAAGTACCATTAGCAAATTTGCAGATGATACTAAGCTGGGGGGTAGTGTGAATTGTGAGGAAGATGCAATAAGGCTGCAGGGTGACTTGGACAGGTTGTGTGAGTGGGCGGATACATGGCAGATGCAGTTTAATGTAGATAAGTGTGAGGTTATTCACTTTGGAAGTAAGAATAGAAAGGCAGATTATTATCTGAATGGTGTCAAGTTAGGAAGAGGGGATGTTCAACGAGATCTGGGTGTCCTAGTGCATCAGTCACTGAAAGGAAGCATGCAGGTACAGCAGGCAGTGAAGAAAGCCAATGGAATGTTGGCCTTCGTAACAAGAGGAGTTGAGTATAGGAGCAAAGAGGTCCTTCTACAGTTGTACCGGGCCCTGGTGAGACCGCACCTGGAGTACTGTGTGCAGTTTTGGTCTCCAAATTTGAGGAAGGATATTCTTGCTATTGAGGGCATGCAGCGTAGGTTCACTAGGTTGATTCCCGGAATGGCGGGACTGTCGTATGTTGAAAGGCTGGAGCAATTAGGCTTGTATACACTGGAATTTAGAAGGATGAGGGGGGATCTTATTGAAACGTATAAGATAATTAGGGGATTGGACACATTAGAGGCAGGAAACATGTTCCCAATGTTGGGGGAGTCCAGAACAAGGGGCCACAGTTTAAGAATAAGGGGTAGGCCATTTAGAACGGAGATGAGGAAGAACCTTTTCAGTCAGAGAGTGGTGAAGGTGTGGAATTCTCTGCCTCAGAAGGCAGTGGAGGCCAGTTCGTTGGATGCTTTCAAGAGAGAGCTGGATAGAGCTCTTAAGGATAGCGGAGTGAGGGTGTATGGGGAGAAGGCAGGAACGGGGTACTGATTGAGAGTGATCAGCCATGATCGCATTGAATGGCAGTGCTGGCTCGAAGGGCTGAATGGCCTACTCCTGCACCTATTGTCTATTGTCTATTGTCTATCTGTCTAAATGTCTCTTAAACGTTGCAATAGTACCTGCCTCAACTATCTCCTTCAGCAGCTCATTCCATACACTCACCACCCTTTGTGTGAAAAAGTTACCCCTCAGGCTCCTATTAAATCTTAACCCCTCCCCTTAAACCTATGTCCTCCGGTTCTCGATTCCCCTACTCTGGGCAAAAGACTCTGTCCGTTTACCCGATCTATTCCTCTCATGATTTTGTACATCTTTCATTTGTCATTCATACGTCAAACACAATTTTGTTTGAGTTAATCACTTATTAATGATAAATATTCTGTTTTATTTCAAAAATCTGCAGAACACTCAGCGATAAAAATGCCATAAGGAAGTGAGTTGGAAGCCGTGGACAGAAATTGTTTGATGTCAGGGCTTTATCTTCATTACCACCCTCCGGTCTGCAGCTTAATCCCACAGTCAAAAACTTTAGACTGAGTACATTTATCTCACTTTGAAGTTGCTACCATTTGCATCTTTTAGCTGGAGTGTAAGAATGTAATAAAAATACAAAATCCATCAAGAGCTCACAAGAAGAACGGTGTCCATTTTTGACTAAGATGTATAAAAGTAATATTGAAGGTTATTTAAGTTGGGCGGCACGGTGGCACAGCGGTAGAGTTGCTTCCTTACGGGCGCTGTCTGTGCGGAGTTTGTACGTTCTCCTCGTGACCGCGTGGGTTTTCTCCGAGATCTTCGGCTTCCTCCCACACTCCAAAGACGTAGAGTTAATTGGCTTGGTATAAATGTAAATTTTTCCTAGTGTGTGTGGGATTATGTTAGTGTGCGGGGATCGCTGGTCGGCGTGGAATCGGTGGGCCGAAGGGCCTGTTTCTGTGCTATGTCTTTAAGCTAAACTAAACTGAATTTCACTGAAGTATTATTAGGCAGCGTAATGGTGTAGCTAGCAGAGTTAATGCCTCAGAGCCAGAACCCTGGGTCCAACCCTTGGTGTTTGTGTAAAACTGTCCTTAGTGTGTGTAGGATCGTGTTAGTGTGCTGGGATCGCCGGTCGGCGCGGACTTGGTGGGTCGAAGGGCCTGTTTCCACGCTGTATCTCTAAACTAAGAACATACAGATGAAAGATGACATTGAATACGCACTAGGTTGAAGCCAATGTGATACGCACCTAGACTTTTATTCTACTTTAAGGTTTTGTTGGACTCTGAATTGCAGCCCAAACGCAAAGTAAAATCCTCTTTCCTTCAATATATGGTTAACATTTTTTTAAATATATCATCTTGGCTTCAAACTAGTGCAGACATTAATTCATTGTGTAGTTATAATATTATTACGCAGTTCATCAAATCGCCACATCTTTCGGAAATGAAGTTGAGTATTAGCATCACAACCCCTCATGCTGCAAATAGCACCACCATTTTGTTACCTGGTGAAGTCACAGGAGCATCGAATGTCAGACGAACAAATTTCCATTCATTACCCTTCACAAGATGAGCCAAGACTTGCATTTTGCCTTCTCCAAAGTATCCTCTGAAAAGAAGAACACTATTTAGATTATTTTGCTTTGAATCTAATTTATTGAAAAGTTAAGGGCTCAGAGTTCCACACAAATCATTAAAGAGTTACACTTCAGAGAGCCACTCGCTGGTTTTTGGCTGGGTTCGTCATTTTGTGGGTCCCTTCAGTATTTTATTTCAGTATAAACCTCTCGTCATTTTGTGGGTCCCTTCAGTATTTTATTTCAGTATAAACCTATCTTCCCCAAAATATCAGCTTTGGACAAGAGTCATGAAATTAAAATCTGAAATAAACTCCATACAGAGAGGAGCAACATATAATCTGAAGGAGGAACTCAGCGGGTCAAGCAGCATCTGTGGGTGGAAAGTAATGGTCAATGTTTTGGGTCGATACCTTCATCAGGGGTGTTAGTGGAGAGGATGGACCACCTTGTAAAGAGAAGAGAGACGGCTTATTACAACCCAATGGTATGAATATTTATTTCTCCAATTTCAAGTAACCCCTGCATTCTCTCTCCATCCACTTCCTCTGCACTAGTCATCCTCTGAATTGCACTGTTCACATCTCTGTATCCCTTCCTTGTCACCTCTTCCCCAACCAACATTATAGGCTCCATCCTTCCTTGGACATCTACTGCTGGCCCTGATTTTATCTGGCGTTTACCTACCCCCACTCTACTTTCAGTCTAATGAAGAGTTCCGACCCAAAACGTCACCTGTTCCTTTTCTCCAGAGATGCTGCCTGTCCCGCTGAGTTGCTCCACAACTTGGTGTCCGCCTTCTGCTTAATCTTCCTCGAGCAGATTGAAAGCTTAGCAGTGTATGCTTGTGACATTGAAGAAGGTTCTCCACCCGAAACGTTGCCCATTCCTTCTCTCCAGAGACGCTGCCTGACCCGCTGAGTTACTCCAGCATTTCGAGTCTATCTTTGGCTTGTGACACTCAAGGCCTTTAAGATGCTGATAATACCCTCAAACCATTGAAGTGGAATTAATCAGAGAGTCACTTGCTCACTTTGGTTGCTACAGTATTTTACATCAGAGAGTTAGATCATAAACATTTCTCCCATTAAACTAAACCTGTAAAATGTCAGAAAGAAAGCAGCAGTTCTCAGTCAGCAGTATAAACCCGTAGTGTGGAAATGCGTGCTTTTCTAGTTTATATTCCGACCATGTTTTTTCCAGTTTATATTCTATCCCGAGGTACTGCCAGCATGTAGCACAGCACAGTTTCTAGATCATGCAAATATCCCAGAAGCTGAATCATTGCAGATGGAGCACACTTGGGCTGGTTGCTACTTGCCAAGCTGTCTGAAATGTTAGACCTTGTAAATCCAGAGGCAGCTTCTCATCTGACTGTGCACTTGAGCAGTTAATCTTATGTTGCTTTGACCTGATGGTGGCACGTTGTACATCTCTGCCGGCAGAGTATTTAAAGAACTAGTGTAGTATTCATTTTCAATATGGTTTTTTCTTTTAGTTCAGTTTAGTTCAGAGGTACAGCGAGCGGGAACAGGCCCTTCGGCCCACCGAGTCCGCGCCGACCAGTGACCTCCCCCCCCCCCCCCCCCCCCCCCCATACACTAGCACTATCCTACACACTAGGGACAATTAACAATCTTTACCAAAGCCAATTAACTTTGACAAATTAACTTTATCAAAGCCAATTAGCGACTTTGGCGTGTTGGAGGAAACCGGAGCACCCGGGGAAAACCCATGCGGATTCTCACGGGAGAATGTAAGAACTCTGTACAGACAAGCACCCATAGTCAGGATCGAACCCGGGTCTCTGGCACCGTGAGGCAGCAACTCTAACGCTGCACCACCATGCTGATCCATATGCAGACACTCCATATTCACTCTTAACATTTAAATGTTACCAAGTACAACCCAGATCCACACATTTTATTTAGCAGAACCAGGAGAAGGAGGGAACATTTCAGGCCAGGGACCTTCTTCAGAACGATTGTAGTAGAGGGGAGAAAGCTGGAAAAGAGAGGTGGGGCCGGGACAAGGCCTGGAAAGTGATAGGTGGAAACAGCGCAGACTCGGTGGGCCAAAGGCCAATTAACCTTGCTGTATCACTAAACTGAACTAAACTTAGAGAGTTGTTAATCTGTGGAATTCTCTGTCTCAGAAGGCATTGGAGGCCAATTCTCTGGATGCTTTCAAGAGAGAGCTAGATAGAGCTCTTAAAGATAGCGGAGTCAGGGGGTATGAAGAGAAGGCAGGAACGGGATACTGATTGTGAATGATCAGCCATGATCACATTGAATGGCGGAGCTGGCCCAAAGGGCCAAATGGCCTCCTCCTGCACCTATTGTCTATTGTCCAAACAATCATCTCCTCTAAACTCATCACCAAGCTCCAAGTCCTGAGCCTCTGAACATTCCTTTGCAACTGGATCCTTGACTTCCTCATCAGCAGACTTTAGTTTTAGTTTTAGAAAAACAGCCCAAGAAACAGGCCTGTTATGATATATCATATGCGTGTAATGTGTGCTACGAGAGATTGAACAACTTAATAAAGTCCACGCATGCACGTGAGTTACATATATCGAAAACATGTCTCCAAGCAAGGCCCTTCGGCCAACCAGCGATCCCTGCACATTAACACTATCCCACACGCACTCTGGACCATTAGTACAGATTTGTACAGGTGCCAGAGTTTATGGGGAGAAGGCAGGAGAATGGGGTTAGGAGGGAGAGATAGATCAATAGACAATAGACAATAGGTGCAGGAGTAGGCCATTCGGCCCTTCGAGCCAGCACCACCAATCAATGTGATCATGGCTGATCATTCTCAATCAGTTCCTGCCTTCTCCCCATACCCCCTGACTCCGCTATCCTTAAGAGCTCTATCTAGCTCTCTCTTGAATGCATTCAGAGAATTGGCCTCCACTGCCTTCTGAGGCAGAGAATTCCACAGATTTACAACTCTCTGACTGAAAAGGTTTTTCCTCATCTCGGTTCTAAATGGCCTACCCCTTACTCTTAAACTGTGGCCCCTGGTTCTGGACTCCCCCAACATTGGGAACATGTTTTCTGCCTCTAACGTGTCCAACCCCTTAATAATCTTATATGTTTCGATAAGATCCCCTCTCATCCTTCTAAATTCCAGTGTATATAAGCCTAGTCGCTCCAGTCTTTCAATATATGACAGTCCCGCCATTCCGGGAATTAACCTAGTAAACCTACGCTGCACGCCCTCAATAGCAAGATCAGCCACGGTTGAATGACGGAGTAGACTTGATGGGCCAAATAGCCTAATTCTACTCCTATCACTTATAACCTTATAACATCACTTAACAATTTTACCAAAGCCAATTAACCTACAAACCTGTACGACTTTGGAGTGTGGGAAGAAACCGAAGATCTCGGAGAAAACCCACGCTGATCACGGGGAGAACATACAAACTCCGTACAGACAAGCACCTGCAGTCAGGATCTAACCCGGATCTCTGGCGCTGTAAGGCACTAGCTGCGCCACCATGCCACCCCAATTGACCTGGATAAGATTCCAGTACCTTGTTTCATTTAACGGAATATTCCTTTTTATACCCATGCTGATCAAAAAGTTGCCATAAGAATATATTGGCCCTAATGTTAAGCATTTGGTCAGCATATAGATAAATTCAGGCCTGAAAGCTTAATGCAAAGTTGTAAATAAGCGATGAAACCAGAAAAAAAAGACTTGGTCGTGAATTTACTGCTGCAGTTTTATATACAACAATTGGCATGAGTTAAGGAGGTGTTGATGGGTCTTGCCCATGCCTATTTAATCACCATGGTATTCTATACTGCAAGTTGCTGCTGTGTGGGCCAGAGGTTGCTTCCCACGCTTTACAGCGCGTTTTAAAGTGCTGCTAAAGTGCACTCCTCTCTGGGTGAACAAAGTGGCACTTATCAGAGTGAAGAATTGTGAAATTAGCCACGTCAAACTGAGAATCAAGTAGAAAGTTAACAGGGAGACACTAGGAAATGTAGATGCTGGAGTCTTGAGTAAAACACATTGACCTGGATTAACTCAACGGGTCAGGCAGCATCCTTGGGGGCTATGTTTCAGATCGGGAACCTTCTTCAGAACAATTGTATTGGGGAGAAAGCTGAAAAGGGAGTTGAGGTGGGGCAAAGCCCAGCAGGTCTATCAGGTGGATACAGGTAGGGGAGTGTTTTAGTTTAATTTAGTTTAGAGATGCAGCGCGGAAACAGGTCCTTCAGTCCACGCCAACCAGCGATCCCCTGACACCAGCAATATCCTACGCACTAGGGACAATTTACAATTTTTACCGAAGCCAATTAACCTTCATCTTTGGACTGGGGGAGGAAACCGAAGCACCTGGGGGAAACCCACGTGGTCACGGGGAGAACGTACAAACTCTGTACAGACAGCCCCCATAGTCAGGATTGAACCCGGGTCTCTGGCGCTGTAAGGCAGCAACTCTACTGCTGTGCCACCATGCTGCCCTTCTTTGTTTGGCAGATTGGTGAACAAAAGCTAGAGATGAAAAGGGGACATGCAAATGATCAAGTGCTTGTTTTGAAAATGTAATTGAAGCAGTGCGTTTCAAACAGCACCTTCGCAAATCCAGCTTGTAACCAGTCCAGTGCCACCCCAGAGCATGCATGCTTGGCTCAGATTACACAAGCAAAAAAAAGTCTAGGCAGTGAGCTGGTGAATGGATTGCCGCCTCTCACCCAAAACATCTATATTATATGCGCATGAATTTTTCAAATGCCATTGATTACATGTGATATTGATTGTGCATATCGATTGTTATTTTAAGGACTGTGCTTTGCAACTGACTCCTCGTTGCAATAACGTTGCAATTATTGCCCATGAATAAGCACATATTTCGTTTGAGCTCTGCATGTCTCTTACACAAGTCTACAGTCCTGCAGTCGACTGCTGGAGGTTAACATGCCACCAGCATGCATGCTTTCCAGCTATTGCATTACAACGGTCTCTTTAACATCACAGCATTATCCGCTGAGCAACAGATTTTGATGACGGGCAATTATTTTGCAGATGCCAAAAAACATAATTGATCAACGAACTTTCTGTTGGCGCAGTTGGCTGGTAGCGCTGCTGCCTCACACTGCCAGAGGCCCTGGTTCGATCCTGCCCTCACCTGCTGTCTGTGTAGAGTTTGCATTTTCTTAAGGTCATAAGTGACAAAGCAGAATTAGGCCATTCGGCCCATCGTCTACTCTGCCATTCAATCATGGCTGATCAATCTCTGATTCCTAACCCCGTTCTTCTGCCTTCTCCCCATAACCTGACACCTGTACTCATCAAGAATCTATCTATCTCTGCCTTATAAATATCCACTGACTTGGCCCCCACAGCCTTCTGTGACAAAAAAATCCACAGATTCACCACCCTCTGACTAGAGAAATTTCTCCCCTTCTCCTTCCTAAAAGAACGTCCTTTTATTCTGAGGTTATGACCTCTAGTCATCGACTCTCCTACTAGTGGAAATATCCTCTCCACATCCACTCTATCCAAGCCTTTCACTATTCTGTATGTTTCAATGAGGTCTCCCCTCATTCTTATGAACTCCAGTGAGTACAGACCCAGTGCCAACAAACGCTCATCATATTCATTCCTGGTAGACACAAAATGCTGGAGTAACTCAGCGGGTCAGGCAGCATCTCTGGAGAGAAGGAATGGGTGAAGTTTCGGGTCGAGACCCTTCTTCAGACTGAAGAAGGGTCTCGACTCGAAACGTCACCCATTCCTTCTCTCCAGAGATGCTGCCTGACCCGCTGAGTTACTCCAGCATTCTGTGTCATCCTTCGATTTAAACCAGCATCTGCAGGGTTTTTTCCCCCACACATCCTATTCATTCCTGGGATCATTCTTGGAAACCTCCTCTGGGGCCTCTCCACAGCCAGCACATCCTTCCTCAGACATGGTGCCCAGAATTGCTCATAATATTCCAAATGCGGCCTGACCAGTGCCTTATAGAGCCTCAGCATTATAACCCCTGTTTTTGTATATACGCCCTCTTGAAATAAATGCTGGCGTTGAGTTTGCTTTCTTTCCGTGATCACGGGGGGGTTGCCTCCCACATCACAAAGGCAGTCGGGCAATTGGCCTCTGTAGACTGTCCCTGGCATGTCGGGAGTGGTAGGAAAGTGGGATGTTGTAGAGCAGGCGATCGATAGCCTGCCTGGGCTCATATGTAATATATGTAAATATGTAAGATTTTAGGATTGAATCTATTCCTCCTTAACAGTCATGGGTTATTATAGACTATAATGCTGTGGAATAACCTGAGGCTGTCAAGGTATTGGTTTATATGAAATTATATTTTAAAGGTGTTTGGATGCTGTCTGTATAATGAATGTTCTATTTCATCTCCACATGTTAAAATGATGCCATAGGTAAACATTGCTTTAGGGTGTAATTATGTTTTCAGTCTGAGGCTGCTCTGTGCAGCATCTCATTCTCTGCTGCTAAAACCAGTTACAATCCCTGGCTGGAAAAGGCCCCTACTGAGGTCTGGAGCGAACTTCGCTTTGAAGCCTGTGCAGATATCTACTCAAAATTGGTAAACACTTCAGTGACGTGAGTGTGGCTGGAAAACTCTGTTTACTCGGTGGCGACACATTCAACATTTAAAAAGATGCCTGAGCACATTGTAGAATTTGATTGATTGATTGATTGATTGATTGATTGATTGATTGATACAGCACGGAAGCAGAGTGTTCAACTGTTGTCCTCTTTTTATTCACAAAATGCTGGAGTAACTCAGCAGGTCAGGCAGCATCTCGGGAGAGAAGGAATGGGTGACGTTTCGGGTCGAGACGTGTTCAACTGTTGTCCTCTTTGCTCTGTTTCAGAGAGGGGGGGTGGCACAGCGGTAGAGTCACTGCCTTACAGTGCCAGGGACCCAGGTTCGATCCTGACTACGGGTGCCGAGAGGCGCAGGTAAGGCAGGCAGTCCGAATCTGTTACCCAGGGTAGAAATGTCCAACACCAGAGGGTATAGCTCGAAGGTGAGAAGGAAAAGGTTGAATGAAGATGTGCAGGGCAAGCTTTCCATTGAATGGAGAGCAGGAGGGCTCTGGAACATACTGCCTGGGTGGAGGTGCAGGCAGATATGAGAGAGGCCTTCAAGAGGCTTTTAGATAGGCACATGCAGGTGCAAGGAATAGAGAATGTGGATCAAGCAGATGAGATCAGTTTAACGGCATCATGTGTAAGAAGAAACTGCAGATGCTGGTTTAAACCGAAGAAAGACACGAAAAGCTGGAGTAACTCTCTGGAGAGAAGGAATGGGTGATGTTTCGGGTCGAGACCCTTCTTCAGACTGAATGCTGTGGAATAACCCTAGGCTGTCAAGGATTCCTCCTCTCCAGAGATGCTGCCTGTCCCGCTGAGTTTCTCCAGCTTTTTCTGCTTAACACACACATTTTGAGACGAAGGACCCATTCTTGTGCTGGACTGTTCTGTGTTTTATGTTCCCCTGGATGCTTGAATTCCTGACCACATCCCAAAGGCGCGGGTTTATTAGTTAATTGGCCTCTATAAAATTGCCCCTCGCGTACAGGGAGCGGATGAGAAGGTGGGATAACATGGAACTGGGTGTAAATGGTTGGTGTGGACTTGGTGGGCTTAGTTCAATGCTGTATTTCTAAAACTGAAACTAAAAACTCAGAGTTTCAGACAGGGCGGCTCGGTGGTGCAGTTGCTTGCCTTACTGCGCCAGAGACCCGGATCGATACTGACTGTGAGTGCTCTCTGTGTGGAGCTCACTGTAACTGTGTAGGTTTTCTGTGGGTGGTTCAGTTTCCACCCACACTCCAAGGACATGCAGGTTTGAGATTAATTGGCTTTGGTAAAGATAGTAATTGTCGCTTGTGTGTAGGATAGTGCTAGTTGAACGAGGAACGCTGGTCGGCACGGACTCAGTGGGCCGAAGGGCCAGTTTCCGCACTGCATCTATAAACTAAACCCAAACTAAAGTAGACCTCCTGCTGTCTCTGCCTTCTATTTTGTTGTAGCCTTGTTTATTCCGTATTCTGCTGTGTTTTCACTCTGATAAACATTTTCCTTGCTTCTCTCTATATCTTCCTTTTCGCAGCCAAGCCTTTCGTTTCAGACCCTGGCGCAGTTTGGTTGAAAACTACTGGCACTAAACTACTATTTTTTAACCACGCAGGAAGCGAATCATTCAGGTTTACTCAGAATGACTTTTGATTTGTTCTTCAGCTGACCCAGGTAATGCAAAGCGCACTCCCGAATAATGAGGCGACAGGCAGGTCAAAATTAGTTTCCAGGTCGACAACATGGAGGTTTCAATCTGTTGCTTTCAGTGAAGGGCAGTGGATTTGTCAAAAACCTTATTTTGCTTCCCCTCCTCACTCTGTAACAGATTTACTGCAGGTCATTGCTGAAGGACAAACTACGCTTCCCACTGTGAATGTTTTGTTTGGATATTCTACTCGAGATCGCTTTCCGAGGGTTTTATCAGTTTGTGTAATTATCTTTAATTTATTTTCATTTTCTTTTTCGGCTGATGTTTTTTTTAATACTTTTTTTTTTCAGAAAGCTCTTTGTAAATAACATTGTTCAACCGAATAAAGTGGACCAGTCTGACAAAATGAAGGGCATAGAGTGATGCAGCTGTACAGCATGGAAACGGGCCCTTCGGCCCACCTTGCCCGGGCCGACCAAGATGGCATACTGGGCGAGTCCCGTTTGCTTGCATTTGGTCCAAAGCCCTCAAAATCCTTCCTGTCCATACATTTCGCCAAACATTCTCCAGAAGTCATTATTATATCCACTTGCATTGCTTCCTCTTGCAGCTTGTTCCAGACAAGAACGACCCTCTGAGTGAAAAACCTAACCTAAGGAGTAAGATAAAGGAAATTGTGACCGATTTCATTGAAGTGAAGTGGTACACACAAATACATTGATGGCACTGAAGTAGAGATGGTTTAAAGCTTTAAGTTCCATGGAACAAATATCACCTGGACCTGCCACGTCAGAGCAATGGCCAAGAACGTTTGTCAATGTCTCTACTTCCTTAGGAAGGCTGAGGAAGTTTGGCACGTCCTCAACAACTCTTACCAACTTCTACAGATGCGCCGTAGAAAGCATTTTATGGGGATGCATCACAGCATGGTTTGGGAACAGCTCCATCCAAGACCACAAGAAATTGCAGAGAGTTGTGGACGTAGCCCAAACCATCTCACAAACCAACCTCCCTTCCATTGACTCCATCTACACTACGTAGCCTCGGCAAGGCCAGCAGCATAATCAAGGATGAGTCGCACCCTGTTCACTCCCTCTTCTCCCCTCTCCCATCAGGCAAGAGGTACAGATGTGTGAAAATGCACACCTCCAGATTCAGTGACAGTTTCTTCCCAGCTGTTATCGGGCAACTGAACTATCCTATCACCAACTAGAGATCCATCCTGACTTCCCATCTACCTCATTGGAGAACCTTGGACTATCTTAAATCGTACTTTACTGGACTTTAACTTGCAGTAAACATTATACCCTTTATCCTGTATCTGCACTTGACTGTAATCATCTGTAGTTTGTCCGCTGACTGGATGGCACACAACCAAACAGCTTTTCACTGTACCTCGGTACATATGACAATAATAAACTAAACCAAACCCTCAAATTTCTCCCCTCTCACCTCAAGCCTACATCCTCCAAGATCTAGAATCCTGCACTCTGGGAAAAAGACTGTGAGCGTTCGTTCCATCCATGAATGTACTGTACCAATTTGGCAAAGTCAAAACAATCATTGAGGCATCTGGCATTGGAGACAACAGTGGTGAACCTTCCCTGTCTGAGAGGAACAGTGGAAGCAAAGGGGCATCAACAGCTGAGCTCATCATCGCACCTTTCTGGTGTTCATCCACATTCCACAGCCTTTCCAGTCTGAAACCGTGAAATGGAAGGAAGCCCACTCCAGGGAAATTAACAGCAAAGTCAAATAAGTATGTGTACTTGCAATTTGGTGTCTCTGAAAGGCAAAGCTGTCAAACGTTGGCCGCAGAGACCATTCAGATCATAAGAGAGTCAAGTAAGCGTTTAGGTCTCTCTGCGGCAGGTAGAATCCTTGAAATGGCTGGATGTAAGGGGTACAGAAGTGTGAAAATGCACACCTCCAGATTCAGGGTTTTTTTTCCCCAGCTGTCATCAGGCAACTGAACCATTCTATCAACAATTCGAGAGCAGTCTTGTGCTACCATCTGCTTCATTGGAGACCCTCGGACTATCTTTATTCGGACTACCTTGCACTGTATGTTATTCCCTTTATCCTGATTCTGTACACTGTGGACGGCTCGATTGTAATCATGTACAGTCTTGCCGCTGATTGGATAGCATACAACAAAAAAAACTTTTTCACTGCACCTCTTGTCTATAAACTAAACTAAAATAGAAAAAACCCTCTCCCCATTCGAAACGCAATTCCCCTTGCTCAATCATTGCACACTACCAAAGGCAATTTCTGCGAATCTTTAGCAATGGGGTCTCAATCCCATCACGTCCCCATGCCTACACTAATCTTACCAATAACATCTACTATTAACAGGGAGTGGTATCATTTGACTTGGAGTCAGAACTGAAGCATGACCTGAGAATTACAATCTTTCCAATCTCCCACTCTGCAGCTTAGTTCAAACCCTGTTCTTCACCGTCCCTTCCAACTACAGTTAAAATTAAGACCTTCATGCCTCTTTAATTAATTCTGTCTTTTTGTTCTGCTCAGAAGCACCTCAAGTGCAATCTCGCTACAATATTATTAGTGTGACAGAGTCTCAGGCACAATGAAAACAAATATCAATTGTTTCTATAAAATGGGTTAATTAAAGATTTCCTCTTGTGAATTGCTTTGGGATGCTCGACAGATCAGACAGCACGTTATAGCAAGAGATACAGAGTTAAGCATGCAGATGAGTACTCCACATCAGATCTCGTGGAGTAGATTTAGATTTAGAGATACAGCGCAGAAACAGGCCCTTCGGCCCACCGGGTCCGCGCCGCCCAGCGATCCCCGCACACTAACACTATCCTACACCCACTAGGGACAATTTTTACATTTGCCCAGCCAATTAACCTACATACCTGTACGTCTTTGGAGTGTGGGAGGAAACCGAAGATCTCGGAGAAAACCCACGCAGGTCACGGGGAGAACGTGCAAACTCTGTACAGACGGCGCCCGTAGTCAGGATCGAACCTGAGTCTCCGGCGCTGCATTCGCTGTAAAGCAGCAACTCTACCGCTGCGCCACCGTGCCACCAACATGCCCTGTCTAACTAATCCTATTTGCCCACGTTCGACCCATTGCTCCCTAAACATTTCCTATCCATGCACCTGTCCTGGTGTCTTTAAATGGTGTTGTAGTACCTACCTCAACAACCTCCTCTGACAGATTGCTACATCTATCCATGAATGAATACTTTATTGTAACATGTGGCAAGTCACAGTGAAATTCTTTGCTTGCATACCCAAGGTATGCAAATAGTCGCCACATGAAGGGCACTGACAGAGATACAGAGTATCTGCACCAGGCCCCCCCTTTGTTGTCCCCCCACCCTCACGGCGATTCCCCTATGCCAGTTCCTCCTTTGTTCCTTCCCTTGGCAGCGGTGTCCTCACTCCAAGTGTCCTCGTCAGTCAGTCTGCGCTCTCATCGACCGTCGCACCGACCCCTTCATCAACCTTTGTGTTGAAATGTTGCTCCTCATGTTCCTATTAAATCTTGCCCCTCTCTCGCCTTAAACCCATGTCCTCTCATTCTTGATTCCTCTACGCTGGGTAAAGGACTGGAATTTAGAAGGATGAGAGGGGATCTTATCGAAACGTATAAGATTATTAAGGGGTTGGACACGTTAGAGGCAAGAAACATGTTCCCAATGTTGAGGGAGTCCAGAACAAGGGGCCACAGTTTAAGAATAAGGGGTAGGCCATTTAGAACGGAGATGAGGAAAAACCTTTTCAGTCAGAGAGTTGTGAATCTGTGGAATTCTCTGCCTCAGAAGGCAGTGGAGGCCAATTCTCTGAATGCATTCAAGAGAGAGCTAGATAGAGCTCTTAAGGATAGCGGAGTCAGGGGGTATGGGGAGAAGGCAGGAACGGGGTACTGATTGAGAATGATCAGCCATGATCACGTTGAATGGCGGTGCTGGCTCGAGGGACCGAATGGCCTACTCCTGCACCTATTGTCTATTGACTCATCTTATCAATTTACCTCTATAAAATCACCGCAGCCTCCTGTGCTGCAAGGAATAAAGTTCCAGTCTGCCCAACCTTCCCCTCTATCTCAGTCACTCGCTTCCCAGCTACATCCTTGCACATCTTCTCTGGCACTTTTTCCAGCCTCACAACACAAAATGAATATCACCACCGGCCAACAAGATTCAGCAACCCTGAGACCGACACCATTAAACAAAAATGCCGATGAAGATTAATGAATCTCCGTAGAATCTGTTGCTTTCATTTTATGGAACAGATACCCGAAGTTGAATATAGACTGGGTGGCAGGACAATGGACATAGCAGGGTGTCACTGCTCCAAGCAGCAAAAGACACAATTTTATTAGAATTGGCAACGGGTTGTGGTTGTAAGGTTAGTGTCATTCCAAGGAATGCAAGTAGTGCGTAAAAGCCACAGTTTTGTATTTAATTCACAGATACAGCGTGGAAAGAGGCCCTTCGGCCCACCGCGTCCTTACCGACCAGCGATCCCCGCACATTAACACTATCCCACACACATACTAGCAATAATTTTTTTTTACACATACACCAAGCCAATTAACCTGCAAACCTGTACGTCTTTGGAATGTGGGAGGAAACCAAAGATCTCAGAGAAAACCCACGCGGTCACGGGGAGAACGTACAAACTCCGTACAGACAGCACCCGTAGTCGGGGTCGAACCCGGGTGTCCGGCGCTGCAAGCACGTGTAAGGCAGCAACTCTACCGCTACGCCACCGTGACGCACCGGTTAAGTGCTGCTGCTGATACTGTGCTGGGCTTCTTTATCAAGAACAGAGTGATACATAATGATTGGAATTATGGTGTTCTTCAACCTAGCCACAGAGTAGCAAGGTTAGCAATCAGCAAGGCTTTTCAAGGAACTAGTCGAGGATGTGTACTGATTCAAAATGTCTTGGAGTGCGCCTGGGGTCCAAGACAATTTCTTGAGGTTTTTTTTCCCCCTTTTCAATCAAATCAAGAGCGAACTGCTTTTAGGTTGGAAAGGCATAATTAAAGTTTACCATATGTTGCAAGCTCGGCTGGATATCACTAATGCCGCAGAAATGAGAGGGACTTTGGGAGATTACATAAATCAGCACCCAAGAACTATCAGGCATGCAACCTTTGTTTTTCGCAGGTGACGGCAGATCAAATTATAAACAGCAGCAAAACAAGACCCTCTGTCAGAAGCCCGGACTAAAGATATTAATAGCATCCTATGAGACTCCTTTAAAATATTTTAAAGTAATAATTATCAGTGTACGATCAAGAGTGATTCAGTCTTTAGTCAGGAATGTCATTATTATTTCACAAAAAAAAGGGCAGCCCCCCAAACGGCAAATTGCCAATTGAATTGAACTTTATATGACACAGTCTAATTTTCATTAAGAATCCTTGTCAAGTTGAAAAGCCAATGAAAGGAGTATAATACTGGGGTGATACGTTCCCTTTTCTTAGGAAAATAACTGCAGATGCTGGTACAATTCGAAGGTATCACAAAATACTGGAGTAACTCAGTGGGTCAGGCAGCATCTCAAGAGAGAAGGGATGGGTGACGTTTCAGGTCGAGACCCTTTTCTTGGTATTTGTTACAAGCCGGGCTGTGGCATTTTGAATGAGCTGTAACTTGATGGTGGATTTTGAAGGCAGGCCGGTACATAGGGCATTACAGTCGTCAAGTCTGCTTGATACGAAAGCATGTATGAGTTTTTTTACAGTCATGTTGAGTTAAGAAAGGCTGTACTTTAGTAATATTTCTGAGGTGATAGAAAGCACACTTTGTTACCTTATTTATGTGAGATTCAAAATCAAGATCATTGTCAATTTTTACCCCCAGGCTTGTGACTTCTTGTTTGACATAGGCCGTCAAATTTCCCAGTTTACTGGGTAACATCTCTCTCTCGGGTCTTGATCCAAGTAATCAAATTTCTGTCTAGTCATCGTTGAGTTTAAGAAAGTTAACATTCATCCATTTTCTTTTAAATGGGAAATAGGCAGAAGGTCAAAGCACTTAAGGCATTTGCATCAGTGGTTCGACAGAGAGGGAACACTGAGTGTCATCGGCATAACTTAGAAAATTTACATTGTGCTGTCTGATAACTCCTAGCGGTATGATATAGAAGGAAAAGAGTAATGGGCCAAGGCAGCTACCTTGTGCGACACCGAAAGGTATATCATGCAGCTGTGACGTACAGTCCCCAAGGCTAACAAAGTAGTTCCTTCCACTTATATATGATTGGAACCAACTTAGTACCTGATCTGACAGGCCGACCCAGTTTTCTAGGTGATCTCGAAGATACTGTAGGTAGACACAAAATGCTGGAGTAAATCGGCGGGTCAGGCAGCATCTCAGGAGATAAAGAATGGGTGACGTTTCGGGTCTCTGGGTCTCGACCCAAAACGTCACCCATTCCTTCTCTCCTGAGAGGCTGCCTGACCCGCCGATTTACTCCAGCATTTTGTGTCTACCTTCAATTTGAACCAGCATCTGCAGTTGTTTTCCTCTAAGAATACTGCGATCTGCTGCCTATCCCGCTGAGTTACTCCAGTACTTTGTGTCTACCTTCCATGTAAACCAGCACCTGCAGTTCCTTCCTGCACAATTTACAGCGACATCAACACACAAACTTGAAAGAGAATACTCTCGTTTGCTCTGCATTCAGGGTCGGCGCGCTTGAAAGATTTGTCAGTGTATCGCACCGCTCGCTGCTGTTCAAAGATGCTCCCTTTCATCGATGGCCTCTGGGGTACAAGCGTACGTATCAGGCCATGCAACGCTTGACAAGGGGCTGCCCCCTCTGCACTGGACTCGCTTGTCTGCGATCTCGTGCCTGCCATCTACTCTTGCTCAATTGTGACGTGGGAGTCAAAATGTGAAAACACAATTACCTGCTTCATTGGTCCCATTATACTGCAAGCATTCGAGCTACAGTATCATTCAGATGAGTCAAATGGCAGTAAACTCTCAGCATGAATCGCAGGAACAAGGGGAATGGTAATCCAGGCACAAAGCCTTCAACCACTCTGGGGCTTTCTCATCTAATTCTACATAACTTGCCCTCTTGCCATGTATTCCTCAGCACCTTTGGAGTACAAAATTAGGTCCTCAAACCCATTCATTTGACCACTGTCTGATGACTGGGCCTGGGGATTTAATTTCTGTTCACCAAACTATATTAAGGGATTATAGAGCAAGGACAAGTATATGGAGTAGGAGGGTCTCGACCCGAAACGTCACCCATTCCTTCTAACCAGAGATGCTGCCTGTCCCGCTGAGTTACGCCAGCATTTGACAAGTATACAGAGTTAGATCAGAAATCAACTGAATGCTCGCGTGACATTCTTCAGATGTGTCATTAATATATAATCGATGGCTTGATGGCCTGTCCCCTGTTCCAATGGAGCAACACGGTGGCGCAGTGGTAGTGTTGCTGCCTTACAGCGCCAGAGACCCGGGTTCCATTCCGACCACTCTGTATGGAGTTTGTACGTTCTCCCCGTGACCTATCTCTGGGTGCTCCGGTTTCCTCCCACACTCCAAAGACGTGCAGGTTTGCAGGTTAATTAGCTCCTGTAAAATTGTCCCTAGAGTGCAGGACGTGCTAATGCTCAGGGGGTCGCTGGTCGGTGTGGACTCAGTGGGCCGAAGGGCCTGTTTCCACACTGTATCGCTAAACTAAAATCTCTGGTTTCAGAGGGACAGCTCCAGGTACAGAGAAATAGCTTCAATGCCCTCTTTCAGCTCACGGACGATATCACTGTTGTTTATGAATTACAGATGACGATGATTCTGTAAAATGAGTCCAGGGGGACGATTGAGTGGTGCTCCCAATATTAGCAAGGGAAAGCCAAGCATCCACAAACATCCTGCCCCCAATACCCGATGGTGGCAGCTGTTTAGTGTAGTTTAGAGATACAGTGTGGAAACAGGCCCTTTAGCCCACCGAGTACGCGATCACCCGAACCACCAGTTCTATGTTATCCCACTTTCACATCCTCCACAGCAGGGGCAATTTACAGAAGCCAATTAACCCACAAACCTGCACGTCCTTAGAACGTGGAAGGAAACCGGGGAGCCCAGAGGCAACCCTTGCAGTCACAGGGAGAAGATACAAACTCTGTACACACGGCACTCAAAATCAGGATCGAACTGGGGTCTCTGGCGCTGTAAGGCAGCAACTCTACCGCTGCGCCACCGTGCCGAACCGTTTCAGCCTCTGAAACTTCAACTGCATGCATCAACTCTACAGATGCCGCCTGACGCCCCCCTGAGTATTTTCAACATTCTGTTTTTAATCACCTGCCGTACATGACCATTTCTTGTCTTCCTATCGGATACGTGGATAGGACGAAACAAATTTACAGAGCTGCTCCTTTGCATAAGTATTTGACAAAATGAGGCTCTTTTCCTCTGGACATTTATCAATAATAGAATGATATTAGACGATTATCATTTGATTTGCTTAATTCTCTGGGGAAATTGTATGGGTATGGTTTCTTATTAGTGCTATTAACGAGTCCCTGCGGTGTGCCCATAGCAAACTCAACTCTCCGAGACTATTTCGCTCAGAAACTGTGGCAATTAGATTAACTGTTGCCCCGAACATTGAGGAGCAAAGAGAAGACCTAAGCCGATGGCACATCTAACTGATTTTATGATTCTTCCAAGAGGATGTTCGTGATTAGTAGTTTCTTTTTTTTTCCCCTTTGTGAGAATAAGTGGATGATAGCAATCGTATTCTAATTTTCTTTCGAAATGATTGAGCTTTTCTAATGGTCTAATTTGTTATTACCTAGTTTTTATTCTTCAAAATTATGAATGGCATGAATTAAATGCTTCTCAGAATCATTTTGAATTCAAATTCTGCTTTATGAAGGATCTTTTTATTATTTTCTGTGAAAGATCTTGGAGCCACTTGCCAATAATCAGACATTACGCAATAGGGATTGTGATGTCGGCCAAATGGAGAAAAATGATGAGAATATAGTTTGAAGGGGTGATTGATGGAATAATCATTTTCCAGAAGCTGCTACTTAGCTATAGCACTTGAACTTATAAAATATGCATTAATAACCAATTTTACCATTGTCGTTGTTCCCATCAGAAAGTTTTCATTGAAATGATGAATAGACGATCCTCGTGGTTTATATTTATCAAGTAAGAGAATGAGCCTTAGAGGGGCTGCAGTGAGTTTAGTTTAGCTTAGTTACGAGATACGGCGCGGAAACAGGCCCTTTGGCCCACCGAGTCCACGCCGACCAGCGATCCCCGCACACTAACACTATCCTATGCACACTAGGGACAGTTTACAATTTTACCAAAACCAATTAGCCTACAAACCTGTTCGTCTTTGGAGTGTGGGAGGAAACGGGAGAGCCCGGAGAAAACTCACTCTTGAAACCTCCAAGAATGGTGTATATATATATCAATGCAATTATCTGTCAGCTTTGAAACTCTGAAGGCGAATCTGGTTAATTTATCCTTGTATCCTCTTCTGTCATTGAATAAATAAGTTCAAATCTTTGCTCTCAATATTACTGAGAGTGCGACATGATTTTAGTACAATCAGGAACGTGCGGTTCTTGGGACATGAATGAACAAAGGAAGTGATGGATGGCTCCATCACAAATGAAATCCAAGGACTGGGATGGGACCACAGGAAAGACCGAGGAGTGTGAATTAAAAAAGGTTGAACTCTGATACAGAAAGGTATGACAAAATGCTGGAGTAACTCAGCGGGTCAGGCAGCATCTCTGGAGAGAAGGAATGGGTGACCTTTCTGGTCGAGACCCTTCTTCAGACTGATGTCGGGGGGCGGGACAAAGAAAGGATATAGTTGGAGACAGGAAGATAGTGGGAGAACTGGGAATGGGGAGGGGAAGAGAGGGACAGAGGAACTATCTAAAGTTGGAGAAGTCAATGTTCATACCGCTGGGCTGCAAGCTGCCCAAGTGAAATATGAGGTGCTGTTCCTCCAATTTGCAGTGGGGCTCACTATGACACTGGAGGAGGCCCATGACAGAAAGGTCAGACTGGGAGTGGGAGGGGGAGTTGAAGTGCTCAGCCACCGGAAGATAAGGTTGGTTAAGGCGGACTGAGCGAAGGTGTTGAGCGAAACGATCGCCGAGCCTGCGTTTGGTCTCGCTGATGTGGAGAAGTTGACACCTGGAACAGCGGATACAGTAGATGAGGTTGGAGGAGGTGCAGGTGAACCTCTGTCTCACCTGGAAAGACTGTTTGGGTCCTTGAATGGAGTCGAGGGGGGAGGTAAAGGGACAGGTGTTGCATCTCCTGTATCTTTCTGATAAAGAAAGAGTCAATTGACAGAAAGAATGTTTAATTATCAGAAATATCAGCAATAGAACAAATAAATTCTTACTTGCAGCAGTACAACAGGCCTGTAAACACAATGCACACGGATATCATGAGAGGAATAGATCGGATAGATTCTAGGGTCCTGAGGTGTAGGTTGAGCAGGCTGGGCCTCTAATACCTTGGAGTGAAGGAGAATGAGGGGCGATCTTACAGAGATGTTTAAAATCATGAGAGGAATAGATCGGTGCAGAGATTCTCTTGCCCAGAGTAGGGGAACCGAGAACCAGAGAACATAGGTTTAAGGTGAAGGGGAAAAGATTTATTAGGAATCTGAGGAGTAACTTTATCACACGAAGGGTGGTGGGTGTATGGAACATGCTGCCAGAGGAGGTAGTTGAGGCAGATACTATCGCAACATGTAAGAAACATTTAGACAGGTACTTGGATAGGATAGGTTTAGATGGATATGGGCTAAATGCAGGCAGGTGGGACATGTTGACCGGTGGAAGCAAGTTGGTCCAAAAGGGCCTGTTTCTACGCTGTAAGACTATAACGAAAACAAAATCAATAAATTAATAACCACAATACTGCTGTAAAAACTCATAGTCCTTAATGCAACCGGAGGCAGTCAGTGGAATTTCATAGTTGAGGTTGGTGTGGTGTAGAGTGTAGAGTGAAAGGCAAGTTTTCTTAAAGATAAGAGCAGGAAAATAAATTAAAATTTTAAGACTATGCATCTTAAAAATCTCCCGCAGAAAGTCCGAACTTGAGAAAACAACTCGACACGATTGTTCAATCTCAGTGTGAAAGCACACTAGGTTAGCGATAATTAACACACGGAACATCATTAAAAGTGCACGTGCTGGTAATAACAAGTTGTAACTTTGTCTGATGTACATGAGCAATTAATAAACAAACACAGCAAATTTCTAGCCAAGAATAGGCAGGCTGGGGGCGAGGCACTTTGTTTTTGCATAAAACAATGCCAGAAATGTGCAAAGGAATCGCGACTTTTGGAGACTGATATTTAAGTGCACATGCATTCCTTTCCTGAAAGATAGTGCAGCATTTACCTGTAATTAATGGTCAAAGGAACCCAGGGTGCACAATCCGCAGGCATTCCCACTTTCATTTCACTGCACATCGTGTATGTGTATGTGACAAATAAACATGACTTGACTTGACCTCCAGCACCCAGGCCCAGGCCCAGCCCCAAAAGAACTGGAAAACCGTGCCAGTGACAGGGACTGGCTGGCCTGCCACAACTAGAAAGGCGGTCAGCAGTTTAGAAAACCATCGCCGAAGCCCGAGACAAGAGGAAGGCTGAGGCTCTAAATCCCCCCACAATGAGCCCCCACTGTGCCTGCGTGTGTGGCTCGAACATCAGACTCGTGAGGAGGGGTGCCAACTATCTCACTCCTAAACACAGAACAAGGTGACGTCACCGCCCCGCGCCCCCAATGTGACCTCACCCAGCCAGTGGCCACATGCTCCCGCTCCACCAATGGCGGCCGCCCGGGCCAGGAGGCGGATTGGTACGCAGCCTCTGTTAGGCGAACAAACTCGGCCCCCGCTCCCCGAACACTCTCCGTTCGCCTACACTGTCCCGGCCAACTGCGGCCCGCGGGCCTAATACGGGACAAGGGCGGTCCCGTACGGGACAAACCAATTTAGCCCAAAATACGGGATGTCCCGGCTAATACGGTTCAGTTGGCAACCCTACTCGTGAGCCACACTCAATCCCACAAGTCATGAGACTGCACAACCATGCTGTCATCGGCTACCACGGGCCACGACCAAATGGTGGTTGCCATTAGCCACGCTGTTACATGATCCAAAGGCAATCCTTCATTTGGATTCAGTGCAACCAGTGTACTTGGACTGAATTCTAAAGACTCGTGGCCAAGAGGGACATTAGTCATTCCTAAGCCAGCTCTTTTCAAAGAGTTGGTGTCCAGATCTCCTGATAAGAAACTTGTTTGAATTAATTAAAATAGCAACCGCTGAAGTGCAGAAAATATTCCCCACAAACCCAAAAGTCAGAATCTGAAGAAAGGTCTGGAACCGAAACGTCACCCATTCCTTCTCTGTATCTCTAAAATCTAAAGAACTACTCCACTAATAAGTGTGTAGGAAGCAACTGCAGATGTTGGTTTCTAAAGAGATAGACACAAAATGCTGGAGTATCTCAACGGGTCAGGCAGAATCTCTTGGGAAAAGGAATAGTTGACGTTTCGGGTCTGAAGAAGAGTTCCGACCAGAAATGTCACCTATTATTTTCTCCACAGATGCTGCCTGTCCCATTGAGTTACTGCGGCATTTTGCGTCCGCCTTTGGTGGTACATTGCGTGTGAGGCTAATTATATTTTGCATAATTGAGGTAAAAAGAAAAATGTATGTTTAAAAAGAATGAGAGGTATCCTTAAAATGATGTTAGGTATCCAAACAGATCAAAAAATCTTTTGTTTAAAAAAAAAGAAGTTATTTTGCAGGCCGAATTTCCCGTATTCCAAGAAGTGCACGGTGGCGCAGCGGTAGAGTTGCTGCCTTACAGCGAATACAGCACCGGAAACTCGGGTTCGATCCTGACTACGGGCGCTGCCTGTACGGAGTTTGTACGTTCTCCCCGTGACCTGCGTGGGTTTTCTCCGAGATCTTCGGTTTCCTCCCACACTCCAAAGACGTACAGGTATTGGCTGGGCAAATGTTAAAAAAATCATCCCTAGTGTGTGTAGGATAGTGTTAATGTGCGGGGATCGCTGGGTGGCACGGACCCGGTGGGTCGAAGGGCCTGTTTCCGCGCTGTATCACTAAATCTAAGTCTAAAAGTGTCAGTAGATATTATATCAACCAGCTACTTCCAAGTTCACTCAGATTTTATGGCCGTCCAAGCATGTTCCCTAGACTCCTATCTTTCCATTCTGTCAATATTCTGTTATATGCTAGCAATCATTGCTGCACAATCTACTCTCTTTCATGTCTGAACTATTTGCTTCCCACTCCCATAAATGGCCCGTGCGGTAGCTTAATAATATTTAATTAAGCTTATGGGATGATGGTATCGCAGTTGACAGAAAATTGTTCCAGGAGAGGTTGCTTTATGAAATTGATTTTATTATGAACCGCCCTTAAAGCAGTGCTGGATACCTGTTGTTCTGCATGCAGAGAAACTACCGTAGCATTTTCCACACAGAACTTTTCTGCGCCTGATCGAGCAAATCCTAGCAGGTAAATGCGCCGCATAAAGGACTCCTGAAACTCAAGGCCATTCATTAAAATATCCGTCAGGTGTAGACGGTCTTAACAAATGAGAATTATCATATCATATCATATCATATCATATCATATCATATATATACAGCCGGAAACAGGCCTTTTCGGCCCACCAAGTCCGTGCCGCCCAGCGATCCCCGTACATTAACACTATCCTACACCCACTAGGGGCAATTTTTACATTTACCCAGCCAATTAACCTACATACCTGTACGTCTTTGGAGTGTGGGAGGAAACCGAAGATCTCGGAGAAAACCCACGCAGGTCACGGGGAGAACGTACAAATTCCTTACAGTGCAGCACCCATAGTCAGGATCGAACCTGAGTCTCCGGCGCTGCATTCGCTGTAAAGCAGCAACTCTACCGCTGCACTACCTGCCGAATTCATGCCATTGTGCATGAATTGAATCTCTGACCTACTAAATTGAGGGCGTTTGTCATTTGCAACAATTGGTGTCACAAAGCTAAGAAAAGATGCTGAACCGTGCAGGTGTGGTGTATTTTCAAAGCTGCAATATGGGCATTTTTGTTTAACTGAAACTGATGGCTTAAATGTTAAATACATTTAAATATGTTTCATTCAGGTTTAGGTTTAATATTCTCACAATTATTGAGTTACAGTACAAAGCTATGCTTTGCTTACTATTCAAACAAATCAGATATACGATACAGTTTGGGTTTTTTGGAGATGCAGCGCCGAAATAGGCCCTTCGGCCCACCAACTCTGCGCCGACCAGCGACCTGCGTGGGTTTTCTCCGAGCTCTTTGGTTTCCTCACACAGACATACAGATTTGTAGGTTAATTGGCTTGGTATAAATGTAAATTGTCCAGAGTGTTGGTCGGATAGTGTTAATGTACAGGGAGCGCTGGTCGGCACACACTCGGTGAGTTAAGGGATTGGACATGCTGGATGCAGGAAAAATGTTCCTGATGTTGTAGGCCAGAACCAGGGGATAGGCCATTTAGGACTGAGACGAGGAAAAACTTTTTCACCCAGAGAGTTGTGAATATGTGGAATTCTCTGCCACAGAAGGCAGCGGAGGCCAATTCACTGGATGTTTTCAAGAGAGTTAGGTAGAGCTCTTCGAGCTAATGGAACCAAGGGATATGGGGAGAAAGCAGGAACGAGGTACTGATTTTGGATGATCAGCCATGATAAATTTGAATGGCAGTGCTGGCTCGAAGGGCTGAATGGCCTACTCCTGCACCCATTTTCTATGTTTCTAATACCATTTAGTTTTTAGCCCTTGTTTGGTTTTTGAAAGCGTGATAAGTTTGATCTGGGGAACTGTAGGTCTTTTTTTTGCTTCGACAGGGGCTGAAATGATAGGATCTGTTCTCTGAGACTTGTTGAAGGGATATCAATAACCTAATATCAAGATGCTAAGAGAATCTAGAAGGAGCATCCCTTACCTAGACAACTCCCTGACTGTTACTGTTGCTATTAATCAAGTGGCTACAAGTGACGTTTTGTTTGGACATTCAGGGAAAAAAAATCCAATAAATTTCCTTAAAACACTTTTCTAATTAAAGTAAAAGCCGTGATGATTTTTTGGTTAGAAAATAGCACCGGAAGTGTTTCATGAAATTTACCATGGCTTGGAGCCGCATTGTCTCTGCTTGTTGAATGCAGAACACAGTCTTCACTCAACCATAGATACTCAATTATCCTGCATTTACCTCGGGTATAACTGGTGAGGGCTTCCTTGATCAAAGCCTCCTGGAAATTATCAGAGAGGTCCTGCACCGTTTCAGATTGCAAGGCTGAACCAAAGCACATTCAGTCATAGTGTTAAAGAATCATAGAGTGATACAGTGTGGAAATAGGCCCTTTCCCACCCAACCTTCCCACACTGGCCAACATGTCCCAGCTACACTGGTCCCATCTGCCAGCGTTTGGTCCATATCCCCCCAAACCTGTCCTGTCCAAGTGCCTGTCTATTTCTTAAACATTGGGATAGTCCCTGCCTCAACTACCACTATTCCATACACCCAGCCCCCTTTGTGTGAAAAAGTTATCCCTCAGATTCCTGTTAAATCTTTTCCCCTCCACCTTAAACCTATGTCCTCTGGTCCTCGATTCCCCTACTCTCGGCAAGAGAATGTGTGCACCGATCTATTCCTCATGATTTTATGCACCCCTGTAAGACCACCCCTCATCCTACTTCACTTCAAGGAATAGAGCCCCAGCCTGCTCAACCTATAAATAAACAGACCAGTAAATAAAGATAATTACTGTTATTTACATTTTTTAATGAATGCTTATTTATTTTTGCTATCCACTTTGCTGCTGTAACCCTGCAAATTTCCCCGTTGTGGGATGAATAAAGTACTTATAGCTCAGGACCCTCGAGTCCTGGCAACATGCTTGTATAGCTCAGACCCTCGAGGCCTGGCAACATCCTCGTAAAAGCCATGGAAGCAATCCTTAAAATAGTCATTGAAACAATCCATTAAAAAGCCACGCACTCCAGCTTTCCCGTCTTTCTTTTTCATCTCCATTCTTCTGAATGTCCCTAGGTCAGTAATCCTTTTAGAGGGGATGGGGAAGGTCTGGTCAGGTCTGGAGTGGAACTCGCCCGAGAGTATCAGGTGGAGTAAGATTGTTCCAAATGATTCAGCCAACATTCTGTACTCAGATAGGATCTCCACCAAATAAAACAGGTTAAAACAACTCTTTTCAGGAATCGACATGCTGGATGCTTTAACAAAGTGCCTTTCACGTTCCGACACGACAGAGAAATCAGAGTATAATCCTTGGTTTACTTTAGTTTAGAGATACAGTGTGGAAATAGGGTCTTCAGCCCACAGAGTCCACGCCAACCAGCGATCAACCGTACCCTAGTTCCATCCAACACACAAGGGCCAATTTACAAAAGACAATGAACCTACAAACCCGCACATCTTTATGTGCAGGAAGGAACTGCAGATAGACACAAAATACTGGAGTAACTCAACATCTCTGGATAGAAGGAATGAGTGACATTTCGGGTCGATGCCCTTCTTCAGAGTCTGAAGAAGGGTCTCGATCTGAAACGTCACCCATTACTTCAGCATTTTGTGTCTATCTTCAGTGTAAATCAAGCTGGAGTTACTCGACGGGTCAGACAGCATCTCTGGAGACAAGGAAAAGGTGACGTTTCAGGTCGAGACCCTTCTTAAGACTGAATCTGAATCAGACTGAATCACATATTTATGTTCCCCTTAATCAGTTCCACTGTACTGTTATTGTTTCATATTTTTTAATGTAATCACAGCATCGTTTATCTCGGGAAATTTACTAAACAAAAATTTCAGCTCCAGAGACCCGGGTTCGATCCCGACTACGGGTGCTGTCTGTATGGAGTTTGTACGTTTTCCCCGTGGCCGCATGGCTTTTCTCCGAGATCTTCAGTTTCCTCCCACGCTCCAAAGACGTACAGGTTTGTAGGTTAATTGGCTTGGTATGAATGTAAAATTCCCCCTAGTTTGCATAGGATAGTGTTAATGTGCGGGGATCGCTGGTCGGTGCGTAGTCGGGTTGGCCGAAAGGCCTGTTTCCGCGCTGTATCTCTCACCTCAACTAACACACCGAATGGAGACTTAAATCTCCAAAATTTAACAGGAATCCTAACAGGAATCACAAAAAGCTCACAGTCAAAACTTAATGTAATAAAAAGGAATTGCAGATACTGGCTCATGCCAAAGATACACAAAACGCTGGTGTAACTCAGCGAGTCAGGCAACATCTCTGGAGAAAATGGAAAGGCGACGTTTCGGATCGTGATCTTTCTTCAGACATCACCTATCCATGTTCTCCAGAGATGCTGCCAGTCCTGCTGAGTTACTCCGTCATTTTGTGTCTATCACAATCAAAACTCTTTCTCTTTAAGTCAGTTCCATTCAAATCTCAAAAAAGTGAGACGTTCGAGTCCCACTGGCATGCCTAACCGAGGGATTTTAGCCCACTAATATCTCTGGCCACAATTCATATTCTAGCAGGTAATATCTCAGGGAAGCCCGTCCTCCTTCTAAAACTTGTTTTCAACTACAAAACACGATTTAAAAGTAACAAACATCAAGATAATTTCCGTAGAAAATCAATCTAACCACGCAGAAATGGAGATAAAGCTTTATCAAATGTGTTCCTGATGTTAAAATTGAGACAAGAGGGACAAACCTTGCAGCAAAATGTTTTGCAGAAGATTTTGATTGGCTGTTCATCTGTACAGTGAAAGGAAAATGCAATAAACTAGAGATAAGAACACATTGTGTAAAGATTCAGAAACCAGAGAATTGAGCATTGATTTATCAAATGCTGGTTTCTGTCCACACTGTTTTAAATAAATTCTTTAAGATTGGCAACAATTACAAAGTATTATTCAAATTATTTATCGCCATTCAACTAATTTAGCACCGTGATACTGCTGATGGAGCTGCTACCTCGAAGTGCCTGAGAACTGCTTTCGATCCTGACCTTGGGCGCTGTCAGTGTGGAGTTTGCATGTTCTCCCCATGATCGCATGAGGGCTACTGTTTCCACCCACATCCCAAAGACGTTCGGGTTTGTAGTTTAATTGGATTCAGTGACATTGCTTCTTGTGAGATGCAAAAGTGGGATAACATGGAAGTAGTGTGAACGGGTGACCAGTGCTCGGCATGGACATGGTGGGCCAAAGGGCCTGTTTCCATGCTGTATCACTGAGCTACCAGAGCCTAAGAGACCCAGTTGTGACTCCGAATTCATTTGGGAGCTCTGTAGAGCCAGAACTAGCAAAAGTTTTTCCCTCACTTTAAAGTTGTGGCTAACCCCTGACGTCCCAAATGGGTGTTATTTAAAATTTCCCTCCCATTCTCCTCCCCTTATCTGTCAAACAACACCTCTTCACCTATATCCACCTATGGCTTGCCAGAAACACGGAACTGCAGATGATGGCTGACAAAGCAAAGACTCAAAGGGCTGGAGTAGCTCAGCGGGTCTGGCAGCATCACTGGGAACTACTCCAGCACTTTGAGTCTTTATTTTCCGTAGAAAATCAATCTAACCACGCAGAAATGGAGATAAAGCTTTATCAAATGTGTTCCCGATATTAAAATTGAGACAAGAGGGACAAATCTTACCGCAAAATGTTTTGCAGAAGATTTTGATTGGCTGTTCATCTGTACAGTGAAAGGGGAATGCAGTAAACTAGAGATAAGAACACATTGTATAAAGATTCAGAAACCAGAGAATTGAGCATTGATTTATCAAATGCTGAGGAAGAGCTAGAAATGTGGGATTAAAGCATGGATAAACGATGCAAGGTGGCACCCAGGCTGGGGGACCCTCAGCGTGCTGACCCCAGAAGTGGATCTGCAATCATTCATAACAATTGCTCCACTCTTGTAAACATGAGCACAGTTTCTCCGTAGCCGCTATCAGGCAACTGAGACATCCTCCCAAAAACTAGAGAGCAGTCCTGAGCTACGATCTCCCTCATCGGAGACCCTTGGACTCTCTTTTTTATTCAGACTTTATCTTGCACTAAACGCTATTCCCTTTATCAAGCATCAGTACACTGTGGATGGATTTATTGTTGAGTAGAGGAGCAAATAGGTCCTTCTGCAGTTGGACAGGGCCCTAGTGAGACCGCACCTGGAGTACTGTGTGCAGTTTTGGTCTCCAAATTTGAGGAAGGACATTCTTGCTATTGAGGGAGTGCAGCGTAGGTTCACTAGGTTAATTCCCGGAATGGCGGGACTGTCGTATGTTGAAAGACTGGAGCGACTACGCTTGTATACACTGGAATTTAGAAGGATGAGAGGGGATCTTATCGAAACATATAAGATTATTAAGGGGTTGGACACGTTAGAGGCAGGAAAGATGTTCCCAATGTTGGGGGAGTCCAGAACCAGGGGCTACAGTTTAAGAATAAGGGATAGGCCATTTAGAACAGAGATGAGGAAAAACTTTTTCAGTCAGACAGTTTTAAATCTGTGGAATTCTCTGCCTGAGAATGTCTGGCCTCCACTTCTTCAGTCTGAAGAAGGGTCTCGACCCAAAACGTCGCCCATTCCTTCTCTCCTGAGATGCTGCCTGACCTGCTGAGTTACTCCAGCATTTTGTGAATAAATACCTTCGATTTGTTCCAGCATCTGCAGCTATTTTCTTAAATTAAACTCCGTGGCCTCCTAATTGAGTTGATTGGGACAGATTACTTTGTTTACAAAACATACAAGATTCAACAACTTTATATTTAATTTTAAAAAACCTTCTTGATAAACAAATCGCAGTTAACAATATCCCTATTACAAGTTAATGTTCCAAGATGTCAGCTATTGTTAGATTTGATAAATAATCAGATAATTGTTACGTGAATTGCTTAACCGCTAAATCAATGTTATAAAGTCATGTAAT
This sequence comes from Rhinoraja longicauda, assembly GCF_053455715.1. Taxonomy (NCBI): domain Eukaryota; kingdom Metazoa; phylum Chordata; class Chondrichthyes; order Rajiformes; family Arhynchobatidae; genus Rhinoraja; species Rhinoraja longicauda. Next base: position 29,404,982 of record NC_135974.1, on the reverse strand, counting down.
CTTTACTGCATCTTTTCTAACTCTTCCTAGGATTCCAAAAGTCCAGGCAATTGATTTCATGCCTCTCATGTGTGGTATTAAACTAGCAATAGAACTCTCGTGTTAAATGATTTGATGAAAAGCAGCTAAACGTGACCTAGATTCCAGAAAATTCTTTGCTTTCTGGACCTAATACGATTTAATTTACCTTGTGGTAGGATACAGTCGTAGCTCAAAATTGAGATCTCCCTTGCCTGCTACAGTGAAATCAATGTGCGTCTTTCTGCATTGAAAAGCATCAGGAAAGAGAGTGGTGGCTTCAAATGCCAGCTTTAGCTATGTTAACTTGAACTTTACTAACAAAGTTACATTAATTTAAGATGCAGGAAGGAACTGCAGATGCTGTTTAACACCAAAGATCGGCACAACATGCCGGAGTAACTCAGCGGGACAGGCAGCATCTCTGGAGAGAAGCATTTGGTGACGTTTCGGGTTGACACCCTTCAAATGTACAAATTGGCTCTTGATCCAAATGATGTATCTTATCGAAAAGCAAAATTTATGAAACTGGTGATATTTGGGACCACCACATATTGTATATCTCATAAGAAAGTTAAAAATTAGACTGCTTTCAATAGAGAAAGATTTTTTTTAAATGCCAAATCATTGCCAAAAAATATATATTTTAACTGGCAACTATTGCCTTGAATTCAGCAGGTTTCTAACGTAAGTGAGCATAATATCGATTATAATTTACCTCACAAAAATCACCTGTGACAACAATAGTTTGAGGATCTTCATCCCCACCCCACACCATGCCCTACTTTCAGTCCGAAGGTGGGTCCCAACCGGAAACACCACCCATCCTTTTTCCACGGACCTATTTTGGGTTGGAAATATTTTTCAGACTCCAGAGAAGTGTCCTGACCCAAAATATCACCTATCCATATTCTCCAGAGATGCTACCTGACCTGCTGAGTTACACTAGCATTTTGTGCCTATTTCTGGTATAAACCAGCATCTGCACTTCCTTGTTTCCACACTCCATCTTTCAATGTAAATGGATTACCATTGAGCTGCACTGACACCCAATCTCTCACATTGTCACAATGGCATGCTTCCAAAGCATATTTATTTTTGGTCTCACCTTGTCAACAGATTGGAGGTTGCTGACGTATCTTTCAGATTTAATTTGGGAGTGTTTTTAATTTGATACGATGCGGTACTCGTGCACAATTGCCTCGTATACCAACTTTACGAGAGTGTAATTCTGTGTTGCATTAAAGGACTAAATGGCAGAGTATAAATAGATTCAAGGTATGATAAATTGTTTGTGGTATTGACAAAACATTTGGTAATTACAAATTTTTGATCCAGCCCTTAAATAAATTGTCAATACTGTTTCGGCATTATTTTCACAATTTAATATTTAGTTTAGTTTAGAGATACAGCACGCAAACAGGCCCTTCGGCCCACCTAGCCCACCGACCAGCGATCCCTGCACACTTACAGTGTCCTACACACACTAAGGTCAAGTTACAATTATACCAAGCCAAGTCTTTGGAGTGTGGAAGGGAACTGGAGCTCCCAGGGAAAACCCACACAGGTCACATGGAGAACGTACAAACTCCGTACAGACAGCACCTGTAGTCAGGATCGAACCCGGGTCTCTGGTGCTGTCAGGCAGCAACTCTACCTCTGTGCCGAGCCTTAATGGCACTTTTCTGAAGCTGTGTACATTATTTCAGCAAACGCACATGCTTTTGTTTTCTGGATCAGTGCTCTCTTCAGTAGAAATGTAATGCTTGCACAGATGATTACTCAAATATCTCCTTTAGATTATAAGCATCAATTGTAATATGTAGTACATCTTCTGCACATGTGATTAGAAAACATAAACATCATTTTGGAAGAGAAATTAAAAATGCATTCAGATAAATTAACACACAGGTTGAGCAAAACTATGTAGGCTTAATAGATGGCCATTTACAATCATTTAAGTATGAAATCAAATGATTCACTAATAGTTCTGTGCATCTCGTTCTGAAATATGTTGAGTCTGAATAGTTTAGCTTATATTAGAGATGCAGTACGGTCCTTCGGCCCACTGAATCCAGAGGCTGACCAGTGGTCCCCGCAGATCAACACTATCCTACACACACTGGGGACGGTTTATAATTTTACCAAGCCAATTAACCTGCAAACCTATATGTCTTTGCAGTGTGGGAGGAAACCGGAGATCCCAGAAAAAACCTACGCAGGTCACGAACTCCGTATAGACAGCATCCATAGTCAGGATCAAACCCGGGTCTCTGGCGTTACAAAGCAGCAACTCTACCACTGCGCCAGCGTGTTGCCCAAACAGGTTTTTTTTCTTCCTCTTGTCTGCAATGCCAAGCATCATTGGGACCCGACACTCCAGTAATATGTCTACTAGCTGTCAATGACTAAATACAGTGTAGGTTTTATTGGTCATTTTACAAGTGAACTGCAACAAAAATTACATTTAATGAGAACTAAAATGGTGGCATAAATTGAACTGTTACGGAAGCAGCAAACATATTCTCATTACACTTAGTTTTAATAAAAGGAAAAGTTAAAAATATATATATATCCTAATTAGGATCTGCACCGGTTACAGTAAGTTTGACAAAGTCATGTTGCTGCCATGTTTTTGAACTGGACAAATCCATGATGCATAAGGTGACGAAAAGTTGGAAATTGAATTGAAATATATTATTAGTCTGGCCATTTTGATCTCACAATTCCGTCCGCTGCTATTCTAATGTAGACACCAACTCATTTAAAGTAAACTGGTTAATTTAATGATGCCATTAAAATAGTACCAAGCAATTTGAGCATTATGTGTTTGTACAATCATATTGCACAGTGTAATTTCCAGGCCATTATGATTTAAATCCGAGTTAATTATAAACTGCACTAATGTTACTTTATAGTCAGTTTATTTTAAGTGCTGTTTATATTCCCGCAATGTTTTAGTGAACTAGGATCAAACAGATCGAAAATAAAAAACAAGCATTTTTAACTTCATATGCATGAGCAATGTTAGCCCATTTTTGCATTATAATGGCAGGAGGACTGTCAGTTTGGCTTGTTACAGGGCTTGTATGAGGCATGAAGTGGTCCACCTTAGAGTGGGTGGCCTTCTTTAGGCTTTAGAGACACAGTGCGGAAACAGGCCCTTTGGCCCACCAAGACTGTGCCACCCAGCGATCATCCCGTACACGAACACTATCCTACACACGAGGGACAATTTACAATTTTACTAAGCAAATTAACCTACAGAGGGAAGGGGGGGGAGGGGAAAAAAGGACAAAAAAGGGGGAAGGGAAAAAGAGGGAAATAAAAGCATCAAATATTACTACAAGAGCCTCCACAATTTTTTCCTTGGCTTCCCACAAGATCTGAGAATGTTCTTGGTCAGGCCCTGGGAACTCATCCATGTTAATATGCCTTAATAGCGCCAATACCTTATCTTTGGTCATTAGTAATTCGTACCTGACTCGTCAGGTTGGGGGTGCGAAGAAATATATGTAAAGGAGACACGTGCGCACCTGGAAATACAAACCTGATACACAGAGCTTATTTCCGATACACACAACGCTTGGATCATCCATTTCCTACACCAGAGGAACAATTCACAGAGGCCAATCAACCTACAAAGCTGCACGTCTTTGGGATGTGGGAAGGAAACGAGGGTCACAGGGGGAGCGGGAACACTCCACACAGACAGCAGCGGAGTTCAGGATCGAACCAGTGTCTCTTGGCGTAGATAGGTAGTGGATCTGCCGGCTCATGATAGTGTAAGCCCCAAATTATTCCATTAGTTTCTAAAAAGTTGTCCAATGCTTTTACAAAGTTCCAGCATCACTCCACGCAGCCACGTCTCAGGTCACCAAAAGAAGCTCCTGTTCATGTAGAATCAATGAGCGACACACCACACGCTGCCATTCAACTAATCGTGCCCGTGTCTCCTCTTCGTTTCACTTTCTCCATTTCTCTCCACAGAGCCCAGGAATTCATTTTCAAGCTTAAGCCATTCATTTTTTAAAGTTATTACTTCTTCCACTTTCAGCTGTCGTTCCCCTACATAATAATCAGTATTACAGAAGAGGGAAGATAATTCTGCATTGTGCCTCTGGTTCTTTGACTAATCATCTTAAATTTGTGTTTGTCTGGCCCCTTGACCCTTCTGCCACTGCAAACAGTTCCCTTTTAAATGACTCCACAATTGCTTTTAAGATAATGAACGGGCGTTTTAAAATGCCGCTTATCAGTCTGTGCTCGTCAAGGTTCCTGGAAGGTTACACAACCAATAAGATACTTCACAATACAGAGACAAGTTGTGCAAGGTGACACAGACAAGACAATCCATTTTAGATTTTTAGAGATACAGCGCGGAAACAGGCCCTTCGGCCCACCGAGTCCGCGCCGCCCAGCGATCCCCGCACATTAACACTATCCTACACACACTAGGGACAATTTTTACATTTACCCAGTCAATTAACCTACATACCTGCACGTCTTTGGAGTGTGGGAGGAAACCAAAGATCTCGCAGAAAACCCACGCAGGTCACGGGGAGAATGTACAAACTCCGTACAGACGGCGCCCGTAGTCAGGATCGAACCTGAGTCTCCGGCGCTGCATTCACTGTAAGGAAGCAACTCTACCGCTTCGCCAACGTGCTGCCCGTTTCATATTTTTCATCAAGTCATTAAGTTCTTTCACAACTTCATTTTGAAATACTTGATTGGTTTTGAAACTCATTCAGATACTGTGTGGCGATGAAAATGTTCCCACACTCCAAAGACGTACAGGTTTTCAGGTTAATTGGCTTGGTATAAGTGTAAAAATTGTCCCTAGTGTGTGCAGGATAGTGTTAATGTGCGGGGATCGCTGATTGGTGTGGACTCGGTGGGCCTGTTTCCGCGCTGTATCTCCAAACTAAAAAGCTAAATTAAAAGAATGAGTTAAATAGGAAGAATGAAAGATGCTGCCTGAGCCACAGAGTTATTCCAACACTTTGTGTCCTTTTGTGTGAGCTGGCATCTACTGTTCCTTCTTTCGACAAATAGAATGGGTTAATAAGCTGGAGGGAATTAAATGGCGCAGATCTGAATAAAGTATGAATAAGGTGCTTTCTGTTGGAAAGTGAACGTTGGGCCATTTTGGGCACTCCATTTCCTTAAAACCTGGACAATCAAACAAGACTCAACAGTGTAAACATTTAATTTTCTCCTCATGTCTCAGCTAATGCTGTGGCCTGGCTGCTCACTGAAAAATTGCACATGAAAGCAAAAAAAACGATAGACTGTAATTGTAATCTAAAAGGAGCCATATCATGTTGGTTCGGTTTAAGATTTTTTCAACGTGATAACGTTGATTCGGTTTTAGATTCCCAAAGATGTCGTTTTGCTACAGGTGGTAATCGCTTCATGAATTTGTAGCATAAATGGTGCTTGATGATCTAAATTCTTAGCCAGGCGATGGTTTCACCCAAACCAAGCAAACCTAAAGTGTCGCCAACCAAAGTGTGGCCAACCTTTGCTGCCTCGACCACGTTCCTATCGTCACGCCTGGTCTTATGGCATTCGTCCCCTAGGTGACTAACGAGTTCCATTTTAATACTCATCCATAACTTGACTGTGTCAATAATTCAGAAAATACACAAAAGACACTGAATATGATAATCATATCCCTACAATATTGGGATGAATGGCATCAAAAGTACACAAGACTGATAGGGAGTAGGGTGGCGCTGTACGATGGCAGCCTCGCCAACAGCCTGCCTCATCCTTTTTCTTCTTTTGTTGTTTTTTAGTCTGTTGTTAAATGTTTTAGTGTATATTTAGTTTTGTTTTATATGGGGGGGTGTGGGGGGGGGGCAACTTTTTAAAAATCTCTTTCCTCGACAGAGATACGACTTTTCCCGTATCGTATCTCAGTCCGCGCTGCGGCCTAACATCGTGGAGCTAGTGGCCTTTTGCTGGGGATCGACTGCGGGAGCTCCAACTGTGGAAGCCTGCAGACTTAACATTGTGGAGCTGGTGGTCCCATGGTTAGGGACCGACTTCGGGAGCTCCAAGCCGCTGGAGCTTCGACCGCCCCGATTGCGGGATCTTCGATCGCCCCCACTGCGGATGGTTCAACTGCCCCGTTCGGCGAGGAAAGAAGATAAGGCTTTAATGCCTTCCATCACAGTGAAGAATGTGGGGAATCCGCTGGGGTGGATGTTTATGTTAACTTTTATGTAGTTGTGCCTTGTTACTTTTTTGGTGTGACTGTATGGCAAATCAAATTCCTTGTATGTCTTTACATACTTGGCTAATAAATTAATTACAATACAATAGAACAATTTCTAAAAGTGTGGAGAGAGGAAACTACCTCTGCATTCTTTGGATTGAATATATGCATCTACGTTGGACTTTTGAATTTAATATTATGGGAGCTTTTGAAACCCAAGGCTGGTTGTACAATCAGCCAGACTTAATCCCGTCGAGCTATTGATGTTGATGTGCCAACTTGTTCTTCTTGTAGGCATAAGAAACCACAGATGCTGGTTTGACCAAAAAAGGCACAAAGTGCTGGAGAACACAGCGGGTCAGGCCACATCTCTGGAGCACATGGATAGATGACATTCAAGTCAGGATCCTTCTCGAGACTAAAGATGGTCTGAAGAGGCTTCCGATCCGGAAATTGGAGGAACAGCACCTCAGATTTCGCTTGGGCAGCTTGCAGCCCAGTGGTATGAACATTGACTACTCCAACTTTAGATAGTTCCTCTGTCCCTCTCTTCCCCTCCCCCTTCCCAGTTCTCCCTCTATCTTCCTGTCTCCACCTATATCCTTCCTTTGTCCCCGCCCCCCCTGACATCAGTCTGAAGAAGGGTCTCGACCCGAAACGTCACCCATTCCTTCTCTCCTGAGATGCTGCCTGACCTGGTGAGTTACTCCAGCATTTTGTGAAATAAATATTTCCTATCCGAAAAGTCACCTACCCATGTTCTCCAGAGATGCTGCCTGACCCATTGAGTAACTCCAGCACTTTGTGTCTTTCTTGTTCTCTTTCTTTATCATCCTCTTTAGTTTGGTTTAGTTTAGAGATATAGCGCGGAAATAGGCCCTTCGGCCCACCGGGTCCGCGCCGAACAGCGATCCCCGCACACATTAGCTCTTTCCAACGCCCACTAGGGACAATTTTTACATTTACCAATTAACCTACAAACCTGTACGTCTATGGAGTGTGGGAGGAAACCGAATATCTCGGAGAAAACCCATCCAGATCACGGGGAGAACGTACAAACTCTGTGCAGAGTCACTGTGATGGATGTTTGTGTTAAAATTGTGTGTCTTGTGTCTTTTACTCTGTACTGTTGTGGCTGCATGGCAAATGATTTTCGTTCAATTCATTTTGAATGACAATAAAGGTAATTCAGACAGCACCCATAATCGGGATTTAACCCGGGTCTCCGACGCTGCATTCGCTGTAAGGCAGCAACTCTCCCGTTGTGCCACTGTGACCACCCCTTGATATCAAACGGTTGTGGAGAGAACGTAGGAGAATGGGGTTGAAAGAGAAAAATAGATCAGCATTGATCAAATGGCAGAGCAGACTAAATGGGCCAAATGGTTTAATTCTGCTCCGATGTCTTACGGTCTATCGATGATAACCTGCAGAATGGTGGTGGCGAGAATGCAGTGATTTCTCGTCAGTGGTCCCAAGCTATGGCATCCTTCATTCTTATGGTTTTGAGGACGAGTTAGTATTCAACAACAGTTCAACAGAGCTTTATTTGTCATTCGGTACCAAGGTACCGAACAAAACTACATAGCAGTCACACACAAAAAAGAACACAAGACACATGACCCCAACACAAACGTCCATCACAGTGACTCCAAACACCCCCTCACTGTGATGGAGGCAACAAAACTTCCACTCTCTTCCCCACGCCCACGGACAGCAAGGCATCACCGACTCGGGTAAATTTGATGATAAAGAGCATTATGCAACCTCCACAGACATCCATTGCCTGCAGAATGCCCCCAAAACCTGCAAAGACAGATGTTGGGATGTTCGAACAGTCGGAGGCAAGCTGCCATCTTTCAACTCTCATCCTTTGAAATACCTGCCTGGCCAAGTTTCTCCTCAGTCAGTAACGAGAGGGAACAATTCAGTGCTTTCCTTGTTTGTTTTTTACCTGTTTAATTGCTCTGCTGCTGTGCCATCTACCTGTTAATTACTTTTCCCCCCCACTGTCAGAGAGCGCAGAAAACACCAGCGTTTCGTGCCTGTTTGTTCTGTGTTTGTTCATTAATTGAGCTGAGATGAGCTGCTTTGATTTATGGAACTCCAGAGGTTTTAACTACTTCTGCTGATCCTGGTTAATTGCCTGACCATCCTGATGTCTGTATCATTCATTTCAGATCTTTATATTTTAGGGTTTCAATGTAATTCCATTGTTCTAGTTATTTTTTATCTTCTCTATTTTTCCCCCTATGTTTCAGGGTGGCAAGGAGGCACAACGGTAGAGTTGCTGCCTTACAGCGCCAGAGACCCGGGTTCCAACCTGACCACGGGTGCTGTCTGTACGGAGTTTGTACGTTCTCCCCGTGACCGACGTGTTTTTTTCCCCAGGTGCTCCGGTTTCCTCCCACATTCCAAAGATGTACAGGTTTGTAGGTTAATTGGCTTCGGTAAAAGATTGTAAATTGTCCCCAATGTGTAGGATAGAACTAGTGTACGGGGATCGCTTGTCGGCATGGACTGGATGGGCCGAAGTGCCTGTTTAAATGCTGCATCTCTAAATTAAACTGATAAAATAAGGACTAACCGAAAGGATAATTCTATTGAAGTATCCTTCCTATATTAGATAAATGCCAGGGATGTAAGAAAATAACTGCAGATGCTGGTACAAATCAAAGGTATCACAAAATGCTGGAGTAACTCAGCGGGTCAGGCAGCATCTCTGGAGAGAAGGAATGGGTAACATTTCGGGTCGAGACCCTTCTTCAGACTCAGATCCCCTGACATCAGTCTGAAGAAGGGTCTCAACCCGAAACATCACCCATTCCTTCTCTCCAGATATGCTGCCTGACCCGCTGAGTTACTCCAGCATTTTGTGATACCTTAGATAAATGCCGTAAACATCATTTAATACAAAAATGGACAGGACATGATTGCCTACACTGCTATTTCATGCGTTAACCTTCAAGTTTTCCTCGTCTTAAAAAAAAACCTTAAACTTTGGTGAAGTCGTACTGCCTGGCTATGAACAAACCTATGAAGGCATATTCAGTTAATGTCTTATTTAAATAATAATTATTGCAAAGCTCCCTGTATCTCATTCTGTCATTACCATATCTATCCCCGCTAGCACAGATTGAAACAGAGCACAATAAGGAAAAACAGATGATTTTAAAAAATCAATTATAAACGTGATTTTATATATTCTCCTAATATATGTGCGCATATATATATATATATATATATATATATATATATATATATATATATATATATATACACACATGTATGTATATATATATATGTGTGTGTATATATATATATATATATATATATATATATATATATATATATATATATATATATATATATATGTGTGTGTGTGTGTGTGTGCATGTATGCAAATGCAGTGTGTGTGTGCGTGCATGTATGCATGTATTTATATATAGCACATAGCAGGGTGGCGTGGCTGGTAGAGTTGCTGCCTCATAGTTCTGAAGACCTGGGTTTAATCCAGTCCTCAAGTGCTGTATGTGTGGAGTTACATTCTCCCTGTGACTATGGTGGGGACCTCACTGAAACTTAACGAATAGTGAAAGCCCTGGTCAGAGTGAATGTGGAGAGGATGTTTCCACTAATGAGAGAGTCTGGGACCAGAGGCCATAGCCTCAGAATGAAAGGACGTACCTTTAGAAAGGAGATGAGGAGGAATTTCTTTGGTCAGAGGGAGGTGAATCTGTGGAATTCATTGCCACAGACGGCAGTGAAGGCCAAGTCAATGGACATTTTAAGGAGGAGATTGACAGATTCTTGATTAGTACGGGTGTCAGGGGTTATGGGGAGAAGGCTGGAGAATGGGGTTGAGAGGAAAAAATAGATCAGCCATGATTAAATGGTGGAGTAGACTTGATGAGCCGAATGGCTCAATTCTGCTCGGATAACATGACCATTTGGGTTTCATCTGGGTTCTCCGTTTTATTCCCCCGTATATATGTGCATTTGTAGGTTAATTGGCCACTGTAAAATTGGCCCTAATGTATCAGGAGTGGATGAGAAAGTGGGATAATATAGAACTAGTGTGAACAGTGATTGATGGTCGGTGTAGATCGGGTGGGCCAAAGGGCTAATTTCCATACTGTGTCACTAAATTGACCTTTAAGCCTTTTGTTCCTGTAGATAGGTACATGGATATGCAGGGAATGGAGGGATATGGACTGTGTGTGTAACTTGGCCCCAAACTCCAGTTACCGTGTGTAGGAAAGAACTACAGATGCCGGTTTAAATTGAAGGTAGACACAAAATGCTGGAGTAACTCAGCGGGACAGGCAGCATCTCTGGAGAGAAGGAATGGGTGACGTTTCGGGTCGAGACCCTTCTCCAGACCCCGCTCCTGTTACTATGTTGTACTGTTCAATGTTCTAAATTGCCTATAAACAATATCAATGTGATGGCTTTGAGGAACTCGATGGGATGGGGTGTTCCCTTGGGCGGAGGAGGTCGAGGGGGCAATGGACATGTGGAAAGTGATGAGGAGGATGGATAATAAAACTCTTTTACCCATGATGTGAGGGGGGGGGGGGGTAATCGAAGACAATAGCATATAGTAGCATATAGGGCAAGGCAAGTTGTAGGTGATTGAGAGGGGATCTGGGGGTTGGAGGGTTGGAAGGGAATTCGAGGGGTGGTTTGAGTTTGCAATACCGTGGAGCTTGAGCTTTACATGGAATTTAAAAGCCATCTTGACAAGTGCTCGGAGACACAAGAGACTGCAGATGCTGGAATCTGGGGTGGGGTGGGATGGGGGTGGGGGTTCTGGGACACCAGAGCCAACTGTTGAACCTTCCCGAGGTGTCGTGGGCCTAACTCAATGAAACACCAATGAAAGGAGGTGCTCACTTGATAACCCCAAATATATACTTGCATCGACAGGATTTTTTTATTTTTTTTTATGAGAGCTAATTAATATGCAGGTCGCTTTTATTTGCTTTTTTTTGCATATGTAGTCACTTTGCTATAGATTGGTGTATTTAGTTAGATAATACTCTGGTTTTGGGCTTGTTTTTCTCAGTTGAGTGCTTATCCTGGAGTTACAGCACAAGTACTTTGTGTTTTAATTGGAATTTATAAAGCAGCTTAAGCAGAGCAAATTGCCTAAAGTTACATCACAGAGCCACAAATTTAGTTGCAGGTGGAACAAGGTATGGCTATTGAGGAGACAACACACATGATTTAGAGAATGGAAAACCAAAATTTGAGGAACTCAAGAGGCCAGGCAGCATCCGTGGAGGGAATGGACCGGTGACATTTTGAGTGGGGAACCTTTGTTTTGGTCAAGGTTCCAGCATCTGCAATTCCTTGTCTCTTTTACTTAAACCGAAGATTGTCAGGTGAAGGCATGATTAAATTCAGGACTCGAGAATCTGGGATTTGTAAGTATCTAGGTTGAGGGTGGAGATAAAGGAGATTAGAAAGGTAAGAGAGAATAAAGTCATTGGAATCACAGAGGGGGTTCTCCATCTTTTCTCTCCCTCTTCTCTGTCTTTCAGTCTGAAGAAGGGTTGTGACCCGAAACGTCACCTATTCTTTTTCTCCAGAGACGCTGCCTGACCCATTGAGATACTCCAGCATTTTGTGTCTTCCAAAGAATAAAGTCATGACAGGGTTGGAATACAAGGTTAAGTATCTTAAAATTGTAAAGACTGCTTATCCAGGAGCTAAAATGTGGGTGTGTGATTGCTTGGCATGTGTGTGTTAGCTGTGTTATCTTGTACTCTATTATTGTAATTACTTTGTAAAGGTTAGAAAATTGGCTTTAAACTTGTCACATTGCAGAAGATGGTACAGTGATCACAGCAGTGGACAAGACACATACTGTAGGCAGTCAAACGCGATTGCAAAAATATCTTGATCAATGCAAATTCAAAACGCAAAGAAAGTGCTCCATACCAGCACAGTACAAACAGCATAAGGCATTGAACAAAAATATTGAGATGTGCTTACCTGATATCTTCAGTGAAGAGTACAGGTATTTTTGTTTAAATAGCAAAGCGCCATTTTTGTTTTACAATAGAATAATTTGTCTGTTCAGAAAAAAGGAACAGATTATAGTCTCCATGTGTGTAGGAAGGAACTGCAGATGCTGGTTCACCCCCAAGAGAGAGATAAAATGCTGGAGTAACTCAGCCGGTCAGACAGCATCTCTGGAGAGAAGGAATGCGTGACATATCGGGTTCGAGAGCATTTCTTAAGACCCATCTTGACCCGAAACGTCACCTATTCCTTTTTTCCAGAGATGTTGCCTGACCTGCTGAGTTACTCATGCGTTTTGTATCTGTAGTCTTAAAGTGGTGCTTCTGAACAGGAAATAAATAATCTTTCCTTTTAGAAAATTCATTACAAATTTACCCAATTTTATCTTCATGTTTTTAGAGTCATGGTGTCATATAGTCAGAGAGTGATACAGTGTGGAAACTGCTTGGCCCAACTCACCCACACCGGCCAACAATGTCCCAGCTACACTAGTCCCACTTGCCTGCGCTTGGTCCATATCCCTCCAAACCTGCCCTATCCATGTACCTGTCTAACTGGTTCTTAAACATTGGGATAGTCCCAGCCTCAACTACCTCCTCTGGCAGCTCGTTCCATACACCTACCACCCTTTGTGTGAAAAAGTTACCCCTCGGATTCCTATTAAATCTTTTCCCCTTTACCTTGAACCTATGTCCTCTGGTCCTCGAATCCCCTACTGTAGGCAAAAGACTGTGCATCTACCTGATCTATTCCTCTCATGATCTTATACACCTTTATAAGATCACCCCTTATCCTCCTGCGCTCCATGGAATAGAGACCCAGCCTACTCAACCTCTCCCTAAAGCTCACACCCTTTAGTTCTGGCAACATCCTCATAAACCTTTTGTGAACCCTTTCAAACTTGACAATATATTTCCTATAACATGGTGCCCAGAACTGAACACAATATTCTAAACGCGATCCCACCAACATCTTTACAACTGCAACATGACCTCCCAACTTCTATACCCAATACTCTGACTGATGAAGGCCAAAGTGCTAAAAGCCTTTTTCACCACATTTACTGTGTAGGTCCTGCCCTTGTTCGACGTCCCAAAATGCAACACCTCACACTTCTCGGTATTAAATTCCATCACCCATACCTCTGCCCACCTGGCCAATCGATCCAGATCCTACTGAAATAGTTCACAACATTGAAATATTTTAGATGATTTTTCCTTAAATTAATGGAAAACTATCATTTTGCTTCAATGTTCATCAGAAAAATTATTTTTCTCCATCATTGCCAGGTACCTATTCTGCTTGCTAAACATTTTAATTCCCCTTTCCCATACTAACCTTTCTGTCCTCTGCCTCCTCCATTGTCAGAGCGAGGCTAAACACAAATTGGAGGAACAGCATTTCATATTTCACTTGGGCAGCTTACAGCCCAGTGGTATGAATTAAATTTCTCTAACTTCAAGTAATCCCTGCATTCCCTCTCCCTCCATCCCTCCCCCACCCAAGTCGCACCAGGTTCTCGTTCTCACCTAGCAAACAGCTAACAATGGCCTGTTTCCTTTATCATCGTTACCTTTTTGCATAGCCTTCAATCATTTGCTCTATACCTCTCTACACCACCGTCGATATCCCTCGATTCCCTTTCCCCCGACTTGACTGAAGAAGGGTCTCGACCAGAAACATCACCCATTCCTTCTCTCTGGGGATGCTGCTTGACCCGCTGAGTTACTCCAGCATTTTGTATCTATCTTCGGTTTAAACCAGCATCTGCAGTTCCTTCCTGCCTAGTTTGTAAATCATTTTAACACATTTCTGAGTATTTTTAAAAAATATATATAATTTTATATGTCCATTGAATGCCAGAAGCTGCATAATTCTCAAGTAGAATTCCCAACACTAAACAATATAATTTGTGGCAGCCTCTTGGCCTAGTAATTACCTCGCATGGAACCAGCAACAGAGGCACTGGGATTATTAAGTAAATATTCTACCTCTCCCTTGCATATTTGCAATAATTTATTCATATCAAACACATCATGAGATTTACAGGAAGGTTAAGCATTGTAAGCTGCTGCTATAATATGCCTAATTATCCAAGACCCCTGGAGAAATTTTAGCATTTGTGAACTGAATCCTGGGACACGAATTCTGACAGGGTCTTTTGATGAATCATGACTGATTATATGAGAAAGGTTAAAACAAAAAAGATGAAACATTTGTGACGGGCTGTACAAAATCACAGTCTTTATTGTTCTAGATTGGAGTAGGAAAAGAGGAGAGAAGGCTGTATTCTATTGAAATTTAAACCTACTGATAAAACCACAAGTCTTTCTCAGTTTGAAAGATATGACACTCTTGAGAATCTAAATTGGTATCTACCAATGAAGAACAATGAATACCTCACAGCTCCAAAAATAATTATTTTAACTCTTTGTAAACAGTATAAATGGTTGTTCTAATCAGCTGCGTGACATGGCTTATGCAAGAGGAAGATCAGTGCTGGGTTTGGTTCATTGAATCAGTGATTCTGGTCAGTGATTTAGATTTTAAAATCACTGATTCAAATCACTGGCGGATTGGGTTCATTTAATAGACACGGTTTTGGATTGGCAAATTCAATACGCTGCAGTTGCTGGAAACCGGTCATAAATAAATAGAAAATATGGTAAATACTCAGCAGGTCAGGCAGCTTCTGAAGAAGTAGAGAAACAGAATTAACGTTTCAGATTAAAGAATTTATCAGAACTGAAAAAACTCAGTCAGAGAGTTGTGAATCTGTGGAATTCTCTGCCTCAGAAGGCAGTGGAGGCCAATTCTCTGAATGCATTCAAGAGAAAGTTAGATAGAGCTCTAAAGGATAGCGGAGTCTGGGGGTATGGGGAGAAGGCAGGAACGGGGTACTGATTGAGAATGATCAGCCATGATCACATTGAATGGCTCGAAGGGCCGAATGGCCTCCTCCTGCACCTATTGTCTATTGTCTAAAACTGGAGATTAACAACAACAAAAAAAGGATACAAAGTGCTGGAGTAACTCACCGGGTCAGGCAGCATCTCCGGAGAACACAGATAGGTAATGTTTTGGGTCGGGACGCTTCGTCAAATGAAGGAGGATCTGAAGAAGGGCTCTAATCCGAAATGTCACCTACCCATTTTCACAAGAGAAGCTGACTGACCCGCTGTGTTACTCCAACACTTTGTGTCCTTTTGTGTAAACCAGCACCTGCAGTTCCTGGTTTCTATCGAGCTGGAGTTTACACAAGTTTGAAGTGCCAGGGAAAGGGGGAGATACAATTGGAAGGGAGAAGGTAAGTTATGGGATACCAGGAATGGAATGGTTATTGCTGCACTTACACGAGTAAATAACAAAACCTAATAAAGAACGAACTCCTACGAAGTAAAATGCCAATTATCCTTACAGGAGATTAACATTAATGTCAACTGGTGCTGAGAAGGATAATTATCCTTCCTTGCCTTCAATTATCATATCATATCATATATATACAGCCGGAAACAGGCCTTTTCGGCCCTCCAAGTCCGTGCCGCCCAGCGATCCCCGTACATTAACACTATCCTACACCCACTAGGGACAATTTTTTTTTTTTACATTTTACCCAGCCAATTAACCTACATACCTGTACGTCTTTGGAGTAACTCAACCTCATCACAAAGCATGCCCCTGAATGAACTAAATCTAAATCTTATTCAGATACTTGTAGCTTCAAGTGCTTCCTATTGAGAATAGTGCCCGCCTATGCCTTCTGCATTTCTTCAATCTTCTGCCGCACTTTGAAATGTGTGGTAATATGCATCGCATAAGCTCTTAACAATAAATCTATGGTTGCTTTAAAACATCACCCATTCCTTTTCTCCAGAGACGCTGTCTGACCCGCTTAGTTACTCCAGGTTATTGTGTCTATCTTCGTTACTTTAAGCTAGTTATCCTTCCAAAATTCTGTTGAAACCTTTAATTCAATGAAGGAGACCAAAGGAGTTTTTTTTTAAAAAAAAGATTGAAAAGTGCACGAGGAAATTCAGTGCCTGCTAGTCTGCAGTGGTCAAATTCAGCAGCATTCTGCAGGGATTGCTATGTCCAATGCTGAAGATACTTATCTTGACTTCAAGGGTTTGGCACAAAACAGTTACAACCAGACTTTGTGCCCTTTTTATAAACATTGTTCTTTCAACGCAACACAGCCGAGGAATCGAGCAAGAGGTTGGCTTAGACAGATAAGCTGCAAAGAAATGGAAGGAGGCAGTCAAAAAAAAATGCATGCAAAAAAAATCTGGGCATTCTCAGCGGGTCAGGCAGCATCCGGGGAGGGAATAGACAGGTGGCATCTTGGGTTAGGGACACTTCTCCCCTCCGCTCTAATCAAGCTGAAGGGTCCCAACTGAAAATGTCGCCCCCGATGCTGCATGACCTTACATGTTCTCGGAGCAGAATAAGGCCATTCGGCCATCGTCCATTCTGCCATTCAATCATGGCCTGTTGAGATTAGTTTGGGTTAGAGATACAGCGCGGAAACAGGCCCTTCGGCCCACTGAGTCCGCACCGACCAGCGATCCCCACACATTAATGCTATCCTACACACACTGGGGACAATTAACATTTATACCAAGCCAATTAACCTACAAACCTGTACATATTTGGAGTGAGAGAGGAAACCGAAGGTCTCGGAGAAAACCTACAGCCCTGGGGAGAATGTACAAGCTCTGTACAGACCAGCAACCATAGTCAGGATCCAACCCGGGTCTCTGGCGCTGTAAGGCAGCAACTCTACCGCTGTGCCACCCTGCAGCCCTGCCAGTAATGTGTGTTTGTTCATCTAGATTTGCTGTCCCACCACTACGTGTGATTGCAGTGGAGCCAAAATTAGTTGTGGCAATCATTCACCTCCCTCTGGGTACTGTCCCTCTGCCTGCGACTTTGCTTCAGCTTATAATGCCAGAGAGAAGCTCTCTAACAGTTGGTACGAAGGATCAATTGCCTGATAGCAGCTGGGAAGAAACTGTTATCAGTAAACTAAACCATCCCATCAACAACTAGAGAGCAGTAACCATCTACCTCATTGGAGACCCTTGGACGATCTCTGATCAGACTTTATTGGACCTTATCTTGCACAAAGCGTTATTGTTGCTCCATTTTCTGTGTGATATGATGCATTTGGTGGGATATGGCCCTTCAAGATGCAAACATAGCCCTTTCGCACAAATACCAAGCTGAGATGAGGAAAAACTTTTCCAGTCAGAGAGTTGTGAATCTGTGGAATTCTCTGCCTCAGAAGGCAGTGGAGGCCAATTCTCTGAATGCATTCAAGAGAGCTAGATAGAGCTCTTAAGGACAGCGGAGTCAGGGGGTATGGGGAGAAGTCAGGAACGGGGTACTGATTGAGAATGATCAGCCATGATCACATTGAATGGCGATGCTGGCTCGAAGGGCCGAATGGCCTCCTCCTGCACCTATTGTCTCTCTGCAGCTAAATCACATGAACCCCACTTGGTATTTGTTCCACCTTACCTCAGGTGCAACAAACAAAAAGTGGCAAAGGTATCACAAAATGCTGGAGTAGCTCAGCGGGTCAGGCAGCATCTCAGGAGAAATGGAATGGGTGACGTTTCGGGTCGAGACCCTTCTTCGGACTGATGTCAGGGGATCTGAGTCTGAAGAAGGGTCTCGACCCGAAACGTCACCCATTCCTTCTCTCCTGAGATGCTGCCTGACCCGCTGAGTTACTCCAGCAGTTTGTGAATAAATACCTTCGATTTGTACCAGCATCTGCAGTTAATTTCTGACACAACAAAAAGTGGCGTATGTTCTCATTCTTTGCTACTTGTCCAATTGTCTTCAGTTGCTAAATGTCTGCCAGAATATTACCTTCAGTTCAAGGGAAAGTTGAACACACGCCTTTCCCTGGAGCGAAGAAAACAGAAGGGTGACCTCGTGGAAGTATGCAAGATGATGTGAAGCAAAGAAACTGCAGGCAGATGGTCAAAATGTTAGGGAATCAAAAACAAGATTGCACAAGTTTAATGTAAGAGGATGGAGTTTTAAAGGAGATCAGTGGGGCGAGTACATATTTTCACACACCCACACGTGTAATAGGGCAAGGGAAGAGGGGAACTTCCTATCTAACACTTATTTTATGAATTCTGTAACCCGTCTGATAACTAAGTAATGAAAGCTGTCTTTAAGTAATACATGGCAGCATTAATTGGAACTCTCGGCAAAATTGGTCATACATTGCTGCAAAGAACCAATGAATAATCCGACAGGTGATCGCTTCATGTAACAATGATGCTAAAGATATTAACGTACCGTAGACATCAGAAACAATGATTTTCATTTAAGTCCCTCTGTCATTTTTGGGAATTACGAATTCAAGACTTCTAGATATCAAGCCCACCTTGGGGAATTACAGTATCATATCATATCATATCATATCTATACAGCCGGAAACAGGCCTTTTCGGCCCACCAAGTCCGTGCCGCCCAGCGATCCCCGCACATTAACACTATCCTACACCCACTAGGGACAATTTTTACCTTTACCCAGCCAATTAATCTACATACCTGTACGTCTTTGGAGTAAACTTGGGGAATTACAATAAATTGATTACCATTGGGTCACCATTGGTGGCACAGCGGTAGAGTTGGTGCTTTACAGTGCCAGAGACCCGGGTTAGATCCTGACCATGCGTGCTGTCTGAATGGAGCTTGTACCTTCTCCCAATGACTTGAGTGGGTCTTCTCCGGGATCTCCAGTTTCTTACCACACTCCAAAGTCGGAAAGGTTTGTAGGTTAATTGGCTTTGGTATATTGTAGCTAGTGTACGTAGGACAGTGGTAGTGTATGGGGATCGCTGGTCGGCGCGGACTCAGTGAGGCGAAGGGCCTGTTTCCGCACTGTATCTCTAAACTACACTAAAATCTGATGGGCTCCACAGAAATCTCTGCTTTATCTGGTTGCAGCCACCTTCAGAATGACTGCAGGTGGGATTTGTCCAACACAGGAGCATTTAATGGGCTGCCAACAAACAATGAATGGCAATAAGCCGAGGGTGAATAAGGACATTCACATTTACCGAGGAATGCATCTCGATGGAGAATTCAGAATCCAAGGTCAGGGTGCGTAGGAAGGAACTGCAGATGCTGTTTTAAACCAAAGATGGACACAAAATGCTGGAGTAACTCAGCGGGACTGGCAGCATTGCTGGAGAGAAGGAATGGGTGATGGTTCGGGTCGAGACCCTTCTTCAGACTGAAAGTCACGGGAAAGGGAAACGAGATATAGACGATAATGTAGAGAGATATGCAACAATGAATGAAAGATATGCAAAGAGGTAACGATGATAAAGGAAACAGGCCATTTTTAGCGGTTTGTTGGGCGAGAACGAGAAGCTGGTGGAGGGATGGAGAGAGAGGAAATGCAGGGGTTGAGGTTAGAGAAATCAATATTCTTACCACTGGGTTGTAAGCTGCCCAAAGCGAAATATAAGATGCTGTTCCTCCAATTTGAGTTTAGCCTCACTCTGTCAATGGAGGAGGTCTAGGACAGAAAGGTCAGTGTGGAAATGGGAAGGGGAATTAAAATGTTTAGCAACTAAGGTCAGGGTATTTTTCTCAACGAGACTCCAGCCTGAATGACACAAGAGTACATTACCACCACTCCACAATTTCAACACAGAGTGCAACGAAAAGCCCATCAACATTCACTGCAATCATGTGTCATTCCTTGCACACGCATCCTTCTTTGTTTAAAATTACCGAGCAGAGGAAAATAAGAGGTAAACTTTATTGGACTAAAATTAGATAAAGCCAATCAGGAAAAAACAAATTAAAGTTAAGAAGATTACTGCAAAAACATCACAAGCACATCATGCAATTCTATTTCAATATGATTAATTCTATTATGTACTAAATTTCAATCAGTGTAAGTTATAACATCACCATGCTCCTTTATCACTCATTTTCATAACGATTTTGTTCAGTCCTCCAGAGATATGTCAACACACACACACTCCAGCTGTTGCAAATCCTACGCTGTTCAGTCTTGCTAACTTTAACCCTTGCAGACCGGGCAGGTGCAGAGAAATGGCTAACTTTGGTCATCGTGTATCAATACTAAACCAGAACTAGTCTTCCAGTCATAAGCAGAAAACGCTACTGCACAGGAACAGGCCCTTCGGCCCACAATGTCTGTGCCAAGCTCAACTAATCTCATCTGCCTGCACTTGATCCACACCCTACTTATCCCTGCATATCCAGCTGCCTATCTAAAGGCCTCTTAAATACCACCATCATATCTGCCTCAGCCACCACCCTCTGGCAATGCATTCTAAACACCCACCTCCCTCTGAAAAAAATAAATGTCCTGTACATCTCCTTTAAACTTTGCCCTTTAAAGCTATGTCCTAGAGCCTTTGACATTTCCACCCTGGGAGAAAGGTTCCGACCATCCACCTTATCTATGCCTCTCAACTCTATATACTTCCATCAGTTCTCCCCTCAACCTCCAACGTTCCATAGCAAACAATCCACATGAAGATTAGTGAATATTTGTTTTTCCTGCACCTCAATACTAAAATGCAAGAAACAATTACTCTCAAAATTTAACAAAAAAAAACATTTCAACTTTCATCGTTCTCTCTTTTCCACCCTTGCCTTTTAGAGTCAGAGTCAGAGTCATACAGCATGGCAACAGGCCCTTTGGCCCAACGTGCTCATACCGACCAAGGTACCCCATCTATACTAGTCCCACCTGCCTGCGTTTGGCCCATATCCCTCTAAACCTTTCCTATCCATATGTTATGGTACCTGCTTTTTATAGTTTTTAATTTTATAGTGTTGTTAACAGACCTTCCTCAACTACCTCCTCTGCTGGCTGTTCCATATACCCACCACCCTCTGTGTGGAAAAGGTTGCCCCTCAAGTTCCTATTAAATCTTTCCCCTCTCACCTTAAACCCATGTCTCCGGTTCTTGATTCCCCTACTCGGGATAAAAGACAACGCATTTACCCCATCTCTTCTCATGATCTTATACACCCCTCAGCCTCCAATGCTCCAAGGAATAAAGTCCTCCCTTGCCCAGCTTCTACCTGTAGCTCAGACCCTTGGGTCCATGCAATATCTTCTCTGTATTCTTTCCAGCTTAACGACATCTATCCTAATGCAGGAATTTAGAAGGATGAGAGGATATCTTTTCGAAACATACAAAATTCTTCAGGGATTGGACAGGCTAGATGCAGGAAAAATGTTCCTGATGTTGGGGGGAGTCCAGAACCAGGGGTCAAAGTTTAAGAATAAAGGTGTAGACCATTTATGACTTAGATGAGGAAAACCGTTTTCATCCAGAGAGTTGTGAATCTGTGGAATTCACCACAGAAGGCAGTGGAGGCCAATTCACTGGGTGTTTTCAAGAGAAGTTAGATATAGCTCTTAGGGCTCACGGAATCAAGGGATATGGGGAGAAAGCAGGAACGGGGTACTGATTTTGGATGATCAGCTATGATAATATTGAATGGCAGTGCTGGTTCGAAGGGCCGAATAGCCTAATCCTGCATCTATTTTCTATGTTTCTATGTTTCTATGATCAAAACTCAGCACAACACTCCAAATGCAGCCATAAATAATATATTGTACAACTATAACATAATAATCCAACTTCTGTACTCAATGCCCTGATTGATGAAGGCCAATGCACCAAAAAAAATCTCCACCACCCTTTCTTCCCTCACGTTTATTCATTCTTTTACCCAAGTACGGATACCAATGTACCTTGATAGAGCTAACCTGTGCATATTCCATCTTTCTTTCCAAGACAATGCTAGTTTATTAATTTCTTTAATCCAAAATGCACAGCACTGCGCTTCACAGGTGATTATCTCCAATGCACATTGAGGCATAGCTGTTATCATTAAAGAAGGATTAGACTGAAACTTCAAAGCACCTATTCACATGGAGTGCGTAATACCACATTGTGACAAGTACCATATTCATTCATTTTTACCCTTTTGCTAGGTTGGACCATTTTAAAATGTGCATTCTCCTGCACCTATTGTCTAGTGTCTATTAATGTTGGGGGAGTCCAGAACAAGGGGCCACAGTTTAAGAATAAGGGGTAGGCCATTTAGAACTGAAATGAGGAAAAACTTTTTCAGTCAGAGAGTTGTGAATCTGTGGAATTCTCTGCCTCAGAAGGCAGTGGAGGCCAATTCTCTGAATGCATTCAAGAGAGAGCTGGATAGAGCTCTTAAGGATAGTGGAGTCAGGGGGTATGGGGAGAAGGCAGGAACAGGGTACTGATTGAGAATGATCAGCCATGATCACATAGAATGGAGGTGCTGGCTCGAAGGGCCGAATGGCCTCCTCCTGCACCTATTGTCTATTGTCTATTATAAAATATCAATACCTTCAGATGATCAAACTTTATAAGACTTTGTGGAACTTCTTCATGCAATTGTTACTCAAGTTTCAACAAATAAATTGTATTCCTGATCAAAAGATCATGTTAAATGAGTGAACAATTTCATGAAAAATTAATCTGAGTTTTTAATAGGGATTATTTGCTATTTAATATATAATCACAATTCCACTGTATTAAATCTGATTTCAATGGTCAGCTTTGTGAAAATTCAAACTATTTTATTTATTGATTTTTGGTTGCACCAAGGATATTGAGGTTCTTTTGCACTGATAATGTAGTTACTTATTTATTTGTTTATTAATTATATATTAACTGTGTGTATTATTTACAGGCCTGTAATGCTGCTGCAAGTAAGAATTTCATTGTTGCTACAACGCAAAGTGGAGGAACAGCACCTCATATTTTGCCTGGGCAGCTTACACCCTAGCGGTAAGAATATTGACTTCTCCAACTTCAAGAAACCCTTGCTTTCCCCCTCTCTCTCTCTCTCTCCATCCCTCCCCCTTCCCAGTTCTACGACTGGTCTGACTGTCCCCCTGATTACATTGTGTCTCAGTTTGCTTTGTTGTTACCTTGTCCTAGCTAACGATGAGTGCTTTCTTGATTAGTACAGGTGTCAGGGATTTTGAGGAGAAATGCAGGAGAATGGGGTTAGGAGGGAGAGATGGATCAGTCATGATTGAATGGCGGAGAAGACTTGATGGTCCGAACTGCTGAATTCTGCTCCTAACACTTATGACCTTATGAACAATGTTCTGTTCTCCACCAGCTAGGCCTCAGCTCGTCATTATGCGACTGGATCCTGGACTTCCTGCTGGAGCGACCGCAGGCAGTGAGAATGGGCCCGCACCTGTCCTCCACTATCACCCTGAGTACTGGCACACCACAGGGCTGTGTTCTGAGCCCCATGCTCTACTCCCTCTTCACACACGACTGTGTTCCTGCATTCGACACCAAAACCATTGTCAAGTTTGCAGACGACACAACGGTGATCGGGCTGATCACCAACGGTGATGAAACAAAATACAGAGCGGAGGTGCAGAACCTGGCGGACTGGTGCTCTGATAACAACCTATCCCTAAATACCACCAAGACCAAGGAACTGATCATCAACTTCCATAGGTCACATAACGGGGAATATGCCCCGATCTTTATCAACGGGGACAGTGTGGAGAGAGTGTCTAGCTTCAAGTTTCTGGGCACTCATATTTCGGAGGACCTAACATGGTCCAATAACACTGCTGTGCTGGTCAAGAAGCCACAGCAATGACTGTTCTACCTAAGAACACTGAAAAAGTCTGGTCTACCCCAACAGCTGCTGACGACATTCTACCGCTGCACCATAGAGAGCATCCTAACACATGGTATCCCTGTGTGGTACCTCAGCTGCACGGAGGCAGAAAGGAAAACTCTTCAGCGGGTAATCCATAGAGCTCAGAGGACCATCGGAACACAGCTACCAGCCTTGGAGGGCATCTACAACACACGATGCCTCAGAAAAGCCACCAGCATCCACAAAGACTCTTCACACCCCTGCGACAGTCTGTTCGAACTCATTCCATCGGGCAGACGATACAAGGCCTTCTACGCCCGCACCTCCAGACTCAGGAACAGCTTCATCCCCAGGGCCATGAACCGGTCCTGCTGAGCCGGATGGTCACATCGCATAGTGAACCGGCACAGATCTACTTGCACTTTATTCTGTCTTAAAACTGTTACAATTTGTTTCGTTGGGTTGTTGTTGTTTAAATTAATTAAATTATTGCATCGTATGGGAGGCGCATTCCCAATCTCGTTGTACCCCTGTACAATGACAATAAAGATATATTGTATTGTATTGTATTGTACATATTCCTTGACCTCATCTCTTTTTATGCATGGTTTTCACACCTTAGCCTTCCTTATCTTTGTGTCTCCCTCACCTCGACAATGGAACAAATGAATTCTTATTCGCAGCAGTATAACAGGCCTGTAAACATAATACACACAGATAATATATCATGAGAGGAATAGATCGGGTAGATGCACAGAGTCTCTTGCCCAGAGTAGGGGAATCGAGAACCAGAGGACATGGGTTTAAGGTGAAGCAGTCTGAAGAAGGGTCTTGACCAGAAACATCACCCATTCCTTCTCTCCAGAGATGTTGCCTGTCCCGCTGAGTTACTCCAGCATTGTGTGTCCATCGTTGATAATTAAAACACTCTTGGCTCTCATGATTCTTGAATATTGGCTCACGTTCAAGATTATAGAGCAAGAGAAATGCAGAACGATGCCATTTATTGCAAAATGTTGCCTGAGGCATAGCAAAATGAACAGATGCAAGAAAGGCCAGGAATTTGCCTGGAACAAGTGTGCCAAAGATGAGGGCAAGGTAACAATTGAACAGGTCACCAGTTGAAAGACTGGCATGGAGGGAGGAAGGAGCAGAGAACTGAGCGTGTAACATTTTTACATAACGGGTGGTGGGTGTATGGAACAAGCTGCCAGAAAAGGTAGTTGAGGCTGGGACTATCCCATCGTTTAAGAAATAGTTAGACAGGTACATGGATAGGACAGGTTTGGAGGGATATGGACCAAGCACAGGTAAGTGGGACGAGTGTAGCTGGGACATTGTTGGGATGCGTGGTCAAGTTGGGCTGAAGGGCCTGTTTCCACACTGTATCGCTCTACGACAAAGGGTGGCACGATGGCGTAACGGTAGAGTTACTGCCTTACAGCACCAGAGGGTCAGGTTCGATCCTGACCAAGGGTGCTATCTGTACAGAGTTTGTACATTCTCCTTGTGACCGCGTGGGCTTTCTCCTAGTGCTCCAGCTTCCTCCCACACTCCAAAGACGTGCAGGTTTGCAGGCTAATTGGCTTTGGTAAAGTTGCAAGTTGTCCCTAGTGTAGGATAGTGTTAATGTACAGGGTGATCACTGGTCGGCGCAGACCTGGTGGGGCTCAGAGTCTCTTGCCCAAAGTAAGGGAAATTGAGAACCAGAAGACATAGGTTTCAGATGAGGAGGAAAAATTTGAATAGAAATCTGAGGGGTAACGTTTTCCCCCATGAAGGGTGGTGGGTGAATGGAACAGGCTGCCAGAGGAGATAGTTGGGGTAGGTACTTTCGCAACATTTAAGAAACATTTAGACAGGTACATGGATAGGACAGGTTTAGAGAGATACGAGCCAAACACAGGCAGGTGGGACTAGTGTAGATAGGATATATTGGCCGGTGGGGCAAGTTGGTCCAAAGGGCCTGTTTCCATGCTGTATGACTGGTTATTTTGTGCAGTTGGACAGCTTCTTTCAGTTCCACTAAGCCATGCCGAGCTGCATCTGATTTAAGCCCTTGCCCCAGAGATTGGTGTTCTTCTTCATAGCCTTGGCGTTTCTTACATTTTTGCCTTCCTCATACCATCAGAATAGATGTTGAGCCCATTGGATGAACGCTCAGGAGATATACTTCAAGAGGACCACATTTTCAGATGAAACAATCCCATGGGTAACTATTGAAAGTCCACACATGAGAATTGTCTCACTGAAACTCAAATTATTTGACCCAATGTTACATTGTGTAGGAAGGAACTTCAGATCCTGGTCCAAACCGGAGATGGACACAAAATGTTGGAGGAAAGGGATAGGTGACATTTCGGTCGAGACCCTTCTTCAGGAAGAGAGCTCTGCACTGAAACAAAATCAGTGTCCACCACAATCTATTGCACTCTGGCAATGAAAACTGGGTGGTACTCCTCCATTATTTATCTGTAGCAACACTGGGTGGATTTATGCCGAATGAAAGAGCTAACACTTTCAGTCACAAAAGGCTATTTCATTGGGGATAGGATTTCACTGCACTGTGCTACAAGTTCTTCCAGTTTCTAAATGCCTGATGGATTAGCACCGAGCATAAGTCATGAACAAAACATTTTCCCAAAGAAGGATTTTATGATTGCTACAGGAACAATAGAAGCCCCAGAGCACTGAGGCGTGGAAGTAAATTACACCAGATCTGTGTGCCGACTGCCTTCCTCTCAAATTGTAATGTTATTAAGTGTCACCGGTTTTATTTGTCACCCATTTCACACTCATCCCTTCAGCATGTCCCTTCAATGCTCACGATTTGGCAATAACATTTCCCCAGGTAAAGTTCAATCATCGAAAACCTTGAGGTTTTTAAACCATTTCTCACTTCACATTGTAGGCGGATACTGAGCCTTATTCTGAACTCGAGACCAAATGTACCCAATTACTATTTTCATTTCAAAAAAATCCGACTACTTTCCAAATATCAAAGTTGCTCGCTCCCCTTTCTCCATTTTACCCCATTTCCCCCCTTCCCTCGATAAATTATTCAGTTCAAAAGAAGATGAATGCTTTGTTTTCTTATTTTTAAAAGAACAGAAGAGGTAGCGGTAGAGTTGCTGCCTTACAGCAAATGCAGCGCCGGAGACTCGGGTTCGATCCTGACTACGGGCACCGTCTGTATGGAGTTTGTACGTTCTCCCCGTGACCTGCGTGGGTTTTCTCCGAGATCTTCGGTTTCCTCCCACACTCCAAAGATGTACAGGTATGTAGGTTAATTGACTGGGTAAATGTAAAAATTGTCCCTAGTGTGTGTAGGATAGTGTTAATGTGCGGGGATCGCTGGGCGGCGTGGACTCGGTGGGCCAAAGGGCCTGTTTCCGCGCTGTATCTCTAAATCAAAAAAAAATCTAAACCCAAGTGCAGTGGTCAATGCAAGCAAACCCTTCTCACTTTCCAGAGTGCTTGACCTCACTAGTTCCCACAAGAGGTTTTTTTTTTCTCCCAGACAAATAAGTCTATATTTGGAGTCAAATTCACAAATAAACTGAACCCCCCCCCCAATCAAAATTGAGGATCCATTGCATTTAGTCTCTAAATCTTATTAATCGAACTGCTTGCTACAATTTTTTCATGCTTTTCAAAAGTACAATTTTTGGTTTCAATACAAACTGTTCTGAAAACTTTCACCCAGGTTTTTTGATTTGGTCATGTGAAGGAGAAACATTTAGGCTGTAAAGTATGTAGAAAATTGGTGTTCTTGTTTTCAAGCTGGAGATATTAACCAAAAATCCCAATCCTATTTACTCTTTTGTTCCCACCCGCATTAATGTACAAATACTTAAACACAGCAATATTTCAAATGAACCAAGAATCACTTCAGTGAACTGCAAACATGTCATTATTTCACATGAAATAAATTTCTACCCTCCAGTTTTGATAAACTATTAAAAAATATATTTTGCAGATCGACACAAAATGCTGCAGCAACTCAGCGGGACAGGCAGCATCTCCGGAGAGGAGGAACGGGTGGCGTTTCGGGTCGAGAACCTTCTTCAGACCGTGCTGTCTGAAGGAGGGTCTCGACCCGAAACGTCACCCGTTCCTTCTCCCCAGAGATGCTGCCTGTCTAGCTGAGTTGCTGCAGCATTTTGTGTCTATCTTCGGTTGAAACCAGCATCTACAGTTCCTCCCTACACATTTTTACTTAATATTCCATGATGGACTAGTACTTATATGTGAGGAGAGAGAGGACTGGAGGAGACTCACTGTGATGGATGTTTCTTTGATGGATGTTTCTTTTTTTGTGTGTTTTTGGGGTTGGGTGGTTTGAGTGCCTATTTAATGCTTTTATTGTTGGACTGTGTTTTTGGGGGTTTTGGGGTGTGTGATTTAAATGCCTATTTAATGCTTTTATTGTTGGACTGTGTTTTGGGGGGTTTTTGGGGTTGGGTAATTTGGGTGCCTGTTTAGTGCTTTTATTGTTGGACTGTGGGTGATTGAATTAACATTTTGTTCAAGATGGCCGCGCCGTTGTGTTTGGCTGCCTGCCACTGTATGTTTCTTTTTTTTCCTAGTCAGATTGCAGCACTTTGGTCAACGTGGGTTGTTTTTAAATGTGCTATACAAATAAATTGACTTGACTTGACTTGACTTGACTGATATGGATCCTTCTATTTTATGTTGGAGACTGCAGGCTTTGCATCTCTCACTTCTACCCAGCAGACAAATCCTCCTATTCCGAGACAATAATCAGCTGAAAAGAAGTGTTCAATGCTAATAAAATAGCAGTAGATCTACTAGAAATGCAGCAAAGCAAGACCCCAGCTGTGTGTGCACACCGTGTGTGATATAGATAGGCCTTCGACTGGAACATCAGAATCAGGAATGAATTGCTGAATGCATGAAATCCAGGCAGTTTATTGTGTTTTCATCTCCATTTTTCTGAGCAGTCGTCCCTGGGGTGCATACAAATCTACCTCTTAGAAAGGTTACCTCCCTTCTGACCAAAATGGCAAATTTGCATGCATTGCGATTGCGATTTCAAAAAACATATCAAAAGGCCAAGATTTTAAACTTGCAAATTAGTTCTGTCAATTGAGACTTATTGTGCATGGCTGTAAGTTACAGTTGAGCTGGAAGAAAGAAGCATTATCAGACGTTACATTAAAAAGATTGATTTTTGCTAAGACTGCGTGAAACATTGATGGTGAACTCAGATTGTCACATCCCATTTGACTTCCAAGGTTCTTCCAGGCAGACACATAAAATGATCGATCGAGAGCAAGCTAACGTGAAACATTTGCTGTGTTAGCACTTATCGCTTAGTGAGTGAATGAGAAACAAGGGGTAAATGAGTTCAGTTCCTCACTGATGACAAACATAATATACACAAGCCACTCAGTAAAGGACTGAAAATCCACTGCACTGACTGCAGCGGATGACTGAAACCAAATACAATGCAGGAAATCCGAAGAAGGGTCTCGACCCGAATCGTAACGTATCCACGTCCTCCAGAGATGCCGCCTGACCTTTAGACTTTAGAGATACAGTGTGGAAACAGCCCCCGACGCCCACCGTGTCTGTGCCGATGTAAGATTTGAGAAGTTTTCCCTCATTTGGAAAACAACACCAAACCAAAGAGCAGCAGTTTGGACATTTTAAACGGGAGACTGGGGCTGATAGCGGAGAAAGGCTGCGGTCAGATTAACAAAGGATGTCACAATCCGTGGGTCCTAAAATGGCCGCAGGACCTCGTGACCAGCCACAAAAAGTAAAAACCTTACAACCCAGTCTCTAGGTTTCTGCAAAGCCACGGCCAGAACAAAGGATGGGTATTGGCCATGCAGAAACCTACGAAACCAGGTCGGAGTCCAGACACTGGGGCGCTGACATCAGCATACTCACAATGCCCCAAGCCGACCGAAACAGTTCATCTCGGTGAGGGGGCACAATAGCCCATAGAAAACTACCTGGTAGGTGATGGGAAACCAGTTAACACCCATCACCTCACAACGAAATACCAATTAACACCGTCTGGCCATCCCCGGTATCCCCGAACATAAGGCAGATCAGAAGAAAACTCATACATATCTTTTTGAACAAAGAGATTCCAAGATCTGGCGGGAGATAGGACGGGTCAGAAATAGTATAACTGGCCACTACTTTTGGGTGAAAAAGTTAAGTCAACTGAAGTCAAGAAGAGAGTCAGAAGGAAGTCAAACGAATGCAGGAGGAAGAAACGACAGGCAAGAAGAACGGATGCAAGAGAGAGGAACAGGCACGCAACTCGAGAAGAAATACTGCAAGACGAACAGCCAGTAACCCCAGTAATAGCCCCATGGTGAGCATGTACTCCAAATCCTACATATCCTGGACATAGTTTATTGTAGAGGGGAGGGTGGTTTGAATAAACGTGGGTGTGTAAAAGAGTGTGTGTTGGTCAATTTTGCGATGTGTCGTACGTTCCCCATCTTACAGTCGTGTATATGTCTTATAGAACTGTGTGTTTTATGATTCATAGTTATAAGTATTCGTGTGATTCGGTATGTGTTTTATAGACATGTATTATAGAACTGTATAAGTATTCATGGACAATAGTCCCAAGTGCTGAATAAAAGCCTTTTCATTTAAACCCTGGTTTTCAAATCTGGTCTGGTTGAATTTTTCTGCACTATAAGAGCTCCTGCATCTAAGTCCAGTGTCTAGAACCGTAAGGGGTGAGTGGGTCGAACCATTCACGGGGACCCAGTGTGCACGGCCTGGTCAAGGGATCAGAGCAAGGCACGGGGACCTTAGGTCGGGCGAAAGCTCGGCGCAGAAACCCCTTACACCGACCAGTAGCACCTCGTACACTAGCCTACCCTACACACACTAGGGACAATTTACAATTTGCAGAAGCCGGTTAACCTACAAACCTGCACGCCTTTGGAGTGTGGGAGGAAACTACAGCACCCGGAGAAAACCTATGTGGGGTGCATAAAATCTACCTCTTAGAAAGGTTACCTCCCTTCTGACCAAGATGGCAAATTTACATGCGTTATGACTAAGTCCAAACTCCGTACAGACAGCACCCGTAGTCAATTGAAACCCGGGTCTCTTGCGCTGGAAGGCAGCAACTCTACCGCTATGCCATTATGCCGCCTATCCATGTTGTCCAGAGATGCTACCACACGTGCTGACTTACTCCAGCACTTTGTGCCCTTTTGTGTATTCACCGGCATCTGCCGTTCCTTGTATCTACAATGAATGCTGTGGTTTTGGTGAACAAATCAAGGACCATTAATTATTATTTTCTATTGCCACTTTAAAATGCGTGTCGTGCCCCATCACTTGGGAGGGGAGTAGCGTTATGACAACTGACGCCTTTGTTCATATCTAATTATGGACTGATAATTTTTCATCCTTCGGGATATTTAACACAAAATCTCAGGAGCCGAATTGTAAATGAAACATAGCTTAGAAAATTCAGAAATTATTGTGAACTGATTAATCACAAAAGCAATTGGCACTCCCTTCAACACCAGGAAGTGAAAACCATCATTGCGAAAAGAAAAAAAAATTAGACTTCTAAATTTTAACCATTTAGCCGCAAAAGAATGTTAGGTTCTTCATAGTAAGGACTGGCAAATATTTTTTGTACCATTTAAGGGAATGCATTCTCAATTTGAATTTTCTCTCTCAACTTAGTAATTGGTCTTTCGATCAAGAGATAGGTTCTTTTGAAACATACCACATTTAAAAAAAAGACAAAACAAAATAAATATTTGGCAAAGAACAATAGTGGAAAAACCTTTAATTGTCAGAGTTTAATCAAAGGATCTTGTTAGTTTAAGTGTATGGGTAGTCAATATGATTGAAAGATTAGCTGATCAATGCAGTGATTGGTAGGGAAGCTTTCAGTCCGGATGATGGCTGGGTGATCAATTCTGTGGAATTTGACACAAAAGTAGAAGAAGCCGAACAAGAGTATCGTGTTCAGTTCTGGGCACCATGTTATAGGAAAGATGTTGTCAAGCTGGAAAGGGTGCAGAGAAGTATAAGAAAATAACTGCAGATGCTGGTACAAATCGATTTATTCACAAAATGCTGGAGTAACTCAGCAGGTCGGGCAGCATCTTGGGAGAGAAGGAATGGGTGACGTTTCGGGTCGAGAAGAAGAGTCTTGAATAAATCGAAGGGTGCAGAGAAGATTTACGAGGACGTTGCCAGGACTCGAAGGTGTGAGCTATAGGGAGAGGTTGAGCAGGCTGGGACTCTATTCCTTGGAGCGCAGGAGGATGAGGGGTGATCTGGTAGAGGTGTACAAAATCATGAGAGAAATATATCGGGTAGACGCACAGAAGCTCTGGCCCAATGTGGGGGAAATCGAGAACCGAAACATAGGTTTAAAGTGAAGGGGGGGGATGATTTAATAGGAGTCTAAGGGGTAGCTTTTTCACATAAAGGGTAGTGGGTGTATGGAACGAGCTATCTGAGGCAGTAGTTGAGGCAGGGACTATTGCAACATTAAGAAACAGTTAGATAGGGGATATGGATAGGACAGGTTTAGAGGGATATGGACCAAACGGAGGCAGGTGGGATGAGGTTAGATGGGAGAAGTTGGTCGGTGTGGGCATGTTGGGCTGAAGGGCCTGTTTCCACAGTGTATCACTCTATGACTAAGCCCAAACTCATGGGATCAGTTAGAGCAGTTTTGTTGAAGACAGGTACGAGTTCAGTCCTTTAATGTTCGGCAGAACTGTTGCTGCAATATTCTATGTGATCTCTTGTAAAACAGAGGATCTACATCTCAATAACATGAAAATAGTTGGGATGATACGCGGTGATGAAGGTAAAGACTTTGCAACTGGATGGAGTGAATGGGCAACAAGTTAGCAAAGTGGGGAGGTGTAGTTATGCACTTTTGGAAGAGGATTCTAAAAGGTAGACTGTAATCTACAAGGGTGAAAGGTTTCAGTCAAGTACGGGGAATTTAGATGTTAATGTGCACAAAACATACAAAGCCAGCAGCCAGGTATGGCAAGTGTTTAGGACAGCAAATGCCACATTGGTCTTTATAGCAAGAGGGGTGGATATTAGAAATAGGGAAGTATTGTTCCAATTGTTCAGGGCTCTGTGAAGTCCCACCTGGGGTTCTGAACCGGTTTCACCTCTTGATTTAAAGATATACAGGGCACAGCTATAGCATGGTGATAAATCATGAATGAGAGGTGGTCTTGTCACGAGCGTCTAAAGAAATTAGATCTACGTTTTTGGATTTGGTTTGGATAATGAAGTAGTATATAATGTGTCTTTCAGGGGCATGACAAGGAAGATGTCAAGATGTTTTCCTGATTGGGAAAAACGCGAACAAGGAGGCATTGTTACAAGATGAAGGAGTGGTCATTTAAAACAGAGATGTTTCGGAACAACTTTGACTTTGGAAATACAGTGTGGAACCAGGCCCTTCGGCCCACCGAGTCTGTGCAGACCAGCATTCACCACCGGTTAATTGACTTGCGTCACAGCGCCAGAGTCCCAGGTTCGATCCCGACAACGTGTGCTGTCTGTACGGAGTTTGTATGTTCTCCCTGTGACCGCGTGGGTTTTCTCTGGGTGCTCCGGTTTCCTCCCGCGCGCCAAAGATGTGCTGAACAAAACTTCCACAAAACAAAATCCGACGGCCAACTTTGCTTTCAAACGATCAACAAACCTTGCGGATTTTTATAACTTGCACAGTGCAGGGGTGGTGTAGAGGGACAGGGAAGGATTCTTCCTGCTGTTGTAGACAGTGTTCCCCATGCTCACTTGACAGATGGCGTTCGCGGCATCTTCAGTCCAATTTGGCAGCGTTGCTGTAGAGTCAGCATTACTCGAGGATCGATGTCACACATTGTCTCCCCTGCACCCTCCTGGCATGCTTGGGCATTGCACACGCTAACATTTGCACCAATTAGCCGCATATCATGCGCCATGCTGAAAATGCGTGCTCACAATTCGCATTAAGAAACTGAAAGCAAATGAACATGTGGAGCAGAAACAAATGCACTGTGGTGCCCAATTTTGGCTCACAGACAACCTCGGGGATTATCCTTTTACTCCAAGGTTTGCAAAGTGGTATTGAGCAGTGGCATAAAATGCAAGCAATTAGTTTGCTTTTCGCCAGGACAAAAGCTTTTGTATTACCCTTTCAACTTCAAATCTATTTCCTCTGGCATTGTACGCCGTTCAGTTTAGTGAACAATTGGGCATAAATAAAGGAATTCTGCTTTGCTCTAAAGTCTACAAATATTATTAAAGTCAGTTAACGAGCATAATATATCCATTGAAATCTGTTATTCTCATCATCCAATAATAAGAAAAGCAACAGAAAATACTTTCCCACCTTCCTATTAGGATCAGTCCAAAGAATGGTCCCGACCCAGAACATCACCTATCCATGTTCTCCAGAGATGCTGCTTGACCCACTGAGCTACTCCAGCAGTTCTTGTTTTTTAAACATAATTACTGTTGGATATGAAGAAATATTGCTGGAATCAAAAGGAACTGATGTCAATGATACCATTCCAGTTTCCAAATACTTTCTCCATAAACCTTTCCAGAAATGTTATTGACAAGGTAAATGAATTAAGAGGCGGCACGGTGGCGCAGCGGTAGAGTTGCTGCCTTACAGCGTCAGAGACCCGGGTTCGTTCCTGACTACGGGTGCTGTCCATACGGAGTTTGCACATCCTCCCTGTGACCTGCGTGGGTTTTCTCCGGGATCTTCGGTTTCCTCCCACACTCCAAAGACGTACAGGTTTGTAGGTTAATTGGCTTGGTATAATTGCTAATTGTTCCTAATGCGTGTGGGATAGTGTTAGTGATTCGATTAATCCATGCTCTCTGTAGTTAGAGAATAGAATAGAAAGAAAAATCTAATAAATTAACTTAACAAGTACAAGAACATCCTAGAATGTCTAAATATGAAATCATACGTACTCATCTGTAGCAACTCGGCATTGACCATTGGAGAAATAAAAATCAGTTACATTAATGTAATCAATGGCATTTAATGGTGTAGAAAAGAACTGCAGATACTGGTTTAAACAGAAGATAGACACAAAAAGCTGGAGTAACTCAGCAGGTCAGGCAGCATCTCTAGAGAAAAGGAATAAGAGTTAGTGAAACTAACTAGTTAGTTGGTCACCTTCTTGAGAAAGAAGGGTCTCAACCCAAAACGGCACCTATTCCTTTTCTCCAGAGATGCTGTCTGACCCGCCGAGTTACTCCAGCTCTTTGTGTCTATAATGGCACTTAATTACCAGAGTCTTTGCACAACAGATTCAAATCACTCAATGCAAATTGTTTCTTCAATTGCAGCATTGATGCCTCACCTCTGGATATTAAAGAAAACTAAACACAGATTAATAATCATTGCAAAATGTTGAAGATGTCAATACTTTTCTAACCCTTCTAAAATGGGAACAGCTCTGCCCAGGACAGGATGGCCCTGCAGAGAGTAGTGCGTTCGGCAGAACGCACCATGGGAACTACACTCATCCCCCTGCAGGACCTATACATCAGGAGGTGCAGATCCAGAGCAAGCAAGATCATGAGGGACCCGTGCCACCCCAGTAACGGACTGTTCCAGATGCTACGATCAGGCAAACGCCTCCGCTGTCACGCTGTGAAAACGGAGAGGATGAGACGGAGGTTCTTCCCACAGGCCATCAGGACTGTTAACTATTATAACCCCAGAGACTAAATTTTTGTCGACACTAATAGTAACTTATTAACTTTATTTATATGCTGTAACTGTAATTCTTTTTGTGCACAACCCGCAGGCATTGCCACTTTCATTTCACTGCACATCGTGTATGTGTATGTGACAAATAAATTTGACTTGACTTGAAATAAGATTTCAGACTACGAACATTATCAAGATGAGCAGAGCCAACTCTATCAACTTTAATTGACCTGGATATAGTATAATCGCATCCCTAAAACAGTGTGACTTGAATTTTGGAGGCAAGTCTTTATTGATGAACGAGCTGAAGCAATCAGCTTGGTATCCTGACCCACAGATTACCTCTTTGGGAACTCCGCAGATATTGATGTGATCTTTATAATGAGCAGTCCGTACAGTCAATGGCCCATGTTATCAAGGTCATCAATTAAACTCTTAGCTAAAGTTACTCTGCTGAAAGAGAAGATCATCTATTTATAAATAAATAATGCAGTAGCAAACTATTAAGATGACAGTCTTCTAATTAGTTATTAAACTAAGTCTGGTTCCTTTTGGTTCCAGCAAAAGCTATCAGTGTCAGGGGTTATGGGGAGAAGGCAGGAGAATGGGGTTAAGAGGGAAGGATAGATCAGGTATGATTGAACGGCAGAGTGGACTTTATGGGTTGAATGGCCTAATTCTGCTCCTATCCCTTTTGAACTTGCAGTTTTTCATATCCAACAGTAATTATGTAAAAAAAAGTGCCGGAGAAGCTCAGCGGGTCAGGCAGCATCTCTGGAGAATATGGATAGGTGACATTAGGACCGAGACTTTTCCTCAGATTAATTGTAGTAGGAAGGGGGGGAAAGCTGGAAGAGTGGTGGGGCGGGACAAAGCTGGAAGAGAGGTGGGGCGGGACAAAGCTCGAAGAGAGGTGGGGCGGGACAAAGCTGGAAGAGAGGTGCGGCGGGACAAAGCTGGAAGAGAGGTGGGGCGGGACGAAGCTTGGCAAGTGATAGGTAGATAGAGGTGAGGGGAATTTGATTGTCAATGGCTGGACAAAGACAAGAGATGAAAGGGAGACGAGGACAGAATAGGAATGAAAAGTAAAGCCAGAGGAAGGGATATAGGTGAAAAGGGATGAGAGGAAGGGGAAAGTATGGTGTTAAGGGGTGAAAATAGGGGCAAGGTAATTTCTAAAATTCTTTTGACAAACATTGTTTTAGTTTTAGGAATGGATTAATTGATAACAGGAGCAAATGGCAAGTGTACTGGTAACAAAAACAAGAGGTTTAATAGAAAGCGATTTTGGTATTGTGATACAAACTTGGACATTCTGCGGCCAATTTAAATATTCCTATGTGCTGGCATCACCGGTACACGTATGGACCCCCATGTTCATTTTCAAAATAAAATTGGATCTCTTTTTAACTGTGACTTCTTTCTGAACAGTACCCGGCAGATAATTTGAAAAGCTATTTTAATATTTTGTACTTCTATCAAATCATTGAGCAACAAACTCATACCAATTATGGTCCATTGGGAAACCAGGTAGTTATGAAGTCAAAGTGACCCCGGGAGATTAATACCTACTTACTTTTTAAAGGAGTGTTAAGACAGAATTTCATCTTCCCTGTTGAGACCCACCTCACTATCTGCTATTTTAAGACAATTGGTTGTCGCATGCACGATAGAAATATTCTATTTGCTCCTTCAATATTTAATTCATTAAAATCCACCAACATGCGTGAATTAATTTGTTAAACATGCCACAGACAACAATTCCTACTTAATGTAATGGGAGAACATAATATGCTTTTATGATAATTTCCCTGGAAACAAGATAAAATTAGCACAAAATATCATTTGTACAAAAAACATTCACAGGGCTCAAATCAGGGTACGAAAAGTTGACTAAGTTTATGAATTATATACCATTTTGGAGACAGGGAAATTGTTGAACAATACACCACTTTAGAAAAATTTGTTTAAAATCACAACATTTTGTTTTTGCACCAAAATGAATTTATTGTTACAATGAGCAAGAAGATATTTTAAAAGTACATCGATTCTCCTTTTCTCAGCATTCTCACTCTAGAATGTTGCTTGGGTATTCAACGCATTGTGCTGCCTTTTCCTCCCCAGTATTGTGGTTGAAGAACAATTATTGTTATAGAGTGAAAAACAACTATAATGGTGTTTGGATCAATGCAACAGCCTGGAAATGCCAGTAGGATGCATGCTTAGTACTGAAGTATATGCTTATACACAGAGCAACTTTTGCATTGAGCACACATGTAATGTTGTCATTCATAAGTTATAGGGGCAGAATAAAGCTATTCGGCCCATTAAGTCCACTCCACCATTTCAATCATGACTGATCTATCTTTCCCTCTCAATTCCATTCTCCTGCCTTCTCCCCGTAATCCCCGACACTCCTCATGCACTGCTCATTTTAGAACAACTATGGGAGAAAATATGGCATGAAAGACCCTTCTTCCCCAAACTAAAACATAAATTCTGTTTCCCTTCCCACATATGTGATCTGACCTGCTGAACAATTCCATCGTTTGTTGCTTTGGGATTTCCTGTATTTGCAATATTATTTTAGATTTTCTTGTGAGCATACAATTGCTCTGGAGAGGAGATTGGCCAGGATTTTGTCCAGGACACAGCATCTCACATGAGAAGAGGCTAAATAAACTGTTTTTCCCCTTGGATTGGAAAAGACAGACAAGGGACCTGCCAGAGATATGCAAAATGATGAACAATGATATGGTTGGCAGGAGAAAGCATTTCCTCATTGCAGAGGTGAATCTAAGCAGGGGAGGTGGGCATGCTTTTAAATGTTAGGGAGCAAGAGATTTAGGAGATAAGATTTTTTTTTTAAACCCAGAGAGTGGTTGGAGTTTGAAAAGGCAAAATTCTTTGTTTCTCCACAGTATTTAATTGATCAGCTCTTTTGGGTTTCTGACCTGCGATAACTCCAGATTGGTGATTTTTGTGGTGTTGGGTGGGTGCCTGCAATGGTAATTCCATGAGAGTCTGGAATTTAGTTTTGTGACACAAAAGAAGTCTTAGGAAATTTAGTTCTGTGACACTATGTTTTTTTTTTTTTCCTAATCAGATGTGCAACACTTTGGTCAACGTGGGTTGTTTTTAAATGTGCTATACAGATAAAATTGACTTGACTTGACTTGACAAGTGTTATGCGGTTGAATTTCTTGGCGGCGGTCTCCAATTGTTGGTTGAGCGGGTAGCTCTAAACTGGCAAGTCCTAACCTCCACTATCTTTTTAATGTTATCATCATATTGCTGAGAAACTCCCCAGTAGAACCTCGAACTAACATATTTCCTGCAGACATATTTTTCCAGAGCGGGCAGTATGGTGTGATTACTTCTGAAAAGAAACATAAAATTACATTTGGAATGTCTTTAAGATCTGTTGTGCCTATTTCACACTCCATCGGCTCTTCGTGTTCGAGAATTGGCTTTTACTGTGCAAGTCCCCTGGATTAGCCAATGTTGATATTTCAGAAATACAAAACAACTTGCAGTCAATAAAACGGAGTGATATATTTCCATTCTGCAGCGCAAAGACCGCAGGAAATTTAGAGAGAGCGCGATTTTAAATGCAAAGCTCATTGCCCAAACTACTCCATCCTCCTGTGAATATGCCACTGCTGTCTGACGCTCCCACTCAATATAATGAGTGGCATGAAACCCCATTACTTGCTCAGTAAGTACAAACTCAACTTGCCACAGAAATGTAAATTTTGTCCATTTGAGTCTGTCCCCATTTCACAACATAATAACTTAATTACTGCCAGTTAACCTCTTTGGCATTGAAAATTAATCATTGGAAACGTGCAAACTCTTGAACATTCTTCTCTCACTGCTGTTCCACATACCTCGGTGGCGTAAATGGGTGTCGTTGAACTCTGCAGCTGCGAGCCCCACTGCATCTCGAGAGGATACGAACTTGGTCCAATTACCCTTTGGGCCGAGTGCATAGAAAGGAACTGCAGATGCTGGTTTATACCAACCACAGAACATAGCGCTTGATTAACTCAGCGGGCCAGGCATCATCTCTGGAGAAAAATAATGGGTGACTTTTTGGGGTTGGGTAGCTCCTTCAGACTGAAAGTAGAGGGGAATTCTCTGCCTCAGAAGGCAGTGGAGGCCAGTTCTCTGGCCTCCTCCTAAATTTTTAATCCCCCTTTATCTCCGAAGACTGTAGATGAAGACTACTTCCAACACTCTAATTGCACACATAGGCGTTACTTTAACTACAATAGACAATAGACAATAGGTGCAGGAGTAGGCCATTTGGCCCTTCGAGCCAGCACCACCATTCAATGCGATCATGGCTGATCATTCTCAATCAGTACCCCGTTCCTGCCTTCTCCCCATACCCCCTGACTCCGCTATCTTTAAGAGCTCTATCTAGCTCTCTCTTGAAAGCATCCAGAGAATTGGCCTCCACTGCCTTCTGAGGCAGAGAATTCCACAGATTCACAACTCTCTGACTGAAAAAGTTTTTCCTCATCTCAGTTCTAAATGGCCTACCTCTTATTCTTAAACTGTGGCCCCTTGTTCTGGACTCCCCCAACATTGGGAACACGTTTCCTGCCTCTAATGTGTCCAACCCCTTAATAATCTTATGTTTCGATAAGATCTCCTCTCATCCTTCTAAATTCCAACAACGACATATTGTTGGCAGGTCCTTATTGACCATCAACATGTAAGGTGCTGTTGCTTTGCTCCTTACAGCCTGATGCCCAATGATGGTTTACTGAACTGAGGGACAGGCTTTTCCACCTTGTACACGCTCTCTTCTGTGTGAAACTCCCATCTCTCAAATTTACCCGTAGCAATTGATTCCATTGTCCTAAAAAAAAAAAATGATTTCATGAAACTATTTTTACATGCATCGTTACTGTTGTTACTAGATAGAGCTCTTAAGGATAGCGGAGTCAGAGGGTATGGGGAGAAGGCAGGAACGAGGTACTGATTGAGAATGATCAGTCATGATCACATTGAATGGCGGTGCTGGCTCGAAGGGCCAAATGGCATACTCCTGCACCTATTGTCTATTGTTACATGCAACAGTGCAGAAGTGATTGTTGGCTGGCACGGGCTTGCTGGGCTGAAGTGCCTGTTTCCACGCTGTCTGCCCAAACAACATAATCAGATCAAAATGTTGCATTGAGAGTCTTGACCCAAACTGTAGACTGTTCCTTTCCACCAGACCAACCTGCACACGGTTATCCCAGTTTTTGTATCCTACACCAAGGCCAATTAACCCACAAACCTGTACGTCTTTGGAGTGTGGGAGGAAACTGGAGCACCCGGAGAAAACCCACGCAGGTCATGGGGAGAACGTACACACGCTGCACAGACAAGCACCCGTGGTCAGAATCAAACCCGGATCTCTGGTGCTGTAAGGCAGCAACTCTTCAGTCTGAAGAAGAGTCTCGACCCGAAACGTCACCCATTCCTTCTCTCCCGAGATGCTGCCTGACCTGCTGAGTTACTCCAGCATTTTGTGAATAAATCGATTTGTACCAGCATCTGCAGTTATTTTCTTACACTAACTCTACCACTGCTCTGCGTTGATCATTCCTTCCACAGATGCTACTTGACCCTTCGTCTTCCTCCAGCAGAATGTTGCTTACATAAAAATATCATTAAATGAAAAATGTTTGCTAATTTGTGAGTTCTATGCATTTCTGTTTTCACCACCTACTTGATCAATTATTTTGCAGAGAATATATTACGTCTTTATTTATTTGAGTTACATTTTCAGCTTGTCTTCCATCATGAATACTGATGTTTTGAATTAAATACACTGCAATGTTTTTCCGCCTGCATCTTATTTTTAAGTGAACCTTTCAACTAAGCAGCCTGCAACTACGTGCCACACTATAGCCTGAAATCTAACCAAACAACTCAACCATTAGTGTATGCTATTAAATAGAGCCAATGTTTTATTCTCTAATACCTCTGCTTAGTCAACAGATCTGTAAAATCCCTGTCCAAAATGAATCGGAAACAAGTTGTACCCTTAAAAGATTGAAATAATGAAAAGTAATCATGCTAAATAGGATTTAGCAAATGCAGACAATTTACACATCTTCAAATTTTAAAAAAAGTACAAATTTGTTGTCTCTAAAATGTAGCCAGCTGAGATCCTGCGAGGATAATTTGATGCTAGCATTTAATGATATGGAACTTGTTCTCTTTCATCTTATATGTGCAGTCACTGAAAGAACATAATGAACCTATGCGGGCACAGTAATGCAGCTGGTGTAGCCACTACCCCCTGGCACTGGAGACCCGTGTTCGATCCTGACCTTTGGTGCTGTCTGTGTGGAGTTTGCATATTCTCAGCATGGAAACAGGCCCTTTGGCCCAACTTGTCCCACCTACACCAGTCTCACCTGCCTGCCTTTGGCCCACAAATCCCTCTAAACCCGTCCTATCCACGTACCCATCTAAATGTTTCTTAAACGTTACAATAGTACCTGCCTCAACTTTCTCCTCCGGCAGCTCACTCCATAAACCCACCAGTCTATGTGTGAAAAACTTATCCCTCAGGTTCCTAGTAAATCTTTCCCCCCTCCCCTTCACCTTAAACCTATGTATTTTTGCTTTGTAAAAATAAAAATTACAGGCAAGCTTTTTCTTTCCAGCGTCGTCGGGTGTGATTTATGTACGATTTATGTTCCTTGGTGTTGTTGAGTCCAAGTACAGGTGAAGCAGGATTTCCATTGTATTTGTACTTGCACATCTGACAATAACTCAACTTGATTTGACACTAACAAACACCAGCAGTGAAGACAAAGTCTTTGGAGCCTTTGAAAGGACGGCTGGATATGGTTGGTGCTGCAACTTCAAGATAAATGTACCGAGGGTGACAAATGTCTCCCTTCTTGTCGACTCCAAGCCGTCAGTAATTTTCCTCGATCAGTTTTAGAATTTGCACCCGAGCTCCTGGCACAAAGAAAACGAAGACTAATTCAGTTTAAAAAAATCACAATTTAATCAATAGGATTACTTAAAGAATTTAAAATGAGAGAAGGAAGGCGAAACATTCATTTTAGTTAAACTGCTGTTCATGAATTATTAGGCGTTTGAAGAATTGTGACCAAATTAATTGAAAAGTTGAGGTCAGTAACTTACTGCTAATGTGCCTATTATGTGCAAGTTCCCAAAACCACATACTTCAAGGTAAATTAATGTTGATGTCTGTTTTGGAGAACACACTTCTAGATCACATATCAAGACAATTAGCGGCTCGATTGCATTCGAGAGACGGATGCAAGTGTATACTTTGGAAATAGGAATGAGTAGACAATGGGCTGAAATTTTATATGTTTATCATTTTATAGTTTGGGGTCAAGTGTGCAAAATACAGCAGGAATACAAATTGAGGT
The DNA here is from genome assembly GCF_053455715.1 of Rhinoraja longicauda. Classification (NCBI taxonomy): domain Eukaryota; kingdom Metazoa; phylum Chordata; class Chondrichthyes; order Rajiformes; family Arhynchobatidae; genus Rhinoraja; species Rhinoraja longicauda. The sequence goes on along the minus strand of NC_135974.1, from coordinate 29,361,869 downwards.
TACGTCATGGGTGAACGCAGGTTAACAAAAGGATAACACCACATGGAAACAGATCGTTCAGTCCATAAAACACATCAACATGTGTATGTTATTTTTAAACCACTTCAGGCATCTTGCTTCATATTGCTTCACTGCTGGGCCCTTATACTCATGACCCTTTGTCATGCAACCATCTTTGTCAAGCTGGAATGACAGACACTGGTTTACAAAAAAAAAGACACAAAGTGCTGGAGTAACCCAGCAGGTCAGGCAACATCTCTAAAGATCTGAAGAAGGTTTCCTACCCAAAGCGTCACATCGTCTTTTCCTCCAGAGATGCTGCCTGACCCACTGAGTTTCAACAGCATTTTGTGTCTGTCTCTGGAGAACATGGATAGGTGACGTTTTGAGTCAGTAGCAGTCTTCAGGCTTATGTAGAGTCCTGATCTGAAACACCATCTATCCATGTTCTCCAGAGATGCTGCCTGACCCGCTGAATTACTCAGGCACTTTGTGTCATCTTTTCAAACTTCTACACCAGTGGCCGGAGAAAAACATCCCATGCGAATAACTTATGGTTCTTGGTTGACTGTACACACCTCCGTCAGCAAGAAGCCTTTCAGCATCTGACACACACACAACTCCCTGCCGCCTTTTGCAACCTTGGATAACTGTGTCAAAAAACACTCGGAGAATTGGAACAACAATCAACCTGTAAACAGCAGATAATCCCTTGAAATAGGACCTTTGTCACCATTCATCCTTTCCTCCTCCACCACACCCATTCGGCCGAGCTAATTTCAGCGAGTACCTTGGTTGGAGCAATGGAGTTCAAACTGGTGCTGCTGCTGTTATCAGATTAGTCATGCATCCTGATTCACATCATGATTAGCCTGTTCTGTAAGCAACCACCAGGTGCTTGATGAGCCATTTAGGTTCCCAATTAACACTAAAACCACAGGCACTGAGCTCAATTTCATGCCCATTGACCCAACGCAATCATTAAAAAAGTCATTTAAGGTGAAGATGTTTCAGCTGCTGCCCAGGTACATTCTCATGCAGAAGAAAGGTAGAGAAATTAACGGCATCAACGGGCAAGAAGACAGAACTTGAAAACGGGCAGAGAAAAAAAAAGATCATATGACAAATTCTAATTTTTAACCTACCCCATTGCCAAGTAAAATGCAGTACTCAGAGAAGCAAGGAATTTACATGGGGAAAAGACTAACATTTAAAAAAAAAGGAGGAATCCGTAAATATTCCACAGGCATATGAACAGGATAAGGTTCATGACAGGAAACGGGGGGTGATCAGCGATCTATTTTCACTTATGGTGACAAAGGACTTTGTCGAGATGCCCTGAGTAGATCAGTTGTTATCAAGAGTGCAGCAGCTGGAGCTTCAGGAAGGGCAGATGCCGGTGAGATTCAGAATGGATCACAATTGATAAAGAGAACATGCTGAAAGACCAACTGTACAGAATAGATAAATCATCTACTCCAACTAGGATTCAAGATTCAAGATTCAAGATATCTTTATTTGTCATCCAAAAAACAAGTTTTTTGGACGAAATTTCGTCACCCACAGTCCAACAATAAGAGCAATAAAATAAGCAAATTACACAACCCCAACCAACACAAAACCCCCCAAAAAGAAACATCCATCACAGTGAGTCTCCTCCAGTCCCCTCCTCACTGTGATGGAAGGCCAGAATGTCTTTTCTCTTCCCCTGCCGTCTTCTCCTGCGGTCAGGCTGTTGTCGTTGCCATGTTCCAGGCTGCGCCGGACGGTGAAATGTCCGCAACGGGCCGACCCAAGCCCCGCTGCAAGTCGGGGCGGTCTAGATTGCTGAAAGGAGGAAACTGAGGAGGTACTGGCCATAATGTTCCTGACCCAGGAATGGTGAATGAGGGCAGAAACATCGCAGACAGTCCCAAATAAATCAGTGCATCCCCACTCATCTATTTAATCTGCTCCTGATTGGGGTAATAAATTCCCAGGCTTAATCTGAAATGTCCTGGTATCTCCATTTAAACACTGTTCTTTGCATTTGACCAAACAGACGTAAAGCATTCATCAAAATCCTCCAAAGCTTTGAATTCGCCCAAGGTGATTCTCATTTTTAGCTTCATGTTCCATGGGCAAATTCAACCCTCAGATTGGCCACGGAAGTCCTGATGAGGTCGAAATCAGCTGCCTCACCTGGCCTGGATCCCACATTTTCAGTGGGGCTTGGGGGGGATTTCAAACATGCTCTCGTAATCTTGTCTGGATTACAGGAAGTGTCGGACCACAAATTGCCAGAAAATCGGTGCTAATAACCAAAAATGATCAATAACTTAAAAACCACAAAGCTAATGCAAAAGAATCCAAAGTCCTCACTGCAACCAAAGACAGCTCACGGAGGTTCATAGTTAGGTTAATGTTGTGTCGTGTTCAAGAACTTGATGGTTGTTTAGAAGAAGCTACTCTTGAACCTTGTGTAGGATGGCGCTAGTGTAAGGGGTAATCGGTGGTCGGCACGGACTCGGTGGGCCGAAGGGCCTGTTTCCACGCTGTTGCTCTCCAATCTTCTCTCTCGTGGAATGTATGGGATTGAAGAGATTCATCAGAGAGTCAGTATTCAGGCTCCTATACCTTCTTCCTGATGACAGGAGTGCAATGAGAGCCTGACCAAGTTGATGTGGCTCTTTGAAAACATCGATAGAAACATAGAAAAAGGAGTAGGCCATTCTCTGGTCCCGATCCCCTCCTGAACCAGCGCCGCCATTCAATGTGATCATGGCTGATCATCTAAAATCTGTACCCCGTTCCAGCCTTTTCCTCATATCCCTTGATTCCTTTAGCCCTAAGAGCTCAATCTAATTTAATGAAATCTAATATAATGATATTGGCTGCCTTGTTGAGCAGTGCCTTCTGTCGATCCTTTCGATGGTGGGGAGGTCAGTACCTGTGATGCACCGGGCAGTGTCTACCACTCCCTGTAATCTCCACTGTTCCTGAGCCTTTGATTTCCCGAACCAGGCCATGATGCAAGCAATCAGTCCGCTCTCTACCTGTAGAAGTTCAAGAGATATTGTTTGTCGACATATCAAATCTTCCCTCTCTCTATCTCCCCATGGTATTCTTTGACTATACTTTTATAAAGCCACTACCATCCACATTGTCCAAAGATAAAGTGGTCTTATCACAAAGTACTAGATTACAAGAGTAAATGGGGTCCAATGTTTTCTAAGGTGAGTAAATCATTGATCTCACTATGGTTGGATGTGTGGGAAAATAACAGCAGATGCTGGTTCAAATCGAAGGTAGACACAAAATGCTGGAGTAACTCAGCGGGTCAGGCAGCATCTCAGGAGAGAAGGAATCGGTGACGTTTCGGGTCGAGACCCTTCTTCAGACTGATGATCAGTCCGAAGAAGGGTCTCGACCCAAAACGTCACCCATACCTTCTCTCCTGAGATGCTGCCTAACCCGCTGAGTTACTCCAGCATTTTGTGTCTACCTTCACTATGGTTGGAGATGGTTATGCTTATTTCATGTACATCATAAATATTTTCTTACCACATTGATTAGTACGGGTGTCAGGGGTTATGGGGAGAAGGCAGAAGAATGGGGTTAGGAGGGAGAGATAGATCAGCCATGATTAAATGGTGGAGTAGACTTGATGGGCTGATTGGTCTAATTCTGCTCCTATCACTTATGAATTTATGACCTTATGACAGAGTAGGCAGCCAATCCGCCCATCAAGTCCATACTGACTCTCTGATGAATCTCTTCAATCCCATACATTCCATGAGAGAGACGATTTGAGAGCAACAACGTGGAAACAGGCCCTTCGGCCCACCGAGTCCGTGCCGACCACCGATCACCCCTTACACGAGCACCATCCCACACACTTGGGACGATTTGGAATTTACAGAAGCCAATTAACCTACAAGCCTGTACGTCTTTGGAGTGTGGGAGGAAACCGCAGCACAGTGGTCACAGGGAGAACGTACAAACTCCACACAGACAGCACCCGAGGTCAGGATCGAACCCGTGTCTCTGGCGCTGCGAGGCAGCAACTCTACCGCTGCATCACCATGCTGCCTGTGGGGCCACTGTGGGAATTCTAATCCTAATTCCAACTGTTCTCATGTTATTGTCCTCCCAGAGCTGACAAATTCAAATCTCCTTGGTCATCACTTACAAATAAAATCTTCCACCAAGCAAACATTTCAAACCGCATTAAATGTATAGATGAAAGCAATGCGATTCCATAGTCAGTTAATCACCCTTGTGCAATTCCACAGTGTCTTTGCCTTTGATTTTGCATTCCCGCTGAGTACTTATCCTAATTACTGCAATATAACTGATGGATAGGGTCTGCCTTTGTGTGCTTGGCCAAACTGTGGTGTGAGGTGAAGAGGAGAATGTAGGCAAGGACCTAGTGTGTAACTTGAGTTAACGATCCAAGCTGATAGCCCCAGTCCTACTGTATTGTGCTCTGTGGAGGCTGGTTTATGGTCTTCCACATGCCTTGGCTAACTCAGCAGTAAAGGCTCAGGTGATAACTGAGACACACAAGCTTAAACACCAGCAGCTGGGCAAGCCTTGACAGATTATAGATTAAAGGAAAAGTGAGTTGAGAGAAGAATGATATGAGTTCTGAGGATGCAGCCATTTGCTACTGTTTCATCCTATCCAGGCCATGGCATCAGTCTTACTGCTCCAATTATAGATCACAAGAGCACACGACATCGGAACAGTAATAGGCCTCAACCTGAGTGCATTTTGGGAGGTTTGGAGTTTTTGTCACTGAACTGACAACTTTTCAACTTTTACTTGTTTAGACTTTAGAGACACCGTGAGGAAACAGGCCCTTCAGCCCAACGAGTCTGCACTGGCCAGCGATCACCCCGTACACTAGCACTATCCTCCGACACACGAGGGACAATTTACAATTTTACCGAAGCCAATTTACCGACAAACCTGTACGTCTTTGGAGTGTGGGAGGAAACCGGAGCACCCTGAGAAAACCCATTGCTGCCTGCATTGGGTCAAAAGCGCTCAATTCACATTACCAGTGTTGTTGAAAATGTAATGGCATATCATAAGAATATAGTTTACAGACTATTAGTGGCAAGTCAGATGAATGCCAAGCTTCATTGGAAAGCAAGTGAAGTAAACCAACATATTTAAATAAAATTCAGCCCTGACTGACAGAGTTTTGAGCGATTCCCTTCATGAAAGTAATAACATGCTGAACTAAATAGCCATTTAGCTGACATGAATAAAATAGATCAGTGAAAAGTTGAGTAGGAAAATTGATGATAACACTGTTATTTGGCGTGAAAGCTCAAGTCAATTTAAATGTTACATTAAAGAGTTCAATCATACATTACCGATCATAGGTTCCTGAAAGCTGGTTTAAAAGCAGACTAGTAGGAAAAAAAACCCGCAGATGCTGGTTTAAATCGAAAGTGGACACAAACTGCTGGAGTAACTCAGCGGGTCAGGCAGCATCTCAGGAGAGAAGCAATGGGTGACGTTTCGGGTTGAGACCCTTCTTCAGACTGATGTCAGGGGAGGGGGCGGGACAAAGATAGGATGTAGTCGGAGACAGGAAGACTAGTGGGAGAACTGGGAAGGGGGAGGGGATAGAGAGAGGAAGCAGGGACTACCTGAAGTTAGAGGTCAATGTTCATACCGCTGGGGTGTAAACTGCCCAAGTGAAATATGAGGTGCTGTTCCTCCAATTTACGCTGGGCCTCACTCTGACAATGGAGGAGGCCCAGGACAGAAAGGTCAGATTGGGAATGGGAGGGGGAGTTGAAGTGCTGAGCCACCGGGAGATCAGGTTTGTTGAGACGGACTGAGTAGGATCCCAGTGAAACGATCGCCGAGCCTGCACTTGGTCTCGTTGATGTAGAGAAGTTGACATCTGGAGCAGCGGATACAGTAGATGAGGTTGGAGGAGGTGCAGGTGAACCTCTGCCTCACATGGAAAGACTGTTTGGGTCCATGGATGGAGTCGAGGGGGGAGGTAAATGGACAGGTGTTGCATCTCCTGCGGTTGCAGGGGAAAGTACCTGGGGAGGGGAGGGTGGTTTGGGTGGGAAGGGATGAGTGGACCAGGGAGTTTCGGAGAGAATGGTCTCTGCGGAAAGCAGAAAGGGGTGGAGATGGGAAGATGTGGCCAGTAGTGGGATCCCGTTGGAGGTGGCGGAAATGTTGGAGGATAATTTGTTGTATGCGACGGCTGATGGGGTGGAAGGTGAGGACAAGACTATCTTGCAAAGTGGAAACAAGGAACTGCAGATGCTGGTTTAGGGAGGAAAAAGACACAAAGTACTGGAGTAACTCAGTGGGTCATGCAGCATCTCTGGAGAATAGGGATGGGTGAGGTGGGTGATGTTTTGGGTCAGGACCTTTCTCTAAAGAAGAATCCCAGCCCAAGACATCACCTATCTGTATTCTCCAGAGATGCTGCCTGACTCACTGAGTTACTCCTTCACTTTGAATTTGAAGGATTATATCCAATTTAAATAGTCTATTGTGGCTTATCACACATTTATCATGTTATTGTGCTAACACATTTCATATCATTTCGTAACATCATGTCATGCTACCGCATTTATGCTAGTAGTTGTTAACTGTAAATTCTGAGAACCTTGCACTTCTTTTGTTGATTTGAAAACCACATTTGCTTTGGAAGTCTTACAATCATTTCTTTGGTGGCTGCTGGTCTGTAAGGGGTTTCTGCGCCGAGCTTTCGCCCGACCTAAGGTCCCCGTGCCTTGCTCTGATCCCTTGACCAGGCCGCGCACACTGGTTCCCCGTGAGTGGTTCGACCCACTCACTCCTTACGGTTCTAGACACTGGACTTAGATGCAGGAGCGTTTATAGTGCAGAAAAAATTCAACCAGACCAGATTTGAAGACCAGGGTTTAAATGGAAAAGTCTTTTATTGAGCGCTTGGGACTATTGTCCATGAATACTTATACAGTTCTATAAGACATATCTATAAGACACATACCGAATTACATGAATACTTTTGACTATGAATCATAAAATGCACAGTTCTACAAGACATATACATGAATACCTTTTACTCTGAATTCTAAAACGTACAGTTCTACAAGACATATACACGACTGTAAGATGGGGAACGTACGACACATCGCAAACTTGACCAACACATATTCCTTTACACACCCACGTTTATTCAAACCACCCTCCCCTCTACACTAAGCTATGTCCAGGATATGCAGGATTGGGGTACATGCTCACCATGGGGCTATTACTGGGGTTACTGGCTGTTCGTGCTGCTTCTCCGCTGCTTTCCGTGAGGGTCGTGCTTGTCACCTGAGTTTCCTCCTTCCGTTCCTTGCAGGTTTTCTTGCAGTATTTCTTCTCGAGTTGCGTGCCGGTTCCTCTCTCTTGCACTTCGTTTCTTCTTGCCTGTCTTTTCTTCCTCCTGCATCCGTTTTACTTGAGTTTCTTGCATCAGTTTAAAACCCAAAAGTCGTGGCCAGTTATACTAATTCTGGCCCGTCCTATCTCCCGCCAGATCTCGGGATCTCTTTGTTTAAAAGATATGTATTGAGTTTTCTCTCTGATCTGCGCTTATGTCCGGGGGGGGGGGGGGGGGTACCGGGGATGGCCAGACGGTGTTAATTGGTATTTTGTTGCGAGGTGATGGGTTTAACTGGTTTCCCATCACCTACCAGGTAGTTTTCTATGGGCTATTGTGCCCCCCTAACGAGATTAACTGTGTAGGTCGGCTTGGGGCATTGTGAGTATGCTGATGTCAGCGCCCCAGTGTCTGGACCTAGACCTGGTTTCGCAGGTTTCTGCATGGCCAATACCCATCCATTGTTCTGGCCGTGGCTTTGCAGAAACCTAGAGACTGGGCTGTAAGGTTTTTGCTCTTGTGGCTGGTCACGAGGTCCTGCGGCCATTTTAGGACCCACAGATTGTGACATCCCTTGGTAAACTGACCGCAGCCTTTCTCCGCTATCAGCCCCAGTCTCCCGTTTAAAATGTCCAAACTGCAGCTCTTTGGTTTGGTGTTGCTTTCAGAATGAGGGAAAACTTCTCAAATCTTACAGGTCTCAAGAGTGCCGAATATAAAAACATGGAGGGCTGTTGATGACACTTTGCAATGTGTGTGTGTGTGTGTGTTTGGCAGATCAGTGAGAGGCAAGGATGTTTGTACAGATGGAGAAAGGGAAAGTGGAGAGAAGTGGCTGAGTACACTGCAACTTTGCCTGAGGCTGTGCCAAAGACTGCAAATAAAATTATATCATGCGTGCATAATGTGACTTTCTTCTCCCATTGTATCTTCAGCAAAATCCATACCTCCTACTGATAGACCATACATGAGTACATTCTCTGATCAGATTGTAGCCTGCGAGATGATAAAGTTAATTTCCATAACCAACTACAGGGACAATATTTTGAGCAATTTTCCGAAACCATTATTACAGTGCTGTGAATTCTCCTCAGAAGATCTAGTCTGGATTGCCCAGGGTTACTGCGGGACTTAATAAAAGGAACGACTTTAATGCCCCTCTACTCCGCACTGTATAATACACCTGCAGTGAAAGGAATGTCAGAAGCGCGTGCACGTGATGTTGGTGTTGATATTGGATTGTTATTGATTCACATGAAAAACTGAGGTTCTGCAGCAATGTCACAGTAAAACTGACAATCTGTGAAATTAGAAAAAGAAAAGCCAAAAAGAAAGCAATTTTTCAGTTCACAGAATAAAAATGAAATGCTAATCTTGCTTAATCACTCATAAAAGAACACACTACACATCTGATCCAGAAGTACCCAAAGAAGTGGCTTAAATAATCACACAAAGCAATTGCAAATGGCCTGGCTGCCTTCAATCCAGTCATTCGGTTGAAAGCAATAGAGTCAGGCTTGGAAATCGCAGATCCACTCCCTGACATTATTCGCACGAGGAGCATTTTTCTGAAGTTTGTAAATCTTCTCAGTGGGACATTTGCTGCCTTACAGCGCCGGAGACCCAGGTTCGATCCCGTCTACGGGTGCTGTTTGTACTGAATTTGTACGTTCTCCCTGTGACCTGTGTGGGTTTTCTCCGCGAAGCTCCGGTTTCCTCCCACACAATTAGGTTAATTGGCTTGGTATAATTGCAAATTGTCCCTCGTGTTAGTGTGCAGGGATTGTGTTAGTGTGCAGGGATTGCTTGTCAGTGTACACTCAATGGGCTGAAGGGCCTGTTTCCACACGGTATCTCTAAACTAAACTAAACTAAACTAAACTAAACTGAAAAAAAGAATAGTTAATGGGCCATCAGGAAGTTCATTCTATCTCCTAGACTGGAGCATGTTATCCTTAATCTTAGCTGCATTCATACTTTTGATAAATTTTCCATTATCTTTCCAGTGTCCATTTTATTTCATGTTCGTTTAACGTCATTATATTGAATCCATTCCTTGGGTAAAAATACCAACAAGCTTGATATGATAAAACAAATTAAAACTATGAAGCAATTTTCACTGGCTACGTGAAAGACAGACTTGCACTTGTTTTGGAATACAATTAATCCAATTGGCAGTGGAGGCCAATTCTCTGAATGCATTCAAGAGAGAGCTAGATAGAGCTCTTAAGGATAGCGGAGTCAGGGGGTATGGGGAGAAGGCAGGAACGGGGTACTGATTGAGAATGATCAGCCATGATCACATTGAATGGCGGTGCTGGCTCGAAGGGCCGAATGGCCTCCTCCTGCACCTATTGTCTATTGATACCCACATACCCTTCTCAAATATCCAAGAAATCTTATTATATTGCAGTTGTTGGTATTTCACCAGACAGTTATGTGCTTGGTGGATAAAGAATAAAGACTGCATTTGCAACAGCATATTTCAACATATAATGAACCTTGGTTTGCAAGGAAGTGTGTGTATGGTTCTGTGTAGTGATACTTGTACGGAACTGTACACAAAAATGAATTTCACTGTACCTCGATACAAAATATCATTGAATAAAGTACCATTGAACCATTGAAGAACAATGAAACCCATTGAGGAAGCACATCATTCATCCCAGCTCATTAACTAAAAACTCAGTCTCAGTTTAGATTAGTTTATTGTCACGTGTACCGAGGTACAGGAAAAGGCATTTGTTGTGTGCTAACCAAGACAATACATGATTACAATCGAGCCACTTACAGTGTATAGATACATGATAAGGAAATAACATTTAGTTTTCAAGAGAGGGTTAGATTTAGCTCTAAGGGTTAAAGGAATCAAGGCTTATGGGGAAAAAAGCGGAAACGGGGTACTGATTTTAGATGATCAGCCATGATCATATTGAATGGCAGTGCTGGCTCGAAGGGCCGAATGGTCTACTCCTGCACTTATTTTTCAATGTTTCTATGTCATGCAAGGTAAAGGCAACAAAGTCGCATCGAGGATAGTCCAAGGGTCACCAATGAGGTAGATAGTAGTTCAGGAGTGACACTACAAGCAGTCTCCTTGCTGTTAAGTTGTCCAACAGCAAAGGTGTCTCTCTTTGTGATAAAATTCCTGCAAGGAGTCTCCCTCGTGCCATTAATGAGCCATAATGCAGGATGAAAAGCCTGGCTAATGGGAGGTTTATCTTGAGCCATCCTAGAGTAAATTCCAGTCGACTGAATATCGATGATTGAGCCATTTCGTGACTGTGCTAGAATGCAGAGTGACAAGCAGCCAGTCTCTGATAGCAGAAAGCTATGGGTTGTCAATGGGAAAGTCAACAACACTGTTTATTCTTTTTCAAATATCCATGTATGTGGCTCTCTCTCCAAGGCACGGTGGGGTATAATAACGTGGTGTGGCAATGAGTATGATATGAGTTTGTGCAGGAAGGAACTGCAGATGCTGGTTTAAAACGAAGATAGACACAAAAAGCCAGCGGGTCAGACAACATCTCTGGAGAAGAGGAATAGGTGACGTTTCGGGTCGAGACCCTTCTTCAGTCTGAAGAAGGGTCTCGACCCGAAACGTCACCCTTTTCCTTTTCTCCACGATATGAGTTTCATGGGCTTTGGATGTTAAACCAACCAGTCTGATATAATTGCTGTTTTATCTGAACAAGTGCCATTTGGACCCATCATTGTTGTTTTACGCAGATAAATCAGACTGATTGTGATCTCACCTTCTCACCATTGCATACATACAGATCCCCAATCACTGAAGAGAGTCTGAAGAAGTGTCTCGACCCGAAACGGCTCCCATTCCTTATCTTCAGAGATGCTGCCTGTCTGTCCCGCACAGTTACTCCGGCTTTTGGGGTCTATCTCCAATCACTGAAAGGCTGGCACAGATAATGGGCCACGTTTACTGTTCCTTGACACAGAGTACGGTTTCAGCCAATTCAGTCACCTCTCTCATGATCCTTTGCAACGCCACTGATAAAGCAAGTCACACTGGATATGTCATTGAATGGGACATTAATCAACTTAACGAGATCACCTATTTTCAGAATAAAATAACAGTGGTGCTTTCAGCCACAGACCGCTGTGGTGGCCACGTGTTTGGGTTTTCTAAAGCAGAGATTCTCGATATGTAAAAGTGTCAATGGTTATGAGGAGAAGGCAGGAGAATGGGGGTTGAGAGGGAAAGATGGATCAGCCATGATTGCAAGGCGGAGTAGACTCGATGGGCTGAATGGCCTACTTCTGCTCCTATGACTTGCGAACCTATGAACATTGACCTCCAAGTTCAGAGTTTCTCAGTGTCTCCATGTAGTCTCATGTATAGTTTCAGCATGATAGAACGTAGGTCTGGAGGTCTCCAGGATCTGACAAAGGTGCTCATGGTAAAATCGTCCATGCATCTGACTAATTTCCTCTTGCCCTCGTTAGATTAAGCAGCCGTTTACTACTGCCATGGAAACAATAAGCCGAGCATTTTAAATCACACATACAATATTAATGAACCAAAATTAATGCAATGCAGAAGCCTCTATTTTAAAAAGGATGTATGATTACTCTTTATGTTACAAAGATAGATGATGCTCACAAGAGCATTTGAGAAAGAGTATTTATGAGATGCATAAAGTACATGATAATTGTGTGGGATGGGAAAGTGGATAATGATAGGCAGAGTCTGTCAGGGCATCACAAAGGATACCAAATGTAAGAGTATACATCCAATTAGTGCCAGAATAGGCACATTGCAGGCACTGCATCTGAATGCATACTACATTCATTTATGAGGATATTGCCAGGACTGGAGCTACTGGATGTCCTTCTATCGCTGCTCCATCGAGAGTGTGCTGGCATACTGTATAACCACATGGTATGCCAGCTGCTCAGAAAAGGACAGGAAGGCCCTTCAGAGGGTCATCACGACGGACCAGAAGTTCATCGGTTGCTCACTGCCCTCCCTGGAGCACCTGTTCAGCCTACGCTGCCTCAGTAGAGCAGGCAAAATAATAAAAGATCCATCCCACCCCGGCCACCGTCTGTTTGTTCATCTGCCCTCTGGTCGACGTTTCAGGTCGATCAAATCCCGAACAAACAGACTTAAGAACAGTTTTTACCCCAGGGCCATACGAGAACTGAACACTACCTTCTGCACTAGGCAACACTGTTAAAACTGTTCTTAAGTCTGTTTGTTCGGGATTGTACTTAATATAATTGTATTTATTTGTTTTTGCATTTATTGCATATATGTTTTTACGCACCGTCAGGATTGGCTATTTTTTAATTTCGTTGTACTCGTTGCAATGACAATAAATGAATATTATTATTATTATTATTATTATTACAGGGAGAGGTTGAGTAGGCTGGGACTCGATTCCTTAGAGCGCAGGAGGTTGAGGGGTGATCATATAGAGTGTATAAAACCATGAGAGGAATAGATCGGGTAGATGCACAGAGTCTCTTGCAGAGTAGGTGAATTGAGGACCAGAGGACATGGATTCAAAGTGAAGGGGAAAATATTTATTAGGAATCTGCAGGGGTAACCTTTTTCACACAAAGGGTGGTGGGTGTATGGAACAAGCTGCTTGAGATTTTAGATTTAGATTTAGAGATACAGCGCGGAAACAGTCCCTTCGGCCCACCGGGTCCGCGCCGCCCAGCGATCTCCGCACATTAACACTATCCTACACCCCGCTAGGGACAATTTTTACATTTGCCCAGCCAATTAACCTACAAACCTGTACGCCTTTGGAGTGTGGGAGGAAACCAAAGATCTCGGAGAAAACCCACGCAGGTCACGGGGAGAACGTACAAACTCCGTACAGTACAGCACACGTAGTCAGGATCGAACCTGAGTCTCCGGCGCTGCATTTGCTGTAAGGCAGCAACTCTACGTGCCGCCCAAGGTGGTAGTTGATGCAGGGACTATCCCAATGTTTAAGAAACAGTTGCACAGGTACATGAATAATACAGGTTTGGAGGGATATGGACCAAACGCGGGCAGGTGGGACTAGTGTAGCTGGGATATATTGCTGGTGCTGGTTCTGCCTTACACCGCCCGTCACCCTGGGTTTGATCCTGACTACAGGTGCTCACTGTTTGGAGACTGTACATTCTCCCTGTGACCACGGGGAGGGGTTTCTCTGGGTGCTCCAGTGTCCTCCCACGCTCCAAAGACGTACAGGTTCCCTAGTGTCTATGGGAGTGCTGGTGTATGGGGTGATTGCTGGTTGGCGCGGACTCGGTGGGTGGAAAGGGCGGCTTCTACACTGTATCTCCAAAGTAAAGAGAGAACATTTTGAAAAATATCATGAGACACAGACAAGAAGGCGTTTAGAAGCTAGAAATGAGACAATGTTTGGCTGTCAAGTGACAAGGTATCTTCATGCTATCGTTGTAACATCACAATGGGTACTGGATTACCCAGTTATTTTTCTCAGTACAAGCAGATTAATATCTATTTATTTCTGCAACAGCCTATTATCTCACGTTGGAGTCTGCAGTGGAGTGAAGTAATTAACTATTCAAGCAGCACACAATCAGAGTTTGTGAATAGCAGACAGGTTCAATTTGCTGGGATCAATGCTAAGGTCAATTGAGGAAAAAAATGGTAACAATTTCACCACCGTTGTAATTGTGCTCATGTACAATGTTGAGAATTGTTAACATACAAATTACACATGTCACCTTTCTTCATAAAACAATCTCACATTACAGAACAGCTGCGATGATTTTGGATCATAAAATCTTCATCTCGCACCAGACCCCGTCTCCTGGAATAAGCAACTATCACGGAATGGAGTGGAGGTGAAGGGCATGGGAGGGTGAGAAATGTTAACTGAGGCTTCACACAAAGACCACGGTTAATGAAACCTGCCGGATAAACGAGATATATCATGTTGCGTTAGGGTGGGGGGGTGTGTGTGGGGGGGGGGGGGCATGGAAATAAAACAGGGACGAACATTAGTCCCTTCTGGAGTCTGAGGAAACATCGGACGGGCCCCGCTGTGAGTGCCAGAGGTCGGTGGAGGATGTGCCGCCGAGAGAACAAAGTGGGGAAAGGGTGCCGAGAACAAAGAGGGACCTGGCTTGGGGGGGGGGGGTTGGTGAGAACAAAGATGGACCTGGCTTGGGGGGGGGGTTGGTGAGAACAAAGAGGGACCTGGCTTGGGGGGGGGGGGGTTGGTGAGAACAAAGAGGGACCTGGCTTGGGGGGGGGGGGGGGGTTGGTGAGAACAAAGAGGGAACTGGCTTGGGGGGGGGGTTGGTGAGAACAAAGAGGGACTCGGCGTGGGGGGGGGGGGGGTTGGTGAGAACAAAGAGGGACCTGGCTTGGGGGGGGGGGGGGTTGGTGGGAACAAAGAGGGACCTGGCTTGGGGGGGGGTTGGTGAGAACAAAGAGGGACCTGGCTTGGGGGGGGGGGGTTGGTGAGAACAAAGAGGGACCTGGCTTGGGGGGGGGGGGGGGGTTGGGGAGAACAAAGAGGGAACTGGCTTGGTGGGGGGGGTTGGAGAGAACAAAGAGGGACTCGGCGTGGGGGGGGGGGGGGGGTTGGTGAGAACAAAGAGGGAACTGGCTTGGGGGGGGGGTTGGTGAGAACAAAGAAGGACTCGGCGTGGGGGGGGGGGGGGTGCCGAGAACAAAAAGGGACCGGGCGTGGGGGGGGGGGGGGGGGGCACCGAGAACAAAAAGGCAAAAAGGGACTACTGAGACTACATTGAGCACATTGGGACCTTGTTGGCACCTATGCGTGGCGAGTCTTTGCAAACCTTGTGCGTGGTACGCAAAACAAAGAATTTCACTGGGACATGTCACGTGTGATAATAAAGTATCATTCATTTATTCAGTTTTATTGTTACGAGGCTAATGAGAAGAAGTCAGACACAAAGTGCTGGAGTAACTCAGTGCTGGAGTCAGGCAGCATCGCCGGACCAAAAGCATGGGTGACGTTTCGGGTCAGGACTCTACCCTTCAGACTGTGTGGTTTTCATAAAGGTTTAGTCCATTATGGAGTCAGACTCTCCCTCTCGGCCCATAACCCAAACCTCCATATAAACGTGACTGTATCAGATTGGACACATTTAACATTATTCTGCACTTATCACAACTACAATTGCATTCTTCTTCTTGCGTTTGAGGCAGCAGAAGTTATGAAGCTGCTTCTGCTTCTGCTTCGATTTATTCACAAAATGCTGGAGTGACTCAGCAGGTCAGGCAGCATCTCGGGAGAGAAGGAATGGGTGACCCTTCTGGGTCTCGACCCGAAACATCACCCATTCCTTCTCTCCCGAGATGCTGCCTGACCTACTGAGTTACTCCAGCATTTTGTGAATAAATCGATTTGTACCAGCATCTGCAGTTATTTTCTTATTCTGCTTCTGCTTCTATCTCTGTTTGTTGTCGTTCACCTGACTGAGGTCAGTTGACAGGGCTCATCACGGGGAGGTCGACAACATGAGGCCCAACAATTGCATTAAAGATGAATGAATGAAGACTGAAATTATGCCATTTTTCAAATGATCAACCAAGTGTAACCAAAGGAAGCACCAAGGTATCACAAACTGCTGGAGTAACTCAGCGGGTCAGGCAGCATCTAGGAGAGAAGGAATGGTTGACGTTTCGGGTCGAGACCTTTCTTCAGACATAGAACAGAGAACAGTACAACACAGGAACAGGCCCTTCGAGCCGAACATGATACCAAGACCAACTCTCATCTACCTGCACATAATCCATATCCCTCCATTCCTGCATATCCATGTGCCTATCCAAATGTCTCTTAAATTCCACAATTGTATCTATCTCCACTACCACCCTCGGTAGCACGTTCCAGGCACACCTCTGTGTAAAAACACCCCGCACATCTCCTTCAAACTTTGACCCTCCAACTTTTAAACGATGCCCTCCAGTATTTGATTTCCCATCCTGGGAAATAGGTTCTGATTGTCTAGCTTGCCTATACCTCTCAACATTTTATATAATTCTATCAGGTCACCCCCTTAACCTGTGGCGTTCCAGAGGGAACAGTCCAAGTCTGTCCCACTCCTCCTCCTAGCTGATACCGTCTAATGCAGGCATCATTCGGATAAACCTCCTCTGCAACTCTTTCCAAAGCCTTCACACCCTTCCAGTTTTGGGTGAACAGAACTGCGCTCATTGTTCCAAACGCGGCCTAGCTAAAGTCCTATAAACACAAAAAGCTGGAGTAACTCAGCGGGTCAGGCAGCATCTCTGGGGAAAAAGACATAGGGGCAGAATTTAGGCCATTCGGCCCATCTATTCTGCGCTGCCATTCCATCATTATCTGGTGCACAATGGCCATTTTTGGCCAGGACCTCATTTTTCAGTCTGAAGAAGTGTCTTGACCCGAAACGTCACCTATTCCTTCTCTCCAGAGATGCTGCCTGTCCAGCTGAGTTACTCCAGCATTTTGTGTCTATCCTAATTTTTCATCCTCATTTTACACTTTGTCTCCTGCTCCTTGGCTAAGAATCAAACAGCATCGTTCTATGGGCAATGCCATTAGAGATCATTTAGTAATTAATTAAAATAATTAAAGTCGCTTGGTGTTATGTATATATTAATAATACGTAAATGAATCATTGTAACACGTCAGTTATTCACTCGTGAGAAACTCAATTAAATACTGGACTCTTATTCTCTGGGAATGTTTTGTGAGCTTTTAGTTCCATTAGAAGATTCTCCAAATGTATGAAGTCTTGCAGCATTATTACTTTGTATAATTTGGCAGATTATTAAAATAATCAGAAATCATTCAGCGTATTATTCTGAAAAGTAATTGTGCAATTTGGACCATAAGTTGAGTCCATTTCCTAAGTGGAAAAAAGCTATTAACACTTGATCAACTCAAATTATAAAATTCGTGGAGTAGTGAACAGTTGGGCGCAGCAATAGAGTTGCTGCTTTACTTTACGGGGATCGCTAGTCGGCACCGACTCGGTGGGCCGAAGGGCCTGTTTCTGCGCTGTATCTCTTAAACCAAATTAAACTAATTTTCAGGTAAATTTGCTTTGGCAAAATTTTGACTTATTTCTGTTTGGGCAAACAGAGGATAAAAAAAAAACAACAGGTGACGCGGAACCAGGCTTTGTTTTGCCAGAAACTGAAGCGGCATTGGCAATTAGAGTGATACAGTGTGGAAACAGGCCCTTCGGCCCAACTTGCCCATTATTAGAAATTATTAGAAAAAATAAGTTTGCGTTTATCTCTAATTTTACACTTTGTTGCAAAAGCTGTATTTATGAGGATGCCAAAAATATGGAAAAAAGCCAAAAAGCTGGAGATGCTCAACTTTAGCAGAGTGACCATTAATGAACTGTTCAGGTGGAGCATCCATCATCAGTTCTCTTGAGAAGTTATCAACTTGAAATATGAACTGTTTCTCAGTGCCAGATGCAGTCTGACCTGCTGAGTGCTTCCAGCATTTTCGAATCAAGTTTGTAGCTGTCTATGTTAATTCATGTTTCAGCTCTATTGTTTAGGAAAGAAAACCGCAGATGTTGGTTTAAATCGAAGGTAGACACAAAATGCTGGAGTAACTCAGTGGGTCAGGCACCATCTCTGGAGAGAAGGAATGGGTGACGTTTCAGGTCAAGACCCTTCTTCAGGTTGCCTGATGAAGGGTCTCAACCCGAAACCTTGCCTCCAGAGACGCTGCCTGACCCGCTGAGTTACTCCAGCATTTTGTGTCTACTCTCAGTTCTATGTTTATTGTTACAATGCATAATATCCTTACAATGGCAATGAATTGGCTCTATTTTGAAACAACCAGTAACACTACATGGCTGATTTTGAGAAAAAAAAACACTGTTTGAATTGGTTTAGTTTAGTTTAGCTTGGTTTAGAGATACAGGCCCTACTGCCCACTGAGTCCGCACCGACCAGCGATCTCGCACACCAACACTATCCTACACGCGCAAGTGACAATTTTACATTCACATTTATACCAAGCCAATTAACCTGCAAACCTGTACGTCTTTGAGTTAGATGTGGCCCTTGTGGCTAAAGGGATCAGGGGGTATGGAGAGAAGGCAGGTACGGGATACTGAGTTGGATGATCAGCCATGCAGGCTCAAAGGGCCGAATGGCCTATTCCTGCACCTATTTTCTATGTTTCTATGTTTGGAGTGTGGGAGGAAACTGAATATTTGGGAGAAAACCTGCAGGGAGAACATACGAACTCCGTACAGACAGCACCCATAGTCAGGGTCCAACCCAGGTCTATGGCACTGTAAGTAGCTCTACCGCTGCGCCTGTGGTATTTTCATAAAATAAAATAACTAAAAAAAAATTCAATCAGAAGTAATTAAACATGGAACAACAGTCATTCATTCACACTGAAGAAATGATGAATCAGTAAATCCTTTCCCTGAGTTACATGCCTGGTCAAGCTGCCCAATATTAATTTATTTGCTATATCTCTTCACTTCGTGACTCATTCAATACAGCACAGGAACAGGCCCTTCAGCCCACAATGTCCACAGCGAACATGAATCCAAGCTAAACTGATCTGTTCTGCCTGCACGTGGTCCACAACCCTCCATTCCCTGCATTTCCATGGGCCTATCCAAAAGCCTTTTAATTTGGCATCTCTGCTACCTCATCACCTCTGGCAAGGCATTCCAGGTACTCACCACTCTGCGTGTAAAAAGTAAAAAGTCTTTGAATTGAGAATGTTATGATGCTGTTGTTTAAGAAAGGATGGCTTCCAGTAGAAGACAAATATCAATAGTCATGGGGGTTTATTCTCTATTTCCTCCCACATCCCAAAGACATGTGGGTTTAATTGGCCTTTGTAAATTGCTTCCCAGTGTGTAACGAGTGGATGCGAAAGTGGGATAACATAGAACGAATGTGAATGGGTGATCGATGGTTGGCATGGACTCGGTTAGTTGATGGACCTGCATCTCAAATTTCAGATACAGAGGCTGGATCAAATGCTATATTAACAAAGGGCTCCAAGGAGGAATCTTGATTCAGCAATAAAATAGTACAAACCAGAGTCATAGTCATAGAGTGACACAGTGTGGAAACAGGCCCTTTGGCCCAACTTGCCTACATCGGCCAACATGTCCCAGCTACGGCGGTGCTGGCTCGAAGGGCTGAATGGCCTCCTCCTGCATCTATTTTCTATGTTTCACTGGTCCCACTTGCCTGTGCTTGGTTCATATTCCCCCAGACTTGAGGGGCTACTTAACAAAGGAGACAACAGTAAATACACGTTTAAAAACATAAATCGTAGTAATTAATGTCCAACCCATTTGATTTCAAAGTCCAACAGAGCATTGATATTACTAATTTAGAATAGCAATTTTCCAAATTAGTAAAATGGGGTAAATTTACTTCCAAAGTAAAGCCAAACATTAAAAAAATACAGAGTTAGCAACATGCTAAAAATAGACTAATTCACAGATTATGCCCCACATCCTGAACTGCTAAAAGATGTTCTGAATCATTTTTACCCTGCTTTCTTCTACACGATTTAAAGTAGATTAAAGTAGAGGCCTTTTGGCAACTCTGTCTTCAGAATTATAATGAAATCATTTCTCTCTCGGTAGATACCCGCGTGTGTCCAAACGAACAGGAAAGCAGGCTTCCAGATTTACTGTTGACCTGAATTAGACTGCACCTGACATTGTTGCGCATCAGCACTTCTGCTGCTGAAAAATAGATCAAAGAACGGAGCTGTGGGTCGAACAAGCATAATTGTCATTCCTCAGCAAGCAGGATGTGATTTGTCCACACTTTCATACAGTTAAAGAAAAACACTTCAAAATTTATTTTGACTGAAGTAAAATTCAATTCAGTTTTATTGCATTTACATCGTTTCCATGATTTCTGACAGCTCCAAGAAGCTGCCCGTGAAGCGAGCGTTTGGAGAATTTCAGCACGTGATCGAGCAGAAAGAACAGCAAGCACAGTCTGTTTGAATCGTTGTCAATTCAAATGGTCCCTTATCCGAAGTTTACGATAACATTGTCTGACGGTAGATGGACTCGAAATGCTGGGGTAACTCAGCGGGTCAGGCAGCATCCCTGGAGGCAGGGGATAGGTGGCGTTTCGGGTTGAGACCCTTCATCAGGCAGCCTGAAGAAGGGTCTCGACCTGAAACGTCACCTATTCCTTTTCTCCAGAGGTGCTGCCAGATCCGCTGAGTTACTCCATCATTTTGTGTCTATCTTTGGTGTGAGCCAGCATTTGCAGTTCTTTCCAGCACATTATCTAAAGATAGCCTGTTTTAAATGTTCTATGCAAGCTCACATCGTGGTGCACTCAGTCCAATGTGATTTTCAACGTAATACTCTGCATATATGCGCGGGCATAGCCTATAGAACAATCTATTGTTATGAACAAAAGAATAAAGCCTGCTTTTGTTATGAAGAAGAAATGGATCCTTTAATCTTGATATTCCCTGAATAGAACGCATGTCAGGTCCCACCCTGTGCACTCATCTACAAATGTATGTAAAGCTTTTTTCTTTCCCCTGCGCATTGCAATTAAATAAAAAATTACAGCCTTCAGATCGCTTAATTAAAAGCATACATTAGGTCAGTTGCTGATGTTTATCTGTGCCAGTATATCAGGCAGTGGAGACGGGGGAAGAGGAAAGGAATGATAGCATGCTTAACTCAAGCAAACTCAACAAACAAACAAAAGGCAAACATTTTGAAATTTAAATGGAGGGGACGAAGCAATATTAAAGAAATACGAAGCAACATGAAGAAATCTGAAGGAGGGTCTCGACCCGAAACGTCACCTATTCCGTTTCTCCAGAGACGCTGCCTGACCCGCTGAGTTACTCCAGCATGTTGTGTCTATCACAAAGAAATGCCAAATGGGTTATAATATGCAGTGTATCACAAAGTAGTGGTGGAAACAAACACAAGAATATTCATCTAATTATAGCAGCACAAAGGCAATACCGAAGGCTATTTACTTGAATGCATGTGGCTTTCGTTACAGGGAAGAAAAAAATATTGGCACAAATTATAATAATTTAGTATTCCCTAATAGCCATGTCAGAGACATGCGAGCAAAATGACCAAAGCTCAGAATTTAACATTCCAGGAAATGAAATAGAAACATAGAAAAATAGGTGCAGGAGTAGGCCATTCGGCCCTTCGAACCAGCACCGCCATTCAATATGATCGTGGCAGATCATCTAATATCAGTACCCTGTTCCTGCTTTTCTCCCATAGCCCTTGATTCCTTTGGCCCTGAGAGCTAAATCTAACTCTCTCTTGAAATATTTTGACAAGATGGATAAAGTAGAAAATTAATTTGGCTGCAACTAAGAAACAATAGGAGTTACAATTAGGCCCTCAAACAAATGGGAATGTAGATTGTGGTTGTCTGAGAAAATTAGAGGTATACATAACAAGGTTAACACAATAATTGTGACTGAATTTAATCCACGTAGAGAGTGAACATACCAGCACAGCAACAATAGTGTGCAGCATGAATCTGTGGAGCACGTGAGGAATCAGTAGATTGACGAATTCACCAAGCTAGCATCTTGACTTATATTGTGTGTTGGTTAATGAGGAAAGGTTACTTAATGGTCAAGTTTACTTCATTTACTTAATTGGTTAAGGGACAGTTCGGAAATAATAATTACAATGTGATAGAATACAATGTAAAGATCAGAGCTTTTTCCAACAAGGGCTGCACAGTGGGCTGCTGCCTCACAGCGCCGGAGTCATGGGTTCGATCCTGACCACTGGTGCTGTCTGTGTGGAGTTTGTATGTTCTCCCTGTGGTTTTCTCCGGATGCTTTGGTTTCCTCTCACATTCCAAAGATGCGCAGGCTTGTAGGTTAATTGGCTTCTGTAAATTACCCAAAATTTGTAGGGTGGGATAACATGTAACTAGTGCACGGGGGATTGATGGCTGGCATGGACTCGGTGGGCTGAAGGGCCTGTTTCCACACTGTAGCTCTAAAATTGAAACTAAAACTAAAGTTATTTAACTCAAAATGAAATCAATACCTTAAATCTGAAAGACCAGAAAGACGTGAGATATGATTTGCTATGGTTGACATATCATATCATATCATCATATCATATATATACAGCCGGAAACAGGCCTTTTCGGCCCACCAAGTCCGTGCCGCCCAGCGATCCCCGTACATTAACACTATCCTACACCCACTAGGGACAATTTTTACATTTACCCAGCCAATTAACCTACATACCTGTACGTCTTTGGAGTGTGGGAGGAAACCGAAGATCTCGGAGAAAACCCACGCAGGTCACGGGGAGAACGTACAAACTCCTTACAGTGCAGCACCCGTAGTCAGGATCGAACCTGAGTCTCCGGCGCTGCATTCGCTGTAAAGCAGCAACTCTACCGCAGCGCTACCGTGCCGCCTTAAATGCCATTAAAAATGACATTAAAAAAAGACAGGACTAACATTTAAAGAATTAGTACAGTTTACAATGAATATATATCTCTTTAAGGCAAAAAAGAATCCATCAAGAATAGTGATCCTGCTTTGATTATCACGAAAAGTTATTGATAAATTGAGATCAAAGGAAAAGCGCACTTAGAAGTAAACTGGGTGATTGGGAATTTATTGGGAATTTTTCAAAGGCAATCCAAAACATAGATAAGGAATGGAAAAGTAGAATATGAGAATGCAATAGTGAGAAATATTTTCAGAAACCACCTTAGGAACTCTTATGGGTATATTAAAAGGAACTTTTGCAGACTGAGGCAGGAGAAAGAAGGACAAAAAGGTGGAGTAGCTTGGGGCAGACAGCATTTCCGGAGAAAAAGAATAGGTGACGTTTCGGGTCGAGACCCTTCCTCAGACTGAGAGTCAGGGGAAAGGGAAAGGAGAAATATAGACAATGATAAAGAGATATATCGAACAAATGAATGAAAGATATGCAAAAAAGTAACGATGATAAAGGAAACAGGCCATTGTTAGCTGTGGCTTAGGTGAAAACGATTTAGAGGCAATGAAACTCAACAAGACGACTGAAGCTTGCACGACTTGGGAGGGGGAGGGATGGAGAGAGAGGGTTACTTGAAGTTAGAGAAATCAATATTCATACTGAATATTCAGTCTGAAGAAGGATTTTGGCCCGAAACGTCACCCGTTCCTTCTCTCCAGAGATGCTGTCTGTCCTGTTGTGTTACTCCAGCATTTTGTGTTGTACCTTCAATAATCATACTGTTGGGTTGTAAGCTCATGTTTTTTTCCTCACTTTTCTGATGAAGGATGATCAAACTGAAACATTAACTCTCGTCCTCTCTCTCTATGAATGTTTCCTGACCAGCTGGGCGCCCTTGGCATTTTCTCAGTTGGCTTCATTATGGTTGGCTGCCTGCAATTAACTACAGAAAGAGGGGAAGCAAACTTCTGAAAAAACATTTTTTTGACTTTGCTTAAAAAAAAAACGATGTGCACTGTTTTTGAATGGAGTTAACATTTTAAGTGATCATCAATGGATAGAGATTTGGGAAGCAGATTGCAAAATTAATTAAATTGTATTTGATATAATAATTGGTTTAATTGGACAATTTGAATTATAGATGTGAGCAATGGATGTCCAACGTCATCATCTAACTGCGCACAGTACACTGGAAACAACACTCAACATTTCGGTATTTTTTCCCAAAGATAAGGATTACAAATTGAATCCTTTTCCATCTTCCAGAAAGAAAATTGTTCCACTACTGAGTGAAGTCTATAAGATCGTGAGGGAAATAGAAAGGGTATATTTTACCCAGAGTAAGGGTATCAAGAACCAGAGGATACACGTTTAAGATGAGAGGGGAATGATTTAATTAGGAATATGAGGCGCCATTTTTTTCATACAAAGGATGGTGGGTGAATGGAATAAGTTGACGGAGGATCTAGTAGAGGCAGGTGCAATCATAACATTTAAAAAATGTTTGGACAGATACATGGATAGGAAAAGTTTAGAAGGATTTGGGCTGCATGCAGGCAGGTGGAACTAGCGTAGATGGGGGCATCTTGGTGGGGAATGGGCAAGTTGGGCCAAATGGCCCGTTTCCATGCTGTATATCTCTATGATTCTATGAAAAAATATCCATGACTGGGAAAAACTTTCAAGAACAAGTTATCTGAGGAAATGATGGACTCCTTGTGTCGGGTGTGCATGAGAAAGTGGGATAGCTCAGAACTAGTGTGAACGGGAATCAATGGTCTGTGTGGACCTGTTGGGCCAAAGGGCTTGTTTCCACACTGTATCTCTAATCTCTAAAGAACTACTCCAATAATGTGTAGAAAGAATTGCAGATATTGGTTTATACCAAAGATAGACACAAAATGCTGGAGTAACTCAGCAGGTCAGGCAGCAATCTCTGGAGAAAAGGAATAGGTGACGTTTCAGGTCTGAAGAAGGGTTCCGACCCGAAACGTCACCTATTATTTTCTCCAGAGTTGCTGCCTGACCCACTGGGTTACTCCAGCATTTTGCGTCTATCTACTCCAATAATAAGTCTGGGGTCTTCCAATAACTGGTTTGGTCACAGCATGGTCTTTCATCAATGATGATAGCGCAGTTAACTCAGGCAAACCCAACCAACAAAATAAAGGCAGAACTATCAAAATGAATTGGGAAAAACATAAATTTGCCCTATATTAAACACTGAAATTGTTATTCCCACCTAAACCCTAATTCAAAATGTGACTCCGTTTCATATTAAAACTGTGCCAAGGAGTTGACCCAGGCACCTAAGAGGTTATGAACAGTGTTTTGGCTAGATTTTTTTTCAAGCCTGGTTTGTGGGCGGGTATGGGTGGGAGTTGTGGAGAACGTGAATGTCCATTCTAAAGAACAAACTCCAGTTCCCTCTCAGAATGATTCACGAGGTTTTCCTTAAATGAACATTGGTCCAAACATATTCGCGGCACGATGGCGCAGCGGTAGAGTTGTTGCCTTACAGCGTCATGGACCCGGGTTCGATCCCGACTACAGGAGCTGTCTATACGAAGTTTGTACGTTCTCCCTGTGACCGTGTGGGTTTTCTCCAGGTGCTCCAGTTTCCTCCCACACTCCAAAGACGTGCAGGTTTGTAAGTTAATTTGCTTCGGTAAAGATTGTAAATGATCCCTTGTGTGTCGGATATTGTTAATTCGTGGGGATCGCTGGTCAGCGCGGACTCGGTGGGCTGAAGCGCCTGTTTCCATGCTATATCTCTAAACTAAACCGCACTAAACGTCTCACAAAACATGCCTACGTAGTGCCTAGGTAGATTATCAGAGACATTACGCACAAAAACATGACCTTCAGTCCATTGAGTCTGCACTAATCTTTGACTAATCTTTGACTATCCGCCAAAACGAATCCAATCTTGATCTTATTTTTTTACTCTCCCCACATTCTCAACAACTTTACCACATAACAATGCTATTACATCATGATTTTTATTTTCAAAACAAAATATTTGTAAATCCTATTGGAGAATGGAGTCAAGAACAAGCTGGTTCAGGTCAGGTCAGGTTCAGCAACAATATTTGCAGAGACTATTTTTTTTTCCACAGCTCTGTGTCTGGCCCCACTTTGTTACAAGTATTCCTTGCGGCAGTGCCATGGTTTTTTTGTTCTCATTTCCCACACCAACTATCCTGGTGACCTCCATGATTGCTGCTGTCAGGCTGGTGCCAAATTCTGGACAGATTTGTGCTGTGAGTCTGCACTCACTGATTGCTGGTCTGAGGCTGTGGAAGCTCATTTTGAACCTGGGTTCCCACAACGAGCTGAGAAAGGAAAAATCACCCCATCCGTCTGCCCCGACTCAGAGCTCAGCATGCTGAGGTAAAAGAACAGTATCCTCATCCACCATGCTATCCATCTTTTTAAAAGAATATTGTTTGAAATTCATCTTCAAAACTGATTGTGATGTGTCAGCTTTCAATTTTAACTGGGAATGTAACACCACAAGACGTAGAAGGAGGCATATCCATCATCGATATTGATCTGCGTAGGAAGGAACTGCAGATGCTGGTTTAAACCGAAGACGGACACACAAAAGGTGGAGTAACACAGCGGGACAGGCAGCATCTCTGGAGAGAAGGAATGGGTGACCTTTCGGGTCGAGACCCTTCTTCAGACATTGATCTTCCTGCCATCAAAGGAATCTATGGCAAGTACAGCCTCAAGAACAGGGGGGACAGGGCTTTCTCCATCGCTGCTCCCACCCTATGGAACTCACTACCCCAAACCGTCAGAGACTCCTCCTCACTCACCACATTCAAAACATCACTGAAGTCTCACCTCTTCAGCACTGCCTTCAACCACTGAAGATCACCTCACCTTCTGTCTCCTTTCTCTGTTTGTTTACTTATTTATCTATTTATTCACTTCTCTATGTTCTAGAAATCCCTGTAAAGCGTCTTTGAGTGTTTGAAAAGTGCTATATAAATGTAATGCATTATTATTATTATTAAGAAGGCAGCTAATATCATCAAAGACCCACATCACTCTGGACACACACTCTTATCTCATTGCCATCATCGGGGAGAAGGGACAGAAGCTTGAGAACCGTGATCTCCAGGTTCAAGAACAGCTTCTTCCCATCAAGTATTAGGGTCCTGAACCACATTACACAACTTTAACCACAGCCCTATCTCAGCACTGACCACAAAGACGTGCAGGTTTGTAGGTTAATCGGCTTGAGATAAATGTAGAAACATCCCTCGTGTGGGTAGGATAGTGCCAATGTGCGGGGATCGCTGGTCGGTGGGGAGTCGGTGGGCCGAAGGGCCTGTTACCGTGCTGTATCTCTAAACTAAACTAAAGACAATGAGCTGTGTATTACATACGGGTCCCACCTGCAGAAGAGTCCCAACCTGAAATGCCACCCATCCTTTTTTTACAGAGATGCTGCCTGACCTGCTGAGAGATAGATCAGCTATGATTGAATGGCAGAGTAGACCTGATGGGCCGAATGGCCTAATTCTACCCCTATTACTTATACCGTTTTGCCGTTATAAGTCAAAAGTCAAGGGTCAAGAGTGTTTAACTCTCACCTGCATTGGGACCAATGCTTGATTAGTACAGGTTCAGCAACAATAGATTCTTGATTAGTACGGGTGTCAGAGGTTATGGGGAGAAAGCAGGAGAATGGGGTTAGGAGGGAGAGATAGATCAGCCATGACTGAATGGCGGAGTAGACTTGATGGTCCGAATGGCCTAATTCTGTTCCTTTCATGAACGGACTTATGAACTTAATGTGTCTGTGAAGCAGCAGCAAGTAAGAATGTCACTGTACTGGTCCCAATGCACGTGAGAGTTAAACACTCTTGACCCTTGACTTTTGACTTATAATGGCAAAACGGTATAAGTAATAGGGGTAGAATTAGGCCATTCGGCCCATCAGGTCTACTCTGCCATTCCATCATGATCTATCTCTCCCTCCTAACCCCATTCTCCTGCTTTCTCCCCATAACCTCTGACACCTGTGCTAATCAAGAATCTATCTATCTCTGCCTTAAAAATATCCATTAACTTGGTCTCCATCACCTTCTGTGGCAAAGAATTCCACAGATTCACCACCCTCTGACTAAAGAAATTTCTCCTGATCTCCTTCCTAAAAGGCAGTCTTTTCATTCCGAGGCTATGACCTCTGGTCCTAGACTCTCCCACTGGTGGAAACATCCTCTCCATATCCACTCTATCCAAGCCCTTCACTATTCTGTATGTTTCAATGAGGACATGTGGCCCTTCATGCTTCCTCCAGCTCGCTGATAGTTTACACCAGCACGACTTTCCTGCAAAGACCCTCAGCTATTTCTTTAGAATCTTAAAATTTTTCAATCGCCGTTGTGCTATTTGACTGTGGGATCAGTGAAGTGAGAATCAAGCTCTCCCCAGCTTGGTAACGTGAGTTATGGGTTATTTAAACTCCGCAATCTCATTCATCAGGATAGATAACTTATTCCCCGGTAAGGCCCCCTGGAGCTCTCGAGAAAACATATAAGACAAACATAAATGTGCTTCCCTTCTCTGGGGCTCCTGTTTCTTTGTTTCCATTATTGCTTGGATGTCAACTTCACTGCCAACTTGTTGAGATGACGTGGAGTTGGAATTATCTCATCAGATTCCCACCATTGTCGTTTAGGCCATTGCTGTTCTGAAGGAAAGATACGATTTGCTATCCGATGATAGTTTTTCAATAATAATGGCGAATATATTTTAAAACCTCTGCAGGTTCTGTTCTTGCCAGCTGATGAAGGTTAAAATGCTCCTGTGATATTTATTATATTATTAAACAAGGTATTATGGAGCACATTATAAATAGAAACACAATTAAATTCCTACTTATGTGAACATTCTGTCTCCATCGTATATTACCAGGTTTTGTTTTCAGCTTGCTTTCTTAGCTTTAATAATGTTAATTCATTTTCTAGATATATATCACACTTTTTGACGAGGGTAATTACCCTGGATTGAGTCCCTTGATTTGCAGATTCTTTTATATTATGGTAAATTATACTGTTCTCTGTCAGAAGCTATGATAACAATTTTAATTTTAATTTTCAAGCTTGAAATTGCCATCACTTTATAATTAAATAGGAACATCTCTAAATTATGATTCTTGTGAGAACAGGGTTCCAAACACTGTATTTCAAAAATAAGAGACAGGGTGTGGGTGGACTATTTTGTGAGAAGGGCTTATTTAAGTTTATTGGAATGGATCCCAGTAGTTACAGCAGAAAGACAAGGTCCATTGTTATAAGCAATACATTCAAGGGCCAACAGTGAGGAGACTGGGTCATACCATACCATAATAGGCCCTTCAGCCCACTATATTGTTGCCACCCATCATCCATTTTACATTGTGTAAAAGGAACTGCAGATGCTGGTTTAAATCGAAGGGAGACACAAATGCTGAAGTAACTCAGTGGGACAAGCAGCATCTCTGGAGAGAAGGAATGGGTGACTTTCGGATCGAGACCCTTCTTCAGTCCTTCTCTCCAGAGATGCTGCCTGCCCCGCTGAGTTACTCCAGCATTTGTGTCTACCATCCATTTTACATTTATCCTCATTTATTCTCTCCACATTAAAATTAACTTCCTTTGGATTCCATTGGTGGCGATATGCCAGCCCATTGTTTATTGCTGGCTGCAAAATAATGTCCTGGATTCATTCAGTTTCTGACCAGTTCAGGATCTCGTCCCTTGGTACATTGCACTTGCCTGGGGAATTATATGGGGGAAAAGGGTATCCCTAACCAATGCCAAACACAAAGTGCTGGAGGAACTCGGCGGGTCAGGCAGCATCTGTGGAGGGAATGGGCAGATGACACTTTGACAGTGGTTTCTTCAGATTCAATGGCGAGTGTGTATGCCTCCATTTAAGAAGGGCTTTAAGGAAACCATAGACCGGTGAGCCTAACATCAGTGTTACCACAGAGTATTGTGAGGGGTAAGATGCATTTGGATGGACAGGGGTTAATTAGGGATGGTCAGCATGGTTTTGTATGTGGGAGATTGAGTCTTTTGAATCTGATTTGAGTTTTGAGAGGAAGTAACAAAAAAGGTTGATGAGGGCATAGATCCCAAAAAGCAAAAGGAAAGTGTCCAGATGGGTAAAAAAGTATAGCTATTGGCATAAAATATTGCTGGGAAAACAGATTCAGTGTGACAGGACAATAAAAGGATTGCAGAATAGACAAAACCATTAAAATATTGCAAATAAGAGTCAATCTGATAATGAGTGCAATATAGTAAATATTCAAATTGCTCTCACTTGTCGAATACACAGGGGAAAGCACGGATAATATTATTTTCTGAAACACAAAGGTATAATTTCAAGACTTTAATATAAATGAGATTGAAGTCCAAGTCAAGCCAAAAGGATTTCAAACAAAAACTCCCTCGGGCTAAAAGATAGTTATCCCTGAATGTGCAGAATGACTACCACGGAGACCAGTGAGGCACCAAGAGATATTATATGGATACTGGTAAAGGTGGCTCATCTGAAATTTTATTTTAAATTGATTCCCTGGAAGGTGCTGATGAGGCTGATGTTATTGTCCAAGTCTGACCTGGGTGATGTTTTCATTTTCACAATGTTAAGGCAGAAAGGTGAATCGAAGTTCATCTCATAAAAGTTAACTTTATGATTATTACAGGGAGAACTATCAGCACTTAAATGATTTAAAGAAATATAGATGTGACTACACGTATTTATTTTTATTAATTGTAAAAGTTGAGCTATTTTGCAGGGAAGTATTGAGATAAGGCATGTCTGTAATATACAGGTCCACCACCGATTTTCTGGCAACCTGTGGTCTGGCACTTCCTGTAATCCGGACTATATTGCAAGAGCACACTTGAAATCCCCCCCTGGAAGTCCCCCCGTAAATGTGGTGCCGAGGCCGGGTGAGGTGGGGCGGCCGATCTCGACCTCATCAGGACTTGCGCGGCTGGACGTCTGATCGGCGGGTCGAATTTGGCCCCTGTGGCCGGGGCTCTGGAACTGGGGCCCGGTTGGAGCCAGCAGATCCGTTCCCATAGCCGACCTACGAGGCCGACTTTGAGGGCCGGCATCTCGGCCCCGCCGGCAGCCTAGGCGGAATGTTCCGGTACCGTTGGACTCCTCGCACAGGCCGTGACCTCTGTTGGTCCAAAAGGGATAATCTGGCAAGGCTCTGGGACCAACCAAGGTTGCCGGGAAATCAATGGTGGACCTGCAGTTGTTGTTCAGAATCTGGCATCACTCTAAGAGCCAGAGTTTGTTGCTCTATCGGGGAAGGGGGGGGGGGGATGATCCTTCTTATGAAACCCTGCCGTCCTCCCATTGAAAGCAGTCCCATGGTGCTGTGGGGGGGTTACAACCAGTGTTGATGAAGAACATGCAATATATATCTACGTCGGCTCACCCTGAAGTCTGGAGTGGAACCCGAGGGTGGTGGAAGCTCCTTTTAGTTTTAGTTTTAGAAATACAGCGCGGAAAAAGGCCCTTCGGCCCATCGATTCCCCACCAACCAGCAATCCTCGCACGTTAACACAAGCCTACACACACTAGGGACAATTTATTTACACTTACACCAACTATACAAACCCAAGCCAATTAACCTACACACCTGTGTAAGAAAGAACTGCAGATGCTGGTTTAAATCGAAGGTAGACACAAAATGCTGGAGTAACTCAACGGGACAGACAGTATCTCGGGAGAGAAGGAATGCGTGACGTTTCAGGTCGAGACCCTTCTTCAGACCGATGTCAGTGGAGTGGGCGGGACAAAGATAGAATGTAGTCGGAGACAGTAAGACTGTGGGGAGAACTGGGAAGGAGGAGGGGATAGAGAAAAAAAGCAAGGGTTATTTGAAGTTAGAGAAGTTAATGTTCATACCGCTGTCAACTTCCCAAGCGAAATATGAGGTGCTGTTCCTCCAATTTGCACTGGGCCTCACTCTGACAATGGAGGAGGAGAAAAAGGTTAGATTGGGAATGGGAGGGGGAGTTGAAGTGCTGAGCCACCGGGAGATCAGGCTGGTTGAGATGGACTGAGCGGAGGTGTTCAGCGAAATGATCGCCGAGCCTGCCCTTGGTCTTGCCAATGTAGAGAAGTTGACATCTGGAGCAGCGGATACAGTAGATGAGGTTGGAGGAGGTGCAGGTGAACCTCTGCCTCACTTGGAAAGACTGTTTGGGTCCTTGGATGGAATCGAGGGGGGGGGGGGGGGGGGAGGGGTTAGGGGCAGGTGTTGCATCTCCTGCAGTTGCAGGGGAAAGTACCTGGGGAGGGGGTGGTTTGGGTGGGAAGGACGAGTGGACCAGGGAATTGCGGAGGGAACAGTCTCTGCTGAAAGCTGAAAGGGGTGGAGATGGGAAGATGTGGCCAGTAGTGGGATCACGTTGAGGTGGCGAAAATGTTGGAGGATTATATGCTGTAAACATGTGACAATAAACTAAACTGAACTAAATAGGGAAACATTCTCATTGTGATGAAACTGTTCTTAATTATACTTTGTCTACTAAATCAACTCTCAGCTTTTCCCTTTTCTTGAGAAAACAATGTTTATTTCCTCCTAATGGATAGAATCTCACATTTCTGTTATCAACAAAATTCTCTTTACACTCTCTCCACGACCATTGTATGCTTTACTGTAAATAATATCAGACCAGAGCTGTCAGTGTCTGTTTAATGTCTGATATGTGTTTAGAGCAACTTCTCTACTTTTTAATTACATCCCTCTGGAAGTAAATCCAAGTGCTTGTTTACAATTTAAATGTGTGGTTTAGCGGCGTTACTACTGTGAGAGTGCTTTCTGCATTTGTAAGCCAAGACTATTTTGGTCCTCTGTTCCATGCAGAACTTTTATTTCCAAGTAACAAGTGATCAAAAAAGCACTCAAAGTGCAGGGGTAACTCAACGGGTCAGGCAGCATCACTGGAGAACATGGATAGACAATAGACAATAGACAATAGGTGCAGGAGTAGGCCATTCGGCCCTTCGTGCCAGCACCACCATTCAATGTGATTATGGCTGATCATTCTCAATCAGTACCCCGCTCCTGCCTTCTCCCCATACCCCTTGACGCCGCTATCTTTAAGAGCTCTATCTAGCGCTCTCTTGAATGTGACGTTTAGGTGACGTTTCAGGCCGGGATCCTTCTTCAGAGCCTTCTTCTAACATGTAATCAATTTAGTTACTTACAGACATATAATGTCTTACTTATCTCTACTGAAACTCTTGTCGATTTCTTGTCGATATTCCTTACCGACCAGCGATCACCCCGTAGACTAACTCTATCCGACACACAAGGGACAATTTTACAATTTTACCAAAGCCAATTAACCTACAAACCTGTATGTCTTTAGAGTGTGGGAGAAAATCGGAGCACCCGGAGAAAGCCCATGTGGTCACAGGGAGAACATATAAACTCCATACAGACAGCACCCGAATGTATAAGGCTGCAATATGTTGTGCCATGATTTTTGTTATTTGTAGGTTCTGGTGTTAAATTGCATTAAAGCATCTCCCTGCAAATTTGTAACGAGGATTAGTCTGATCATCACATTGGGAAGAGTGGCATTGTGTGCAACTGGGTCCTGCCACGTCCACACTACAGGTAGATTCATGATCAATGAGCAGAGCAATGATTTGCTGAGAGTATGGCCAAAGAGGTCCTCAATAATGCAACCAATGTCATGTTTCCATGAGTCTGAAGAAGGGTCCCGACCCAAAACGTCACCCATCTATGTTCTCCAGAGATGCTGCCTGACCTGCTGGATTACTCCAGCATTTTGTGTCTTTCCTTGCTAAACCAGTATCTGCAGTTCCTTGTTCATTGTTTCTACGTTTCCCCATGTTTTCATCTCATCAATTGATAGATTGATTGATTGATTGATTGATTGATTGATTGATTGATTGATTGATTGATTGATTGAAAGATGCAGCATGAAATCAGACCCTTTGGCCGAATGCCCACTGATCAGCCGTTCATATTAGTTCTACGTTATCCTACTTTCTCCTCGAATTGATGCTGACCTCGATCTCCATTAGTTATATATTATTCACTCCCTGCACACTAAAGGCAATTTACAGAGGGCCTATAACCTACAAACCCACGTCTTTGTGGTATGGGAGGAAAGTGAAACACCAGGAGGAAATATACGGCGGTCACAAGGAAAACGTGCAAGCTCCACACAGACAACACCATTTTGCCGCCAATACCAAAAATATTGTAAATTACATAATGCACACTTGAGTCCATAACAACCATTTCTCTCTTTTTATTTGACTGGAGTTGTTAGTCCAACAGATACAACAGGCAGATATCTCGAGCGGCACGGTGGCGCAGTGGTAGAGTTGCTGCCTTACTGCGCCAGAGACCCGGGTCCGATCCTGAACACGGGTACTGTCTGTACGTTCTCCCCGTGACCTGCGTGGGTTTTCTCCGGGAGCTCCGGTTTCCTCCCACACTCCAAAGATGTACAGGGTTGCAGGCTAATTGGCTCGGTAAAATTGCAAATTGTGCCGAGTGTGTGTAAGATAGTGTTAGTGTGCGGGGTGATCACTGGTGGGCGCGGACTTGATGGCCTGACGGGCCCGTTTCCGCGGCGCATCATCAGCGTATTTACTTTCTTCGGCATCCGAGAAGATTCACCTCCACTCGTGCGTGTTTAAGTCGAGCTCTGACCTTCCTGACCCTTACATGGGTAATTGAGAGCTGCCAGGATTTCATAA
This sequence comes from Rhinoraja longicauda, assembly GCF_053455715.1. NCBI lineage: Eukaryota > Metazoa > Chordata > Chondrichthyes > Rajiformes > Arhynchobatidae > Rhinoraja > Rhinoraja longicauda. The sequence continues at coordinate 29,327,266 of NC_135974.1, read as the reverse complement.
GATCATCTGGGCCATTGGCTTTGAACTTGTAGATTTTACTTCATTCTTAATTTTTGAAGACAGGAGATTTTTTATGAGATCCATTAAAACGTTTAACAAGACATATGTTCGCTCGTTGTGACACAATGTTTGCATTTTTTAATTACTCAATGTGTATTGATGGATGGGGGCCACTGAAAGGATGTATAATTTCTATAATTTTTTAATTAATTAAAACAGACTATAAATTAGCAAGCTGAAGGAGCCTTGGAACTGATGCATACAAGTAGAAGAAAAAAAGTTTTGTTCTACTATTTTTTCCTCCATCCTGACCCTCATCTCTGGTGCCTCTTGAGGTTGTGTCCTCTAATCCTTGCACACCATACCTGTATGGCCAAACACACACCAACTCAGTCTGAAGAAGGGTCTCGACCCGAAACGTCACCTATTCCTTTTCTCCTGAGATGTCATCTGGCCTGCTGAGTTACTCCAGCTTTTTGCGTCTATCTTCGGTTTAAACCAGCATCTGCAGTTCCTTCCTACACAACTTTAATTTAGCCAATGATTCTGCTGTTTTGCCCAGGAAAACAACAATGATGAAATGAAATGCAGGAAGGAGATCAAGAACCTTGTGGCATGGCGTCAGGACAATAACCTTAGCCTTACCGTCCATCTGGGCTTCACGCTGCCTCGGCAAGGCCACCAGCATAACCAAGGACCAGTCTCACCCCAAACACTCCCTCTTCTCCCCTCTCCCATCAGGCAAGGGTTACAGTATTTTGAAAACACATGCCTCCAGATTCAGAGACAGTTTCTTCCCAGCTGTTAACAGGCGTCCTGTCACCAATCAGAGAGCGATCCTGACCTACCATCTACCTCATTGGAGACCCTCGGACTATCTTTAATTGGATTTCAGTTACTGAAAATTGGAGAATTTTGTGTTTTCCTTTGATACCATCCAATGACGCTCCCCATGGAGGTAAGAATCAGTTTAACGTGACGGCTTTATCATAGTATTTGTCCTTTTTCAGCTGTACATAAATTCTGCGAGATCTCAAACATCAAAAACTATGCTAAAATCCCTTGATGAGATTTACTGAAAGCCTCACTGTAATAGACTCACCACAGAAGGCAAAGACATAATGAACTTCTAGAATATTGGCTAGTTTGTCTGCGGCACATCAGATCAATGATTCAGGCACCAATATTAAATAAGAGATAAAAATGAGAAATAGACACAGAAGTCATTGATTATTCCATCAATTTTTATATGCTCTGCAAGACTGTAATAAATATACGATTCCAAGATCATTTAATTGAACCTTTTTGCCTCTTGGAGTTCAGTTCGAATCCACTTCCTACTGATAAGATAATAATCTTTTTCTGGTTATAATTGCGCTCACCACCATCCTCTCAAGGGCAATTACGGACAGGCAATTAAATGCTGGTTCAACCCGTGAAGTCCACATTCTTGAATTAATAAAAAATGTCCTGGCAGTTTGTGCTCATTGCTTGTTGAGTTTAAGTTTAGTTTATGGTCACGCGGTATAGTGAAAAGCTTTTGCTGTGTGCTAACCAGTCAGCGGAAAGACAATGCACGATTACAATCGTGGCATCCACAGCGTAGATACATGATAAAGGGAATAACGTAAATAACGTTTAGTTCTAGATAAAGTCCAGTAAAGTACGATCAAAGGTAATCCGAGGGTCTCCATTGAGGTAGATAGTAGCTCAGGACTGCTCTCTCGTTGGTGATAGGATGCTTCAGTAGTCTGATAACAGCTGGGAAGAAACTGTCCCTGAATCTGGAGGTGTGCGTTTTCACACTTCTATACCTTTTACCCGATGGGAGAAGGGAGAAGAGGGAGTGACCGGGGTGAGACTGGTCTTGATTATGCTGGTGGCCTTGCCGAGACAGCATGAAGTGCTACTTCCTACTCTCAATTCCTCCGTCTTCGCCGCTTCTGCTCTCAAGATGAGGTGCTCCGTACTAGGACATCTGAGATGTCCTGGCCCTTCAGGGAACGTAGGTTCCCCCTTTCTTTCGTGGATGGGGCACTCACTCGTGTCTCCTCTGTTTCCCGTGGTTCTGCTCTCCTCCTCACCCTCAGATTGTTGGTCGGCGTGGACTCGGTGGGCCGAAGGGCCTGTTTCCACACTGTATCACTAAACTGGACTAAACTATTAGTCATCTATTCTTTTTCTCCAAAGATGCTGCCTGACCCGCTGAATTACTGCAGCGTTTGGTGTCTATCTATGGTGTAAGCCAGCACTTACAGTTCCTTCCGACACACTGAGAAACTTCACTCTTCCAGTGAAGAATCTATCCAGATATTGGAACTTTGGTGAATTCCTAAATTCCTAAAGGTTTGTGGATTATTCTTACTAATGGATGGTAGTAGATTATCATATCATATATATACAGCCGGAAACAGGCCTTTTCGGCCCTCCAAGTCCGTGCCGCCCAGTGATCCCCGTACATTAACACTATCCTACACCCACTAGGGACAATTTTTACATTTACCCAGCCAATTAACCTACATACCTGTACGTCTTTGGAGTGTGGGAGGAAACCGAAGATCTCGGAGAAAACCCACGCAGGTCACGGGGAGAACGTACAAACTCCTTACGGTGCAGCACCCGTAGTCAGGATCGAACCTGAGTCTCCGGCGCTGCATTCGCTGTAAAGCAGCAACTCTACCGCTGCGCTACCGTGCCGATTGTTTTAATATGGGTAGAAGTGACAGTAAATTCAGCTGTCCACCTTTGATAAAGTGTTCACTTGGTCTCAAGGTAAAATCTTGAAGTTTTTAGGTCAAATGTAATGTGTTATGTGCCATGATGGTCCATGATTAGATTTATTAATAGATGCAGGCAATTACACAGAGCAAAACATAGTACCAGAGAATTATTAGCTGAAAAACTAAAGATCAATTGAAGGGATGTTATTCAATATGATTGTACAACTAAGAATCAACCTTACACAGCAAATATATTTCCAAATGGTTTATCCAGGCAACCAACCAAAGATTCTAGGCAGCAAGAACACAATCTTTACAAGTAGTAGAAGTGATGATCACACTCTTAGGGTAGCATGGTGGCACAGCGGTAGAGTTGATGCTTTACAGCACTTGCAGCGCCAGAGACCCGGGTTCGATCTCGACTATGGGTGCTGTTTGTACGGAGTTTGTACGTTCTCCCCATTACCGCGTGGGTATTCTCCGAGATCTTCGGTTTCCACCCACACTCCAAAGACGTACAGGTTTGTGGTTTGTGGGAGACTACTACATCCTATCTTTGTCCCGCCCTCTCCCCTGACATCAGTCTGAAGAAGGGTCTCAACCCGAAACGTCACCCATTCCTTCTCTCCCGAGATGCTGCCTGACCCTCTGATTTACTCCAGCATTTTGTGTCTACCTTCGATTTGAACCAGCATCTGCAGTTATTTTCCTAAACAAGAAAGACACAGAGTCCTGGAGTAGCTTAGCAGGTCGGGCAGCATCTCTGGAGAACATTGATAGGTAACATTTCACAGATGGCTGGAGTAGCTCAGCGGGTCGGGCAGCCTCTCTGGAGAACATGGATAGGTGACATTTCACAGAGGGCTGGAGTAACACGGATCGGGCAGCATCTCTGGAGAACATGGAAAGGTGATGTTTCATGTTGGGATCCTTCTACAGACAGATTGTTGGGGGTGGGCGGGGGGGGGGGGGGGGAGTGGGGAAGAAAGCTGAAAGAGAGGAGGGGCAGGACAAAGAAGGACAGTCTGAAGAAGGATCTCGAACTGAAACGTCATCTATTCCTTTTCTCCAGAGATAATAGACAATAGACAATAGGTGCAGGAGTAGGCCATTCAGCCCTTCGAGCCAGCACCGCCATTCACCGTAATCATGGCTGATCATCTACAATCAGTACCCCATTCCTGCCTTCTCCCCATTTCCGTTGACTCCGCTATCAGGATGCTGCCTGACCCGCTGAATTGCTCCAGCATTTTGTGTCTATCTTCGGGGCAGGACAAATCCTGGCAAGTAATAGGTTGATACTGATGAGTGTGTGTGTGTGTGTGTGTGTGTTGGGGGGGGGGGGGGGGGGGGGGTAAGGGGTACCAGAGAAGAATTGATTACAGTGATTTTCACACAAATCAGAGCAATTCACCTTACAAACATGAGGATATTATGCAACATGTTCTCCGGAATAAGATAAGCATTCTGTTCACTGTCATTTTTGATTCAAAACTTAACCTGTGACGCACTCAGAATCTCCAGCACTCTCCTGGCAGAGTGCTTGCAGTACAAAATATTTTTGACAAGACCACAGCTTGAACAAGCAACAATTTAGATGATATTATAAATGTTTTTCTAAGATTAATGTTTTCTTTTGCGGTTGAAGACTTGTTTTTTTTCTCCAGGTGAAATGTTCCCTGGGCAATTGGCAAACCTGCTGTAAAGAACCGTGCATTGATGATCCAGCCAATTAATGGTGAAATCTGAAACTGCAACACACACAAAGGTGAAAAGAGAACGTTTGTAAATAACAAATAACGCACAATGGCAAGTGATGCAAACAGAAAAGGGCATTTAATTCTAAATTTGAGTAATTGTGCACAGTATGAAACAATAAAACTGCATAATATCTTGAAGGTGCATTGTCTGCACACTTTGATTAATTCTCATGTTAAAGCATTTTCTTCGGAATATATTTTGTAGAAGCGTTTTTTGTTATTCAAGCCTGCAAAACAGCTCAGATGGTTGCTAGTTTGATTTTCACTCGGTGAATCAGGAGGGTCGGAGCAGATGGTGGAGAGAGGAACAGGTGTGGAGGCTCTGCATTTCTCTCAATGTCAGCAAGACAAATTAAATCGTGATCGACTTCAGGAAGCGAGGCGGTGCACAAATATCCGGTATACATTGAAGGCGCCGAAGTAGAGATGGTTCAAAGCATCAAGTTCCTCCTGTTAAATATCACCAGCAAATTGTCCTAGAATAGCCATTTTGAAGTAATAGCCAAGGAACCACACCAACTCCTCTACTTCTGGGAAGTTCGGCATGTCCCCAACAACTCTCACCAACTTCTGCAGATGCACTGTAGAACAAAGATTATCGGAATGCATCACAGCATGTTTAGTTTATTTTAGTTTAGAGATACAGCGTGGAAACAGGCCCTTTTGGCCCACCGGGTCTGCGCCGACCAGCGATTCCCACACATTAAAACTATCCCCACTAGGGACCATTTTTACATTTACCAAGCCAATTAACCTACAAACCTGTACGTCTTTGGAGCGTGGGAGGAAACCGAAGATCTCGGAGGAAACCCACACAGGTCACAGGGAGAACGTACAAGCTCCGTACGGACAGCACCCGTAGTCGGGATCGAACCCGGGACTCCGGCGCTGCATTCGCTGTAAGGCAGCAACTCTACCATTGCGCTACCCTGCCTCCAACGGTGTACAGTAGATATACCAGTAGCTTTTAGAGCATGGTTTGGGAACATCTTCTTCCAAGACCGCAAGAAATTGCAAAGAATTGCGGACGCAGCCCAGACCATCACACAAACAACTTCCTTCCATTGACTCCTGTCCCTCATTGTCATGGGGCATATAAGGAGGCGTGTCCTGGCAGCTCAGTCCAGGCCTCAAAGGAGGAGCCATGGCGATCTGAGGCTTCTCCCCGCAGTTCACCCTTGCCTCGCGAGGAGGCGCTGGCAGTCTCAGGCTTGTCCTGGCAGCTGAGCTTTGGGCTTGAAGCTGGTCAACTCAGGCTTACCCTGGTGACTCAGTCTTTGCCTCTGTGTGTGAATTAACTGGATTAATTTATGAATTATAATTTATGAATTAACATGCTTTGGAAGTTTGGCAGCTAGTCTTTAAAATAAATAATTTTATTCAATATAAATTCTGTGACATCATCATGGGATTACAACCAAGAAAATTTCTACTTTAGCTTTAATAAACTCCGCACTGAAATGTTTTGATGAGTATGTTGTCAACAATTAAATTTGAATGTCATATACTTTATAGATCAAATGTGTTTTCCATAATTCATCTTGGCATTGCTGTTAATTTATGAATATCTAACTGATTGGAGACCCTCGGACTATCTTTAATCGAACTCCACCTTGCACTAAATGTTATTCCTTTTATCCTGTATCAGTGCACTGTGGACGACGATTGTAATCATATACAGTCTTTCTGCTAACAGGATAGCATGCAACTGGAGTTAGATATACAGTAGCTCAGGGCTAATGGAATCAAGGGATATGGGGAGAAAGCAGGAACGGGGTACTGATTTTGGATGATCAGCCATGATCAAATTGAATGGCGGTGCTGGCTCGAAGGGCCGAATGGCCTACGCCTGCACCAATTTTCTATGTTTCTATGTTTCCATGCAACAAAAAAGCTTTTCACTGTACCTCGCTCGGTACACGTGACAATAAACTAAAATAAACATGAGTATGATATTTTTAATTCCAAAAAATCCAGCTGTCAACACTCTATTGAAAAACTGAAGATGGATTTAACGTCTTAAGTCAAAAACAGCTATAATTGACATGGCACAAACAGGCAGAACTCACTTATCAAAGACTAAAATTGAAAAGTACATCACACTGATATGTTCAAAGAAGAGAGACAAGTAAATCCTGGCAACAAAAGCCTTTTCACCTCATTAACTCCATCGATGGGAGCAGACATTTGTTAATTTTAATCAACCGCTGGTGAGAATAGAATGCGCTGTTAGCACACTTTTATTAATCCAAGGAAAACACCATCGAGCTTGGTAACATTGAGACATGAAATATTTATAGCAAAAGTGGAGATTTTACCCAGGATAATTCACGGCAGCAGCATTATTCCACGCTTTACAGTGAATTAGTGAATAGTTGATACTATTCTGTTCTTCTGCAGTGACATGAAATGACTCACTTACCTTATGGTGTTTTTGTAATGTGGCTGCCAGTGTGTGACATTTGTCAGATACTGTCGAGGATGCAGGCAGGCTGTGTTTTATGTTAGCTACACTACTGCTGTCTACCTTGGGTTCAGATACACCTCTATGTTTCTGCTCCCATCTGTTAAATCTTAAATCTTCTGAGTGCTCTTGCGGAAGGTTCTTTCTGGAATTATTCTCAATGCCGGGGTTTAATTTCTATCTTGAAAAGCGAGTTTGCAGAGGGAGAGAAAATAAATATTGGAATGATTCCAAAACCAGGAATTGAATTGTGGGGTCTGAAATCAGAATTGGTATGGGCCCTTATTGATTGCAGGAAAGTATAAGCAGATTCAACTTTTCATGAACACCGACCAGTGTCACTTACGATACGGTGTGATGGACCATTATTTATCCTGGAGGGAAATTGGTCTGCCAACAGTCAAAGGATACAGTTACAAGGCATTGGAAGTGTCATGTGCATTATAATAATAATGAAATTTAAGTGACCAGTTATTGCACAGCACATATGTAATATTGCACAAATGTGAAATTGAAGTGCTGAGTGGAAAGGTTGAGGATGAGGGATGTACAAAGATGGGGGGGAGAGTCTATCCCAAGCCAGAAGGGGAAGGAGTTGTCCAGTTTGAGAGCCACAGGGAAAAAGGATCTCCTGTGGCGTTGTGCTGCACCTTGGTGGAACCAGTCTGTTGCTGAAGGTGCTCCTGAGGTTGACCAGTGTGTCAAGGAAGGGGTGAGCTGCATTGTCTAAGATGCTCCGCAGTTTGACGAGCATCCTCCTCTCCGAGACCACCTCCAATGAATCCAACTCCACTCCCAGGACGGAGCCAGCCCTCCTGATGATGAATGAGCTTATTGATTCTGTTGGCGCCTGGTGACTTTTAATGAGACAACGCTAAATGGTTACAATGGCTCCTTTTTAAAATAATTCTTCGTGAGATGTAAGTGTACTGACAACCTAGATTTTTTTGCTTGTTCTTCCCCAAGAAGGTTGTTTCATGTTACCATCCTAAAAGCAAAGACCTACTGCAAAGAATTTTTGCAGCGCAGTTTGTTACGAACTCTAAAGAATGATAGAAATGTAGACATTAGTGATCACCCTTTTGTAGAAGTGCTAATGGTCACAAGGTCATAATGGATAGGAGCAGAATTAGGCCATTTGGCCCATCAGTCTACTTCGCCATTCAATCATGGCTGATTTATCTCTCCCACCTAACCCCATTTTCCTGCCTTCTCTCCATAACCCCTGACACCCGCACTAATCAAGAATCTATCTCTGCCATAAAAATATCCATTGACAGCCTCCACAGCCTTCTGTGGCAAAGAATTCCACAGATTCACCACCCTCTGACTAAAGAAATTTCCCCTCATCTCCTTCCTGAAGGAAAGTTCTTTAATTCTGAGGCTTTGAGTTCTCATCAGCATTTAATACCTAATCAAAAACCAGCAAAAAACAAATTCAAGACCTTCAAACGCTCTTTAATCGGACTTTACTGGACTTTATCTTGCACTGAACATTATTTCCCTCATCCTGTATCTGTACACAGTGGACGGCTTGATTGTGATCATTCAATCATGGTTGTAATTCAGACTTTCCACTGACTAAATAGCACACAACAACAAAGCTTTTCACTGTACCTCAGCACACGTGACAATATTAAACTAAACCAAACTGAACTTTGGGAAATTGATCAAATGGCCACTCAGAAAAATGTTAAGATGTTTTCTTCTTTCATCTCATGCAAAAACTTGACCGACATATTCCTGTATTCCTGAGAGTTACCACATTGGTGTCAACTGATCAATGTGAAGTTCAATAGTCAATAGTCAATAGTCGTTTATTTGTCACATACACATAAATGTGTAGTGAAATGAAACATTACACGCAGTTGAACAATAAGACCAATAAGATTAATCAATAAAAATGCAATAACACATACAATCACAACTAACACCAAACAAAAAGAAACATCCATCACAGTGAGTCTCCTCCAGTCCCTCCTCACTGTGATGGAAGGCCAGAATGTCTTTTTCTCTTCCCTGCCGTCTTGTCCCGCGGTCAGGCTGTTGGAGTTGCCACGTCGGGGCGGTCGGGGCTCCCGATATTGAAGCCCCCGCTGGGCGGTGAAAAATCCCGCGGCCTATTCCAGGCCGCGCCGGATGGTGAAAGGTCCGTGGCGGGCCGACCCAAGCCCCGCGATTCGGGGCGGGCGAACACGCTGCCTCTGCCGGAGCTCCCGATGTCGGCCCCCATCCAGGGGCCTACGGGCTTCCGACGTCCACGTGGCCCGCGCCGGAGCCTCCGGAGACGAATCGCAGCCGTTCCCGCAGCATCCGCAGGCAGCCAGCGCCGCAGGTGGTGAGTCCGGGCCGCGGGCTCTGCGAACCAGAGCCCCAGGTGGTCCCAGGTGCATGGCCGGTGGTAGGCAGCAACGGGAACGGAGACACGACACAGAACAAAGGTCGCGTCTCCGTTCGGGAGAGAGAATGTTACAGTTCCCGTTTCCTCCCACCCCCCCCCCCCCAAAACATAACATACAACACTACATCATATTAAAACTACAATTCAGACAAAAACAACAAAAAACACAAAAGACAGACGGACTGCAGGCAAGCCGCAGCTGCGACGGCAGCGCTGGCTCCTCCCTGGAAAGGTCAGACCTTTCCAGCAGCATAATTCCTTCCACCTGTGAAGGAAAAAGGGGATAAGAGGGCTGTTTCAGTCCAAAGTGGCCGAGCATCCCTGTCTGAAGAAGTGTCCGTCCCGACCCAAAACGCCCCCTATTCCTTTTCTCCAGAGATGTTGCCTGACCTGCTGAGTTACTCCAGCTTTTTGTGCCTATCGTCAGTACAAACCAGCACCTGCAGTTCCTTTCTGCACATCCCTCACATGCTGTCAGGCATATGGTTATCAGGGTGCCAAATAATGTGGAGATTCTGTAAAACCTGCAGACAAAAACCGATGATTAGTTTAGTTTAGAGATACAGTGCAGAAACAGGCCCTTCAGCCCATCGTGTCCACGGCGAACAGCGATTCCCGCACGCTAACACTATCCTACACACGCTAGGGACAACTTACAATTTTACTGAAGCCAATTAACCAACAAACCTGCACGTCTTTGGAGCGTGGGAGGAAACCAGAACACCCGGATAAAACCCACGCAGGTCACGGGGAGAACGCAAAATACTCCATACAGACAGCACCCATGGTCAGGATCGAACCAGGGTTTCTGATACTGTAAGGCAGCAGCTCTACCACAGCTCCACCATGTGTGCTAATCATGCCCTGTCAACAGATTACACTGGCCTTATCAGTCACCTCACAACCCACCGGATTGGAGTGGAAGAATGCCATCCTCTATCCGCAGGGACTGTCTAAGATGAAAAGCTAAGACCGAAGAGGTAAGAAAAAACACCCACCATTTATTCTTGTCACGGTGGGCGGCACGGTGGCGCAGCGGTAGAATTGCTGCCTTACAAAGCTTGCAGCGCCGGAGTCCCGGGTTTGATCCTGAATACGGGTGCTGTCTGTACGGAGTTTGTACGTTCACCCCGTGACCTGCGTGGTCTTTCTCCGAGAACTTCGGTTTCCTCCCACACTCCAAAGACGTGCAGGTTTGTAGGTTAATTGGCTTGGGTTTGTACACTTGGTATAATTGTAAATTGTCCCTAGTGTGTGTAGGATAGTGTTAATGTGCGGGGATCGCTGGTCGGTGTGGACTCTGTGGGCCGAAGGGCCTGTTTCCGCGCTGTATCTCTGAACAATGATAAGTCATTCAGCGCAGACAATTTAAACGCATGCTCGACTCTGACAAAATTATGCTTTTGAACAACAAGGAGTGGGATCAACTTCGTGTTATCGTGAAATAGGTCACAGCAGAAAGTTCCAGTGCACCGTCCATTGAGTTGTGTGGATTCACTCAGATCGTTCATCCTGCTCCTTAGTATCTGTTTTCTGACCCCATCAAACTTCAGCAATATTCATATTAATGCTTTGCAATTTAAAACGTTAACTAAATCAGACGTAGCCTGTTCTCAGCTTTAAATATGCGAGGGTAGTCCATGCATATTCACAAGACAGTTCTCAGGTCACTTCAAACAAAAATAGCCACCTACAGTCCCTATATCCATGGACTGCCCCAGAGTGGAACATCCTTCCCGACACCACCAGATGTGCACCAACCTTGTCACTCTTCAAGTCACAGCTCGACAACTTGGACATGGATCATCTCTCCAAACCTGCCCACGTAAAAATCTAAATAACCCATTTGCAACTAATACCCACGCGAGCGAAACCTGCACCAGATAGCCCAGCTGTTGGCGGTTGTGCAGTAGAAAGCAGAAAAGCAGAAAAGAGAAAAGTATATTTTGCTTGTTTGGTGGAGGATTCATGCTGGAGGATGGGAGTGGCTGAACGATTTTTTTGAATTAAGGTTGAGTTATTTTCATAAGCTTGGTCAACTTGAATGATTGAAATGATTGTGTGTGCACTGGAATGGTATTGAAATACTTCTGGAATTGTAAGTGAGCTTGAGGTCTTAATGTAACAGAAGGAATTACTTTTATTCAAATATGAATTTCCTTTAAAATTAAATAGGCACAAAATTATTTCCCCAAACACAATAAGTGCTGGAGTAACCCAACAGGTCAGGGGGCAACTCTGGAGCACCTCGATAGGTGACATTTCGGGTCAGGAATCTTTTCAGATCGAAGATAGACACAAAAAGCCGGAGTAACTCAGCGGGTCAGACAGCAATTCTGGAGAAAAGGAAAAGGAATAGGATCGAGATTCTTCTTCAGACTCCTCAGTTCCACAAGGAGTACTGTGTGCAGTTTTGGTCTCCAAATTTGAGGAAGGATATTCTTGCTATTGAGGGCGTGCAGCGTAGGTTCACTAGGTTAATTCCCGGAATGGCGGGACTGTCGTATGTTGAAAGGCTGGAGCAATTAGGCTTGTATACACTGGAATTTAGAAGGATGAGGGGGGATCTTATTGAAACATATAAGATAATTAGGGGATTGGACACATTAGAGGCAGGAAACATGTTCCCAATGTTGGGGGAGTCCAGAACAAGGGGCCACAGTTTAAGAATAAGGGGTAGGCCATTTAAACGGAGATCAGGAAGAACTTTTTCAGTCAGAGAGTGGTGAAGGTGTGGAATTCTCTGCCTCAGAAGGCAGTGGAGGCCAATTCGTTGGATGCTTTCAAGAGAGAGCTGGATAGAGCTCTTAAGGATAACGGAGTGAGGGGGTATGGGGAGAAGGCAGGAACGGGGTACTGATTGAGAGTGATCAGCCATGATCGCATTGAATGGCGGTGCTGGCTCGAAGGGCTGAATGGCCTACTCCTGCACCTATTGTCTATTGTCTATTGTCTAATGTCATGCAGCGATCCATCTTCACCAAAGATGCTGCCTGACCCTTTGAGTCACTCAAGTTACTGTTTTACTCAAGATTCCAGTGTCTGCAGTGTCTTGCGTCACTGAATTCTTCCATAATTCTACATAGCTTGTTTTCAATCAGAACAAAGTTAAATTTAGATTTCCCTCTGTGTTTTTTCTCTATATGTAGGACTAAATTAGATCCCAAATTCCTGCTTCCTCAGTGATAATAAACTGATGTCTGCAATGAACGGATAAGACGTGCTGAAGGATTATAGTTGACCTGGCCTTGTGCAACTTTATTTTCAAATGCGTATGAGATCCCCCACTCTATTCTCATTGATAACTTTGGGCGACCAATATAGTGCAAAATGTTTAGAATTTTTACTTTCAATGTCTAAGTCTGGTATTCGACAATGTTATACGTTACGGTTATTGATAAGCTGACTCTTGGTTCTTCAGTGAACAGAGAGACAGAGTTAAAGGTTTAGTTTATGAGATCTGGGAGACTTAAAAGGTTTAGTTTATTGTCACTGGTACCGAGGTACAGTGAAAAGCTTTTTGTTGCGTGCTAACCAGTCAGCGGAAAGACTGTACGTGATTACAATTGAACCATCCACAGTGCACTGATACATGATAAAGGAAAGTGCAAAATAAAGCCCAATAAAGTCCGATTAAAGTGGAGGTCTTCAATGAGGGAAACGGTAGGTCAGGACTGCTCTCTAGTTGTTGATAGGATGTTTCAGTTACCTGAAAGCAGCTGGAATGGAACTGTCCCTGAATCTGAAGGTATGCAGTATGTTTTAAGTTGAGAAAAGGCTTAGGGGGCAGAGAGGACAAATTGGAAGATGTTTGATATGATTTTGGGCTGAGACATTGAATGATATAAATGCCACAGGATCTGAAGAAAGAGAGTGATAAAGTTACATCCGAAGGGATGACCTGCTGAACACTCTAGCATTTTCTGTTTTATTTTAGCATCTCTTTTTGGTTTATTTTTTGCAGTGTTGGTCCAATTTTCTGATTGATTGCATGGTGTAAGTATGTTGCCAGATCTTGCAGTGCTTCTAGAGAGAATGGGGTGCAATGTAAAATTATTTCTTCCCACTTACTTATCTTGTCACTGCCTGTATTCAAGTATGTGGATGGAGACATTTATGTTGAGCAAGTTACCCTGATAGGAGATAGTAGATCGTTTTTTATGAGCATGTTGCCAGGACTAGAGGGTCTGAGCTATAGGGAGAGGTTGAGTAGGCTGGGACTCTATTCCTTGGAGTGCACGAGGATGAGGGGTGATCTTATAGAGGTGTATAAGATCATGAGAGGAATAGATTGGGTAGAGTCTCTTGCCCAGAGTAGGTGAATCGAGGACTAGAGGACATAGGTTTAAGTCAAATCAAGTCAAGTCAATTTTATTTGTATAGCACATTTAAAAACAACCCACGTTGACCAAAGTGCTGTACATCTGATTAGATACTAAGGAAAAAAATGAAACATACAGTAGCACGCAAACAGTTCACAGCGCCTCCTCAATGAGCCTCAAACGCTAGGGAGTAGAAATAGGTATTGAGCCTGGACTTAAAGGAGTCGATGGAGGGGGCAGTTCTGATGGGGAGAGGGATGCTGTTCCACAGTCTAGGAGCTGCAACCGCAAAAGCGCGGTCACCCCTGAGCTTAAGCCTAGACCGCGGGATAGTGAGTAGCCCCAAGTCGGCCGATCTGAGGGACCTGGAGTTAGAGAGGGGGGTTAGAAGATTTTTGGTGTAGGGGGGGGAATGTCCATTTAGGGCTTTATACGTGAATAGGAGGAGCTTGAAGTTGATTCTGTACCATACAGGGAGCCAGTGGAGAGAGGCCAGAATCGGGGTGATGTGGTCCCTTTTACGGGTACCCGTCAGGAGTCTCGCTGCGGCGTTTTGGACCAGTTGCAGGCGGGACAGGGAAGATTGGCTGATCCCAGTGTATAGGGAGTTGCAGTAGTCTAGGCGGGAGGAAATGAAAGCGTGAATGATTTTTTCTGTGTCGTCAAATTGGAGGAAAGGTTTGATTTTAGCTATGGTTCGAAGTTGGAAGAAGCTGGCTTTTACCACAGCGTTGACTTGCTTATCAAATTTTAATGCAGAGTCAAATATCATGCCGAGGTTTTTGACATGCGGTTTGACTAGGCAGGATAGACTTCCAAGACTGCCTGTTATCGATTTGATGGAGTCGGGGCGGCCGAATAGGATGACCTCAGACTTGCTCTCATTTAATTGGAGGAAGTTCTGTGCCATCCAACATTTTATGTCCTCAAGGCAGTGTAAGAGGCTGTTTAAATTTGACTGGTTGTTGGGTTTCAGGGGGAGGTAAAGCTGAGTGTCATCGGCATAGCAGTGGAAAGAAATGCCGTGCCTTTGAATGATTTGGCCAAGGGGAAGCATGTATAGAGAGAAGAGAATGGGGCCTAGGATGGAGCCTTGTGGAACTCCGCAGGAGAGGCTAGCTGGAGCAGAGGAATAACTGCCTATGTTAAAGGTGAAGGGGAAAATATTTAATAGGAATCTGAGGGGTAATTTTTTCACACAAAGGGTGCTGGGTTTATGGAACAAGCTGCCAGAGGAGGTAATCCAATGTTTAAGAAACAGTTAGACAGGTACATGGATAAGACAGATTTGGAGGGATATGGACCAAAATGGGCAGGTGGGACTAGTGTAGCTGGAACATGTTGGCCGGTGTGGGCAGGTTGGGCTGAAGGGCCTGTTTCCACACTGTATCACTCCATGACTCCAGAAGGGATGGAAACGGAGCAACATTATGCTTGACCTGAAAGGATCAGCGGGCTTAATGATCAATGATGGAAAATGACCAGGGGATTGTAAAAGGGGATACCAATTCAATATTACATTATTAAGGTCAGCTAGAATAATCTTCAGCAACAATTATACAGTCCAATTTAGATACAAAAGTGGTCATTTTCCTGCTGCTGCTCTCAAATTTAATTTAATGATTTATTTGTTTGTCACCAAATAACCATGGATACAGAAGTACCAGCATTTTTGATGTTGAGTAGGCCAGTGGTGAATAGGTCACTGTGCTATTTGAATATCATTACAAAATGAAAGCCTTTATTACTACCTTGTCCATGACTCATTGACTTATAACATATAACATATAACATATAACAACTACAGCATGGAAACAGGCCTGTCCGGCCCTACCAGTCCACGCCGACCATTCTCCCTGACCTAGTCTCATCTACCTGCACTCAGACCATAACCCTCCAATCCCCTCCTATCCATATACCTATCCAATTTACTCTTAAATAATAAAATCGAGCCAGCCTCCACCACTTCCTCCGGAAGCCCATTCCATACAGCCACAACCCTCTGAGTAAAGAAGTTCCCCCTCATGTTACCCCTAAACCTTTGTCCCTCAATTCTGAAGCTATGTCCCCTTGTTGGAATCTTCCCCACTCTCAAAGGGAAAAGCCTACCCACGTCAACTCTGTCCGTCCCTCTCAAAATTTTAAAAACCTCTATCAAGTCCCCCCTCAACCTTCTACGCTCCAAAGAATAAAGACCCAACCTGTTCAACCTCTCTCTGTAGCCTAAGTGCTGAAACCCAGGCAACATTCTAGTAAATCTCCTCTGTACCCTCTCCATTTTGTCGACATCCTTCCTATAATTTGGCGACCAGAACTGTACACCATACTCCAGATTCGGCCTCACCAATGCCCTGTACAATTTCAACATTACATCCCAACTTCTATACTCGATGCTCTGATTTATAAAGGCAAGCATACCAAACGCCTTCTTCACCACCCTATCCACATGAGATTCCACCTTCAGGGAACAATGCACAGTTATTCCCAGATCCTTCATGTTACATTGCTGACAACACAAACATTCATTGTCCATCCAATCCATAATTAGTTCTGAACTGAGGAGAAGAGCTTTGAACAAATGCGTAGGCAGGAAATGCAGATGCTAGTTTATAGCTGAAGATCGACAGAAAACGCTGGAGTAACTCAGCGGGTCAGGCCGCATCTGTGGAGAAAAGGAACAGGTGACGTTTCGGGTCGTCGGAATCCTTCTTCAGATTGAAAGGTAGAGGAGGCGGAGGGGAGGGGAGACTGGAGGCAAGAAAAGGCAAGAATAAATCAGGGACGGTAGTCAGGAAGGGCAAGGTCCATAATGGCCCATGGTTGTTTGGGGAAGATGGGGAAGGATGGGGATACATGGATGTGAACGGTTAAACTGGTTGGATGACTAGTAGAGAAATGTTGATTACTTCCCCCCCCCCACCTCTCCTCCGCCCTCCCCACCCTACTCTTCCTACTAGTTCCCCTGTTCACATCCTTGTACCCCTGTCATTAGCACATCTTCCCCAGCATATTGCCATACCCCCGATCCCCGATTAGCAGGTGTACAGAAGTTGTCCACTGAGCTGTGTGCCACAGCTGCTAATATTTTGCCACCATTTTCAAAGTCCACACCCTGGTTCTCATGAGTGCAGTGCCTGTCCCAGGCGAGCCCCAGGCTGCTGCGGGCCTCCAGCCACCTCCTTCCATGGACGTCACGTCTCTCTCCTCGCCCGTCCGCCTTTGTTCCCCGCGGGCGCCTCCCACTGCCGACCTCAAGGGCATGGTAGGCCAGACCACGGTTCCTCCCCTCTCCCTCCGGCCTCACTCCTCACCCGTCTCATCCGTCTTTGATGTCTCCATCCTCCTGGTCACTGAACTCACGAGCTAAACAAAACATGTTTCTAACATGGAATTTCTACTATTGAGACAAAAAAAATATTCCTAAGTATTTATCTGTTTAAATTCAACAGATCCATCCTTATCTCCTCAAACACGTTATGATCATTCATCTCTGTCCTTCCCCATCCTAGTTCTCCAACTAGTTCAACTGTCCCCCTGAATAAATATTACCGATTGTATGCTTCGTTGTCACCTTGCCCTCAGCTAACAATGTCCCATTCTACATTTCCTTGAACATCGTCCCCTTTGATCTGCGTTTTCACACCTTACCCCTCCCTATTTCTATTCCTCCCTCTCCCCTGACTCTTAGAACGAAGAGTCTCGACCCGAAACGTCACCCATTCCTTCTCTCCATAGATGTTGCCTGTCCCGCTGAGCCACTCCAGCATTTTGTGTCTACGATCATTTTAAATGTTGAACTTCACGAATATGACTTGTTTCTGTGAATTGACTGGCTGAGTTCTATTTTTACAAATTCTCAAATTCATTCTAACTTGTTTTTGGAAAACAGTCACTCACAACAGGTTCTTGCCAAGATTTGTGTTTACACCATGACTACAGATTTGAAAGCAAGCTTGCCCTGCCAACAGTTACTTTTGAGGAGTTTAATAGGTTACACAGAATATAAGGCACAGAACCAAGCCTGTCAGCATTCAGTTTTTTGTTAGTTTAGAGATGCAGCATGGAAACAGGCCCTTCGGCCCACCGACCACCGATCCCTGCACACTAACACTATCCTACAAACACTAGGGACAATTTACATTTATACCAAAGATACTAGAGGAACAAGATGGACCACTCCGTTGAAATCGCCTATACTGAAGTGTAGTACACAAAGGAGCAATTTTAGTAAGCAAAACCCGCCGTTCGCTATGCCTCTCGTAGTGTAATCAGTGTTTTGGGGGAACAGTATGTGTGATGATACCATAAAAATGCAGAATATATCTCATCTATTAATTCACAGATTTTTGTTATTTTTCTTTAAAAATGTTTCTGCAAGTTTCTGCCTCCTAAAATGGTGTCATGACATGCTACGGTTTGTAGGGTCGAGTGGTCTATCTTTTTCCTCTAGTACCTTTGATTTATACCAAGCCAATTAACCTACAGACCTGTGCGTCTTTGGAGTGTGGGAGGAAAGCAAAGAACTCGGAGAAAACCCACGCAGGTCACGGGGAGAACGTGCAAAACTCCGTACAGACAGCACCCGTAGTCAGGATCGAACCTGGGTCTCTGGTGCTGTACGCGCTGTAAGGCAGCAACTCTACCACTGTGCCACCGTGCCGCATAACTGGTCTATTGTACTGATGCTGATGTTCCATAATTGCCAACATCAAAGATGCTGTTTTCTGAGACTAGGTGACCTGCTGTGGTTTAAGGGGCTCATCCAGGTCCACCACCAATTTTCTGGCACCTCCTTTAATCTAGAGGAAATTATGAGAGCGCACTTGAAGTCTCCCACAGCATTCCCCCCGAAAATGTGGCGCCTAGGCCGGGCCCCAACTTCATCGGGACTTCCGCGGCCGATGGGTGGGTCGAATTTGCCCCCTGCGGCTGGGGCTCTGGAACTCCGGCCCGGCCGGAGCCGGCTGATCCGTTCTCGTAGCCGACTCCTCGGCAGCCTAGGTGGACCATTGCAGTTCCGTTGGACTCCTCTCGGCCATCGTGACCTCTGTTGGTCCGGAAAAGCGGATAATCCGGCAAGGTTCTGGAAAATCGGTGGTGGACATGTGTAGAGCACATCCTCAAATTACTTCCCAAACTTAAAAACGCATTGGCTATCGCAATAGCATATCCGTCCAAAGCTATATAATTATTTTGCAGTTATTGCAATTGGGTTACTTAAGCAAAAATCAGCCTGAAATCAGAATTCCGACTTAGTTTACAAGAGTGAAAACTGCTTAGTTTTCAAATTGTGGACAAAGACTGGACACGCTTGATAGCTGATGTTTTCAAATGGTCGGCTGCATGGTTAAAATGTTAATGATTGGAATTCTTGTGTGATAGTGTCTTAAGTACTCGTTGTGGTCATGTGTGAAAACTGTCTGATGGAAAATGTTCTCAAGTCTGTCAAGATTGAAGAACTGTCTACACTTTGCAAGATTGTTTCAAAGCACTGAAATCATTGCATTGCAATCATTTATTTAAAAGAAACGTTTTGAGTTTGTGAAAGGTAAAAGCTCTTCAAAAAGAGCTTTTTGTGCTCCGGCACCTCTGTAAATAAAAAGCCAAAATAGACAGCGGGGAATTTTAACTAGGGGGGAATTTAACAGCGGCCGCTCGGGCACCTAAAAAACTAGCACTGCAACACTGCCCTTCGGCCCACTGAGTCTGCACCGACCAGCGATCCCCACACACCAACACTATGCTACATACAATACATGTAGGCCTGTATGGAGTTTGTACGTTCTCCCCGTGACCAGCGTGGGTTTTCTTCGGTTTCTCCAGTTTCCTCCCACACTCCAAAGACGTACAGGTTTGTAGGTTAATTGGCTTGGTATAATTGTAAATTGTCCCTAGTATGTGTAGGATTGTGTTAATATCTGGTCGGCGCGGACTCGGTGGGCCAAAGGGTCTGTTTCCACGATGTATCTCTAAACTAAACTAAACAATGAACTGTGGGTGTTAATTGGTTTCTAATGAATCTAGAATTAGGATTCATGCATATGTTACTGGTGAATTATTTATTCATTTTACACTTGCAGTATGTGAGAAATTGTGTACAGTCATGAAGTTTGTTGCTCGGCCTTTGTTTAAATATTTAACTAGTTTACTTTCAGTCACTGAAGATTAAATAAAGTGGATTTTACAGATCACTGATCAGGTTTATTAAAAAATAGTAAATGACAAAATGGTGGCAAATAAATCAGCAAGGTGGACACAAAAATGCTGGAGTAACTCAGCGGGACAGGCAGCATCTCTGGAGAAAAGGAATGGGTGACGTTTCGGGTCGAGACCCTTCTTCAGACTCAAACAAATAACAAATCAGCAACATTGGTTGAAGAATCATATATTGCCTTTCCGCTGACCAATTAGCACGCAACAAAAGCTTTTCACTGTACCTCGGTACACGTGACAATAAACTAAATTAAATTATTCCAAATGATTATTCTCAAGCAATATACATCTTTAAATGATTTATGGAGTTTCTTAAAGTTTCCATATCATTGTTAAATAAAACAAAAAAAGATGTAAAGCACAGTAAAATCTCACATAAATTAACCCACACACTTTAAAATGTCACATTGGAATATTGACAAATATCAGATCTAAGACACTAATGTGACTACAATTGGTTCATTTCCACAAGCCTTTAGCACAACTAACACACTGACCATTTTATCAATATGTTTAATGATTGATGGTTCACAACTCCACAACATATTTCATCTTTAATTCAAACATGGTTGCTTTTCATTTCAGAAATAGTAGACTTAGTGATTTATAACCTGAGATTAAATGTCACAACTGAAAAGTTGCAGTTTAAATCACAGTGGACCTACAGAGCAAAGTGCAGGAGCCTGCAACTGTGATTAAAACTAAATCTTTCTGTAGCTCACAATTTACTTATTTGATGAAACATTGAATACCACTCTGTTCTAATGTTCCTTTAGTAATAGTTACATTCAGAAATATCTTCTGGCTCCTAAATTTCAGAGTAAGGAACTATCGTTTTAAAATGCAGTAAATATGGTGTTGAAAACAAAATAAAATTGGTCTAAATACAAGAGAATCCATTAAGTGTTAATTCAGTTAAGGAAACATTATGTGTCTCCACTCCTTGTCTTGTGATTCAGCGGTACACGTGTGACAGCGTCAATCAGCATCTGAGGAAGGGTCTCAACCTAAAACGTCACCCACTCCTTTTCTCCAGAGATGCTGCCTGACCCGCTGAGTTAATCCAGCATTTTGTGTCAGTCTTTGAATTAAAACTGTTTTACATCGTTTTAGGTTTATATTTATTATCATTGCATGTACTGAGGTATAGTGAAAAGCTTTGTTTTGCATGCTATCTAATCAGATCTGATCATTCTATGCACAAATACAGCCAAGTCAAAATGAAGTGCAACAGTTAGAGAAAAGAGGAAGAGTTGCAATGGATTGTTGACAATGACATGTTTGGACCAATTGATGTACGATCACAAACTTTGTGGAATTCGAGATGCCCATACTTCAAGATGGCTGCCTACTGCGTGGTGGCGTAGCAGTAGAGTTGCTGCCAAATAGCGCTTGCAGCGCCAGAGACCCGGGTTCGATCCCGACGACCGGTGCTGTCTGTATGGAGTTTGGACATTCTCCCCGTGACCGCGTGGGTTTTCTCTGAGATCTTGTTTCCTCCACGCTCCAAAGAAGTACAGGTTTATAGGTTAATTAGCTTGGTGTATATGTAAAATTGTCTCTGGTGTGTATAGGATGGTATTCATGTGCGGAGATCGCTGGTCGGTGCAGACTCGGTGGGATGAAGGGCCTGTTTCCTCGCTGTATCTCTAAACTAAATTATACTAAAATGAATTTCAAACAAACAATGGACACTCTGCAGGACTTTCAATGTCCAGAGCATTAATAAATGTCTACGGCTTCTCTGGGAATGAAGAAGTACCTGTGGAGTTCATCATTGTGGAAGCACATAACATTGGCAGACATTGGGTGCAGACACAGAGTCTGTGAAGGTAATTGTGCACCAAGGGATATCCGTCAAGCGCTTGTTAGAAAGCAAAGCAGGATCATGGCAAACTCAAACAAAGAAGCAGTGCCAAGCCTATTGGGAAGGTGATAATGAAGGGCATCGTACACATGAACCATGAACTTAAGTACCGTCTATATCTCTCGTTCCCCTTTCCTCTGATCCTCAGTCTGAAGAAGGGAGTCAACCCGAAACGTCACCTATTCCTTCTCCCCGGAGATGCTGCCTGACCCGCTGAGTTACCCCAGCTTTTTGTGCCTTTCTCCAAAGAGTTCACGTCGATGGATTATATGTACTGTTCAAGCTAAATTAAAAGTCCACTGAACCTTTCTGTACACCAATATACATTGAAGGAAGGTGAATGCCAATAGATATTGACAATAGCACTGCAACATTGGTAACATGCAAACAGATTGTAAAATGAAATGATCTAACATCTAAGAGCGGCAGAGTTGTTGCCTTACAGCGCTTGCAGCTCGAAGATCCGGGTTCAGTCCCGACTACGGGTGCTGTCTGTACGGAGTTTGTACGTTCTCCCCGTGACCTGCGTGGGTTTTCTCCGAGATCTTCGGTTTCCTCCCACACTCCAAAGACGTACGGGTTTGAAGGTAAATTGGCTTGGTGTATGTGTAAATAGTCCCTAGTGTGTGTAGGATAGTGTTAGTGTGCGGGGATAGCTGGTCGGCGTGGACTCGGTGGGCCGAAGGGCCTGTTTCCGCGCTGTATCTCTAAACTAAACCAAACTAAACTGAACACATCTCTCCCCTATCTTGATCATACTCCTCACTCTCCTTTCATAATCTGACTCCTCTCTTCCCTTGATAGACACAAAAAGTTGGAGTAACTCAGCGGGACAGGCAGCATCACTGGAGAAAAGGACTTAGTTGAAGTTTTGCATTGGGATCCTTCTTCACTCTCAATAAGGGTGTCAACCTGAAACATTCGCTCGTTGTTACACAATGTTTGCATTTTTAAATTACTCAATGTGTATTGATGAGTGGGGGCCACTGAAAGGATGTATAATTACTATAAATTTCAAATGAATTAAAACAGAATATAATTAGCAAGCTGAAGGAGCCTTGGAACTAATGCATACAAGTAGAAGGAAAAAAGTTTTGTTCTACTTTTTTTGCCTTCATCCTGACCCTCAACTCTGGTGCCTCTTGAGGTTGTGTCCTCTAATCCTTGCACACCATACCTGTACAACCAAACACACACCAACTCAGTCTGAAGGAGGGTCAACACCCGAAACGCCACCTATTCCTTTTCTCCAGAGATGCTGTCTGACCCTGTGAGTTACTCCAGCTTTTTGTGTCTACCTGCAGGGTTAAACCATCATCTGCAGTTCCTTTCTACTCCTCTCTCCCCTTTCTTGATCTCTCGGTCACAATCACAGGGGACAGACTACCAACCAACTGATGTCTATTACAAACTCACCGACTCCCACAGTTATCCCATGCTTACCAAACCCTTTTCCCTTTAAACCCCCCCCCCCCCCCCCCTCCTCCTCCCTTCCCTGTTTCCCACCTGGACTTGTACCCATTTCCCCCCTCCCACTCCCCTTCCACCAATATTCATTCCTCTGGTTTTACAATTTGTCTCCTTATCTCACTCCTTTAGTCCTTTCATCACTGATATTTGTCCAACCATCTGCCTGTCCAAAACCCATCCACCTATCACTTGCCAGGCTGTGTCTTGCCCCTCCTCTCTTCCAACTTTCTCACCCCCCTCCACCAAAATTCATTTTGAAGAGGGGCCCCGATCTGAAACGTCACCTATCCACGTTCCCCAGTGATGCTGCCTGACCCGTTGTGTCTTTTTTTGTCAACCAGCATCTGCAGTTCCTCGTTTCTGAATTGAAATTTGCCTTTCTTTGTACACGCGCTGTGAAAGGATAATAAAGATTTGTTCGACCTGGATGAGGAAGGGTGAAAGTATAATAAACTCAAAGTCTTCTGATTATTCCAGTGCGATGATCACATTTGGTAGGCTGTAGAAACGAAGAACTGCAGATGCTGGTTTACACGAGAGGACACAAAGTGCTGGAGTAACTCAGTGGGTCAGGTGGCATCTCTGGAGACCATGGATAGGTGAGGTTTCAGTTCGGGACCGATCTTCAGACTGTGGTGGCGGCAAATGCTATCATGTAGTTGACTTAACTTCCTCAATAGTTCAGGTACAGTTGGGGATGGACAACAAACGTCAGCAATGTCTACATCTTGTGGATGAACTAAAGAAACTAAGATCAAACTAGATTGAGAGATCAAGAATATGAAAAACTTATTGGTATTTCAGTTTAGCTTAGTTTAGTTTAGAGACGGCGCGGAAACAAGCCCATCAGCCCACCGAGTTCACGACGACCAGCAATCCCCGCACACTAACACTATCCCACATACACTAGGGACAGTCTTACAATTATACCAAACCAATTAACCTACAAACCTGTCCGTCTTTGGAGTGGGGGGGGAAACGAAGATGAGGAAGAACTTTTTCAGTCAGAGGGTGGTGAAGTTGTGGAATTCTCTGCCTCAGAAGGCAGTGGAGGCCAGTTCGTTGGATGCTTTCAAGAGAGAGCTGGATAGAGCTCTTAAGGATAGTGGAGTGAGGGGATATGGGGAGAAGGCAGGAACGGGGTACTGATTGAGAGTGATCAGCCATGATCGCATTGAATGGCGGTGCTGGCTCGAAGGGCTGAATGGCCTACTCCTGCACCTATTGTCTATTGTCTATTGTCTATTGTCTATTGTCCCGGAGAAAATCCACGCAGTCACGGGGAGAACGTACAAACTCCGTACAGACAGCGCCCGTAGTCGGGATCAAACCCGGGTCCCTGGGGCTGTAAAGCAGCAACTCTACCGCCGCGCCACCGTGCCGCCCTTTTCTGCCACGATAATTACTTGAAGGTAGAAGAGATGCTGAACCTTAGTTCTTCGGAGCAGAGGCTGCTCCTTGTAGTCTGAAGGTTAGGAAATAGTTGAAGAGACTGTGGGAAACTGGCGGGGTCTCTGATTCGGTTGCCTTGTCATTCCCGTGGTGAAAACAGATGGCACCATCCAGATCTGCTGAGGTTGCAAGACGTCAAGCACAGAGAAGCAAAGATAGACAGAACTCGTCTCTTCTTGATTTTTTATGCTCAGCTGGACGGAAAGAAAGATCTTCGCAACTTTTGACAAGTTGCCTGCTGATTAAATTGGCCCAAGGTCCAGAGGAATACTCAATGATAAATATTCCTCTTCTTGTTACCAGACTGTTGACTTTGGTTTTGGAATAACAATTCCGGCCATTCTCCCCAGAGCCATGATAGCTTGCAAGATGTTTTATGCTTGCTGGTGTCTGGAAAGACAAAATAGAAACACAAGAATGTCGATATTCCTCAACCATTCTTAGAAGCCGGAGAAAGCGTGTGTAACATGTCAGAGGTAGTCCATTGGCAAAGTTAGCAGAATGTGTCAGAATGTGGTTAGATTTGACGACGCCAGAATTAAACACTTTGCGTGTTGTAAACAAGTAAAGCAGAAGGAAGCAGGAGAGGACAGAGCTCATGATCACCGTTAAGTAAAATAGTATTACGTTTAGTTTTATTATTGTCACGTGTACAGAGAGGTACAGTGAAAAGCATTCGTTTGCATGCTATCCAGTCAAAGAAAAGACTGTACATGATTGCAATCCAGCCATCCACATTGTACAGATAAACGATCAAGGGTACAACATTTAGTGCAAGATAAAGTCCGCTCTTTTAGAAAGGAGGAAGAACTTCTTTCGTCAGAGGGTAGTTAATCTGTGGAACTCATTGCCACAGAGGGCTGTGGAGGCCAAGTCAGTGGATATTTTTAAGGTAGAGATAGACAAATTCTTGATTAGAATAGATGTCCAGGGTTATGGGGAGAAGGCAGGAGAATGGGATTATGAGGCAGAGATCAGCCATGATTGAATGGAGGAGTGGACTCGATGGGCCGAGTGGCCTAATTCAACTCCTATAACTTGTGAAGAGAGACACAAAATGCTGGTGTAATTCAGCAGGACAGGTAGCATCTCTGAAGAGAAGGAATAGGTGACGTTTCGGGTCGAGACCGTTCTTCAGATTTGTGATCTTGTCTCCAATGAGGTAGATGGGAGGTCAGGACCGTGAATATGTTCTCAGACCAGAAGATTCTACACTTTCTACTGAAATCATTGCAGTGATAGAGATCACGTCTGTTTGTAATGGCACAGTACAACCACAACTGTGCCGTTTACAGTGTGTGAGGATTGAATTTGAAAATAACCAGATACGACATTTATATTTTTGCTAGTAACAATGTTTTTTTTAAACTTTTAGGTCTTCTTCCAAATTAAAGAAGGAGAAGCATGATATTCTAGGGACGCTAAGACCCTGTGTAAAATCTGAGATTTCCAATGATTCATTTGAATGAATCAGAGAAAGATGAAGATGACAGATCCTCA
Organism: Rhinoraja longicauda; assembly: GCF_053455715.1. Taxonomy (NCBI): domain Eukaryota; kingdom Metazoa; phylum Chordata; class Chondrichthyes; order Rajiformes; family Arhynchobatidae; genus Rhinoraja; species Rhinoraja longicauda. Next base: position 29,301,097 of record NC_135974.1, on the reverse strand, counting down.
TGGCTAACATACAGTTGTTGATATGTAGGAAAATAACTGCAGATGCTGGTACAAATTGAAGGTATCACAAAATGCTGGAGTAACTCAGCGGGTCAGGCAGCATCTCAGGAGAGAAGGAATGGGTGACGTTTCGGGTCGAGACCCTTCTTCAGTTGTTGATATCATAATAAGCATTCTCTAATTCATGCCTTTTATAATTAATACACAAATCCATCGCAGGATGTGCTATGAAAAGTGGCTCTTTGGTACATAACATGAAAAATGGTAAGTGTGCAGGTGTATTAATCAATTTTTGATATTTTGCTTTCAATGAAGAGTCAAGATGCCTCGCAAAACAGGCCTACATTGTGCCTATGTGGAGAAACAAAGAGTCAGAGAGATTCAGCATTGAAACAAATCGTTCAGTCCATCGAGTCCACTGGTGTGGCGGTAGAGTTGCTGCCTTACAGTACCAGAGGCCCGGGATCGATCCTGACTATAGATGCTGTCTGTATGGAGTTTGTACATTCTCCATGTGACCGCGTGGGTCTTCTCCAGGTGCTCTGGTTTCCTCCCACACTCCAACGCATTATAGGTTTGTAGGTTAATTGGCTTCGGTTTTGTAAATTGTCCCTGGTATGTAGGATAGTGTTAGTGTTGGTGATCGCTGGTCGGCTTGGACTAGGTGGGCCGAAAGGCCTGTTTCCACACTCTATGCCTAAAGGCATCTAAAGGCGCATTTAGCACATGTTGAGCTATTTCCAGTCCAGCAGCACAGTTGGTACAGCCATTACGTTGAAGGGACCCAGATTTAGTTTAGTCTAGAGATACAGTGAGGAAACAGGCCCTTCAGTCCACCGATCTGTGCCCAATTGTGCCCGAGTGTCTGTGCCCAAAATCTTATAGAGTCTATTCTCTCTTGTGTCACGCCACATCCTCAACCAAGTGGTAAATCAACTCCCAGAATGATTTCCACCACTGCAGTAAACACAGTACACCACTCTTTTAAGAGGTTCAGATTAGCCTGAATCACTGCAGGTCAGATCAAAATGCTCACCTAAAACTGCAGTGGGTGCTTGCTAACACGCCAACGAATAATGCATTAGTACTGGCTGGATGCTAAACATCGGGGTAATACACAGACAGGATGAATTTCCTGAGGTATTTTCAATCAGTAAAACAGACACATTTATTTAAAAAAATCAACAGGGCATCACAATCCACAGGACATGCTCACTTTCATAACTCACCAATTTAGCATTATCCACATTTGGTAGCTGAAAAAACGTCTTCATGATTGCACAGGTTATTAGAATGACCTCTTCAATGATTACCAGATGTTTAATTACATAATGTATGGGGAAACAACTCCATCTTGTGCCAGGATATTGCGACATCGAAATGCTATCAACACGTACTCCAGGCTGGAAGCTCATCAACATTTACGGAGGTGATTCATCCATCACTCCCTTGATACTGCAATGGCCCACTGCTTAGAAATCTAATAATGCCTGAAGCCCAAGATCCAAAGTAAATCAGGATCTGTAGTTTAAGAAGAGCTACAGACTGCATCATAAGCATCGAGAAGGATTATGGATCATGGCCTGCGTTTCCACAGGAACCATTAATGGAAACGGATCTACCCAAGTCAGGGTGTGTTAGGTTGCAAGCAAAGATAATAGAGGAACAAGATAGACCACTCGACCCAAAAAAACGTACTATGTCATGGCGCCATTTTAGTAGGCAGAAAGTTGCAGAAACATTTTAAAAGAAAAATAATAAAATTCTGTGAATTGATAGATGAGATATATTCTGCATTTTAATGGTATCATCACACATACTGTTTCCCCCAAAACACTGATTACACTGCGAGAAGCATGGCGAACGGCGGGTTTTGCCTACTAAAATGGCTGCTTTGCGTACTACACTTCAGTATAGGCGATTTCAACGGAGTAGTCCATCTTGGTCCTCTAGTATCTTTGGTTGCAAGTCAACCCATGTAATCAGATGCTGCCTGACATTGAAGACTACCTTACCACCTCAGCATGTGCATGATATCCCATCATATGTGGAGGTATGGAAGTAATGTGCTTCCATGAGGTTTGGCACAGTGGTGCAGCGGCTAGAGCTGTTGCCTCCCAGCACCAGAGACCCGGGTTCGATCCTGACCTTGGGTGCTGTCTATGTGGTCTGCATGTTCTCCCTGTGACTACAGGGGTTTCCTCCATGTGCTCCAGTTTCCTCCCATATCCCAAAGATGTGCGGGTTTTGTAGGTTAAACTGGCCTCTATAAAATTGCCACTAGTGTTAAGAGAGTGGATGCAAAGGTGTGATAAGTTAGAACTGGTACGATCGAGTTGGCGTGGTCTCAGTAGGCAGAAGGGCCTGTTTCCATGCTGTGTCTTTCACTCAATTCTATTAAAGTACTCAATTAAGGACACACCTCAAGGAAGGTAAAAAATCATAACTGATTGTGGCGGTGGCAATGACTCCTACAGAAACAAACTTAAGAAGTGAAAATGCAAGGCCTAAGGATGATAAAGAACATAAAACATAGAACAGTGCAGCACAACAGGCCCTTCAGCCCACAACGTCTGGGCAAGCATGATGCCAAGACCAACACTTATCTGCCTGCACATGATACATATCCCTGCATATCCATATGCCCATTCAAAAGTCTCTTAAATGCCTCTATATTATCTGCCACCACCATTCCTGGCAGCACATTCCAGGCACTCAGCGGGCTCTGTGTAAATAAAACACATGTCTCCTTTGAACTTTGCCCCTCTTACCTGAAAGCTATTCCCTTAAATCTAGTATTTGATTTTCCTGACTGGGAAAAAGGTTCTGGCTGTCTACCCTATCTTAGATTTTTAGATTTAGATTTAGAGATACAGCGCAGAAACAGGCCCTTCGGCCCACCGGGTCCGTGCCGCCCAGCCATCCCCGCACATTAACACTATCCTACACCCACTAGGGACAATTTTTACATTTGCCCAGCCAATTAACCTACAAACCTGTACGTCTTTGGAGTGTGGGAGGAAACCGAAGATCTCGGAGAAAACCCACGCAGGTCACGGGGAGAACGTACAAACTCCGTACATGCGGCGCCCGTAGTCAGGATCGAACCTGAGTCTCCGGCGCTGCATTCGCTGTAAGGCAGCAACTCTACCGCTGCGCCACCGTGCCGCCCTGTCTATGCCTTTCATAATTTTATACACTCCTGTCAGGTCTCCCCACAACCTCTGGTGTTTCAGGGAAAACAATCCAAGTCTGTGCAACCTCTCCCGGTAGCTCATATCCCCTAATTAATGCATATTCTGGTAAACCTCCTCAGCACCCTTTCCAAAACCTCCCCACCCTTCCTGCAATGGGGGGGGGGGGGGGGGGGGCAGAGCTGCATACAACACTGCAAAGATGCAAAGTCCTATAAAGCTGCTTCGTGACTTCCTGTGTCATGACTTCCTATACTCAAATGTCCCGACCTATGAAAGCAAGCATACTACATGCCTTCCTTACCACTCTATCTACTTGCTGCTTGCAAAGAGACCCCAAGACAGACCCTGTACCTCACTGCTGTTACGGCTAATGCCATTAATTGTATATTTTCCCCTCGTATTTGACCTCCCAAAGTGCTTGGTTCCAATGTGAGTGCTTCCCCTCACATTTGACATCCCAAACCTCACATTTGTTTGGTTTAAACTCCATCCACCATTTCTCCACCCATTCCTGTTGTTGACCTATAATCCCGGTGTATATTTTGACAGACTTCCCGCACAGTCCACAACCCCGGCAATCTTGGTGTCAACTGCAAACTTACTAACCAACACATCTCCGTTTACATCCAAGTCATTTAACATGCACCAGATTAAACAAATCATTTAGTAAAGGTAGGTGAAGAAAATAAAATCATATTTTCCAATCATGCCTACAAAAGATGTTCCTAGTATTTACTGCACATTTAAAAAAATCATTAAACAAATTTGCTTTGCAATAAATACATATATCTAATTCAATTAATTTTTGGAACATCAGATAGCTATACTTCAGACACAATAAATGAACGATAGATGGCAAAGTGCTTTGATGGTTAATTAGGTTTCTTTATGCCTTTGGTGTAGAAACAATGTAGTCCAGGTCCACCAGCGATTTTCTGGCATTTGGTGGGCCAGCTCCCCCTTTAATCCGGACAAAATCTTCCACCACCCCCCCCCCCCCCCCCCCCCACCCCACCCCCGAAATTCCCCCCGAAAATGTGGCGCCTAAGTGAGGTGGCCGATCTCGACCTCACCGCCCCCCAAGGCCGTGACCTCTGTTGGTCCAGCAAAACGGATAGTCCAGAAGGGCTCTGGAACCAAGCAAGGGTGCCGGAAAATCAGTGGTGGATCGGCAGCTTCTTGTGTGCAAACATATTTTCCATGTCAGCCAAGCTTCAGGGCATGTTGCTACATTTGTTCCGTGTTTGACTCCACTGAAGTCATGATGGATAGAACTAATCGGCCAAATGCAAAATCGAACCAACAAATGTAGTTAGTTTACGAAAAGGTGATAAAGAGACAAAATTTAAGAGCTCTCCATAGAAATGCATGCAGTATCTGAAACAAAATCAATAAACTTAGCAGCACGAGTGGAGATAGATGGATATGATTTGATAGCCTTTACACATACATGGGTGCAAGGAGATTAAAGCAAGGAGCTCAATATTTAAAGATGTTTGATTATTAGACTGAGAGGAAATTGTGGTTGAGAGGCTTTGCTAACAAGAGATGAAATGGGGCGTCACTGGGGCAGCGGTAGAGTTGCTGCCTTTCAGCGCCAGAGACCCAGGTTCGATCCTGACTACGGGTGCTTGTCTGTACGAAATTTGTACGTTCTCCCTGTGACCGCGTGGGTTTTCTCCGGCTGCTCCGGTTTCCTCCCACACTCCACAGACAGTACTTTTGTCGGTTCATTGGATCCAGTAAAATTATAAATTGTCCCTGGCTTGTAGAATAGTGGCGGGTTGCAGGGATCGCTGGTCGGCACGGGCTCAGTGGGCCGAGAGGCCTGTTTCTGCTCTCTATCTCTAACGTCTAAATAAATGCAATTGTAAGAGTTAGTCTGGGCTCATAAGTGGGTGGATGTAAAAAAAGAGCAAGGGAAAGAGAGAGACACTGTTGGATTAGGAGGTTAAGACCCCAAAGAGTAGCTACACCATAGGAAAAGTGTAACGTAAGGAATAATGGGGGCTTGCAAAAGTAGAACATTAATCATGCAGGGCCTTCATGTAGATTGGGTTAATCAAACTGGAAATTGCAATTATGAGGATGAATTCATAGAATGCATTTGGGATAGGTTCCGAGAGAAAATGTTGCAGAGTCCAACTGGGAACTGATAGTGAGTAAAACAAGACTGGTTTAATAAATGATCTGAGTGGCGAAACGAAAATCCCTTTGGACGTGTGACACAGCCCAATAGAATTTTGCATTCAGCTTGAGAGTGAAAAACTTAGGTCTGAAACCACAAGTCAAGTCAAGTCAAGTCAAGTCAAGTCAAGTCAAGTTTATTTGTCACATACATATACAAGATGTGCAGTCAAATGAAAGTGGCAATGCCTGTGGATTGTGCTAAACTACAAAACAGAATTTTTTTTTAATTGAAAATTTTTAACACAAAAAAATAATAATACAGTAAATTAAATTAGTCCCTGGTGATATGAGAGTTAACAGTCCTGATGACCTGAGGGAAGAAACTCCGTCTCATCTTCTCTGTTTTCACAGCGTGACAGCGGAGGCATTTGCCTGACCGTGGCAGCTGGAACATGCTCAGTTTAAATAAGGACAACTACGAAGGGACAAGGGGAGAGTGGCTGAGATACACTGGGCAAATAGATGGGCAGGGGAGACAACAGACAACAGACAACTGGTGGCATGGATTTCAGGAGATGATTTGTGTCTCCCAGCTAAATAATGTCTAAGTGAAGAAGAATGTTTCTGAAGGGTGGATGAACCGACCATGGCTAACGAGGAAGTTAACGAGCCTTTTGGCCTAACTTGTCAGCAAAGTGGCGCAGCAGTAGAGTTGCTGCTTTACGGCGCCAGAGACCGAGGTTCGATCCTGACCTTGGGTGCTGTCTATATGGAGTTTGTACGTTCTCCCTGTGACCGCGTGGGTTTTCTCCAGGTGCCCCGGTTTCCTTCCACACTCCAAAGACGTGAAGGTTTGTAAGTTAATCGGCTAGTTGTCCCTAGTGTGCAGGGCAGAACTACTGTACGGCTGATCATATCATATCATATCATATATATACAGCCGGAAACAGGCCTTTTCGGCCCTCCAAGTCCGTGCCGCCCAGTGATCCCCGTACATTAACACTATCCTACACCCACTAGGGACAATTTTTTTTTTTTACATTTACCCAGCCAATTAACCTACATACCTGTATGTCATTGGTCATCTTGGACTCGGTGGGCCTATTTCCACGCTGTACGTCAAAACTAAACTAAACTTGTCCATGCAGGCCAAGATGCCCTGTCTAAGCCAGTTCTATTTGCCTGCGTTTGACCCGTACTTCTCCAAGCCTTTCCTATTGATGAACCTGTCCAAATGTCTTTTTAATGTTGTTATTGTACCTTCCTTAATCACTTCACTGGCAATTCATTTCATGTTCATATCATCCTCTGTGTGAAAATGTTTCTCCTCAGTTTCCTATTACATTTTTCCACTCTCACTTTGAATCTCTGGTAGCTAGCGAGGATCCTAACAGAAATGATTATTGAAACTATAGATGAAATGGGCATAATCTACCAGAAATCTTGATTTTCAGGAAGTACGAGGAGTGGAAAAAAATGTATTCAAACACAATGGGATGGAAAAAGCTGGTAGTTATAGTCCAGTGAGCCGAACATTGATTACTAGAAAAACTTAGAACCAGTGACTAAGGAGGTATTTGTTTAGTTCAGTTTAGTTTAGTTTAGAGATACAGCATGGAAACAGGCCCTTCGGCCCACCGAGTCCGTGCCAACCAGCAATCCCCGCGCATCAACACTATCCTACACACACTGGGGACAATTTACAATTTTACCAAGCCAGTTAGCCGGCAAACCTGTACTGCACGTCTTTGGAGTGTGGGAGGAAACCGGAGCTCCCAGAGAAAACCCACGCAGGTTACGGGGAGAACGTACAAACTCCGTACAGACAGCACCCGTAGTCAGGATCGAACTCGGGTATCTTGCGCTGTAAGGCAGCAACTCTACCGCTGCGGTACCAATGTTTTGTAAATTCATAATCACATGAATCAAATTCAGTGTTGCTTCATCGAGAGAAGATCATGTCTGACAAATATATAAGGAAGTGTTAGGCAGAGTGGGTGGAAAGCAGCCAGTGAATATAATATATTTGGATTTGGATTTTCAACAAAACATTTGACCATGTGCCACACAAAAGGTTGTTATACAAGAGACGATCTCATTGAGGTAATATATTAACATGGATTGAGGGGTGGGTAACCCTGATTAAGGATGCAAGAATCATTTTCAGGTTGGCATTCTGTAGCAAGTGGAACACCGTAAGGAACAGTCATAGGGACAACAGCTGTTCGCAGTGTATATTATTGATTTAGAAGGAGGAAGAAAATGTATTGTGGCCAAGTTTACGGACGAAGCAGTAGGTGGGCAGGCAAGCTGTAAGCGGGAGACAGTTAACTGAGAGATAACTAAAGTGAATGTCTAGACACACAGCATGGAAACAGGCCCTTTGGCCCACCGAGTCCACACCGACCATCGATCGCCTGTTTGCACTAGTTCTATGTTATCCCACTACAACCTAGGAGGCAATTTTACAAAAGCCAATTAACCTACCGACCCGCACGTCTTTGGGAATGCGGGAGAAAACCAGAGCACCCAGAAGAAACCCACTCCCTTTGCAGGAGCACGTGCAAACTCCACACAGACAGCACCCGAGGTTAGGATCGAACCAGGGTCTCTGGCTCTGTTAGGCAACAGTTCTACCAGCTGCATCACAATAATTTTGACAAATGAGATTTAATATGGGAAAATGTGAAATTGTTCACTTTGGAATGATTAAAAAAGTAATTATTCAAACAGAAAATCCTGCAGAAGGCCACAGCACCATGGGATTCTTGTACAAGAAACACTGAAAACTGGAGTATAGGTGCGGGAGGAAAGTGGTCAGGTGAGTGGAATGTTGGCCTATATTTCAAGGGGGTCAGAATATGAAAGTCTTCATCCCAATGTACAAGACAATGGTGAGACCTTTGAAGAATTTTAGACCCATTATTTATGAAAAGATTTTGTCTTTTGAGGTAGTTCAGAGAAGGTTAACTGGATTGATTCCCAGTATGGAAACATTGCCTTGTGAGGAAAGGTTGGACAAGTTGAGTCTTTGCTCATTAGAGTTTAGATGATGTTACTGAAAGCCAATTTTGAATTGAGCAGTGCTGGAATAGCAATAATGCAGTGCAATCAAATTCCAAAGCCCGTATTCTTCTTTTGGTTCTCTTTCCAGATACAGTGAGAAAACAGGGCCTTTGGCCCACCGAGTCCAGGCTGACTAGTGATCCCCCTGTACACTAGCATTATGCTGCACACTACGAACAATTTACAATTTTATCAAAGCCAATTAACCTACAAACCTGTACGTCTTTGGAGTGTGGGAGGAAACCGGAGCACCTAGAGAAAACCCACGCGGTCACGAGGAGAACGTGGAAACTCCGTACAGACAGCAACCAAGGTCAGGATCACACCCGGGTCTCTGGTGCTGTAAGGCAGCAACTCTACCGCTGCGCCACCGTGCCGCACTGCATTATTATTTACCGTCAGGCTCCGCTAGTGAACAACATAGCATTTGTTCCTCTGTCACATGGCCCCACGTTAGTCTGCTTCACCTGATCTCTTTTAACTCTACTCCTGTTTTTGATTGTGATTCTCCTCATGCTTGTGATTCTCCGCCATTGATGTCACCATGACTTGCAGTCCTAGTTAGAGAGAAGAAAAAAAAATTCTGCTAACATTCAGATCTTTCGGATTTCGATAGCGTACGCCACGGACAGATTAATGACTATTTCCTCTTTACATTCACACAGCCTACGTTGCTTTGTAACTGTTTGAGTTGAGTTGAGTTGAAGGAATAATATTGCAGCTACATTGTGACTGCAGGTTTTTTGTTATTGCTAATTAAGTTGGGTTATCAAGAGCTGCACATTTAAAAATGAGCAATCCCGAAGCTTAATTACCAGTTTGTTCATTTCAGTAAAGGGAGAACGTTAAAACCAAGATTCAAAATGCAAATTTCAGTGTTCCTGAAACATAACTGAGTATAGACCAGCTATTGTATTGTTAATTATTAGAAAAATAGAGCAGTTGTGATTGCAAATAATTATTATCCCAGTATCATCATGTGAGCTGTGAAAATTAGAACTGGAATTAATCTATATACTAAAACTCTCGTTTGTTTGTTTGTTTGCTCCTGAACTACAGCCAAAATGGTACACGATAGCGCGACAATTTTAGGCCCACCTTACTCACCGCCGTCCCTTTGGTGCTAATGGAAGAAGTTTCATTGAAATCGGTGTTATATTTTTAAAGTTATTCACATTTTAGTTTAAATCTATCTCCTAGGGAGGGAAGGAGGGGGAGGGTGGGAGGGATGGGGTGGAGGGAGAGTGGGAGGGAGGGGGGAGGAGGGAGGATAAGGGGGGTTGAGGGGGATGGAGTGGGGTGAGGGGGAGGGAGCGGAGGGGAAAGGGGGAGGGGGGAAAGGGGGGGAGAGGAGGAGGAGAGGGTGCTGCACCCATGCAGGAGAGGTTTGGGCCCAATGGATCCACTTGGTGTAGTATAATATAAAAGGAAAAGTGGGGAGGTATTAATTGAACACAAATACTATCTGATTCATAGAGGGAAGCCTGAATAAAATGGTAGAACCTAAGTAGTCTCCTCTACCCACCAGCCTTTTGATCCAATAACCCAATATAACTTCAAATATTTTAGTTTAGTTTAGAGGTGCAGCGTAGAAACAGGCCCTTCAGCCCACTGAGTCCGCACCGACCAGCGATCCCCGCACATTAACACTATCCTACACACATTAGGGACAATTTACATTTATACCAAGCCAATTAACCTGCAAACCTGTACGTCTTTGGAATGTCAGAGAAAACTCATGCAGGTCACGGGAAGAATGTACAGACTCCGTACAGACAGCACCCGTAGTCAGGATCAAACACGGGTCTCTGGCGCTGTGAGGCAGTAACGTTACCACTGCCCTAAGTCCCTTAGTTGATTATTCAGCAACAACATTGTGCATTAATCACTCTGTCTTTAATGGAAAATAGCTGATGCATTTTTGCAATGGAAGTCCGAAATGGAAAGTCCATTGAGGTAGATTGAAGGGTTGAAAGCTTTAAAAGCTTGTGCTTTAAAGAGAAGGGATTGAGAGAGAGTTTTAAAAGACTCATGAAGAGGATGGAGACACAAGGAACTGCAGATCCTGCACGACACCAAATGCTGGAGGAACTCAACGGGTCAGGCAGCATCTGTGGAGGAAATGGGCAGGCGATGTTTTGGGGTCAGGAAACGTAGCCTGTCCATTCTCTCCACTTCCGTTGCCTGTCCTGCTGAGTTCCTCCAGCACTTTGTGAAGAGGAGAGAGGCTCAGAACCTACAACTCAGTGCCCCTCCCCACTATAGTCGGCTTGCTAGCTTCACTGTTTGTAACCCTTCATTATCACCTCTTCCAGAGCCAACAATGGACCATTTTGGGCTCTATCTTTCCTAAGTCATCGGTGCCCTCTTTGATTTGTTCTGCACCTTTTTATACCTCTAGTTTCCCTCTCCCCTGACTCTCAGCCTGAATAAGTGTCTCGACCCAAAACATCACCTATTCCTTTTCTCCAGAGATGCTGCCTGACCCGCTGAGTTACATCCACCATTTTGTGTCTATCTTCGGTGTAAACCAGCATCTGCAGTTCCTTCCTACACACTTTAAGAAGCATGGGTTTGCCTTAAGCATTGACATTTCAGCTAATGCCACCTACTCAGATTATGGGGCTCCATGCTGAGGTGATAAACGACTCTGCGGTGTAGTTAGCGTTAGATGCATAAATGTGCAGGCAGCACAAATGTGTTGTGTTGCATGCATTAGCTTGGATAGGCCCAAGTTAATCTTGCACAAAGTTAAAGACTTACCAATGTTGCTGTTCTAATGGAGATGTTAGAATGTTAAAGCAGCCACGGTGGTGCAGCGGTAGTGTTGCTGCCTTACAGCCTGCAGCGCCAGAGACCCGGGTTCGATCCTGACTACGGGTACTGTCTATATGCAGTTTGTACGTTCTCCCCATGGGTTTTGTCCGAGATCTTCGGTTTCCTCCCACACTCCAAAGACGTACAGGTATGTAGGTTAATTGGCTTGGTGTATCTGTAAATTGTCCCTAATGTGTGTAGGATAGTGTTAATATGCGGGATCGCTGGTCGGTGTGGACTCGGTGGGCCGAAGGGCCTGTTTCCAATATGTATCCCTGAACTAAATTAAACTTATGCTCTTATCTTCTATCTGATTTTCAAGAATGGTAACAATTCAGCCGGTATTGTTGCCCCTCTAAGACACAAAGTGCTGGAGTAACTCAATGGGTCAGGCAGCATCTCCAGAGAACCTGGATCGGCGAAGTTTTCGGGTCGGGACCATTCTTCGATTGTAATCATGTATTGACTTTCTGCTGGCTGGTTAGCACGCAACAAAAGATTTTCACTGTACCTCGGCACGTGTGACAATAAACTAAACTGAACTTGAGACTGAAACGTTGCCCCTCCATGCCTAACGTTGTCAGATGCAGCCTGACCCAGTGAGTTACTCCAGCACTTTGTGTCTTTTTGTGTAAATCAGTGTCTGCAGTTCCTTGCTTCTACGTTGTTGCTCCGTATATTGAGATTGGAATGTGAACTCAATTAACTTTGTGAACCATTAACATTATTGACTGCTGGTAATAAAAAGGACAATTTACAGGCAAATATTTAGGTGTTCTGTCACATCCTACTACTTTGCTGATAACGCACCCTTACCAAATCTGTGCAGAATCAAAATGAATGTGTAGATAGTTCTGCTTTAAATATTGAAAATTGATTGATTTAGCACACAAACTAACCCAGAGACAAACACTCAGTTTGTGGTTCACATTGTTAATACAAGACACTTTGGTTGGCAAATAAAGTGGAGCACATTATGTCTGATTTACAAACACGTCAAGTGTTTGAAGTCATTGCAAAGAAAGTTGTTCATCTATCTCCAAGTTAATTAAGTGTCTCTCAAGCAGTTTCAGGGTTGATGTTCTTCAGGATAAAGGAAACCTTGGCACAAAACCATCAAAACCATGCTCTGGAACGCCTGCTCAGATTAAATATAGACACAAAGCGCTGGAGTAACTCAGCAGGTCAGGCAGCATCTCTGGAGAAAAAGGGTGGGTGACGTTTTGGGTCTGGATACTTCTTCAGACTGAAAGGATGTTGGGGGGGGGGGGGGGGGGAAATTGAAAAGCTGGAGGTGAGAAAAGCCAGATTATACATTGTAAAAGTTGATTTCTCGTCGTGAAACGTAGCAGTTGAGCTCACAGGGGATTCACAGCCCAATTAACATTGTATGGCGAGTCCGAAACTTGTTGGTTGTAGAAGAAGTTTATTGCAGCCGCAATATTCGAATACAGAGTTAAACAACAAGGTAAAGGACAACCATTACAAACTTACTGTCTTCCTTGAAGACTTCGCCGAACTGCTAAATCGGGCGCCAAACGCGCACATGACATCGCTGGCCAATCAGCGATGTCGCTCCCTGGACCAATCCCCATGGTCGCGTTCCCACGTGACCTCGCTGGCCAATCCGAGGGTTCGACGACCTGGACCATTCTCTATGGTCGCTACATGACCCCCCCCAGAACCCGAGGTGCGGAACCTAACAGGGAGCCGGATTTCGCGACCATAACGGGTACGGAGAGGGACAGCCTGAACCACAGGAGCCGGAGGTTCCGGACTTGGCGGAACAGCCGGGACGGGAGGTTCTGGAGGAACTACCGGAACGGGGGGTCCAGGAGGAACTGCCGGAACGGGGGGTCCTGGAGGAACTGTCGGAACGGGGGGTCCTGGACTGAGCGGAACTAACGGAGGTTGGCCTCTCCTAGGGGTTTGACCGACCAGGACTGGTTGATCCGGATCCAAATGGGCAGGTTTGAGCCGGGACACCGAGACGAGCTCACTCTTGCCGCACATGTCTAAGGTGAAGGTAGCCGTTCCCTTACGCAAAACCCGGAACGGCCCTTGATAGACCCTCTGCAACGGGGCGCGATGGGCATCTTTACGCAAAAAAACAAACTCACAGTCCTTCAGGGAAGACGGTTCATGTACCATGGGACACCCATGACGTGAAGTCGGAACTGGAGCCAGGGAGCCCACCCGTTCCCGGAGAGATGCTAACACTGATGGGACGGTAGGCAGCTGGTCTGAAGGGTCAGAGAAAAGGATCTCCGGGTACTCGAAGTGTCGAGCCATATACTAGCTCTGCGGACGACGCACCGAGATCTAGCTTAGGAGCAGTCCGGATGCCCAAAAGAACCCAAGGGAGTTGGTCTACCCAGTCCGGGCCTTCAAGCCTTGCACTGAGGGACGCCTTAAGTTGGCGGTGGAACCTTTCTACGAGTCCATTTGCCTGGGGGTGATAAGCAGTCGTGGGTTGTAACTTGGACCCGTACAGTTCTGCCAGCGCGGCCCAGAGGGACGAAGTGAACTGTGGCCCTCTGTCAGTGGTAATAACTGCCGGGACCCCGAAACGAGCTACCCAATGAAGGGCCAAAGCCCTAGCACAAGACGCGGACGAAATATCAAACAATGGGAAAGCCTCTGGCCACCGGGTGAACCGATCCACCACCGTGAGGAGGTGGGTGTAGCCCCGGGAGGAAGGTAAAGGCCCGACCAAATCCACGTGGATGTGGAAAAAACGAACAGCCGGGACCTCGAAATCCTGTACGGGGGGCTGGACGTGGCGCTATGCTGACGATGGCTCCCGTGTCTACCAAAAATTCTGTGTCCGTGAATCGATCATGGACATAGAGGCGCCGGTTCTGGCCAATCGTAACTGCCCCTATGTACGATCGGCCGAGGCATTTCCCGCGAAGGTACAAGGCAAACGGCAGTTGCGGGATTCGTTACCCCATCGTAGGTGATAATAGCACCAGCCGCGCCTGTGCGGGTCTTTTTGGCGGGCTTTCGGAGAATTGGCGGGAGACGTGGCGCCATCTTGCCGTCGCTGTGGAGTGGTCACTGATGTCGAGACTTTGTTGATCGAACCACTTGCCTTGTTTTTTGCCGCTATGAGAGCGCCCGCTTTCGCTGCATATGCTTCGGGGTCCTTAAAAGAACAATCCGTGAGCAGCAGTCGGACATCCTCGGGAAGTTTCTCGCGGAATGCCTGTTCGAACATAGGGCAATCCGTATGCTCACCAGCTAGCATCATCATTTCGGCCATGAGGACGGAAGGCAGTTGGTCTCCAAGATCTGGTAGGTGCAGAAGTTTTGCCGCACCACCATGCTTATTAAACCCGAAGGTTCGCAGTAATACTTTCTTCATGGCCTCGTACTTGTTTTCCGCAGGTGGATCCACGATGAACCGCATCACGCGCTTGGTTGTGTCCGGCGATAGAGCGCTGACGAGGTAGTAGTACTTCGTGGATTCGTCCGACACCTTCTTTATATGAAATTGAGCCTCGGTGTGGATAAACCAAGCTTGCGGTGCGTGCGTCCAAAACAACGGAAGATGAACGCTTCCGGCGCTTGACTCCGGTGTGCCCGGCTCGGTCATCGTCAACGAGGCGTCGGGTTCCTGCTCAGTCGGTGATCGTCCAGATCACGTCGGGGTCACCAATATGGCGAGTCCGAAACTTGTTGGTTGTAGAAGAAGTTTATTGCAGCCGCAATATTCGAATACAGAGTTAAACAACAAGGTAAAGGACAACCATTACAAACTTACTGTCTTCCTTGAAGACTTCGCCGAACTGCTAAATCGGGCGCCAAACGCGCACATGACATCGCTGGCCAATCAGCGATGTCGCTCCCTGGACCAATCCCCATGGTCGCGTTCCCACGTGACCTCGCTGGCCAATCCGAGGGTTCGACGACCTGGACCATTCTCTATGGTCGCTACAATTGCCTGTTTGGGCGTGGGTGGCTCTGTGGGCACAGCTGCAGGCTTTCCAATGCACGGGCAGCAGGACTCACTAATGCAAAAGAAGGTCTCTGATAACATTCCTGTGGCTTGACGGTTGAGGTGCATGCAACCTCCCTGGAGCTCAGTGTTCAAAGTAGCAGGCAGATCACTTGATCCTTCCTGCCGGAGGTTACCATCTGTCTTCAGGGAGGGCATATAAGACGAGGAGACTTGAGATTATCTCTCATTTGCTTGTGGTACTTGCAGGAGAGGAACACATGGAAGAGATCGAGCGGCAGGGTCTACAAGATGAATGCTACCAGGTCTAAAGAGGTGAATGAAGGATAGGCACAAAGTGCTGGAGTAACTCAGCGGGTCAGGCAGCATCACTTAGGAATGGGATGGGTGACGTTTCAGGACGGGACCCTTCTACAATCTGAGTCTTCCAATTCCCTGCATCCCACCACATCATCGTCACCGTAGATATCGGGGTCTCGACCCGAAACGTCACCCATTCCTTACTCCAGATTTGCTGCCTGTCTCGCAGAGTTACAACAGCTTTTCGAGTCTATCTTCCATTCCCTATATTCCACTTAGAGTCATAGAGTGATACAGTGTGGAAACAGGCCCTTCGGCCCAACATGCTCACACCGGCCAACATGTCCCAGCTACATTAGTCCCACCTGCACGCGTTTGGTCCATATCCCTCCAAACCTGTTCTATTTATGTATCTGTCTAACTTTTTCTTAAATGTTGGGATAGTTCCTGCCTCAACTACCTCCTCTGGCAACTTGTTCCATACACCCACCACCCTTTGTGTGAAAAAGTTACCCCTCGGATTCCTATTAAATCTTTTCCCCTTCACCGTAAGCCTATGTCCTCTGGTCCACAATTCACCTAAGCTGGGCAAGAGACTCTGTGCGTCTACCCGATCTATTCCTCTCATAATTTTATACACCTCTATAAGATCACTCCTGCGCTCCAATGAGTAGGGTCCCAGCCTACCCAACCTCTCCCTGTAGCTCACACCCTCTAGTCCTGGCAACATCCTTGTAAATCTTCTCTGTAGCCTTTCCAGCCTGACAACATCTTTTCTACAACATGGTGCCCAGAACTGAACGCAATATTCTAAATTCCCATCAGGAAGCCCTCCATTTCTTTCTGGAGCATAGCTCCGACCAGTTTCCCACCAAAACCTCTCTCCTCTATGTGGTTGAATTTGTGTTTACCCTGAACAACTCTTTTGATTCATCCCACTTCTACAGGTCAAAGGGATAGCCATGGGCACTTGCATGGGCCTGAGCCATGCCTGCCTTATCCTTGGGTCGGTGGAGCAGCATTTGCTCCAAGCCTATTCTCCACCTCTTTCACCACTGCATTGATGACTGCATTACTCCTGCCTCTCATCAATTCCATCGAATTTCATTGCCCCAAACTTCCACCAGGGCTTCTTGGGCCATTTCCAACATTCTCTCTCTTATCTTCTCAGGAGACATATTGTCCACTGACGTTTGTCTCAATGTAATGTGTACAAATCCACTCACTCTCACACACTTTCTCTTGTAAGGACACCTTCCCTTTCTCTCAGTTTCTCTCACTCCACCACATCTCAAGTTCATGAGTTCATAGGTTCTAGAAGCAGAATTAGGCCATTCGGCCTACCCAGTCTACTCCGTCATTTAATCATGGCTGATCTATCTTTCCCTCTCAACCCCATTCTCCTGCCTTCTCCCCTGACACCCGTACTAATCAAGAATCTGTCAATCTCCACCTTAAAAATATCCATTTACGTGGCCTCCACAGCCATCCGTAGCAATGAATTCCACAGATTCACCACCCTCTGACGAAAGATATTGCTTCTCATCTCCTTTCTAAAAGAAGTTCCTTTTATTCTGAGGTTATGGCCTCTGGTCCGAGACTCTACTGCTAGTGGAAACATCCTCTCCACATCCACTCTATCCAGGCAGAAGCACCAAATGATACATTTTCAAACTCTATTCCAATTATTAAGTATAAAGGGTCTCGACCCGAAACGTCACCTATTCCTTCTCCCCAGATATGCTGCCTGTGCCGCTGAGTTACCGCACAATTTTGTGTCTATATTAAGCGTAGAGCCTTTGGTTTACCGGGATAATATGCAGAATTCATGTTTGTGGATGACGAACGGGTTTATATTTGCTCATCCCTGATGTTTGCCCTGTTCACCGTCAACCCCCAGAAATAATCTAATCTCCCCGGGACCGTTCAGCTTTCACTTCCGGAAACTGCGCTCGGGTTTTCCAAATCTGCCTCTGAAACCGGCAACAAATTATTCCAGAGTCGTTACGAGTAATCACAAGAGTGGAACGTCGTTCTCAAGGTCAGCAACAGCATTTGCAATCATTTGCACGCCAGGAGCTAAAATTAGCAACTTCAGCTACGGGAAAATAAAAACCACCGGTGACCATCCGGAAAGGAAGTAAATTGCACCAGTGGATTTTCAGATTAAGGCGAGAAGTCTTGTTCAAAAGCTCTGATCAATACACGAACAGAAAAGGTCTCAGTAGTCCCCAAGGATGACTAGGCCTGTGATGTAAAAGAAACATTCTCAACAGCAATTACCAGGTAAAGAAGAGGATTAGTGTAGTCAGAAGAGCAAACCTTCATTCGGCTTCAGAAAATTGACAATTTAATGAATTACACTTTAAACGTTAAAGCTGTATGAATGACCATGTTTAAATTAGGTATGCTAAAGGTTTTGTTGCGGATTTTCGGTCCCTGTAGTTATTAAACTCAGACCATCATGTCAGTCTATTCCTCAATTAGATCATCTGTTGGATTATTTTGTAAATCGTTAGGATTAATGAATAAATTCAATATGGAAACAAACAGCAGAATTGGTAAAACATACCATTTTACAGGAATAGACAAGGGGGTAAAAAGTTACAAGAATACTTTCAAAATTATTCAAATGTTAAAATATTAGAAGACCACAAACAAATATAAAAGCCTTTTGCACCAAATTTGGTGCAGCTTTTTAAAAAAAAAAACTTTAAAAAAAAAATTTATGCAATTTATTGAAAACTTCACCCTAAAGTAGACAGTAAGACAACCCTTCCAGATTCAATTTCACTCCCAAAATAAAGTTATGCAAGCAAGAAGCTTTTCATGCATTTGAGACATTTTAAATGGGTTTTGAACCATCATTTCTCCTTCGTTTGGGCTGCACTGTTCATTTTATCATCCTCACATGCACACCATGAATGGTTAAAGCAATAGGTAGCCTGCTTAAAAATCATCAGAAAACTTGCAGACAATCTGCTTTTAATGACTTTGGCTTCCTGGGCCCCCACTCCCTCATCTTCAAGACGGACGTCCATTGGCTCTACACCTCCAGCCCCCACCAGGAAGGCCTTAAAGCCCTCCGGTTCTACCTTGAAAGGGAAGGGAAAGGGTCTGAAGGAGGGTCTCGACCGGAAACGTCACCTATTCCTTTTCTCCGGAGATGCTGTCTGATCCGTTGAGTTACTCCAGCTTTTTTTTGTGTCTATCTTTGCTTTACTGACACATTGTTTATCACCAAAGTATTTACCCATGCAATAAATAAATCCAAAATTGCCAATGTTCTATTTATTTTTTTAATAAAAGAGCCACAATTTCTTTTATGTGGCAGATATATTGCCGCCATCTGAAATAAATAAATGGATTTCTTACGCAGATTTAGCACTCACAGGTTGCCATGGAGATAATAAGTAAATACTAGGTATGAGCTGTCAAAGAGAATGCCATGAACATTGCATTTTTGTTGCCAGAGATTGCAACTGCTGCATTCAGCCACTGGTGTGCAAATATAATCCAGACCAGCCACTGGCATTAATCATGTCTTGGTGCTGCAATATCATCACGCCATAATGACACATTCCCTGATTTATAAAACTGATGTGAATCTTCAGAGCTGCAATCCTTCTTTGACAGAAAAGAAAAGCCCTCGGATGTATTTCCCCACTTCAATATTTAATGGTGGGCCTCAAGAGGCAAAGAGATACAAAAACTCTCGTGGCTTAATCCTGTTTTATTAAAATGGTGTATATTAGATGGCACAGCCACCAGATCCAACCCCTTAGGCTGCAGAAAGGTCCTGGAGACATTAATCTCTTCTGTTATTCTTTGACTTAAAGGTTTCACTTCACAGGCCATGATAACAAACAGGGTTATCCCGGTGTTAGTAAGAATATGCATCTAAAACTATTATTGTGATATCCAACATCAGCAAGAATCACTCACACCCCATTTGTTCTCCCTTCACCCCTCTACTATCTAACAGGAAATAGTATAATGCTAACCAATGTAATCAAGGTCAGCTCACACCCTGCTTGTTCGCTCTTCCCCACTCTACCATCTAGCAGATACTACTCTGCTAACCAACATAATCAAGGTCACCTCACACCCCGATCATTCTCTTTTCACCCCTCTACCATTGAACAGAAGATCCTATTGTGAGAACCAACTTAATCAAGGACTACTGACATCAGGCAGTAAATACTGAAGATTAAAATCACACAGCGCCACATTCAAGAACACCTTCTCCTCCACTGTCCAGCTAAGATCATACGTGATAGGAAAAGAATTAGGCCATTCGGCCCATCATGTCTATTCCGCCGTTCAATCTCTAGATCTATCTCTCCCTCCTAACCCCATTCTCCTGCCTTCTCCCCATAATCCCTGACACCCATACCAATCAAGAATCTATCCATCTCTGCCTTAAAATTATCCATTAACATGGCCTGCACAGCCTTCTGTGGCAATGAATTCCACAGATAGGCCACCCTCTGACTAAAGAAATTCCTTCTCATCTCCTTCCTAAAGGAACGTCTTTTTATTCTGAGGTTATGACCTCTGGTCCTAGACCTTCCCACTAGTGGAACCATCCTCTCCACATCCACTCTATCCAGGCCTTTCACCATTATCAGACACTTGAATGGACCGCTCACATGCTAGGGATGAATTACCCGATCTTCCATTCTACCTCGTTACAGCCCTTGTGCTTTTAAAACAAATATCTTCTATTCTTTATTTTTATAACGCTTTGATGTTTAAACACATCAAATAGAATCAATTTTAGATTTGCGTACTTTCAAACTCACCAAAGCAAAAGTTGTTTCGATTCATTGCCTGGGTCTCACAGTATAATGCTGTATATATTGATCAACATTCGCTGCAGACAGAGTAACCACTTGACTCAGTGCTGGACCAAAGAAAATTCTGAGTGTTTATTCCTGCCTGAAGGTTCTTAAATTCCACTGAGTAACTCTAGATCTTTAATGTTCCATCATATGAATCAGTTTATGTGCTTTGTTGGTATCTATATACTAAAACTATCGTGTGTTATCTTGTTTGTGACTAAACTTCAGCCAAAACGGTACACGATAGCGCGACAATTTTAGGCCCACCTACTCACCATTGTCACTTTAGTGATAATGCAAGTAATTTGATTGAAATCGGTGTTATATTTTTAAAGTTATTCACATTTTTAAATTTAAATCTATCTCCTAGGGAGGGAGGGAGGCGGGGGGAGGGAGGGAGGTGGAAGGAGGGTGGACAAGGGGGGGTTGAGGGGGAAAGGGAAGTGGGGGGTGGGGGGGAGGGGGAGGGGAGGGAAGGGGAGGGAGGGGGGAGAGAGAGGAGAGGGTGCTGCACCAATGCAGGAGAGGTTTAGGCCCAACGGGTCCACTTGGTCTAGTATCTCTTCATTTGCAAAACTGCCATCACCATTTTTTGCTGTCAGAGAAACAAAAGTCGATTGCATCAGGAATCGACAATGGGCCTTTGAATTACTCATAAATTATATTCAAAGTCAGATTTATTTGTAAATTTAATATCAAAGAAATATTTATTCCAATCATTTAATTCAGTTGGGCTAAGTTTCTGATGGCATAGATCTTATTGATATGGACCTGTCATCCACATCCCTAGATTTCTCTACACCGAAGCTTGTAGGTTAATTGGCCTCTCAAGTCAAATCAAGTCAAGTCAAGTTTATTTGTCACATACAATTTGTCACATACACATACAGTTGACAATCCTGTGAACTGTCCTTTGTATGTGCGATAGAACTAGTGTACGGGGTGATTGGACTAGTGTACGGGGTGATTGGACTAGTGTACGGGGTGATTGGACTAGTGTACGGGGTGATTGGACTAGTGTACGGGGTGATTGGACTAGTGTACGGGGTGATTGGACTAGTGTACGGGGTGATTGGACTAGTGTACGGGGTGATTGGACTAGTGTACGGGGTGATTGGACTAGTGTACGGGGTGATTGGACTAGTGTACGGGGTGATTGGACTAGTGTACGGGGGGATTGGACTAGTGTACTAGTACTAGTGTACTAGTGTACGGACTCGGTGGCTGAAGCGCCTGTTTCCACACTGCATCTCTAAACTGAACTAAACTAAAATAAATATTTGGAAGACCAGACTTGTTTACTCTTGCTTGACATTCAGAAATATTTAAAAAATCAATTAAAATTAAAATACAATTAATGTTAGAACAGTTGTTTTTTTTTAATGAATCAATCACAAATATAGAGCAACATTTATAAATAATTAAAACCATTAAAAAAAAGAGTGATTCTAATAAAATGAACATAATTTATTATCTCAGCAGGTCAGGCAGCATCTAGGCGAGAGGGAATGGGTGACGTTTCGGGTCGAGACCCTTCTTCAGATTGAAGAAGGGTCTCGACCCGAAACGTCACCCATTCCCCCTCTCCTAGATGCTGCCTGACCTGCTGAGTTACTCCAGCATTTTGTGATACCTTCGATTTGTTCCAGCATCTGCAGTTATTTTCCTACATCATTTATTAACTGCAGTGTCACCATCTCCTTTGTGTTCTGTAAACAGGTCGGCACGATGGCGCAGCGGTAGAGTTGCTGCCTTACAATACTGGAGACTCAGGTTCGATCCTGACTGCGGGTGCTGCCTGTACGGAGTTTGTACGTTCTCCCCGTGACTGCATGGGTTTCCTCCCACATTCCAAAGACCCACACGTTTGTAGGTTAATTGGCTTCTGCAAAATTGGCCCTCATAAGTGGGATAGTGTTAGTGTACGGGGTGATCGCTGGTTGGCATGGAACGGTCGGCTGAGAGACCTGTTTCCATGCTGTATCTCTAAAGTCTACTGTAAAACAAGGGAAAGATTAGACCACTTACACCTATCTGCAAAAACCAGGGACATCCCTTACTGATTGATTTGTACTTTATAAACCTTAATCTTCTGCATTTGTTGAGGAAATCTCAATCCATTTAAAAAAGGACAGATTTGGCTTGGCTAGGAAGTAAAATGGAAAAGGTGCCAACTCAAACCAAACCTGCCTTGAAACCAGCTCACTTTGCAGCTATAAATGGAACTTGGATTGTCACCAACAGTCAGCAAAGCAATGGCAGCCATTCCAACCTCAAAATCTTGGCCTCTTCTCAGGTGTCTTATTTTTCAAGGCCCGTTCTAATCTTCTTTCAATCTCCCCATTTCCCTCGTCACTTCCACATCTTCTTCAAAAGTAAAACACCGTCTCCTTTCCTACCTCTGCTTTGCATTTGCTTTCCTTCCTTTCCTCCTCTTGGCATTTTGACCAGCCCAATGCCAACCTTGTGACAGGTACATGGATAGGAATGTTTCAGAGGGATGTGTGGCAATGCAGGCAAATGGGAGAAGCTGAGATGGGGCATCTTAGTTGGCATGAGCGAGTTGGGCTGATGGACCTGTTTCTGTGCAGAAGGACTCTGAGTCTATAACCACCCAGGTCAAACTGACTATCAATAAGAAATGTTGGGAGATCAAATCCAAAAAATCTGATCCTGCAATTAGATTTGAATTTCTGCAAACTTCTGAATTTCTGAATTTTCTGATCACAAAACTTTGTTCAGTCCATTTAATGAGGTCATAAGTCATAAGTGATAGAAACAGAATTAGGCCATTCGGCCCATCAAGTCTACTCTGCCATTCAATCATGGCTGATCTATCTCTCCCTCCTAACCCCATTCTCCTGCCTTCTCCCCATAACCTCTGACACCTGCACTAATCTTCAAACACTCAATCTCCCCCATAGCAACTCCCACCCCTGCAAACTCCCTCCCCATGTTTCCATTCATACATTAATATTGAGGTTATGAGCAAACATCTACTCCTGGAAGAACTCAGTGGGTCAGGCAGAATCCCTGGAGGACGGGACCTTTCTTCAGACTGAGGAAGGGTCCCCAATCTGAAACGTGGTCTGTTCATTTCCCTCTGTGGAATCTGCCTGACCTTTTTTCATTTAGTTTAGAGATACAGCACGCAAACAGGCCTTTCTGTCCTCCGAGACCGTGTTGACCAGTGATCCCCACACACTGACACTATCCTACACACAATAGGGCCAATTTTACATCTATACCAAGCCAATTTGCCAACAAACCTGCACGTCTTTGGAGTGTGGGAGAAAACCGAAGATCTTGGAGTAAACCCACGCCGTCACGGGGAGAACGTACAAACTCTGTAGAGACAGCACCCGTAGTCAAGATCGAACCGGGGTCTCTGGCGCTGTGAGTCAGCAACTCCACGTCGCGCCATCATCCGCCATCATACCATTTTAACCTCTGGCATTGAGTTTTTTGCTCAATATTCCAGCACCCGCAGTCTCTTATGTGTCAATACTGATGTCATAATTTATATTGTTGAATTATGAACAAGAAGTTGGTTTTTTTTTGCAGAGAACACTTCTTATTTTTAGTAGCTGACATTATCTTTTGGGCACATGAGATTGTGTCATTATTCATACAGTCTACCACACTTTGAAAATCATTACTTTTAAGCCGACCTGAAAGTTGGTTGGCAATGTTGTCTGAATGAAATTGGCTTTAAATCATTTTTGAACAAGCGGGTCAAGAAGCAAGGATAGTCATTTCTCCAATTCTAAATTCAATTTCAAATCAATATTTTCACAAAATATAAAAGAACACGATACATTGTCTTGTGATTTTTTTTAACCTGAGGGAATAATCTCTGTACCAACGTGTTCTTAAATCTTGAACTTTTCAGTCATTGCTGAACAATAAGATTCTGCTGTCCTCAGGGCTAATTATCACCTAATTATACCATCCTTTCATACACTTGAAACATTTGAAGTGCATTAAGCAGTTGCATAATTGAATGTGTTCCACAGTTCCTTTGTCATAGAGTCATAGTCAGAGTGATGCAGTGTGGAAACAGATCCTTCGGCCCAACTTGCCCACACCGGCCAACATGTCCCATCTACACTAGTCCCACCTGCCCGCGTTTGGGCCATATCCCTCCAAACCTGTCCTATCCATTGTATGTCAAATTGCAGAGCTGTGGTCCATTTGCAACAGAAAGGATTCAGAAAATACTTGAAAAAATATTTTTCAAGCATTATATGTTCTCGGAAGCGTTAAAGCACCCAGATGAATAATTGATGAAGTACTAAGTGTTCCTTGGAGATACAAGGAACTGCAGATGCTGGAATCTTGAGTTAAAAACACAAAGTGCTGGAAGAACTCAGCGGGTCAGGCAGCATCTGTGGAGGGAATGAACAGGTGACCTTTCGGGTCGGGACCTTTCTTCACACTCCCCCTGTAAAGTGAAAGGGGAAAGTCTGAAGAAGTGTCCCGACCCGAAAAGCCGCTTATCCATTCCCTTTATAAATGCTGCCTGACCTGATGAGTTACTCCGGCACTTTGTATTTTGAAACACAATTTGCTTCTCCAGAAAGTTCAGGCAATAAGCAGCTCATAATCTTGTGCAGTCCACCATGTGACTTTAACATTTTAATTTTCAAAGAAAATATTCAACCATTTTATTTTTTTGCAAATGCAATTGACAATCCTCAATGACAATCAGTACGGAAGCACCTCAAGGCTCTGCGCTCACCCCCCTGCCCTACTCACTCTATACCCATGACAGTGTAGCCGGACACAGTGCCAACTCCTTCTTCAAGTTTGCCAACGCCACCCCCGTTGTTGGACGAATTAGAGATGGTGACGAGTCAGAGTATAGAAGTGAGATCGACCGATTGACCAATTGGTGCCAGCACAACAACCTGGCTCTCAATATCTGTAAGACCAATGAACTGATTGTGGACTTTGGAAGAGGAAGGATGAGGACCCACAATACTGTTTATATCAACGGGACGATTGTGGAGAGAGTCAAAAACTTCAAATTCCTGGGAGTGCATACTTCCGAAGATCTTTCCCGGACCCAGCACACTGATGCAATTATATAGAAAGCAAATCAACGCCTCTACTTCCTGAGAAGATTACAATGATTTGGTAAGTCAGGGAGGATTCTCTTGAATTTCTACAGGTGTACAATAGAGAGCATATTGACTGGTTGCATCGCGGTCTGGTTCGGCAACTTGAACGCCCAGGAGCGAAGAAGACTGCAAGAAGTTGTGAACACTGCCCAGTCCATCATGGGTACTGACCTCCCCACCATCGAAGGGATTTAAAGGAGTCGCTGCCTCAAAAAGGCAGCCAGCATCATCAGAGACCCATACCATCCTGGCCACACACTCATTCTACCCCTGCCATCGGGAAGAAAGTACAGGAGCCTGAAAACTGTAACGTCCAGGTTCAGGAACAGCTTCTTCCCTACAGCCATTCAGCTATTAAACACTACAACCTCAAATAAGCTCTGAACTACATAACCTATTATTGCACTAGTATTGATTGTTATTTTTGTGTGTGCCTATGTGTGCACACATACAGTATATATATATATGTATCATCTATATATATAATATATATAGATCATCTATATATATATGTATGTATTTGTATGTGTGTGTATATATACACACTGAACTTTTTTTTCTCTATAATAATATAATAATAATTATATTATTTACAATGTACTATGTTTACATATTCTGTTGTGCTGCTGGAAGTAAGAATTTCATTGTTCTATCTGGGATATTTCACAATCAAACACTCTTGACTCTTGGAATGTTTTTGATAGGACATTCCAAGGGTCTGTTTCCACAGCGTATCTCAAAACAAAACTAAAGTTCCCCAGCAATTCTGTGCATTGTTTTTCCTGAATTTCCAGTCAAAGGTTTGGACATTGAAAGATTCTGTGAATTCAGCAGTGGTGCAGCAAATGTTTCCTTGGCCTCACTTTACTAATTAATGGAAACGTTTTCCTCCCAGGCAAATAGAAACATCCAATGATTTATCTTTGGCTCTTGAAGTACCTCACAACTTGTCAGATTTTAGTGAAAGAGATTGTGGTGAAGGGAACCCATTTTCCCCTTGCCTCAGCGCAACTGAAATATCCAAGAAGAGCAATTGAGTGGAACATGGTAATGGCGAAGTCTAAAAGCATTAGAAAGTATTTAATCTCCCATCATTCCATGCACTGAAGGCCGACGAGGTCCCTTTTGCAGGCAAGCTGTCAGCATTCACCGTCATTGACTCTAACTTTGGGACTTCTGAACATGTGCTCAAGAACGTGGATACCCAGCCCGAAGTATCATCACAGCACAACACACAGGCAGTGAATGTTCCACTTGCCACGGAACGCCACACCGCGTCCAAGGTGGCACAAGTGGAGTCTCTCCTTAAAGTGAATGAAAAGCAGCTGCTGCAAGGCCTTCTGGGAGAAGTTTAATGGCAAAGTCCCTGAAAAACTATTTAAACTAATTTTTAAACTTAATCGAGAGTATTGTTTGATTTTTTTTTAAAGCATCTTTGATTTTTTTAAACCATTTTAAAAGCTTTAATTTAGTTAAGTTTAGAGATACAGCATGGAAACAGGCATGGAGTCCACGCCGACCAGCGATCCCTGTCACTTGAACTATCCTACACACACCAGGTTACACACAATTTACCATCTTTATCGAAGTCAATTAACCTACGTCTTTGGAATGTGGAAGGAAACCAGAGCACCCAGAGAAAACCCACGAGGTCACAGGGAGAATGTACAATCTCTGTACAGACATCACCCGTAGTCAGGATCGAACCCAGGTCTCTGGCGCTGTAAGGCAGAACTGTGACGCTGTGCCGCCCTCAAGTCAGAAATAGTTTTTTTTAAATTTGCTGCCTAGGGACATGATTTAATTAGCTGTCACATCATCATAAAAAGAGACACAAAGCGCTGGAGTAACTAAACAGGTCAGGCAGCATCTCTGAAGAATATGGATAGGTGACGTTTCGAGTCAGGAGCCTGCTGCAGTCTGAAGAAGGGTCCCGACCTGAAATGCTGCCACTTCATGCTTAGTGCCATCCAACATTGCCAAAAGTAAACTGTTGATCCCATACCTGATCATCATTTGGGGAAATGTCTTTGTGCAAATTGATTACTCCAATTTCTGCATTCCAATATTAATGGTAGTACAAAGATAAGTACATTTACTGTTAAAGGATATGTGGCACTCTGAAAGGGTGTATATATTAAAGTTCTTTCTCCTGTTATAATTCTTACGAGGTCCTGGATCAGTAAATTATGCAATTATTTTTGGAAAACCTTTGCTACAACACAAGGGCAAGTGACTAATGTTCAAAATCTGGTGGGAATGTTGGCAGATAACAGCTTCTGGATCACAAAGGTCATCGTGGGATTCATCCGGAACTGAATTCAAAGCAAACAAGTTTTCTGAATAAGGGTTCCAACCCAAAACGTCATTTTCCCCAGAGATGCTGCCTGACCCTCTGAGTTACTCCAGCACTTTGTGTCTATCTTCGGTATAAACCAGCATTTGCAGTTCCTTCCTGCAGAAGTTTAGACTTTACTTTAGGCTTTAGAGATGCAGCGTGGAAGCAGGCCCTTCGTTCCATCCGAGCCCGCTTTGACCAGCGATCGCTCATTAGCACTATCCTACACACGAGGGACAATTTTACAACTTACCAAAGCCAATTCTCCTACAAACCTGCACATCTTTGGAGCGTGGGAGGAAACCGGAACACCCGGAGAAAACCCACTCGGAGAACGTACAAATTCCCTACAGATAGCACCCACAGTCAAGATCAAACCCAGGTCTCTGGTGCTGTTAGGCAGCAGCTTTACCGCTGCACCAGTGTGCCACCCTTAAATTAAAATGTGCAAGATGGGAAGCGGAATATCAATGACTTATTTAATTGCTTGTATTAAAGTTAAGATATTGAAAGCATTGATGAAAATTCACACCCATCTTCATGTCCATATCTGAGATGGTGCTGTGCATAAATGATAGCAATACACGTAACCATAGTTTTGATATTTTCATGCATATTCCTGGCAATTTTTTTGTGCTCCTTTTTTCTCGTGGACTTGGTGCGGAGAGTTAGAACTTAATGAGAAAGTGATTGATAACATAAAAGTGCATGGTACTTCAATATCCATGGGAGGAGTGGTGGTGGTGGGGGAGGGGGGGTAATTGCTGTTTGTGGAATCCACTATTGCAACAAATAATACACTGGCCATGTTTCACAGAGGCAATATGCATACATGCAATAATTACACTCTAAAGACCAGTTCTTCTTAGTTTTAGTTTTTAGTTTTAGAAATACAGCACAGAAACATGGCCCTTCGGCCCACCGGGTCTGCGCCAATCAGCGATCCCTGTACATTAGTATTATCCTACACACCAGGCACAATTTAGAATTTTTACCGAAGCCAATTAACCTACAAACCTGTACGTCTTTGGAGTGCGAGAGGAAACCGGAGCACCCGGAGACAACCCCCGCGGTCACGGGAAGAACGTACAAAAACTCTGTACGGACAGCGCCCGTGGTCAGGATCGAACCCGGGTCTCGGGCGCTGTAAGGTAGCAGCTCTACCGCTGCGCCACCTTCTATAATGAAGAGGATATTTCTGAAAGGATCAATGGCCAAGAATCTCTTTGCAAACATTTTAAAATATTAGTTTGTCCATTAATGTGTAATAACTCCATAATTTTCAGTAACGTTTTCAATTGAACTAACAGTGCAAGATGAAGAAAGTAATTTAAATGCAGCTGCTCTGTTAAATTTCTATGGATTGTTTTTTCATTAGTCCTGCTGTTAGAGAGATGTGAGGTGGGAGGGTAAAGGGGGAAGAGAAAGCTCACAAATTAAGGAGCAATCTGTATTTAAATCAAATGATGTACATTTGGGAATAGTCATCAATATGTACAAAGTAGAATTTTATAACCTCATCATTAATATGTCTCTTTCATTTATTCCATATTTATATCTTAAATAGCCTAGACAGGTTGACAGTCAAATTCTTTTTAATATTTAAAATGCCAAGATCCAATTAATTTTACCATAGATCTAACTATTTTTATCTTACCTCTGTCAAGCTGTTCAGAGGAATGTTTGAATAAGGGCTGACAATTACCGTGTTGTCACTTTTGTCCAGGAAAGATTATTTTCAAGATTGAATGTAAATGCTGTCTTGTTTAAGATGGGCAAATGTTTGACATATCTACTAATGAAAATTTATTTATTTGGCTTAGCATATGTGGAAATCAAAACAGAGGAGTCAGACACATACTGCGCAGAATTTGTAAAGTTTAGTTGAGTTTAGTTTAGAGATACAGCATAGAAACAGGCTCTTTGGCCCATCGAGTTCACACCGACCATCGTTCACCCATTCACATGTTCTATGTTATTCTCAATTCAATCCCAACACACGAGGGCCAATTTATAGAAGCCACAATTCATCTGTAAACCTGCCTGCCTTTGGAAAGAAAGACAGACAGACAAATAGTTAGAGCAATAGAAACAGGTCCTTTGACCCAATGAGTCCACGCCAACCATTGATCATCCAATCTATGTAATCTCACTTTCGCATCTACACGCCCTTCACATTAGAGGCAATTTACAGCAGCCATTTACTTACAACCCCGTAGAAGTGTAGGAACAAAGAACTGCAGTTGCTGGTTTAGACAAAATGACCCAAAGTGCTGGAGTACCTCTTCAGGTCAAGCAGCATCAGTAGAGAACATGGATACAACATTCTGGGTCAGAACCCTTACCCAGTCTGTCTTACTTACAACCCTGCATACCTTTGGGATGTGGGAGGAAACCGGAGTATCTGGAGAAACCCCACCCACACGAAGAACATGCAAACTCCACACAGACAGCAACCGAGATCAGGATCGAACCCTGGTCTCTGGCGCTGCAAGGCAGCAGCTCTACTGCTGCTCCATCATGTGCCACCCTTATGATGAAGGCCTACATTTCTTCAGCAAGCCCAAGATGCCAAAATCATGCTGAAGTTAACCTACTCCAAAGATTACTCTACAAAACATCTTAACTAATTTAACTTATGTCCATTTATGAAGTAATGTAATTCTCTGCTTGTATGGATTCAAATGAGTTTGATGGTGCAAAAATCATAAGCAAATTTGGAATTAAAGAAAAATCCCATCCACGTACCATTAAAAATAATAGGAGATTTGGTGGTCAAATCAGTGCCATTTGAGTTGAGTTGTGTTTAGTTTATTGTCACTACTACCAAGGTACAGAGAAAAGCTTTTGTTGCGTGCTAACCAGTCAGCAGAAAGACAATAGATGATTACAATCGAGCCATTTACAGTGTACAGATACATGATGATGGAATAATGTGAATAGCGCTTCGTGCAAGATAAAGCCAGTAAAGTCCAATCAAAGATTGTCCGAGGGTCTCCAATGAGGGAAATAGCAGCTCAGGGCATCTCTCCAGTTGTGGTAGGATGATTCAGTTCATTGTTTTTCAATTACAGCCGTTTTGTAAAAATATCAGCAATTTTCGTAAAATACAGAATCCATTCTTTTTTATTACAATTCAGGAGACCAGTATATATCCAATTTTTTTTCTTTCTTCATATTAACATTGTTTTATAATGAGACCAGCTCTTCACATCCCATTATATCCTCGAGCCTGAAAACTGACCATGCAAAGTTTGGATGAAAAATAGACCATATTTGTGGAAAATAGTGTGATGATCAAGACCTCAAACCCAGCACAAAGCTCACGGTCCACCAGTCAGTGGTAATCACTGTTCTCCTGCAGTCCTCTAAAATTATGAACCATACACAAAAGATATTTTAAAGTGCTGGAGAGATATCATTAATGTTTACCCTCCTGCTACTTTCTTCCCTCTGGCTTCACAATCCACAACCCTTTGAGCTAGAGTGGTCAAACCTTCTCTTCTTATCTCTGGCCTTTGTTCCAACCATCTGCTTATCAACCCCCCTCCCCCCTCCCATGTCGACCTATTGCCTGTCACACATTGCCCTGCCTCTCCCCCGTTACGAGCATTCTTCTCCGCACTACAATCAGCCTGAAGAAACATAGAAAATAGGTGCAGGAGTAGGCCATTCGGCCCTTCGAGCCAGCACCGCCATTGAATATGATCATGGCTGATCATCCAGAATCAGTTCCCAATTGCTGCTTTCTCCCCATATCCCTTGATTCCTTTAGCCCTAAGAGCTCTATTTAACTCTCTCAAGAAAACATCCAGTGAATTGGCCTCCACTGCCTTCTGTGGCAGAGAATTGCACAGATTCACAACTCTCTGAGTGAAAAAGAAGGGTCTCCTTACTTCTACTTCCTGGTCTCCGGGGGCGGGCGGGTGAGGAGCCTCGGACCCGCTCTCGGTGGGCTGGCCTGGATCGGCGGCAGGCTACCTGTCGGGGTTTGGCTACCTGTTGGCAACTGGCCGCGCGGCACTCCGAGAGCTCCCGCCGCACGTGGCCCTGTGTCCGCCATCGTCTCCAGCGGCTCCTCAGGTCTTCGGGGATGAGCAGGGCCGGGTTCAACAGCGGCTCCGCTCGACAGGCCGCAGCCAGTCGGTCTAATGGCGTCTGGCCACGCAGTCCGCTGGTGTAATCAGATGAAAGATGAGCTTGGAGAATGAGTCCACCCCCACCAACCCAACACCTTCAGCTGCCCACAGGTAGTTAAATCTACCACACCCCTTGGCCCAGTTGCATCACATAAGTTCATACAGTACATGATAGGAGCAGAATTAAGCAACTTGACCCATCAAGTCTACTCCGCCATTCAATCATGGCTGATCTATCTCTCCTTCCTAACCCCATTCTCCTGCCTTCTCCCCATAACCCCTGACACCCGTACTAATCAAGAATCTGTCTATCTCTGCCTTTAAAAATATCCATTGAATTGGCCTCCACAAATCTAGATCGCATGTTATTTTATCCAATATGTTTGTTTTCATTGTTTTGCAATGGTTTTTTTCCACAGATTTAGTTCGTAAGTTCATAGGTTACAGGAGCAGAAACAGGTCATTCGACCCATTAAGTCTACTCCGCCATTCAATCATGGCTGATCGATCTCTCCCTCCCATCCCCACCCCCCTGCCTTCTCCCCACAACCCCTGGCATGGTCCAATGCCGGGGGAAATCAGGGGCATGAAATCCGAGGAGATCTCGCATTTTCGGTCTCTGCTGCTTTACTGCTACATTTGACAAACATTGATTCTTCAAGGTCAGTGTGGAAGAAAACCAATCTTATGCTGAGATGTTTTAAACAAATGCTTGCTGCGAATGAATTGAAGAAACAGGAGGTGTGAGGCTCATATTTTTTTAACACAATCACAAGAAAATTATAGAGGGTTGCAGATGTAGCCCAGTCCATCGCACAGTCTATCGCCCACCAATAGTCAATAGTCAATAGTCAATTTATTTGTCACATACACATAAATGTACAGTGAAATGAAAGATTACCCACAGTTCAACAATAAGACCAATAGAAATAAGCAATAAAAATAAGCAATAACACCCACAAGCATAAACCAACAACAAAAAGAAACATCCATCACAGTGAGTCTCCTCCAGTCACCTCCTCACTGTGATGGAAGGCCAGAATGTCTTTTCTCTTCCCCTGCCGTCTTCTCCCGCGGTCAGGCTGTTGAACTTGCCACGTCGGGGCGGTCGGGGCTCCCGACATTGAAGCCCTCACCGGGCAGAGAAAATCCCGCGGCCTATTCCAGGCCGTGAAAGGTCCGCGGCGGGCCGACCCAAGCCCCGCGATTCGGGGCGGGCGAAGATGCTGCTGCCGACAGAGCTCCCGATGTCGGCTCCATCCACATTTCACACTGCCTTATAAAAGCAACACAGCATAATCAAGATGCTGGAGTAACTCAGCAGGTCAGGCAGCATCTCTGGAGAGAAGGAATGGGTGACGTTTCGGGTGGAGACCCTTCTTCAGACCCAAAACGTCACCCATTCCTTCTCTCCAAAGATGCTGCCTGACCTGCTGAGTTACTCCAGCATTTTGTGAAATAAATACCTTCGATTTGTACCAGCACCTGCAGTTATTTTCTTACACAACATAATCAAAGACTTGTCCCACCCCGCTTATTCCTCTTTCATCCTATTCCCGTCTGAGAGAGGGTATAGAAGGTAGAGAATCTTGAAAGCACGCACCATCGGGCTCAGGGACAGCTTCTTCCCCTCTGTTATCAGGCTTCTGAACGGACCTTCGATAATCGAGTGCACTGCCCGATTCATCTCTGCCCCATTGCGGATATTGGACTTTGTCTATAGGACTGATGTGCTACACTGCTGAGAACCATAATCTGCACTCCGTATCTTCCCTTTGCTCTATCTATTATACTTGAGTTTGACTTGAATGTGTTATCTGATCCGATTGGATAGCATGCAAAACTCAGCTTGTGACTGTGCCTCACTCAGTACATGTGACAATAATGAACCTAAATTCAATGTAAATGTAAACCAATGATGAGTGGAAAACTTTATTTTTCTGCATTTAAAAAAGTCCTACATTCATTACGCTGTCATGGTAAGGACATGATGACATCAGTTTTCCAGCACAGCTAATAGCAACCAATTTGTCTAATTACCATTAATTCAAAGTATGTACATTACCTGGGTCACAAGTAAAGAAAGGCTATAGAAAAAAACCCCATAGAAAATAGGTGCTGGAGGAGGCCATTCGGCCCTTCGAGCCAGCACCACCATTCATTTTGATCATGGCTGATCGTCCCCAATTAATAATAATCCGTGCCTGCATTCTCCCCATATCCCTTGATTTCACTAGCTATTTACGATATACATTAATGACTTAGACGAAGGGATTAAAAGTACCATTAGCAAATTTGCAGATGATACTAAGTTGGGGGGTAGTGTGAATTGTGAGGAAGATGCAATAAGGCTGCAGGGTGACCTGGACAGGTTGTGTGAGTGGGCGGATACATGGCAGATGCAGTTTAATGTAGATAAGTGTGAGGTTATTCACTTTGGAAGTAAGAATAGAAAGGCAGATTATTATCTGAATGGTGTCAAGTTAGGAGGAGGGGGAGTTCAACGAGATCTGGGTGTCCTAGTGCATCAGTCAATGAAAGGAAGCATGCAGGTTCAGCAGGCAGTGAAGAAAGCCAATGGAATGTTGGCCTTCGTAACAAGAGGAGTTGAGTATAGGAGCAAAGAGGTCCTTCTACAGTTGTACCGGGCCCTGGTGAGACCGCACCTGGAGTACTGTGTGCAGTTTTGGTCTCCAAATTTGAGGAAGGATATTCTTGCTATGGAGGGCGTGCAGCGTAGGTTCACTAGATT
The DNA here is from genome assembly GCF_053455715.1 of Rhinoraja longicauda. Taxonomy (NCBI): domain Eukaryota; kingdom Metazoa; phylum Chordata; class Chondrichthyes; order Rajiformes; family Arhynchobatidae; genus Rhinoraja; species Rhinoraja longicauda. The sequence continues at coordinate 29,266,430 of NC_135974.1, read as the reverse complement.
AATTCCCGGAATGGCGGGACTGTCGTATGTTGAAAGGCTGGAGCGATTGGGCTTGTATACACTGGAATTTAGAAGGATGAGGGGGGATCTTATTGAAACATATAAGATAATTAGGGGATTGGACACATTAGAGGCAGATAACATGTTCCCAATGTTGGGGGAGTCCAGAACAAGGGGCCACAGTTTGAGAATAAGGGGTAGGCCATTTAGAACGGAGATGAGGAAGAACTTTTTCAGTCAGAGGGTGGTGAAGGTGTGGAATTCTCTGCCTCAGAAGGCAGTGGAGGCCAGTTCGTTGGATGCTTTCAAGAGAGAGCTGGATAGAGCTCTTAAGGATAGCGGAGTGAGGGGGTATGGGGAGAAGGCAGGAACGGGGTACTGATTGATAGTGATCAGCCATGATCGCATTGAATGGCGGTGCTGGCTCGAAGGGCTGAATGGCCTACTCCTGCACCTATTGTCTATTGTCTATTGTCACTAGCCCCTAGAGCTCTATCTAACTCTCTCTTAAATCCATCCAGTGATTTGGCTTCCACTGCCCTCTGTGGCAGAGAATTCCACAAATTCACAACTCTCTGGGTGAAAAAGATTTTTCTCACCTCAGTTTTAAATGGCCTCCCCTTTATTCTACGGCTGTGTGATTTATCACAATTAATCTCGCACTTCGCCATTTGTGGTGCTGGATTCCAGAGTAGCTGAACCAAGCAGCCAAGATAACCAGCAATGAAATGTTGAAACAGGAAACATATGCGGCGCAAAAGAATTGTTCGGTGAAATGAAATGAGAAAATATCAGTCAAAAAATATAAACAGCTTCACGCAAAAATAGCTCATTTTTTGTTGCTCTTGAGGAGATGGTGGTGAGCTGTCTTCCAAAAAAACGCTACAGTTCTTGTGAGAAACATGCTCCCATGGCAACCCTTTCATGGGCAGTTCCAGTGTTAGGTCCAGTGATGATGAAAAAAGACTGATATATTTTCCAAGTCAGACTGGTCAGTAGAACGCAGGGGAATTTGCAGATTGTGACACCATTAGGAAGAGCCTGTCCAAAGGTGACAACAATGTCTCCCTCACCCCCCCCTCTCACCTGTACCCACCTATAATTCTCCAGGCTATGTCCTCCCCCTCCTCCATTCTAGTTTTCTCCCACCCCCCACCCTTCACCATCTCAATCAGTCTCCCTGTGACCTCGTGGGTTTTCTCCGGGTGCTCCGGCTTCCTCCCACACTCCAAAGACGTGCAGGTTTTGTAGGATAATTGGCTTGGTACAATTGTAAATTGTCACTAGTGTGTAGGATAGTGTAAGTGTGCGGGGAATGCTGGTTGGCGCAGACTCGGTGGGTCGAAGGGACTGTTTCTGCGCTGTATCTCTAACCTGAAAACTAAACTAAACTGTGGTACTAAAGGAAAAAACACGTTATTTCAAAAACCTATGAATCAAACATGCTTCTAACCCGAGGCACCAGTACAGTGATTTAGTGCTAGTACATGGAACTCATCTACATGATGGTTGGATCAGGAAGGATGTGCAATGTAATAGAAAAAAATTGATTAATTTGCAAAACCTAATGTGGTGTTGTTATAAACAATTCCCAAGATTCCAGCACTGCAATACAGCATTCTCATTTGTTACAGATAATATACTTAATTGAATAGAAATAAATCACCCAGAAATAATTTCAAGCAATATCCACTCTGGGTAAAATCAATGTTCAATCACACAATGCTTAAAAACCTGCTCTGAAGTTTATTTGCTTCAGCTTTGCTTCCAAATTGGAACTGTTCCATGAGAAACAGTTTAATGCTGTGGAGGGAAACTAGGTGAGAATAGTTCCTTGAATGGAATATTTCATCAACTGCGAGTGAAAAAAAACTATTTTCAGGAGTAATTAAAATGTTGTAAGAATTAATTCATCTCTAATAGTTTTGTTTAGTTTAGTTTAGAGATACAACGCGGAAACAGGCCCTTCGACCCACCAAGTCCGCGGCGACCAGCGATCCCCACACATTAACACTATCCTACACACACAAGGGACAATTATTACACATACACCAGGCCAATTAACCTACCATCCGGTACGTCTTTGGAGTGTGGGAGGAAACCAAAGATCTCGGAGAAAACCCACGCAGGTCACGGGGGGAATGTCCAAACTACGTACAGACAGCACCCGTAGTCGGGATCGAACCCGGGTCTCCGGCGCTGCAAGCGCTGTAGGGCAGCAACTCTACCGCTCGCCACCGTGCCGCTTGGTGCCGCACAGTCGAGGTCCCCTTACCCAGAAAATGATGAGCCCAATTAACACAAGCCTACGTATCTTGCATTTGTTCTCACTCAACTTAGAAAGATATGACATTATTTATTATACATGAAATAAACGATTGAATTTTATGTTCTAAAAATAGTTGAGACACAAGTTAACCATTTTTCCTTCAATGTTTCACATTCAAGATAAAAGTTCATGTTCATGTTATAGGAGCAGATTTCGGCCCATCATGTCTACTCCGCCATGCAATCAAGGCTGATCTATCTTTCCCTCTCAACCCCATCCTCCTGCCTTCTCCCCATAATCCCTGACACCTGTCCTAATCAAGAATATATCAATCTCCGCCTTAAAAACCTCCTTTGATTTAGCTTCCACAACCTTCTGTGGCAATGAATTCCACAGATTCACCACTGACTAACTGAATTCCTTATCATCTCATTTCTAAAGGTACGTCCTCTTATTGTGAGGTTGTACCCTCTGGTTCTAGACTCTCCCACCAATGGAAACATCCTCTCCACATCCACTGTCTTCCAGACCTTTCACTATTCGGTAATTTTCCAAATAAAAAGCCACGTATAATTTGAATGTCTAGTAAAAGGGAGCTTCAGTCTCGTAAGTATGGAAAATAAACATGCTCAATCATCTCTCACCTCACATCGCTGTTCTTCTGAACAATGGTTGAGGACTGATCCTCTAAATCCAAACCCATTAACTCAGGAGTTCCTAGGGGCTTTGTTTCTGCGCAATGTCTTTACTTATTGTCCAATTCTAATCAATTTGGTGCTGTTGATTACATTGCACATTCATTAAGCTTCTTCAGAATGCATGGCCTCTCAGCTAACAATCTTCACTTGTTCACGATGTATTACACATGGATCCCTTCTATGTCTTCAACAGCTGCGGGAATCTTATTTGCTGTGCTTCAAGTACACCCTTCATTTATCACACGACCAAATGACAACACTTAATTGTTTGTGCTGATGCTTCATCATTAAGTTTCAGGATTCCTTTGGCATCAGTTGAACTCTCACTTCATCAACATTACTAACGCTGCACCCAAGAAGCTTCATTTCCGTTCACAATCACAATCACAATCACAATAAAGCTTTATTAGCCAGGTATGTTTTGCAACATACGAGGAACTTCATTTGCCGTACAGTCATGACAGTAAAAAGCAACAGGACACACACAATACATTGTAACATGAACATCCACCACAGTGACTCCTCCACATTCTTCACTGTGATAGAAGGTAAAAAAACAGTTCAATCTCTCCCTTCTTTGTCCTCCAGCGGTCGGGGGCTCTAACTTTCCGTTGACGGGATGATCTTGACTCGCGTAGCCGGCGGCGAGCCTTCCTCGTCGGGGCGATCAAGCTCCTTCATCGGGGGAGGGATCTCAGTTACCCCGCGACGGCGATCTACTCCTGGTCGGGACCAGTCGAACCTCGTGCAGCTTTTGGAGCTCCCGACCGGTCTCAACCCGAGACTGCGAGCTCCTGATGTTAAAGTCCGCAGGCTGCATTGGAGCGTCGATCCTAGGCAAGGGATCGCAAGCTCAGATGATAAGCCCACGCCCCCGCGGGGACTCAAGGTCAGTCCCAGGCAAGACCTCCAGCTTCGTGATGTTAGGCCGCAGAGCGACCAGAGATACGATCGGGAAAACAATTGCATCTCCGGCAAGGTAAGAGATTGAAAAAAGGTTTCCCCCGACCCCCTCTCCCAACCCCTACATAAAACAAACCAGAGAACATTTACACAAACTTTTAAAACTTACCAAAAATAACAATAAGAGTTTGAAAAGGACAGATAGACTGTAGGCGAGGCTGCCATCGTGCGGCGCCTCCAGGTGGTCTTCATGACAAACAATTCCTCAACGATTCTTAACATGTCTTCTGGTTCACACTAATTGAAGCTTTGAGTATTTCACTCTCCCTCTTTCTCTGGTATGATTCCACTGCCCCACTCCAGACCTCCCAACATTTGATTTTACAAATTCAGAATTTTGATGTCCAAAATTGAGAATTTTACATCAAAATTCATAATATGGCGCGTAATGCAACTTTTCAGTAAAAAAAAAGTATGCACGCCAAATGTACGTATGTACGCGTTTTTCTACATGTACGATGTCAGGCCTATCATGAGTATATTCTACTATTATAGAAAGGTTATTGAACAGAAATACTTTTTACAACAAAGAAAAAATTGTTTTGCTTTGTTCTTTCTATTTTGCTTTTTCCTTACACATCCCAATTCTCTTGGTATTGAATAAAAGAATAAAGGTCATAAAATGTATGACTAAGTTATGAAGAAAGAGTTTCATTTAAAAAACTGCACATACCTAATTTAATTGAAGACATACTTGCTCCAGTGGTCTTCAACAGCAAATCACAATGGCCCATGTTCCCCCCAACCCTACTCCCCCCAACCCTACTCCCCTCAACCCTACTCCCCCCCACCCCCCTCTCCTCACCCACCCCCCCCAAATCCACTCCCCCACCCCTCCTCCCCCAATCCCCTCCCACCCCCACTCTCCCCCTCCCTTCCTCCACCCCCCGACCCCCACTCCCTCCTCCCACTCCACTGCCCCACTGGCCCCCTCCCCCGCACCCTAACCCCCTCCCCCTCTCAACATCAACGAGCCTCACGCTCCGCAGCGAGGCGAGGCCAGCGACCAGGGGCGAGGCGAGGCGAGGCCAGCGGCTAGAGGCGTGGTGAGGCCGGGCCAGCAACAAGGCGAGGCGAGCGGCGAGGCGAGGCGAGACCAGCGGCGAGGCGAGACGAGTAGAGCGGCGAGGCGAGACCAGCGGTGAGGTGAGGCGAGGCGAGTAGAGCGGCGAAGCGAGACCAGCGGCGAGGCGAGGTGATTACAGCGGTGAGGCCAGGCCAGGCCAGTGGCGAGGCGAATACAGCGGCAAGGTGAAGCGAGGCTAGCGGCAAGGCCGGGCTAGCGGCAAGGCGAGGTGAGTACAGCGGCGAGGCGAGGCCAGGTTAGCGACGAGGCGAGTACAGCGGCGAGGCCGAGCCAGCGGTGGGGCGGAGCGAGTGGCGGGGCGAGTACAGCGGCGAGGCCGAGCCAGCGGTGGGGCGGAGCGAGTGGCGGGGCGAGTACAGCGGCGAGGCCGAGCCAGCGGTGGGGCGGAGCGAGTGGCGGGGCGAGTACAGCGGCGAGGCCGAGCCAGCGGTGGGGCGGAGCGAGTGGCGGGGCGAGTACAGCGGCGAGGCGAGTACAGTGGCGAGGCCGAGCCAGCGGTGGGGCGGAGCGAGTGGCGGGGCGAGTACAGCGGCGAGGCCGAGCCAGCGGTGGGGCGGAGCGAGTGGCGGGGCGAGTACAGCGGCGAGGCCGAGCCAGCGGTGGGGCGGAGCAAGTGGCGAGGCGAGTACAGCGGCGAGGCGAGTACAGCGGCGAGGCCGAGCCAGCGGTGGGGCGGAGCGAGTGGCGGGGCGAGTACAGCGGCGAGGCGAGTACAGTGGCGAGGCGGGAATAGCATCGAGGTGGGGCGAGTACAGTGGCGAGGCGAGTACAGTGGCGAGGCCGGGCCAGCGGCGGGGCGGAGTGAGCGGCGGGGGCAAGGCGAGGCGAGGCAAGCGGGGAGGCATGTGTTTTGTGGGAAAATGTGAGGCGAAATCGGAATGCGGGAAATGAAATAAGAAAGTGGAAACTTTCCGCCAAATTCGGAAGGGTCTGCCACTCCATCTTTCAGGACCAGATTCATCATTCCACAAGATAGACACAAAAAGCTGGAGTAACTCAGCGGGTCAGGCAGCATCTCTGGGAAAGAGGAATAGGTGACGTCTTTCGGGTTGAGACCCTTCTTCAGACTGAGAGTCAGGGGAGACGGAAACTAGAGGTATGAAAAGGTACCAAAAAAAGAAAGGTATGTAAAGCACAAATCAAAACCAGCAACAAGGAAAGGTGGAGCCCACAATGGTCCATTGTTGACCGTGGAAAAGGTGATAACGAGTGGATGCAAACAGTGAAACTAAGCAAGACGACAGTAAAACTAGTAGGACAATTCGGGTGAGGGAGGGACAGAGAGAGAGAGAGAGGATGCAAGGGTTACTTCAAGTTAAAGAAATCAATATTCATACCGCTGGGTTGTAAGCTGCCCAAGCGAAATATGAGGTGCTATTCCTCCAATTTGCATTTGGCCTCACTCGAACAGTGGTGGAGGCCGAGGTCAGAGAGGTCAGTATGGACACATCATTCCAGAATTCTCTACCAAAATAATTTTGTGAGTACCGTCGTGAAGGGCTACAGATGATCTAAAGGATGGCAATGCTCAAATCCAGAAAGATCAATCAATAAATAAAACTTACATTCAGCTGCAACATCAACATTCCACATATATTGTTATTGCCCAGAAGCTTTACTCAGTCAACCGCACGAACACTGTGGCTCGAACAGAAGTTCACACCATGGCTTCAATGGAACTGCATTTCAGTTGCGTAACACCATTCATAATGGAAAAACCTTGTGAGTTCAACGTAAATGATTTTTTTTTTTACTCCTTGACCGGCAGAGGATATATAGAAGTTAGCAAGAGTTATGTAGCTGCATGTGAACCACCAAGTTTTTTTAAATGATATAATCCAAGATGAAAATCGAAAACCTGAGAAACACAAAATAGATAGTGGTTCAATTTCAGAAGATTGGCTCTTATACATGTAGTCTTGTACTTGCATCTCAAACTGATTTCCACTTCAATAACTTGTCATTCATTGCAAATATTTTAAAGCGCCGGAGAGATATCATTATTGCTCACCCTCCCGATACTTTCTCCCCTCTGGCTTCACAATCCACAACTTTTACAACCTGTCTCGTCCCTTCTGTTCTTATCTCTGGCCTTTGCTCCATCTTCTTGATTTAAAAAATGCATTTATGCCCATAATTTAATACACCATGTTTTTGTTTTGGAGTTGAAGTAATCCAAAGTTCTTTGATACAGTCCATTGTTTTTGTGGGTGGGTGTATACAAATGAATAAAATGAAATTCTAACTTCACTATCGCAGCAATTAATCCAATGTAATTGTACAAAAAAGGTTGTAATATTGTGAGCAATTTTGGGCACGATATCTGAGGAAGGATGTGTTAGCTCTGGAGAGGGTCCAGAGGAGGTTTACAAGAATGATCCCAGGAATGAGTAGGTTAACCTATGATGAATGCTTGTGGGCACTGGGCCTGTACTTGCTGGAGTTTAGATGAATGATGGGGGTGGGGAGACTTAATTGAAACATACAGTATAGTGAAAGGCTTGGATAGAGTGGATGTGGAGAAGATATTTCCATGAGTGGGAGAGTCTAGGACTAGAGATCATAGCCTCCGAATTAAAGGGTGTTCTTTTAGGAAAAAGATGTGGAGAAATGTCTTTAGTCAGAGGGTGGTGAATCTGTTGAATTCTTTGCCGCAGAAAGCTGCGGAGGCTGTCAGTGGATATTTTCAAGGCAGAGATAGATAGATTCTTGATTAGTACAGGTGTCAGAGGTTAAGGGGAGAAGGCAGGAGAATGGGGGTAGGAGGCAGAGATAGGTCAGCCATGACTGAATGGCGGAGTAGACTTGATTGGCCAAATGACCTAATTCTACTCCTATCATTTATGACCTTATGTAAGTAGGGAACTTACATGTATTGAATGTCAACACTTAAAATAATGTCTCATGATGCAGATTCCTCAACACCTCTTGGTTCATGATACAGGTGAACGAGGTTGTACCCTTGTACTGTTCTCACACGTGGTTTAGTTTAGTTTATTTATTGTCACGTGTGAAAAGTTTTTGTTGCGTGCGAACCAGTCAACGGAAAGACAATCATGATTACAATCGAGCTATTCCCTGTGTACAGATACAAGATGAAGGGAATAACATGAATAACGTTCAGCGCAAGACAAAGTCCAGTAAAGTCCGATCAAAGATAGTCCAAGGATCTCCAATGAGGTAGGTCGGAGTTCAGGACTGGTCCATAGTTGTGGTAGGATGGTTCAGTTGCCTGATAACAGGATGCTACATCTGTGTTACAGAGTCATAGAGACATACAGTATGGAAATAGGTCATTTGACCCACACCGGCCAACATGTCCCATCTACACTAGACCCACCTGCCTGTGTTGGCCCATGTCCCTCTAAACCTGTCCTATCCAACTACCTGTCCAAATGTTTCTTTAGCGTTGTGATAGTACCTGTTACTTTGGTCGGGTCACTGAGTGCCTTGCCATTACTTCAAGGACCATATTTGACGGGCATGAATACCCCGTACAATCAGCTCCTTCTCAATTAATTGAAGCTCAATGAAGTTTATGCCTTTTGTTGCTTTTAAATGGGTTTCACAAAGCAGTAACATATATTCCTAGTGAAAGAAAAAATTGATTGATGTAAGTGGGTAGCGATCAAAAACGGTTCAATATCCCTTTGTTGTTCCTCAACGTTTCACATGTGCGTTTGTTTAGGTAATGGTTGGAGCTGTATCACTTGTAAAGGGACCAATTCTCCAACATTGCATCAAGGAAGATGTTACGATACGATACGATAGAACTTTATTTTTTATCCCAGGAGGGAAAAACACAAAATACATGAAACATGAAAATAAAGTGACGAGTGGTAAAGCTTTGGGGATGTGCAAAGATTGAGGGGGGGGGGGGTTGTCAGTCTCAGTCTCAGTCTCAGTCTCAGTCTCAGTCTCAGTCTCAGTCTCAGTCTCAGTCTACCCCACGACAGAAGGGGGAGGAGCTGTAAAATTTGATAGCCTCAGGGAAGAAGGACCTCCTGTCGCGTTCTGTGCTGCATCTTGGTGGAACCAGTCTGTTGCTGAAGGTGCTCCTCAGGTTGACCAGTGTGTCATGGAGGGGGTGAGCTGTATTGTCCAGGATGCTCCGCAGTTTGAGGAGCATCCTCCCCCTCCAAGACCACCTGCCAAGAATCCAACTCCGCCCCCAGGACGGAGGCAGCCTTCCTGATGAGTTTGTTGATCCGATTGGCGTCCGCGGCCTTCGCCCTGCACACGGCAGCGAAGAAGGAGCGGAGCCTTCTCAAAAAGTACAGGCGGCTCTGTCCCTTCTGGTACAGGGCCTCAGCGTTCCTGGACCAGTCCAGTTTACTGCCCAAGTACACTCCCAGGTATTCGTACTCCCTGGTAAACTGTACATCCACACCATTGATGGAGACAGGGGACAGGGATGTTTGTCTCCTCCTAAAGTCCACCACCAACTCATTAGTCTTGTCGGTGTTGAGCTGCAGGTGATTCAGCTCACACTACTCAACAAGAGAGTATTTGTTTCCCTTTTGTTCTAGCAGCTTTTGAAGGACACCAGTTGAAACATTCAAAAGAAACAATTATGACAAGATGACTTTTTAAGCATTGCAAATCATTGCAAATCACGGTGGCGCAGCAGTAGAGTTGCTGCCTTACACCGCCAGAGACATATTCTGAATCCTCAAGCTTGTATGTAGGGTGTTTGTTCGTTCTTCGTGTGACCTGAGTGGGTTTTCTCCTGGATCTCCAGTTTCCTTCCACACTCCAAAGACGTCCAAGTTTGTAGGTCAATTGGCTTGGTATAATTGTAAATTGTCCCTAGTCCCCAGGATGGCATTAGTGTGCAGGGATCACCGGTCGTCACGGACTCGGTGGGCAGAAGGGCCTGTTTCCGCGCTGCATCTCTAAACTAAACTAAATCTTTAAGTTGAGGTTTTGGAATCCCTTGTAAAGGTTGTGATACTTGGGTTCAGGAAAGAACGTTGTATCTGCAGTTATGACAATTTAATATCTGGCATGTAGCTGGTCAACCCCACCCTGGTCACCGAGTGCAAACAAATGATCTTGTGTCTAACTTGGAAACAATTCATTCCAATTTCATGTGTAGGAAAGAACTGCAGATGCTGGTTTAAATCGAATGTAGACACAACAGGAAGAAGGGTCTCGACCCAAAACATCACCCATCCCTTCTCTCCAGAGATGCTGCCTGTCCCGCTGAGTTACTCCAACAGTTTGTGTCTCCATTCCAATTTCATAATTGGCAAACAGTACATTTGGCGCTGGGCTCACGGGTGTATGAATACCATATGTTACCCTGCTGCTCCTCTTGAAAAGGGTGAACCACATTTGCTGGGCTCAGGTCAACAGGAGCCTCACTCGTGGTCAGCAAGGGTTTAAATACCCCAGTACAAGCGTCCCCAGCAATCTCTTCCCTTGCCTACCACACAGGCTGGGATAGATCCCATCTGGACCCGAGAGCTGATCATGTGGGAAGGAACTACAGATGCTGGTTTAAACCGAAGATAGGGACAAAAAGCTGGAGTAACTCAACGGGACAGGCAGCATCTCTGGAGAGAAGGAATGGGTAACGTTTCGGGTCGAGACCCTTTTTCAGGCTCAGTCTGAAGAAGGGTCTCGACCTGAAACACTACCCATTCCTTCTCTCCAGAGATGCTGCCTGTCCCGTTGAGTTACACCAGCTTTTTGTGTCTACTTGAGGGCTGATCCAACTTAACACCCTTTAAGGCATTGGCTTAACTAACTTCTGCTTAATTATTAATACTTGCATTAGACTTTCACCTTCATTAAGTTCTCCAACAATATATATATTTTTTAATCCTTAATACATCGAACATGGAACAGTACAGCACCGAAACAAGCCCTCTGGCCCACAATGTCTGTGGCCGAACATGATGCCAAGACCAACTCTTATCTGCCTGCACATAATGCATATCCCTCCATTCCCTGCGTATCATTGTGCCTGTCCAAAAGTCTCGCCAGTATGGTATCTGACTCCACCACTATCCAAGACAGAGCCTTCTAAGCACCCACAACCCTTTGTGTAAAAGATCTGCCCCACCCATCTCCTTTAAACGTGGCCCTTCTCATCTTAACGCTACACCCTCTAGTCCTGACTGTCTACCCAATCTATTCCTCTCATAATATATAATTCTAACAGGCCTCCCCATAACCTTCAGAATTCCAGAGAAAATAAATGAAAGGTATTTATTCAGCGCCACTCCATCTCCATACACAGATTGCCCATTTTGTCACCAATAGATCTTCCTCTTTCCCTGATTTTTCCTTTACCCTTAAAATACTGATAGAAGGTATACAGATCAATAATCTTTTCTACTAGCGATAGTCATGACCAGCCTTCCGATGATCCCCTCTACCTTTTATGTAGTCCTCATGGGCCTCACTCATATTTGAATTGCCATATTTCTCCTTGTTCCCTTGATAAAACCTTCAATAACGTTTGACATGCAGGATGCCCTGATATAGTTTTGCCTGGCTTTGACACTTACAGTGATGTCTTGGGCCTGCACACTTGCTGTTTCTCCTTGGAACGCTTCGCACTGCGCAGATGTAGATTTTCCTGCAACAACATATGCCTGGTCAACCTCAGCCACGTCCAATCTTATAGACAAAACAAGAGGACGCAGATTTAGTGGAGGGAAGAGACTCAAAGTGGGTATTAGGCAAACACTTTTCACCCAGAAAGTGACAAGTAACTGGAGTGAACTGCTTGAAGGAGTGGTTGAAACCTGGTTTAGATTAGTTTAGTTTAGTTTAGTTTAGTTTAGTTTAGAGATGCAGCGTGGAAACTGGCCCTTCAGCCCGCCGAGTCATAGAAATAGAAAATAGGTGCAGGAGTAGGCCATTCGCCTACCAGTCTGCGCCAACCGGTGATCCCCGCACACCAACATTATCCTACGCACACCAGGGACAATTTACAATTTTACCGAAGCCAATTAGCCTACAAACCTGTACGTCTTTGGAGTGGGGGAGGAAACCGGAGTACCCGGAGAAAACCCACACAAGTTACAGGGCGAACATACAAACTCTGCGCAGACAGCACCCGTGGTCAGGATCGAACCTGGGTCACTGGCTCTGGTTGCTGCCAGCAGTTAAGAAGTCTCTAAATAAACAATTCAGTCACTCAGGCACAGAAGCAGACAGGTCAAGTGCTGGGAGATAGAATTAGTGTGATTGAGTGGCGAAGTGGGATGTGGTGGACTGAATGGCCTGTTACCCTGGTGAACATCTCTATAACTTTCTAACTGGTATCCGTCAGTCAGGCTGCACAGATTTCTGCTGTGCGTGCTGAGAAGGGGCATAGTTATGACTCTTGAGGAGGCCTTGCAAGCCGCCTCCTTTGAAATTCGACAAGAAAGACACAAGTTGCTGGAGCAACTCAGCGGGACAGGCAGCATCTCCGGAGAGAAGGAACGGGCGATGTTTCGGGTCGAGACCCTTCTTCAGCAGCCTCTCAACAACAAGTGAGGAAAATTAGAAGCAAAGGACCGGGTGGGACGGGGTGATGTGAGCTGGCTGCGGACAGCCCGGCTGGAGAAGGTAGACCAGGCTTCTTGCTCCCTCCTGCTGCTCTGCAGCTGTTTGCTGTGGAGATGAGCTTGCATGTTGCCATGGCTATGCAGCATACAGCAGCGAGGAATACATCCTGAGACCGTCACTGCCGAGTTCTGTACTGCACTCTCCACCACCGTGGTCCAGGCAGCAGAATCATTGCCTGAGAATATCACCGTCCAAACCATTTTTTTAGTTTAGTTTAGTTAATTGCTATGTGTACAGTGAAAACCTTCACAATCACGTGCTCCTCAGTCAGTGGAAAGACTATACATGATTACATGGAGCAAGCAGCCAACAAGGATGCATCACCCATGGTCAGCCATGACCGAGGGGGCCTAAGAAGATTATATGTTATACAGTGGAGTAAAAACCGGATTAAACTAGACCAAAAAGCTGAGTATATAACTTACATAATTGGTTAAAAAATATGGATTGAATCCTGCCAATTATATGCAGGACTAATATCACCATTCATACCTAATTGAATTACAATTAAGCACATTTAATGCATTATTAAGCATATTAAATTGACATTAATCAATGACTGTTATTTAAATCAAATGACTAAAAGCAGTTTTAAAAGCATTTCCATCATGCCTTCTAATGAAAATGACCATGTTGTAAATGTCCTGCACCCATCCACTGAAGAGACACAAAAAGCTGGAGTAACTCAGCGGGTCAGACAGCATCTCTGGAGAAAAGGAATAGGTGACGTTTCGGGTCTCGACCTGAAGAAGGGTCTCAACCCAAAACGTCACCCATTCCTTTTCTCCAGAGATGCTGTCAGACCCACTGAGCTAATGCAGCTTTTTGTGTCTATCTTCAATTCAAACCAGCATCTGCAGTTCCTTCCTACACATCCTGTACATTAGCACTTCATTAATGGTCTGAAGGGCCCCGACCTGAGACGCCACCTGTCCATCCCATCCATTTATGCTGCCTGACCTGCTGAGTCTCGCCAGCACTTTGTGTTTTTATCCATTTACATTCCTGCACATCTACTGAATACTTGATCGCATCATTCACAAAGCGTTCAGAAAAAAGTGTAGACTATCTAGGCTTAAATCTGGGTCCACCATCCAAACAATTTGGCCTCTGCAACTGGATAAAATTTCAAGCAGCTCAGGATACACAGATTCTAAAATGTCACTGCACCAAGTGGATCCATTGGGCCCAAACCTCTCCTGCATTGGTGCAGGACCCTCTCTTCCCCCCTCCCCCTCCCCCTCCCCAATATAACACCTATTTCAATGAAACTTCTTCCATTAGCACCAAAGGGACGACGGTGAGTAAGGTGGGCCTAAAATTGTCGCGCTATCGTGTACCGTTTTGGCTGTAGTTCAGGAACAAACAAACAAACAAACAAACGAGAGTTTTAGTATACAGATAGATGGTAACATTGTGTATTTCAGTTACTTGTAGCTCAAGCCCCGTAACGTTGTTCAATATGCCACTGGACAAATCATGGACATCAGAAATATAAATTTACTCAGTCTCATAGCACATAGTTTAGTTTAGAGATACAGCACAGAAACAGGCCCTTCGGCCCGCCGAGTCCACACTGACCAGCGATCCTCGCACATTAACACCACCCTACACACACACTAGGGACAATTTTACATTTATACCAAGCCAATTAACCTACAAACCTGTACGCCTTAGGAGTGTGGGAGGAAACCGAAGATCTCGGAGTAAACCCATGTAGGTCACGGGGAGAACGTACAAGCTCTGGACAGACAAGCACCCCTAGTCAGGATTGAACCGGGTGTCTGGCGCTGTAAGACAGTAGCTCTACCGCTGCGTCACAGTGCCATCCATATTCTCTTCACATTTCGCTGGCTGCTGTGTGATTCCATCACCACATACAATATTTCAATGATTTTTCACAGCTGTGACACATCCCGCTTCTTAATATCTTATATTATTAGCAATGACTTCAAAGCACATCAATGTACTTGAGTAATTAGTTATCTCTAGTCACTTTACTCCTGGTTTCTATGGTGAATTATGCATTTATAAATGCATTGCAAATCAAATCCAACTATGTGATAAGACAAGTGAGTAAATTCTCACACTGGTTCGCAAGAAATTGCAGCGAATTGTGGAGGCAGCCCAGGCCATCGCACAAACCAACCCCCCTTCCATTGATTCCATTTATAACTCATGCTGCCTCAACAAGGCCAGCAGCACAATCAAGGAAGAATCGCACCCTGGCCACTCCCTCTTCTCCCCTCTCCCATCAGGCAAAAAGGTACAGAAGTGTGTAAACGCACACCTCCAGATTCAGGGGCAGTTTCTCCCCGGCTGTTGTCAGGCAACTGAACCATCCAACCACAACCAGAGAGCAGTACTGAGCCAATATCTACCTCTTTGGTGATCCTCGGACTATCCTTGATCGGACTTTGCTGGCTTTGCCTCGCATTAAACGTTATTACCTTATTGTGTATCTATACACTGCAAATGCATTGATTGCTATCTCGGCCTTTTGTCTAAGATCAAGTGATAATGATCCGCAAAGAGCAGCCTGTTCTTATCGGATGCAAGGTATCTGTTCTTATCAGAGCAGTATCTGTATCTGAGCGTTGTTGGGTCGAGGACGAGGATTATGGCTGAGGATGGCAGATCAAGGACGGGTTGAATCGGAGGTCATCTGTGGTGTGGTTCCCAGAGCGGACTGTCTGGCGAAAAGCCTCATCGCCAGAACTCACCAACAAGCACCAAGACCTGGCTTGGCTGGCGGTGAGGGGAGCCCTCCCAGTCAGATCCTTCCTGCACCGCAGGAACCTCACTACCAGCGCACGCTGCCCTCGGGACGGCTGCTATGGAGAGGAGACGGTTGCCCACCTCTTCGCAGAGTGTGGATTTGCCAAGAGAGTCTGGTGAGGTTTGCAAGGGTCTCTGTCACGATTTATTCCGAACAGCTCCGTCACAGAGGACTCTGTGATTTACGGACTGTTCCCAGGGACACATTCAGAGACTGACATCGAGTGCTGCTGGAAGGTCATCAACTCGGTGAAAGACGCTCTTTGGTCTGCCCGAGCTTTGTTGACCTTCCAGCGGAGCGAGCTGTCCGTCGGGGAATGTTGCCGACAGGCCCGCTGCAGACTGCAGGAGTACGTGCTGAGGGACGCACTGAAGCTCGGTGCAGCCAACGCCAAGGCCCTGTGGGGGAGGACCACAGTCTAGGGGCCTTCGCTGGTGGACATGGGGGGCAGGGTGTGGTGGAGACACCCCTCAAAATAAGGGAAGGGATTCCACACCAATGGGCCACATGAGTGACAAGGGTGGGGGGTAATTTTATGTAATTGGTGTATTGAATGTATGTAGTGAATGTATGTATAGCCCCCGAGAACGTCAGACGGAGGTTTGGAAGGAACATGTTTTGTATGTATTTATTTCTTGAATAAAGTATTTTTTGATAATTAAAAAATATATATTGTCTTTCTGCTGGTTGGTTAGCACGCAACAAAAGCTTTTCACTGTACCTCGGTACACGTGACAATAAACTAAACTGAAACCAAACTGGTTTGTAGTTTGGAAGTCAGCAAATGTTGGAACAGGTTTCGCGGTTTTACAGCACAGTTTCTCCAGCTGAATCCAAGTGCCCTCACCAAGCTATTTTGAGAGTGTGGCTGCACCTGGTGTTTGGACCCAACACTGACAAAGATTCGGTAGCGCAGCGGTAGAGTTGCTGCTTTACAGCGAATGCAGCGCCGGAGACTCAGGTTCGATCCTGACTACGGGTGCTGCACTGTAAGGAGTTTGTACGTTCTCCCCGTGACCTGCGTGGGTTTTCTCCGAGATCTTCGGTTTCCTCCCACACTCCAAAGACGTACAGGTATGTAGGTTAATTGGCTGGGTAAATGTAAAAATTGTCCCTAGTGGGTGTAGGATAGTGTTAATGTACGGGGATCGCTGGGCGGCACGGACTTGGAGGGCCGAAAAGGCCTGTTTCCGGCTGTATATATATGATATATGATATGATATGATATGAAGCAATTAATAGCATATCATACACATATCAATGCCTTATTGTCAAATCTCCACACCTTCTGTCAAGACAGTGAACATTCAGTTGAAGTCAATATTAACAATTTATCATGCACTTAATAAAAACACAAATAAATCTCATCCCATTGCTCCCATAGAAGTTTAGAAAAGTACTAAAGGAATATGGTGCAGAGGTTTGGAGAAACAGTGCATGGACAACTCTTTTTACTGATGCTTTAAAGTATGTTGAAGCAAAACAGTAATATAAATGATTAAAAAAATCAATAAATGTAAGAAGTTACAAAAGTATGTGATTTCTATGGAGGACATGGTGAGGAGGGGGGGGGGGGGGGGAGATTTAATCACAAACCTGAGGGGCAAATTTCTACACAAAGGATGGTGGGTGTATGGAATGAGCTGCCAGAGGAGGTAGTTTCATAACGTTTAAAAAATAATTGGACAGGCACATGGATTGGATAGGTTTAGAGGGGTATGAGCTAAATGCAGGCAGGTGGGACTCGTGTAGATGGGGCTGGTTGGTCAGCGTTGCAAAGTTGGGACGAAGGGCCTGTTTCCTTGCTGTCTAACTCAACAACACCAGAGACCCAGGTTCGATCCTGACTCACAATGTCAGAAACTGAGTTGTATCCTGACCCTAGGTGCTGTCCGTGTGGTGTTTGCAGGTTCTGCCTGTGCAGGGTTCTCTCGGGTGTTCCAGTTTCCTCCCACATCCCAGAGTTGTGTGGGTCTGTAGGCCGATTGGATTGTGTCTAGTTAGTAGGGAGTGTGTGAGAAAGCAAGAGTACATAGAACAAGCGTGAACCTATTCTGGCCTACGTGAACTTGTTGGGCTGGAGGGCCTGTTGCAATGCTGTATCTCCAAATAAAATGTGTGAATGTGCGCATGTAATGTTACAGAGAATGATTCTGGGTGGAAGTCCTAGCCATGTTTAGCAACCCATTACTTTATAGCTAGGTGGTTCAGTATCTTTTAGTTTCTAGTAGGAAGGAACTGCATGTGTTGGTTTAAGCCGATGATAGACATAAAAAGCTGGAGTAACTCAGCGGGACAGGCAGCATCACTGGAGAGAGGGAATGGTTGACGTCTCGACCCAAAACGTCACCTATTCCTTCTCTCCAGAGACGCTGCCTGTTACTGCAGTCACTGCAGCTTTTTGTTTCCATCTTTTCATTTCTCTTAGATATCTGATGTAATTTGAAAAGAGCGCTATTGGACCAAGTTGTTAAGTAAGCCAGCAACATCTAGTGGTAGAAAATAGGTTCGTTGGTACGAAGTGAGCGTTTCTATTTTACTTAAACTGGAGAAATGTGCTAAAATTAAACCTCTGAGCTATGAAATTTGATTGCCACCTTTCTGAAATAATTAATTACAAAACACAATGGCGATAATTTTATTTTAAACGCAAGAATGGAACTGAAACCTAGTGAATTTGTAATTGGATAGGACAAAATAATTCTGCATATCAAGAGCAAGTCTTCCTCAGCTGGGGATCGTTGTAATTAAGTGCAGTGGCTGGGATCACTCAAAATGTAATGCAACAAAATAGCTCTAATGTCCCAAAGCAAACCACTGACAATCCAAATTTGAGATTTTCTTTATCAGCATTTGTCCCTTACTCTTCAAGACAATTAGATTGGGCGGAATGGTGGCACAGTGGTAGAGTTGCTGCCTTGCAGCACTTGCAGTGCCAGAGAGGCGGGTTCGATCCCGACTACGGGTGCTGTCTGAGCGGAGTTTGTACATTCTCCCCGTGACCACGTGGGTTTTCTCCGAGATCTTCAGTTTCCTCCCACACTCCAAACATGCACAGGTTTGCAGGTTAATCCGCTTGGGTTTAAATATTTGGTATAAGTGTAAATTCTCCCTGTTATGTGTAGGATAGTGTTAATGTGCGGTGATCGCTGGTCGGCGTGGACTCGGTGGGCCGAAGGGCCTGTTTCCGTGCTGTATTTCCAAACGAAACTAAACGAAGATGGTGAGCATTCAGGCAAGGCTTATAAGTCATTTTAGGTCTGGGCGGAAATGCTTCTGGATAAGTTGCGAACTGGAATGGTATTACACTAAATAACAAAGTAAGAAGCATATTCTGTGGCACAGAGGGGTAACGGTAGAGTTGCTGCCTCACAGCGCCAGAGACCAGGGCTCGATCCTGACTGGGGGTGCTGTCTGCACGGAGTTTGCACGTTCTCCCTGTGATCCATTCCGTGTGCGTTTTCTATGGATTCCTCCGGATTCCTCGCACATTGTGAAGCCTTGGCAGTGGATTCTCGGTGGCAGTAGCTGAGCCTCACGGCAATGGGGCCTCGGCGCTGGTGAAGTCTCACGGCGGTGAAGCCTCATGGGTTAATTTTACCGATTGTATGCCTCGTTGTCACCTTCCCCTCAGCTAGCAATGAATCATTCTACATTTCCTTGAGCAGCATCTGCTTAGATCTGCTTAGACCCTTCCACATCTCTAGTCTCCCTCTCCCTTCGCTCCATATTTCCTTGATCTTCGTTGCCAGCTTTGATTTGTTCTTTTCATTCCGTTCATCCATTTGTTCTATGTACCTGTTCAAACCTCTAGTTTCCCTCTCCCCTGACCCTCAGTCTGAAGAAGGGTGTCGACCCGAAACGTCATCTGTTCCTTCTCTCCAGAGATGCTGCCTGTCCCGTTGAGTTACTCCAGTCTGTAAAGGTCGGGAAGTTGGAGAGAGGACCACCATTGGCTGTAAGTGAGTGGGAATTACAGTGCAACAAGTCAGTCAGAAGAGAATACGTGGATTGGTTGATCATTTAAGTGAGAAGTCTGGTAAATTGGACAATCAGGCAATTTAATTGGTGATATAAGCAAGACTTGCAAAAGGGTGCAGCCCTGTCCGGGTGCAGCCCAGTGAGGGAAGTGCGAGTCTTGTGAGAAAAGTGCGAGTCTTGTGAGAAAAGTGCGAGTCTTGTGAGAAAAGTGCGAGTCTTGTGAGAAAAGTGCGAGTCTTGTGAGAAAAGTGCGAGTCTTGTGAGAAAAGTGCGAGTCTTGTGAGAAAAGTGCGAGTCTTGTGAGAAAAGTGCGAGTCTTGTGAGAAAAGTGCGAGTCTTGTGAGAAAAGTGCGAGTCTTGTGAGAAAAGTGCGAGTCTTGTGAGAAAAGTGCGAGTCTTGTGAGAAAAGTGCGAGTCTTGTGAGAAAAGTGCGAGTCTTGTGAGAAAAGTGCGAGTCTTGTGAGAAAAGTGCGAGTCTTGTGAGAAAAGTGCGAGTCTTGTGAGAAAAGTGCGAGTCTTGTGAGAAAAGTGCGAGTCTTGTGAGAAAAGTGCGAGTCTTGTGAGAAAAGTGCGAGTCTTGGGCTGCGAGTCTTCGGCGAGGAGGCTGAGGTGAGGAGGTTACAAATGTTTTAAGCCAGACACAAGGTAATGGCAGAAAAATTGGTGCAGTGTGTTTCCTGCAGGATGTGGGAAGACAGGGACGTCGCTGGAGCTTCTGGGAGCTACACCTGCAAGAACTGTGTCCAGGTGCAGCTCCTGAAGGGACGTGTGGTGAAGTTGGAGAGGCAGTTGGATGACCTCAGGGCCATCCGGGAATGCGAGAGTTTCCTCGACAGGACCTATTGTGAGGCTGTCACGCCAAGGGTCCAGGTCGAGCGAAGGTGGGAGACTGTTTCAGGGGGGAGTGGACGAGGACTACAGGAGACCCCAGTGGCTGTGCCTATTGCAAATAGGTATACCTTCTTGGGAACTGTCGGGGCAGAAGACGTTTCCAGTCCGAGTGGCGGACCTGTTGGTAAGGATACTCGACAGGGGAGACCGAAGTCAGGAAGAGCCGTAGTGGTCGGTGACTCCATCGTCCGAGGGACGGACAGAAGATTCTGTGGCAGCAGGAGGGACTTGAGGATGGTCTGTTGCCTCCCTGGTGCCAGGGTTCAACACATCACGGACCGGCTTCAGAAAATCCTAGCGAGGGAAGGCGATCAACCTGAAGTCGTTGTGCATGTGGGCACGAATGAAGTCGGGCGGAAGAGGAAGGAGGTGCTACAGCGGGAGTTTAGAGAGTTGGGAAAAACACTGAGAAGTAGGACGTCGAAGGTGGTTATCTCTGGACTGCTACCGGTACCTCGTGCTGGTGAGGCCAGGAACAGAGAGATAGAGGGTATGAATTTATGGCTGAGGGGCTGGTGCAGAGAGCAGGGATTTAGATTTCTGGACCACTGGGATCTCTTCTGGGCTAGGGGTGACTTGTACAAAAGGGACGGGTTACATCTTAACAGCAGGGGGACAAACATTCTGGCAGGCAGGTTTGCTAGTGTGACACCTGTGGCTTTAAACTAAGTAGTGGGGGGGAGGGGTTGACAAATTGTGAATATGAAGATGAGGTAAAAAAAAGGGAATACAGGAGATATTGCAAAAGACTCTCGGAAGAATGGGAACAGAAGTTCTAGAGGGGAAAAGAAATTAAGGGCAGGGCCAATTGTGACCGATGTGAGAGGGGAGGTGAATACAGAAGTTAAAGTGTTGTACTTAAATGCGCGTAGTATAAAAAATAAAGTGGATGAGCTTGAGGCTCAGTTAGTCATGGGCAAGTATGATGTTGTAGGGATCACTGAGACATGGCTACAAGAGGACCAGGGCTGGGAACTGAATATTCAGGGGTACACAACATATAGAAAAGACAGACAGGTGGGCAGAGGGGGTGGGGTTGCTCTGATGGTAAGGAATGATATTCATTCCCTTGCAAGGGGTGACATAGAATCAGGAGATGTTGAATCAGTATGGATAGAAATGAGAGATTGTAAGGGTAAAAAGTCCCTAATGGGAGTTATCTATAGGCCCCCAAACAGTAGCCTCGACATAGGGTGCAAGTTGAATCATTGGCATGTCAAAAATGTAATACTACGGTGGTTATAGGAGATTTCAACATGCAGGTAGACTGGGAAAATCAGGTTGGAAATGGACCCCAGGAAAGAGAGTTTGTAGAGTGCCTTCGAGATGGATTCTTAGAACAACTTGTACTAGAGCCTACCAGGGAGAAGGCAATTCTGGATTTAGTGTTGTGTAATGATCCTGATCTGATAAGGGGACTAGAGGTAAAAGAGCCATTAGGAGGCAGTGATCACAACATGATAAGTTTTACTCTGCAAATGGAAAGGCAGAAGGGAAAATCGGAAGTGTCAGTATTACAGTATAGCAAAGGGGATTACAGAGGCATGAGGCAGGAGCTGGCCAAAATTGACTGGAAGGAGGCCCTAGCAGGGAAGACGGTAGAACAGCAATGGCAGGTATTCCTGGGAATAATGCAGAGGCTGCAGGATCAATTTATTCCAAAGAGGTGGAAAGATTCTAAGGGGAGTAAGAGACACCTGTGGCTGACAAGGGAAGTCAGGGACAGCATAAAAATTAAGGAGAGGAAGTATAACATAGCAAAGAAGAGTGGGAAGACAGAGGATTGGGACTCTTTTAAAGAGCAACAAAAGTTAACTAAAAAGGCAATACGGGGAGAAAAGATGAGGTACGAGGGTAAACTAGCCAATAATATAAAGGAGGATAGCAAAAGTTTTTTTAGGTACATTAAGAGGAAAAAAATAGTCAAGGCAAATGTGGGTCCCTTGAAGACAGAAACAGGGGAATTTATTATGGGGAACAAAGAAATGGCAGACGAGTTAAACCGTTACTTTGGATCTGTCTTCACTGAGGAAGATACACACAATCTCCCAAATGTTCTAGGGGCCGGAGAACCTAGGGTGATGGAGGAACTGAAGGAAATCCACATTAGGCAGGAAATGGTTTTGGGTAGACTGATGGGACTGAAGGCTGATAAATCCCCAGGGCCTGATGGTCTGCATCCCAGGGTACTTAAGGAGGTGGCTCTAGAAATAGTGGAAGCATTGGAGATCATTTTTCAATGTTCTATAGATTCAGGATCAGTTCCTGTGGATTGGAGGATAGCAAATGTTATCCCACTTTTTAAGAAAGGAGGGAGAGAGAAAACGGGTAATTATAGACCAGTTAGTCTGACATCAGTGGTGGGGAAGATGCTGGAGTCAATTATAAAAGACGAAATTGCTGAGCATTTGGATAGCAGTAACGGGATCATTCCGAGTCAGCATGGATTTACGAAGGGGAAATCATGCTTGACAAATCTACTGGAATTTTTTGAGGATGTAACTAGGAAAATTGACAGGGGAGAGGCAGTGGATGTGGTGTACCTCGACTTTCAGAAAGCCTTCGACAAGGTCCCACATAGGAGATTAGTGGGCAAAATTAGGGCACATGGTATTGGGGGTAGGGTACTGACATGGATAGAAAATTGGTTGACAGACAGAAAGCAAAGAGTGGGGATAAATGGGGCCCTTTCGGAATGGCAGGCAGTGACCAGTGGGGTACCGCAAGGTTCGGTGCTGGGACCCCAGCTATTTACAATATACATTAATGACTTAGATGAAGGGATTAAAAGTACCATTAGCAAATTTGCAGATGATACTAAGCTGGGGGGTAGTGTGAATTGTGAGGAAGATGCAATAAGGCTGCAGGGTGACTCGGACAGGTTGTGTGAGTGGGCGGATACATGGCAGATGCAGTTTAATGTAGATAAGTGTGAGGTTATACACTTTGGAAGTAAGAATAGAAAGGCAGATTATTATCTGAATGGTGTCAAGTTAGGAGGAGGGGGAGTTCAACGAGATCTGGGTGTCCTAGTGCATCAGTCAATGAAAGGAAGCATGCAGGCACAGCAGGCAGTGAAGAAAGCCAATGGAATGTTGGCCTTCGTAACAAGAGGAGTTGAGTATAGGAGCAAAGAGGTCCTTCTACAGTTGTACCGGGCCCTGGTGAGACCGCACCTGGAGTACTGTGTGCAGTTTTGGTCTCCAAATTTGAGGAAGGATATTCTTGCTATGGAGGGCGTGCAGCGTAGATTCACTAGGTTAATTCCCGGAATGGCGGGACTGTCGTATGTTGAAAGGCTGGAGCGATTGGGCTTGTATACACTGGAATTTAGAAGGATGAGGGGGGATCTTATTGAAACATATAAGATAATTAGGGGATTGGACACATTAGAGGCAGGAAACATGTTCCCAATGTTGGGGGAGTCCAGAACAAGGGGCCACAGTTTAAGAATAAGGGGTAGGCCATTTAGAACGGAGATGAGGAAGAACTTTTTCAGTCAGAGAGTGGTGAAGGTGTGGAATTCTCTGCCTCAGAAGGCAGTGGAGGCCAGTTCGTTGGATGCTTTCAAGAGAGAGCTGGATAGAGCTCTTAAGGATTATGGGGAGAAGGCAGGAACGGGGTACTGATTGAGAGTGAGCAGCCATGATCGCATTGAATGGCGGTGCGTACAGGCTCAAAGGGCTGAATGGCCTCCTCCTGCACCTATTGTCTATTGTGTCTATCTAACGTATTTTAAATGTTGAGTTTCACAATTGAAAATGACCATCTTCGCCCAGAGGTGGCAAGTGAATGTTCTACCACGATCTCCAGCCTGGACCTCCATCAACACAGAAGGCAGCTTTCACCCAAGTAGTTGAAGACTGGATGCACTGGGTATAGCAATGGTTATGGGACTTGACAGAATACCCTTCCAGCGCTGAAAAGCTCAGCTTCAGAACAAGCTGGGCCTCTAGCCAAGGAAAACATCAAATCTGGCTACTTACCATCCCATTAGTCTACTCTCTGTCATCAGAGAGGTGATGGAAGGTGCTGTCAACAGTGCTGTAAAACAGCACTTACTTCCCAGAAACCAGGTTGGCAATGGTCAGCTTGGTTTTCCATCAGAGCAACTTTTAGCGATAATTCCCTCCAATGCCGATGCACCGTGGCTGTGGTCTGTACAGTCGGCAAGCAGCAGTGGAGCAATCCGCCAATGCCTCTTCACAACCTACCATATCCCTACCATTTACAACACAAAAGGACATGGGCATCAGGTGCAGAGAAACCCAGTGCAAATGCTCCACAAAGTTACAATCCATTCTGACTTGGAATCACGTTATCATTACATCAATGCTGGACAAATTTCGGGTCTTCCTGGTAACACTGTGGAACTCACGCACTAGAGAATACACAATCAACTCTCGAGAAACTACAGTGCCAATAATTGCTGGTCTTAGAAGAAATGCATGTCACATCAACCTGGAATAGATAAATACTGTTCTCTGAAGAGAGCTCCAGATTTCTACCGTGAAGCACTTCAAAACTCCAATGTGTGACCCTGTATGTGTGAAATATGTGCGTGTGTGTAACAGTGTGAAATTGTAACAGTGCTATTACACATCTGTGGAAAAAAAACATTTTACAATTATAGATTCAGTCTTTTAATTGCCTTCCATCATTAGTTTGGTCTGTTTACTTGTGTAGTCATCTCTAATTTAGTTTAAGAAATGTAAGAAAATAACAGCAGATGCTGGTACACACCGAAGGAATTTATTCACAAAATGCTGGAGTAACTCAGCAGGTCAGGCAGCATCTCAGGAGGGAAGGAATGGGTGACGTTTCGGGTCGAGACCCTTCTTCAGAATTTAATTTAGTTCAGTTGAGAGACACTGCGCGGAAACTGGCCCTTCGGCCTACTGTGTCCGCATCGACCAGCGGTGTTAGTTCCACACTAACACTCTCCTTCACTCACTAGGGACAATTAAAAATGTTACCAAGCCAATTAACCTACAAACCTGTACGTCTTTGGAGTGTGGGAGGAAACGGGAGCTGCCGGGGAAAAACCACGCAGGTCACGGGACGAACCTACAAACTCTGTACAGACAGCACCAGTAGTCAGGATCGAACCCAGGTCTCTGGCGCTATAAGGCAGCAATTCTACCGCTGTGCCACCATGCCGCCCTTAAGTATTCTAAAGTTCTACTCTTTCTTGGGACAGAGGAATTTGCAAACCCTTGCCTTGGTAGACTAATATTCTGCGATTCTCGAAAAGTAGTTGACTCTGTACCAATGTCAGGAACATTTGCGCTGATATTTATTACTTCAGAGTCTTCCACTATTACACTTATTGTGATCATTTGATCTATGTGGATCTTTCTGATTTATTTTCCAATACGAACTGGATAGCTCTTTGGACAACAGCTTTGAACTGCTTCGCTGAGGATCATTGCTGCTTATGGTTCTTGCTCAACTGGTCGAGTGGCTCTGACTCCCTCGTTCAATAAAATTGTTTTCCTCTTCCCCGAGTCATTGCCTTCTGGTTCAAGAGCTAATCTCCCCTCTGTGTTCGGCCACAACAAACTCAATTGTGTGTGAAGGTGTTTGTGCATTAACAGCTTTGCCAGAGTAAAACACCACTGTAGAGCTTGGAGTTGGACAATATTTAAACAAGAAGCTCGTCAATCAATGATTTACTGTGAGACTGAGGTAAACATGTAACATTTAGTTTCACAAGGTTTTTAACACTCACACTGATATCCTTTTGCCCTAATGAATGCAATAGAATCAATTAATGTTTAATATGTTGCACAGAGTGAAACTCTCAATGCATACATAGTAAACTAACATAGATTTGGAACAGATTTTCGGTCTTGTTAACCAGTTTTTGCCTCTAGACCACAACATTTATGGACAACACAAGCCTTTCATGGAATACCAGCCATTGCACGTGTCCGCGATATCAAAACATATCTCAAATTAATCTCAAGATTGTCATTGTTCCTTGCTACGGGTAGTTAACTAATTTACTTGACATATATGCCCTTCATCATCATAGAATAGCCTGCAGTTGAGAATGATCAGCCATGATCACATTGAATGGCGGTGCTGGCTCGAAGGGCCGAATGGCCTCCTCCTGCACCTATTGTCTATTGTCTATTGTCTATTGTCTAGAATAGCCTACATCTCCAATGACTTTCCAAAATCAAGATTGTGACTTTAAAATTCCTTAAACCGATAATAAAGATTGTTTGTGGCATAAAGAGTCATCTGCTGCAGCTGGAATATTTCATATTTCATATTGTGACTTCTTACGAGAATTTATCATTCTCACTCTGCCGATTTTCTTTCTCTCTCTGAGCTGATACTGCATTCGAGACGGCACTCTTGTCTGTTGCCTTGAGTTTTGTTTTACAAGTGACTGCAATATGTCCTTTCCTCTGGTACAAGTGGCACTCACAGTCCTCAGAGCTGTGCGGAGAAGGATTGCCACATGTCCACAGAAGTGGCTCTTGCTACTTGTAATGGCACGATGCTCTCCTAGCCTCTGGAGGTCGAGCTCGGAGTGTTGCCCAGGGCAACTTCCTTGCAGTGTTAGCTGCCATCCATCAGACCACACACAAGCTTATTTTCTGAGTCCTCAGTTCAGAATCTCTCCATAGTTCCAACACTTCATATGTTCACTGAGTTCAAATATGTACCACTCCTGGTTCCAGCCAGCTTTGGATTTTATGTGCTAAATTTTTAATCCCCCTTTATCTCCGAAGACTGTAGATGAAGACTACTTCCAACACTCTAATTGCACACATAGGCATTACTTTAACTCTACAATAGACAATAGACAATAGGTGCAGGAGTAGGCCATTTGGCCCTTCGAGCCAGCACCACCATTCAATGCGATCATGGCTGATCATTCTCAATCAGTACCCCGTTCCTGCCTTCTCCCCATACCCCCTGACTCCGCTATCTTTAAGAGCTCTATCTAGCTCTCTCTTAAAAGCATCCAGAGAATTGGCCTCCACTGCCTTCTGAGGCAGAGAATTCCACAGATTTACAACTCTCTGACTGAAAAAGTTTTTCCTCATCTCCGTTCTAAATGGCCTACCCCTTATTCTTAAACTGTGGCCCCCTGGTTCTGGACTCCCCCAACATTGGGAACATGTTTCCTGCCCCTAATGTGTCCAATCCCTTAATAATCTTATATGTTTCAATAAGATCCCCTCTCATCCTTCTAAATTCCAGTGTATACAAGCCTAGTCGCTCCAGTCTTTCAACATAGGACAGTCCTGCCATTCCAGGAATTAACCTAGTGAACCTACGCAGCACGCCCTCAATAGCGAGAATATCCTTCCTCAAATTTGGAGACCGAAACTGCACACAGTACTCCAGGTGCGGTCTCACTAGGGCCCTGTACAACTGCAGAAGGACCTCTTTGCTGCTATCCTCAACTCCTCTTGTCATAAAGGCCAACATGCCATTAGAGATACAGCGTGGAAACAAGCCCCTTAGCCCACCGAGTCTGCGCTGACCAGCATTCAACCCATACACTAGAACTATCCCACACACTCGGGACAATTTTTACAATTAACAGAAGCCACTTAACCTACAAACCAGCACGTCTTTGGAGTGTGGGAGGATGCTAGAGCCCCCAGAGAAAACCCACGCAGTGACAGGGAGAACACAAACCTCCATACATACATCACCAGAGGCGGGTATAAGGAAATAACTGCAGATGCTGGTACAAATCGAAGGTATTTATTCACAAAATGCTGGAGTAACTCAGCACGTCAGGCAGCATCTCAGGAGAGAAGGAATGGGTGACGTTTCGGGTCGAGACCCTTCTTCAGACTGATGTCAGGGGGGGCGGGGACCAGAGGTGAGGATCGGACCCAGGTCTCTCGTGCTGAGGCAGCAACTCCACCACTGTGCCATCCCAAACTGAAACATCAGTGGGTTCCTGCAGTGTGCAATACAGTTCAGAGCAAGTTATGTTCCTTGCTCCTTTCTCCCAACGCGGCACTGAATGACTACATGTTCTCAGCCCTGTTGCCATGAAATTCTTTCCACCCACTCCATGTTGAATGTGAATGATTCTCACATTTTCTTTTGCACCCATGAGCTGTCTTTGAAGTATGCTTGCAATTGAGCCACTATTTTCTATCTTCCCTTGCCAAAATGGTGTCACAACACACAACCCTTCTTTGCACTCAACTTGTTCCATCAGTTGGAGATAGGCACTGTCTTGTTTTAATTTAGTTTCAAAAAATTATTTGGTGAGCTTCACTTTGCAAAGGCTGATACTCCACAATGAGAAAGCAACTGGCTGGAGTTCTTCCTGGTCCTTTTTGCTGGTTCACATGACCTGTGCTAGATGCACATACTGAGGTGACAGTGAGAGTCATAGAGTCATGAAAACCAGCCCAACTTGCTCACACCGACCAACATGTTGCATCTAAACTAGTCCAAACCTGCCTGCCTTTGGCCCATCTCCCTCTAACCCCATCCTACCCTTCTACCTGTTTGAATCTATATACTAAAACTCTTGTTTGTTTGTTTGTTCCTGAACTACAGCCAAAATGGTGCACGATAGTGCGACAATTTTAGGCCCACCTTACTCACCGTCGTCCCTTTGGTGCTAATGGAGGAAGTTTCATTGAAATTGGTGTTATGTTTTAAAAGTTATTGACATTTTAAAGTTTAAATCTATCTCCTAGGGAGGGAGGGGGAGGGAGGGAGGTGGAGGAAGGGGGGAGGGAGGGAGGAGGAGGATAAGGGGGGTTGAGGGGGATGGAGTGGGGGGAGAGGGGAGAGGGGAGGGGGGGAGAGGGGAGAGGGAGAGGGGAGAGGGGAGAGGGGAGAGGGGAGGGGGGAGGGGGGAGGGGGAGGGGGAGGGGGAGGGGGAGGGGGAGGGGGAGGGGGAGGGGGAGGGGGAGGGGGAGGGGAGGGGGAGGGGGAGGGGGAGGGGGGAGGGGGAGGGGGAGGGGGAGGGGGAGGGGGAGGGGGAGGGGGAGGGGGGAGGGGGAGGGGGAGGGGGAGGGGGAGGGGGAGGGGGAGGGGGAGGGTGATACACCAATGCAGGAGAGGTTTGTGCCCAACGGGTCCACTTGGTCTAGTGTTTCTTAAACGTTGCAATAGTACCTGCCTCAACCACCTGCTCTGGCAACACGTTCTATACCCCTACCACCCTTTGCGTACAAAAGTTACCCCTCAGGTTCTTATTAAATCTTTCCCCCCCCCCCACTCACCTTAAACCTACTGTATGTCCTCTGGTTCTCGATTGCCCAACTCTGGGCAAAAGACTCTGTGCATCTCCCCGATCTATTCCTCTCATGATTTTGTACACCTCCATAAGATCACCCTGCATCCTTCTGTGGTCCAAGGAATAAATGTCTAGCCTGTTCAACCCCTCCCTGTGGCTCAGGTCATTGGCAACATCCTCATGAATCTTCCCTGCCACCCTTGCCAGCTTCAGTCAAAGCAGAGACCATGTCATTAAAAATACATTGATCACCACAATCCAGCACCCGCCATCCAGCCTTTGCCCCTTTCTCACGACTATCATCAGGCAGAAGGTTCAGAAGCCTGTAGTCACACATTACCAGGTTCAGGAATAGCAAATGTCCGACAACTATCAGGTTCTTGAACCAACCTTGACAACTAAACATTATGGCTCATTTCTCCCACTATTATTGACCTATAATAATTGTTGTTGCTTTTAGTTTAGTTTAGTGATACCTTTAGTTTAGAAATAACAGGCCCTTTGGCCCATCGGGTCCGCGCCGACTAGCGATCCCCACACATTAACACTATCCTGTGCCCACTAGGGACAGTTTTTACATTTACCCAAGCCAATTAACCTAGGAAACCGAAGACCTCGGCGAAAACCCACGCAGGTCACGGGGAGAACGTACAAACTCCGTACAGACAGCACCCTTAGTTGGGATCGAACCCTGATCTCCGGCGCTGCATTCACTGTAAGGCAGCAACTCTACCGCTGCTCCACAATCTGCCCGCTATCTTGCACAATCTTTTCAAATAATTTTATAATTTCAAACGTAAATTACGTGTAATCTTTGCTTTTGTGTGTGTTTGCCTGAGTCTATGTGGCTGTGCCTTTGTTGCAAGGAAGATCTCTCATCGTACCAATACCTCACCACACTCATGCATATGAAAATAAACTCGAAACGTGAAGAACTTGAAACATTCATCATTGGGGCTTGGCTTTTCTGCTGTTTTTTTCCTGTTATTTTTGCAGCCATACGGTGTTTTCAAAATCAACACAATAAAAATGATACATCACATAGTTAAAAAAAAAAATTCTAAACCCCCCCCCAGTCACCATTTGAAATGCAGCCCAACAGGAAACTTGTATGCTGCTGGAATTCGGATATGTTTTACTCACAGTAACCTTGAGAGAGCTTTCAATCTGGGACCTTATTCCATCTCCAACAACAAGGAAGTCCCTACATGCATTGTATTGATCACTTGTCTTATTTACATCACAAAATGCTGGAGTAACTCAGCAGGTCAGGCAGCATCTCAGGAGAGAAGGAATGGGTGGCGTTTCAGGTCGAGACCCTTCTTCAGACTGAGAGTCAGGGGAGAGGGAATCTAGAGGTATGAAAAGGTACAAATGACAAATTAGACCTCTTTCTTCCCTCTCCCCTGACACTCAGAGTCCACTTCCCTCGCCACTGATTGCCATGTGTAACGCATTATTTGATGGCAAAACGACAGAAGTAATGTTGCACATCAGTTTACATTCAATGCTACAAATCTTTGAGTGATTTAATTCACTGTAGATCTGCCACACGATGCTGTCCGGATGCTCCCTGTAACACAAAATAACAATTTCATGGAGTTATTTTTTCATTCAAGAATGAATGCAAATTTTCAGCCCAGAAAGCACGTTAACTTCATAATTTTGATACTAAATCAAAAAGACCTCCAATACCCGAAGCCCATAGCAGCTCTAGCTTTACAATTCACGCCTCTTCTCTCCTTCGCTGACACTATTTGCTGTCCTTTGATCCCCCTTTTGTCTTCTTTCCATCTCTAACCTTTGTCCAGCCATCTGCCAATCAAACTGCCCCCTCACCTGTATTCACTTAACACTTGCCTGGTTTTGTCCCATACCCACCTATTTTCCATCATTCCCCCCCCCAGCTTACTGCAATCAGTCTGAAGAAGGGTCCTGGCCCAAAACCTTGCCTATTCAAGTTCTCCAGATTTGCTACTTAACCCTAAAATAGTCTGAAGAAGGGTTTCGACCCGAAACGTCACCCATTCCTTCTCTCCAGAGATGCTGCCTGTCCTGCTGAGTTACTCCAGCATTTTGTGTCTTTCTTCAGTGTAAACCAGTATCTGCAGTTCCTTCCTATGCATGCTACCTACCCCGCTGAGTTACTCTAGCACTTTGTGTTCTACGCAAGATTCCAGCATCTGCAGTTCCTTATCACCCTAATAATGATTTAAAATCACTCTTTATAAAGTACAAATTAGTTTTCCAGATAATAATTTGCTCGGTAATGTAATTAGAATTAAATTTCTCAGATGTGATAAATTACACAATGGGTCTATATTTGGAGAAGTAACAACAATATTATAGATTTTACATCCTAACTGTCAAAGCATACATGATGTTGCTAAAGTCGTATTATTTTATAATGATTTAATACTCATACGCATACATTATATTTTATGATCCTGCATTTGCCACGGGCAATTCCTAAACATAAATCAAATGCTTTGTAATTATGAGTAAAAATTAGGCAGAAGATCGCAAAGAGCTAAATTGCAAAGATTAATTGTCACTCCTCTTCAGCTTGTTAGATTTGCACGATATTTCTTTTACAGAGGATGAGCCAAATACCAGGAAATGCCTGAAGAAGGGTCTCAACCCGAAACGTCAGCCATTCGTTCTCTCCAGAGATGGTGCCTGAGTTACTCCGGCTTTTTGTGCCTATCTTCGGTTTAAACCAGCATCTGCAGTTCCTTCCCACACACTAGTAAATGAGTCTGGTCTTTACACTGCTAGCTGTAAGCTCATCATATTTGGATTGATTGGCAGCCTTGTTTACTATTGATGTCAATTTATTCGACTGCATTTTAATTGCTGAAGATATCACTATAAATCTGTATGTTTACAAACAGCAAGCTATCATTTGCACAGTGATTAAAACTCAGGGTAAAATTGATTCCAACCCATCATTCTGGCACGTTGTGGGATTTTACAAAACTTTGAAAATGTGGGCGGAATCAACGTTTATATTCCTTTCATTATTCTTTCTTTGCACAACGGGTCATAGCGGCTTTGGAAGCAACACTTTCTCCGGACATAACTAATTTAGGAATGTTCATTTTCGGTGTAATTGCATCGTGCAGGTTAAATAGCTGAGAGAAAGAAATGAACAGGTCTCTTTATAGCAAACACCATTTTTAGTTTAGAGATGCAGCGCAGAAACAGGCCCTTCGGGCCACCACGTCCGCGCCAACCAGCGATCCCCACACATTAACACTATCCTACACACACCAGGGACAATTTTACAGTTAATTTTACCAAGCTAATTAAAACCTGTACATCTTTGGAGTATGGGGGAAAACCCACGCAGTCACGGAGAGAACTTACAAAGTCCATTCAGACAGCACCCGTACCCAAACAGTCCTTCCAGGTGAGACAGAGGTTCACCTGCACCTCCTCCAACCTCATCTATTGCATCCGCTGCTCCAGATGTCAACCTATTTACATCGGCGAAACCAAGCGCAGGCTCGGCAATCACTTCGCTCAACGCCTGCGCTCGGTCCGCGTTGGTCAAACTGGTCTCCCGGTGGCCGAGCACTTCAACTCCCCCTCCCATTCCCAGTCTGGCCTTTCTGTCATGGGCCTCCTCCAGTGCCATAGTGAGGCCCACCGGAAATTGGAGGAACAGCACCTCATATTTCGCCTGGGCAGCTTGCAGCCCAGTGGTATGAACATCGACTTCTCCAACTTTAGATAGTTCTTCTGTCCCTCTCTTCCCCTCCCCTTCCCAGATCTCCCTCTATCTTCCTGTCTCCACCTATATCCTTCCTTTATCCCGCCCCCCTGACATCAGTCTGAAGAAGGGTCTTGACCCGAAACATCACCCATTCCTTCTCTCCTGAGATGCTGCCTGACCTGCTGAGTTACTCCAGCAATTTGTGAATAAATATCTTCAATTTGTACCAGCATCTGCAGTTATTTTCTTACAGCACCCGTAGTCGGGGTTGAACCCAGGTCTCTAGTGCTGTGTGGCAGCAACTCTCCCACTGAGCCACTGTGCCGCCTTTTTTTAATGTTAAATAAACATAGCTGTAATTGTTAAAACTTGAAAACATGAGCAGAGATACAGCAGAGATCCTGTTAACAATTGAAAAAATTGGATAGCGTGTGTAAAAGTTTTATTTTTAAGTAAGTTACTCAATTCCATCGGTTCAAAAGAATAATGTTAATAAGCATCATGTGTGGCCAATGGAATATTCAGGTTATTCAACTTCCCTTTCCCTTTGACATCCAGGAAGCCAATTTGGGTCAAAGACTAAATAATTAACCAGTCACGACACAATATGGGAATAAAATACTCACCATTTATCTGTTTAATCAACATCAAATAGTCAAATATCAATAATAAGACAGAATGTTGATGTTTAATGATCTTATCTGCTATTGAAGATCAAAGTTTACATTAAAATAGGGATCAAATGGAACATTAAACATCAAGCAGACGTTTGAAAATGTAATTTGGCAGTCCCGTCATACAATTGCACTCTGCAAAACCAGCAAAAGATGAAAATCAAAATACATCCTTCCTTCTTCAATTCACATCCTCTGCAGGACAAGGCAATTAGCAGAATGAATCACAAGAGATGATGTTGCTTTAAGGCATGTTTGGCACCACTGATAATATGAACGTCATTGTACTATCCCTCTGCCAGCCCCTTAACAAATGTCACCAAAATAGCACCTCTCTTGATGGTTATCAGTCTTGCCCTTTTATCTCAACCAGAACACCACCACGTCTGACTATCTTTTACATTATTTTAATTGATTTTTTCAATCAATTATCTTCTCACTGTGGGATCAATGTCCTAATCACTAATGTTAGCAAAACAAGCATTGAGATGACGAGAAGTTCGTTACACGGAGAGGAATCTCAACACTTAAACTTTCGAAAAGGTTTAAAATATGAGCAAAAATTGAATACATTTTTCCCAACAATGCTCTGAAAATGGCATCACAGGGTGGTGAAGAAGGCTTCTGGCACACTGGCCTTCATTAGTAAAGGCATTGAGTATAAAAGTTGGGATGTTATGCCACAGTTGTACCTGACATTGGTGAGGCCACACTTGGAAAGTTAAGTTCAGTTTGGTCACCCTTTTTGTAGGAAGTGATGCCATTGAGATGGAAAGAGTGCAGAGAAATGTAGGAGTATGTTGCCAGGACCTGAGGGACTTGGTTATAGGGAGAGGTTGGGACTTTATTTTTTGGAGTGTAGGAAACCAAGGGGTGATCTTGTTGCAGTATATGAACTATTGTGGGGCATAGATGGAGTGAATGCACACAGTATTTTTTCCCCAGAGTTGGAGTATCAAGAACCAAAGGACATAAGATTAAGGTGAGAGGGGAAAGGTTTAATAAGAACATGAAGGCAAACTTTTCACACAGAGGGTGGTGGGTATATGTTATGAGCTACCAGACAAAATGTTTGAGGCAAGTACAATAACAACATCCAAAAGGCATTTATATAAGTACATGAATAGGAAAGGTGTGAGGAATAATGGTCAAATGTGGGCAAATTGCCACCTCAGATGACTACCTTAGATTCATCCGAGCCTGGTTGGCATGGGTGAATTGGGCAAAAGGATCTGTTTCTGTGCTGTTTGATGCTATGACTCCATCTTCCCCCAAAGAGAGTAGCAACATTACTACTCTCAAGAAGAGAGTAAAATTCAAATATTTTATTTTTAATTTCAGATTAAACTCAAAAATGGTGATTTTAACAAAAGGATTATTATCAGAAGACTGACAAGAATAGTTCTGACTAGTTGGAGTTAGGTTGCTTTATTCTTTAGCTGATAAAAAAGAGTTTGACAAAAATGATTGATATATCTTTTAAATAAATTAATTTTATAGGATTAGCAGGAATAGGAATATGCATGTATCTTCCATACATACATATACATGTGTGTTTCTAAAGATATGTTCAATTAATAAATATTAGAGGGCGCACGGTGGCGAAGCGGTAGAGTTGCTGCCTTACAGCGAATACAGCGCCGGAGACTCAGGTTCGATCCTGACTACGGGCGCCGTCTGTACGGAGTTTGTACGTTCTCCCCGTGACTTGCGTGGGTTTTCTCCGAGATCTTCGGTTTCCTCCCACACTCCAAAGACGTACAGGTATGTAGGTTAATTGACTGGGTAAATGTAAAAAATTGTCCCTAGTGTGTGTAGGATAGTGTTAATGTGCAGGGATCGCTAGCGGCGTGGACTCAGTGGGCCGAAGGGCCTGTTTCTGTGCTGTATCTCTAAATCTAAAAAAAAATTACAAAGTGGAGCACATTGATGGTTTGAAGCATAGAGAATATAAAACATCTTATACCATAATAATAAAGGATAGCAATATTTAGAGTCATAGAGTCCTGGGGTCAGACAGTGTGAAAAAAAGTCCTTCGGCCCAACTTGCCCACAACGACCAACATGTCCCATCTACACTAGTCCCACCTGCCTGCATTTGGCCCATATTCCTCTAAACCTGTCCTCTCCATCTACTTGTCTAAATGTTTCTTAAACGGTGCAATACCACATGCCTCAATTACCTCCTCCGGCAACTTGTTCCATACACCCACCATCCTCTGCGTGAAAAATGCCCCTCAGGTACCTAGTAAAACTCCCCCCCCCCCTCACTATGCCCTCTGGTTCTCAATTCCCCTACTCTGGGCAAGAGACTCTGAGCATCTACGCAACCTATTCATCTCATGATTTTGTACACCTTTGTAAGATCACCCCTCATCCTCCTGCGCTCCTAGGAATAGACTCCTAGCCTCTATCGAAAATAAAAAACATTTCATTATTAATAACATTATAGATCCTGCGGTCCATCCCTGGTTCCACACTCTGCCTAAAGTCCTGTTGTAATCTATTCTTCCGAAATCACAGGATAAAAAAGCCAAGTCACGAACAGAAACATCAGGGGAATTCCTCTTCAGCCATCTGGGCAATCAAAAGTAGTCTAGGAATTCACTCTGGCTTTGACTTCCCTGGGCTGGGACTGCCAACTCCATGCAGAAACGTAGCCCTCCCACCCTGGAGGATTGAATCATTCTCTGCACGAGATATCAGCCTGTTCCAGGGACCTGGTATTCTCGGACTCCCCGGCTGTTACTTAAGATACAGAAGATCAGCTCCACTTCTTTGATGAAAAATGTAGCGTCTCATGTCAGGAATAGAGAAACAAATCTGATTTCATTGTTTTTATGCTTTGTCTAAATCAATATCAGTGTAAGAAAGTTTTAGCATCATTCCATTCTTCTTGGCGTGCACTGATATCCGGTGCTCGCTGTTTCTTCATTTGTCACGAGTCGCTCTGAATTAATTTGTTGACTTAATTAACATTGCCACATAATATTGACAAACCACTTAGATTGTTCTTTCCACCCCCCCCCCCCCCCCCCCCCCCGATTACTCTCTGGTTCATTAGCCTCGACATTCCAAATCATTTCGAAAGTGAAAATTAATGTATTTGTTTCTTTTGCTTTGAAATTCATATCTCTGAAGATTCGATGGCATCTGGGAAATTGGACCTAACAGTGAATCCTGGAATAGACAAATCAATGGAATTGAATAGAGGGGATTAAATGTTAACCATTGTTTTAGATGCAACATAGTTTACATTTGGAAGAATGGGATCCCAGATGTAGTTGTACATTTGCAAAGGACTTTTGTAAAATGGTTTGTGTACGTGCCTGATAACCGCAGAGAACACAGTGGGGTTGAGAGGGAAAATTAGATCAGTCATGATCAAATGGCAGAGCAGACACGATGGGCCGAATGGCATAATTCTGCCCCTATGTCTTCTGGTCTTCTGGTCATACGGACATGCAGATCGGTGGGATGACTATGCCAATGACTTTGTGATGTTCATTTAAAACCACTGCTTTCATTTTGAAATTCTATACTTCATCAGTGGCGTCTCTCAATCTCTTGCAGTAGATTGCGCATGATGCATTAGAACTTGCTGATGATCTCCTAGAGATGGATTAAACCATGAGTGGAATGGATAGGAGTCTTTTACTCAAAGTAGGGAAATCAAGAAACAGAGGACATACTGTTTAAGGTGAGAGGGGAAAGATTTAATAGGAACCTGAGGGGCAACTTTTTCCCACAGAGGGCCGTGAATAATTGGAACGACCTGCCGGTCAAGGAGCTTAAGGCAGGTAAACATAGAAAAAAGGTGCAGCAGTAGGCCATTTGGCCCTTCGAGCCGTCACCGCCATTCAATATGATCATGGCTGATCAATGGCTGAGAGGTACTATAACAACATTTAGAATCCGTTTGGACAGGTACGTGGATAGGAAAGGTTTAGAGGGATATGAGCCAAACTCCGGCATTTGGGAATAGTGTAGATTGTGCATCTTGGTTGGCATAACCAAGTTGGACCGACGGGCCAGTTTCTGTGCTATATGACTCTATGACTTTAATACGGTCCACGCCATCCAAAGAAACAATTGATATTCAACTTGTCAACTGTTATGAAACCACAAATGGCATAATCTTGTGACTGAAATGGAACTGAGTTTCATTTGCTGAGTACTTTACACAGTTGTTGCCATTTTCTAGGCTTACCACAGACAACTGGAGGTGAACCTTTGTCAAGATATTTCTCCTTTCTATTTCCTTTTTAGGTTAGTTTAGAGATGGAGCATGGAAACAGGCCCTTCAGCCCACCGAGCCTGTGCCTACCAGTGATCCCCACACACTAGCACTAACCTACACACACAAGGGACAATTTAGAATTCTACCAAGCCAATTAACCTACAAACCTACACGTCTTTGGAGTGTGGGCTGAAACCGGAGCTCTTGGGGAAAACTCACCGCGTACAGACAAGCACCCGTAGTTAGGATTGAACCCAGGTCTCTGATGCTATAAGGCAGCAACACTACCTCTGCACCACTGTGCCACATCATTACGCACCATCGCACAGATACTTCTCATAAATGATCCCCAATGGTTCATGTAGTACCCTTATAAGAGGTGCCGGCCACCTTTCAGAAGCACAGACATCACAAGGTTGCTCCAATGGTCCAAAGATCCAATGGTCCAATGGCCCAAAGATCCAATAGTCAAATGGTTCAATCGCCCAATAATCCAATAGTTAGATGGTTCAATGGTTCAATGGTTCAATGGTCCAATGGTCCATTAGTTCCATGGTTCAATTACGCTTTTTTGGCGCGTACAAAACACTGTGAGATTCTTTCTCGAGTTGCCAGATTAGGCACCATTTCCAAAATCCAGTCTGCGCGCTAAGTCTTATGGAATGGCACCCGATCCATGCGAGCAATGTAAAATTGGGGCTGCAAACTGCTCGCTTGCTTCTGCCACATTTGGCTTACGCAGGAACCGCTTCTTCAGCTCGTTGGACACCACTCGGTATCGGAGCAGGAGGCCCATCTCAGCCACCATTCCCTCCTTCACCTCAGCTGCCGCCCGCCGTCATCTGTATTAATGAACGTGGCAGATTGCCCAAAGCAATCTTGTAAAACCAAACACATAAAAATTCAGAAGGGCATCAAGGGCATCAAGACAATGACAAAACAAATAAATTAGAAAGGATAGACACAAAATGCTGTAGTAACTCAGCGGGACAGGCAGCATCTCTGGCTAGAAGGATGATGTTTCGGGTCGAGACATGGATGGATATAGATTATCATATCATATCATATATATACAGCCGGAAACAGGCCTTTTCGGCCCACCAAGTCCGTGCCGCCCAGCGATCCCCGTACATTAACACTATCCTACACCCACTAGGGACAATTTTTACATTTACCCAGCCAATTAACCTACATACCTGTACGTCTTTGGAGTGTGGGAGGAAACCGAAGATCTCGGAGAAAACCCACGCAGGTCACGGGGAGAACGTACAAACTCCTTACAGTGCAGCACCCGTAGTCAGGATCGAACCTGAGTCTCCGGCGCTGCATTCGCTGTAAAGCAGCAACTCTACCGCTGCGCTACCGTGCCGCCCTTATGTGCAGGCAGATAAGAGTTGGTCTAGGCATCATGCTTAGCAGAGACATGGTGGGCTGAAGGGCCTGCTCTTGTGCTGTACTGCTCTGTGCTGTTCTATTGTTTGTGCTTTCTTTCTCCCCCCCCCTCCCCCCCTCCTCCTGATTTGAACCTTTAGGTTTGAAAGTGGAAGCAATTTTCAAAAAAATTAATTTCCATTGGATGTACGAAAGCTTTGAAAACTATTAAGATAATTGCCGTGCAGAATGCAAATATTGACTTGACTGCTTCATAGATATAATTATGTCAGTCCTTGAATGTGAAGTACATTAAACCGAAAAATATGTCCTTTTAAAATGAATCAGGACTTTCACCAAGGACAAGTCTGAGATGAGCTTTCATCAAACGTACAGTATATGCTTCATCACAAAGTCTGCCTCCTTCCATTAACATCATGGTGCCAGGTTCTGACCTTGGCCTGGCTTAGCTACGACTGAAACTTTCATGCATTCCTTTATCATCTTTGCAATACACTACACTAGAGGTCTCCCAATTAGTCAAACACCTTCAGGCTGGACAACCTGACTGTGTCAGGGATTTTGTGCATGTTAGAATATCATTGTCTCCTGAGCCTTGGTGTAGTCTCCTGCAGACAATTGATTCAAGGTGCATTTTTTGTACATGGAATAACTTCTATGTCCATCTCCTAAATTTCACACATGTTTTTTGCTCAAACAAGAGAGATGGTTTGAAGAAAGGGCAGCATGGTGCGCGTGCCAATAAACTAAGCTAAACTAAATTAACTCAGTGGGCCAGTAAAGGGCTATGGATGAAATGGGCGGACTGACTTGGCTAGAATTGGTTTCCAGAGAATAGTGGGGAGATGTAAATGAAGCTTCTTTAATTGAGATTCCTCGCTAACGAGGTACACTCTAGATAAACACAAAAAAAAATCCAAAAGAATGGTACCATCATTGTTCAATGCTCTCATTTCTATAGAGAAGGAACAAGGATGTGGGGTGAAAAACAAGTCGAGGAGCCAGTTTTGGACTGTTCCAGCGAGCGATTGAAACTGAGGGGACTACGTGTCATGGAGCCATAGAGACCGATGGTACTTTAGCCCATCGAGTCCACATTTAAGTAGATGTCATTGTTGCAGCAATGGTCTCGTTTGGTTGAGTTTAGTTTATAATTGTCACAAGCACCGAGGTACAGTGAAAAGCTCTTTCGTTGCATGCCAACCAGTCAGCGAAAAGATTCTACATGATTACAATCAAGCCGTCCACAGTGCAAGATAAAGTCCAACAAAGTTTGATTAAAGGTAGTTCCGAGGATGTCCGATGAGGTGGACGGGGGAGGGGTCAGCACCACTCTCTAGTTGGTGAGAGGATGGTTCAGTTGCCCGATAACAGCTGGAAAGAAACTGCCCCTGAATCTGGAGGTGTGCGTTTTCAAACTTCTGTACCTCTTGCCTAATGAGAGAGTGGAGAAGAGGGAGTGACCGGGTGAGTAGTATATGAAGGAAATGCAGATGCTGGTTTAAACCGAAGACAGACACAGAATGCTGGAGTAACTCCTTAGAATACATGTGGAAAAAACATTCCATCATTTTGTCTCCCTCCATCCCTCCTCCATCTTCACCATACCTCATCATCAATCAATTGTCTCTTTAGAGATGGCGAATTTTTAAATTGGCTTACATATCTTCCAGTTATTCTGTCACAGTCAGAACTTTTATTCTCAGTTGTGGTTCAAGGTGTTCTATATATTTAGTTTAGTTTAGTTTAGAGATACAGCGTGAAAACAGGCCCTTTGGCCCACCGAGTCGGCACCGACCAGTGATGCCGCGCACGCTTGCACTATCCTACACTCACTAGGGACAATTTTACATTTA
This sequence comes from Rhinoraja longicauda, assembly GCF_053455715.1. NCBI lineage: Eukaryota > Metazoa > Chordata > Chondrichthyes > Rajiformes > Arhynchobatidae > Rhinoraja > Rhinoraja longicauda. Next base: position 29,225,075 of record NC_135974.1, on the reverse strand, counting down.
TACCAAGCCAATTAACCTACAAACCTGTACGTCTTTGGTGTGCGGGAGAAAACAAAAAATCTCGGAGAAAACCCATGCATGCCACAGGGAGAATGTACAGACACAGAACAGACAGCACCTGTAGTCGGGATCGAACCCGGGTCTAAGACGGTACAAGGCAGTAGCTCTACCGCTGGGCCACCATGTCATCCAATAATGAATTATTAGTCATTTCCACTGCTTTCTCACCTGCAATTGTAGAACATTTTTCCATCTTCAAATACAGGGACTATGTTTCAATGCTGGAGATCGGTCCAGGTTGGACAAACTTGGATGATTTTCTCTGGAATGCCGAGGGTTGAGGGGAGACCTGATAGAAGTATGTAACATCATGAGAGGCGAGGTCATGTAAGCAGTCAGAGCCATTTCCGCAGGATGAAAATTTCAAAGACTAGAGGGCTTAAGCTAAAGGAGCTAAAGGAGAGAGGGGCAAAGTTTAAAGGAGATGTACGGGGGAAATGTTTTTACACAGGGTCGGTGGTGGAGGAAAATATGATGTTTGCATTTAAGACGCTTATAGATAGGTATAATAATATGGAGTGAAATGGATTACGCGCAGGTGGATGAGATTAATTTATCTTGACATCGTGTTTGACATCATGTTAGTTTATGAGATTGTTTTTTTCTAGAGAACAGCATGGAAACATGCCCTTCGGCCCACCCAGTCCACGCTGACCATCGATTAGTTCTATGTTATCCCCCTTTCACATCCCACACATTAGGGCAATTTCACACAAATCAATTAGACTAAAAAAACCTGTCTTTCCCAAGCTGTGCTAGATTCATACGGTGCATTTCATAAGATTCAAAGTCATTTAGAAGGTCCTAAATTTGGTTGTGTTAAGAAAAATATATATGCCAATCCATGCAGAGCAAGAACCCAGAAGAAGCAGTAAGAAATCTACCAAATAATCTGTTTTTGCTGATCTTGATTATGTGATAAATGTTAACCAAGACAAATCACATAAAAACAAATTCAGCTGAAGCTCCATTAACATTTATAGATGCCCAAGGCAATGAATTTAACAACTGTAGTGGGGAATCAGACTAGTTTCTAACTTGTCACAGCCAATGGTTACAATATCAAATGAAATGGAAAACTAAATGGCAGGTTAAAATGAGTGATGACTGGCTTCTTGCGAACTAGCAGGAATGAAAGGAGTAAAAGTGGAAGATTTATAATCATGTTTTATACAGCTAACACTGCAAGGAAAATCAAATTACTTCTGGCACTAAACCATCCCCAAGGACTGTCAGTGGGCATTTTCTCACAACAGCTTTGAAATTGTATTTTTGTAGATCTTTGTTGGGATTAATGTTAAGAAATGGAATTAGTGAAACATATAAACCCAAGAGGAATACATTGTTTGAACATTGCACTTTCACCTCATGGACTGAGAGTTTAAATTTAGCTCATGTTAGTCATTGCGATCATTTTAAAGTCAATGTGCGTAACCCTTGCTGGAACTGTCCGTAATCATTTACTAATTTCTGCTCCCAAAACGTGGGAAATTAAAAAAATAGAAACTCCAGCGTGTACGAGAAGAGGGAGGTGGAGGCTGTTCACAAGAACGAAGGCAAAGAACAAACCAGGCATTTCAGGCGAGGAAAGAATTGTGGATAAATGCTGTGTAAATGGTGGGGGATGGGAGACCAGTTGGACTGACAATGTGGACAATCACAACAAAACTGGCCCAGGTAATACAGGTATGTAGGTTAATTGGCTGGGTAAATGTAAAAATTGTCCCTAGTGGGTGTAGGATAGTGTTAATGTACGGGGATCACTGGGCGGCACGGACTTGGAGGGCCGAAAAGGCCTGTTTCCGGCTGTATATATATGATATGATATGATATGATAATACCACGTATTACCAAGCTACGATAAGCAATATCCTTTAAATTTGAATAGAAATTTAGGGGTGGCACGGTGGTCCAGCGGTGGAGTTGCTGCACTACAGCGCCAGAGACCCGGGTTCGATCCCGACAACGGGTACTGTCTGTACAGAGTTTGTACGTTCTCCTCGTGACCTGCTTGGGCTTTCACCAGGATCTCCGGTTTCCTCCAAAACTCCAAAGACGTCCAAGTTTGCAGGTTAATTGGCTTGTAAATGGTCCCTAGTGTGTATAGGATGGTGTTCATGTGTGGGGATCGCAGGTTGGCGTGGACTCAGTAGGCCGAAGGGCCTGTTTCCACGCTGTATCTCTAAACTAAAGTAAACTAAAATTCAATTTAGATTCTTTTGCAAAGGTAAATTATATATTTTGTCAAATCATTGGCTGCGGAAACAGTTCAATCTAAATCAAAGTTGATGATCATAATCATAATCATAATAGTACTTTATTAGCCAAGTATGTTTTGCAACATACGAGGAATTTGATTTGCCTTACCGTCATATCAATAAAGAACAACAAGACACCCAAATAAATTTTTAACATGAACATCCATCACAGCGACTGCTCCACATTCCTCACTGTGATAGAAGGCAAAAAAAGTTCAATCTACTTCCCTTCTTTGTTCTCCTGCGGTCGGAGCAATCAAACCTTCCGTTGTTGGGGCGATCTTGGCTCCCGCAACCGGCAGTCGAGGCCTCCGCGTCGTGGCGATCAAGTTCCCGCATCGGGGGGATCTCAGCTCCCCCGCGCCGGGCGATCAGACCTCGGGTCGGGGCTAGTCGAACCTCCTGCGACTTTGGAGCTTCCCGACATCAGTTTCTACCCGAGACTGCGAGCTCCTCGATGGTGAAATCCGCAGGCCGCGCGGTTGGAGTGTCGATCTCAGGCAAGGGATCACAGGCTCCGATGGTAAGTCCACGGCCCCGTGGTGGGGCTCAAGGTCAGTCTCGAGCAAGGCCTCCAGCTCCATGATGTTAGGCCGCAGAGCGACCGGAGATACGATCCGGAAAACATTCGCATCTCCGGCAAGGTAAGAGATTGAAAGAAAAGTTTCCCCCGACCCCCTCCCCCACATAAAACAAACCAGAGAACATTCACACATACTTTTAAAACACACTAAAAATAACAAAAATGACCAAAAGACAGACAGACTGTTAACGAGGCTGCCATCGCTGACAGCATTAGGCTTAAGGTTTAGAGTGAGGCAAGTACAAGCATTTAGCAACGTCATGAATACCAATGATCATAGATAAATTAATGGAAAGATTTTGAATGAATGGTTTCATTCTAATGTTCTGTCTTTCTATCTGAAGCTACAAACTGTATAATGACAATACAAAACTAAATGACCCCTGAAGTAATTCAGTGGCATTTACTAAAATTACAATATCATTCAAAAATCAATTTAAGTCTAAATTGTTATCTAATATATGTCAAGCCCCACTTGCTGGCAAGATCTTGTAAATATAAAATGAACTTCAAATTATTTAACTTGATATTAAAAATAAATTTCGATATATTTCTCATCCATTAGGAATTGTCTTAATCTCTTAGGTTCTCAAAGGACTTCAGCTCTTAATTTGTTAAAGTTCTAGTCATATATGCAATTAAGATGAGACTAATATCCAATATTGAGTCATCTGATGCTCAGGATGGTTAGGAGGTTGAAGGCTGATTACTTCAGCTCTTAAATTAATGACTGGCAGAGCTAAATCCCAACCATAAAAATCTCAATTCAAGTACAGGTCATTCAAATACAGAGAAGCTTGTGGTTCATCTTCCCGATATTTCGAAACCTTGGAGAATATCTCATGTCTGACGGTCTTCATTCAGCCAGCTTCAATCAGCAGACTGTGCGACTAATTGAACACTTGAAGAAATATGTTATGAAGCAACATCTGGGATTTTATCAACAACGAGTCCATAAATCCCAATAGTAAGTGGTAGCAAAATACAAATTCAGTTAATATCAAATTACAAAATAAAATTAGAACTGCAATATATTTGCAATTTTAATTGATTCAATGCGGTACTTAACTCTTCGAGATCCGAGTAGACTCGAGCAAGGAACTGCAGATGCCGGTTTACGAAACACAGTGCTGGATTAACTCAGCAGGTCGGGCAACGTCTCTGGAGGACATGGACAGGCGACATTTCAGGTCGGGACCCTTCTTCACGGGCGGTGTTTCGGTTCGATAATATTTTAGCTCTGAATGAAAACCCTTTTGTTTAGAAACGCGTTCAGCTATACCCCCATTCAGATGACTTTCAAATCATCTACTGCGCACCACATAGTCATGTTGTGCCCAATACCCCAATCATGAAGGTTATGTGAATGATCTTCTCATTGAGTCATAGAGTCATACAGCGTGGAAACAAGCCCTTCGACCCAACCATGCCAACCAACGTGCCCCATCTACATTAGTCTCACCTGCCCGCACTTGGCCCATAGAGCTTTAAACCTATCCTATCCATGTACCTGACCAAATGTCTCTTAAATGTTATGAAAATTGTTACGATCGTAACAATTCATGTATTTCATGAATCTTTAGCTCACACAACTTAAATTCATAGTGAGCAAGAGATTTCTGTTTAAAATCCCTCGGATATTGAATATGCTTTACAGCCTAATATAGCCTTTAGGGCCTAATAAAGATCAACAATAAAAAGAAGATAGACACAAAATGCTGGAGTAACTCAGTGGGACAGGCAGCATCTCTGGGGAGAAGGAATGGGTTTTTCTTAAAGGCAGATCACGTCTGGCCAGAAGAAACGAGGAACTGCAGATGTTGTTTATAATGAAGCAAACATCAAATAACTGCAGATAGAAACAAAAAGCTGGAGTAACTCAGCAGGACAGGCAGCATCTCTGGAGAGAAGGAATGGATGATGTTTCAGGTTGAGACCCTTCTTCAGACCCTTCTCGACCCGAAACATCTCCCATTCCTTCTTTCCAGAGGTGCTGCTTGTCCCGCTGAGTTACTCCAGCATTTTGAGTCTACCTTTGGTTTAAACCAGCATCTGCAGTTCCTTCCTGAACAATAAAAATTGGTTACCAGCTGCACTCTGCTTGATCTTTTTCAGATAAAATTGATGTCACTGAGGGAAACTCAGTCATTGCTTCAGGACCTAGCGTTATTAGACATATATGTTAGTAAACATACCTAATGGACAAGAGTGGGCAGGTTGATAGAGTTACCATCATTGTCAGACTTGAATTTTACTTCTCTGGAACATTGGAGGTTGAAGGGAGACCTGATAGAAGTATATAAAATTATGAGAAGCATAGATAGATGCAGTCAGAACCTTTTTGACCAGGGTGGAAATAACAAAGGCTACAGGGCATACCGTTAAGGTGAAATGGGCAAGGTTTAAAGGTGATGTTCAGGGCAATTTAATGTTTTACACAGAGGGTGGTGGAAGACACTGACAGGGGTGATGATGAAGGCAGATACGCGAATGGTGTTGAAGAACCTTTTGGATAGACATATGGATGTGCAGTGAACAGGGGTCATGTGCAGGCAGATAAGACGTGATCTTGGCATCATGTTTGGCATAGGCATTGTGGACTGAAGGTCTTATTCCTGTGGTGTATGTTTCCATGTTCTATGGTATCACAAAATGCTGGTGTAACTCAGCAGGTCAGGCAGCATCTAGGAGAGAGGGAATGGGTGTTCCATGTTCTATGTTCTATGTTAAAATACTGTGGCCTCAGACTTTGATTAAAGAATTCCAAATGAGAGCTAATTGGAAATGTATTGGCCGAGGTAGTGTGGCTTTTAGGTTTATCGTACCAGCGGGACTCTTTGTTCATTAATATAAAGGTTTAAAAACAGATAACAGTGCACAGAAACCAGATATTCTAATTCGTACATGACCTTGGAACTGGAATATTCTGTTATACTGATTCTCCTTTCTCCACCAAGAGCTGCTGTCATGTACCGAATTGTTCCTGTCAGAAACACTAACAATCTGTGAGAATCTGAGATAATATGGGTCATTTTGTGAACCATTGATTTCCACCACTTTAACAGATATTGTTAAGCATAACGTTATCCTATTTAAACACCGAATCATTTCCCATTAATTTTATAGAAACAGTTCTGGTAAGTGTGCAATTATAAGGAAATTGTTTTTCAGTGTATCATTTTACACTTTGGATCCCATTAGCTGAAATACAAATAGTAACTTTTTATCTATTACTTTTGTACCTCACATGGGAATCATGTAATTGTGTAAAGATTGCTCATCTTTTTATTTATTAACTCTGAAATTGAAAATACTTACCTGTTATTTCCCCATTTCTGCTTGAAACGATCCCCTTGAACATTATTGTTTTATTTATCATTGCCAAATGTTAATATAGATTAGATTTTCATCTACTCATAAAATAATCTTGAATTGTTTTAATTAGACTATGTATTAGTTTCACCCAATTCAATATAACATCAATAATTGAAACTGTACCAATCAAGTGCAGCCCAGGAGCATGTTGATTCACATAGTTCTCTGGATAGTTGGCTTCTGTACCTTGCTTTCAAGAGCGATGAACACCATCTTTCACAAAGAGATACCACATCTATTTCTGTGCAGAATGCATCAGTGTATTTTCCCCATTTGTAAAAAATGGCTGTAAAATTACCTTGCATCTAAAATCCAAATTTCCGCTGAGATTGGTCGTAATCAAAAAAAGACACAAAGTGCTGGAGGAACTCAAAGGATCAAGCAGCATATCAGGAGGGCATGGATAGGTAACGTTTCGTATCAGGACCCTTCTTCAGAGATGTTGCCTGATCTGTTCAGTTACTCCAGCACTCTGACCTTTTTCGTTAACCAGCATCTGCAGTTCCTTGTGCCTATAATCGCCAGGAAACATTTCCATGGCCAGTCTGACCAAATAACTTCTCAATACCATAAATATCTGCACCATTTATCAACAGCTGTTGATGGGAAATGCATTGCTCTGAAGTCGTTTCACTGACCCTGAGCTGTCCAGTGACCATGTCTATTCATACCTGTGTAGCTGGGATGTGGTATTCTACCTTTTTTTGTTATTATTTCAGTTTGTGCATTGAATTTAGATTCTCCGATTGCCATGATGGGATTTGAACTCGCGTGCCTGACAACTTGGCCAGGAATACTAATCAGGTAATTTAACCACAGGTGCACCATTTTCATGACATTATAAACACAGAGGCCTATAATACTCTGGAAGTACCTAATCTGTGGCTGTGCCTGCCATTCCCTTGTCCCCAAGATCTATTTACAGATGAAGCAAGCATCAAATAATTGTCCTTAAAGGCAGATCAAGTCTGGTCAGAAGAAACATGGAACTGCAGATGCTGATTTACAAAAGAAGGCATTTTCTCAGCTGGTCAGGCAGCATCTCAGGAGAATATGGACAGGCGACCTTTTGGGGTCTCTAACCCAAAATGTCACCTATCCATGTTCTCCTGAGATGTCGCCTGACTCGCTGAGCTACTCCTGCACAAAGTGTCTTCTGAAATCTGGTCAGTGTTTTTGCATGACACAGAACCTCATAATTGTAAACGCCGCAAAAATGCTTTGAAAGCTGGTTAAATCATGGCCCCATGTAAACTGCCTGTGTGTGTCATCAAACAGTTTGAATGTTGGTAACGATATCGAAAATTACACCATCATTCAAAACCGTCCAAAATGTATTCCCAAAACTTCAGTACTTAAATAATGACCTCTCAAAAACGAAGAAGTAACGTGACCACAATATTACTTATTCACAGAACAGTAGTCAACCAAACACATCCAATCAGTCTCAGTAAGTTGAACAGAGTTCCAAACTCGAGGATCATTCTTTAGAATTTAGACTTCACAGTGTGGAAGCAGGGCCTGTCGGCCCACCGAGTTTGGGCCGGCCAGCGATCACTCGTACGCTAGCACTATCCCACACACAAGGGATCATTTATAATTCACAGATGCCAATTAACCTGCAAACCTGTACGTCTTTGAAGTGTGGGAGGAAACCAGAGCACCCAGGGAAAAACCCACGCGGTCATGGGGAGAACGTACAAATTCCGTACAGACAGCACTCGAAGGGCCAAACGGCCTCCTCCTGCACCTATTTGCTAATTTCTATTTTCTATGTCTAGTCAGGATCAAACCCGGGTCTCTGGCGCTGTAAGGCAGCAGCTCTACTGTTGCGCCACCGTGCCGCCCAAACGCCTGTGCATTTCCCTCGCACGTTGGCCTAATGTTAGTAAACCCAAGACACTTTTATGTACCATTTGTAGTTCTTTGTTCATTTCTAATGCAGGCATTGTGCTCACAGGGGTAAAATGTTACCTCGGGTCATACTTATGATTCTCAACCATAGTCTAGTTTTTATTAAGTCAGAGTCTGGCTTGAGAGACACACACCTGCACATACTCCTGGTGAGTTTCATGGTCTGTATAACTCGTTAACACCTAGCCCACAGCCCAAAATAGACTGTGGCCTTAACCATCGTTACTTTTTTGCACATCTTTCATTTCTTTGTTCTATATCTCTCTTTTTATCACCGTCTATATCTCTCGTTTCCCTTTCCCCTTTCCCTTTCCTCTCAGTCTGAAGAAGGGTCTCGACCCAAAACATCACCTATTCCTTTCCTCCAGAGTTGCTGCCTGGCCCGCTGAGTTACTCCAGCTTTTTGTGTCTGCCATCGGTTTAAGCCAGCATCTGCAGTTCCTTCCTACACATACCGCTCTCTAATCGTGTTCAGTTACACCATTTCGACATTAGTTTTGTAACCGATACCGACCTTCCTGCCTGTCTCTTCACTATTATCTTTTTGTCTTTAGATAATTCACAATGTCCTTGCTTTATTAGATGTGATTTGTGACCATCTGTTTGAAGTGACTCTCCATGTCTCTTTTGTTTGTTGGTATCTCATCGTTCATCCAGATAAGCCACCCTGACCTTCCTATTTGGTTCTGCCATTTCCGCGTTCATTTTTGTACTACTGTATCTAATTAAATTCTGGCTGCTTGACTAATGAAGTTTATATGCAGTTCAATTTAAACTATATTCTCATGGGCTTCACTGAATTTCAAACCTAAAAGCTCACTTGCTGCATTATAAAGTGGCTGTCATCACATCAAACAGCTTGAATGTTTGTAAATCTGTCGAGAATACACAGACGGTCAAAAACATCCAGACTGTATTGCCTACGAAAGTGATACAAATACACGTGGAAAGGAATTATTTGGTGTATTGTATGCTGTTCTGGTTGCTCCCATTATTGGAAAGATGTGGAGGCTTTGGAGAAGATACAGAGGAGGTTGATCAGATACTGCCTGGATTAAAGGGTTAAAGCTACAGGGAGAGATTGGACAGATTTGGATTGTATTCTCTGGAATGTTGGACATTGGGAGGTGACGATAGAAGCTTATAAAACTATGAGAGGTAGAGATAGGGTAGACAGTCAAAATCTTTTCTTCAACTCTAGAGGTCGTGGCTTTAAGGTGAGAGGTGAAAGTTTAAGGGGATGTACGGGGCACGTTTTATCACACAGGGAGTAGTGGGGGTCTTAGAACACACTGTCAGGGGTGGTGGTGGAGGCAAATACGGTAGTGGTGTTTAAGAGGGTTTTAAATGGGCACATGAAAGTGCAGGGGTTAAAGGGATTTGGATCATGTACACACAGATGAGATTTTTAACTTGGCATCATGATTGGAACAGACATTATAGGCTGCAGGAGCCATTTCTGTGTTGTTCTATGAATTAAAAGTATAAACAAAAATCAGTAGAAAGCTCTTAAAATTGATTAAACAAATTTAAGTTAATTCAATTTACATAAATCTATTATAATACTTGTATCTTTTCCTGGGTGCAATTCCTCTCCATTGAAATGAATGGAGCAAGAAATAGAGGTGGAAACAAGAAACTGCAGGTGCCTGTTTACAATGAAAGGACATAACGTGCTGGAGTAACTCAATGGGTCAGGCAGCATCTCTGGAGAACATGGATAAGTGCCATTTCGTATGGGGATCCTTCTTCAGGTCGTGATTGTAGTGGGGAGAAGGGAAGGTGAAAGCTGGAAGATAGGAGGGGCAAGGTATGAAGAAGGGTTTCAACCCAAAATATCAACTATTCCTTTTCTCCAGAGACGCTGCCTGACCCACTGTGTTACTCCAGCATTTTGTGTCTATCTCAGGGGCAGGACAAAGCCTGGCGATGATATGTGGATGCAGGGGAGAGAGAGGTTATTTTGTTTAGTTTAGAGATACAGTGCAGAAGCAGGCCTTTCGGCCCACCGAGTCCACTCCGACCAGCGATCCCCACACATTAACGCTATCCCACACACACTAGGGACAATTTACATGAATACCAAGCCAATTAACCTACAAACCTGCACGTCTTTGGAGTGTGGGAGGAAACCGAAGATCTCGGAGAAAACTCAAGCGGTCACCTAGTTGGGATCAAACCCGGGTCTCTGGCACTGCAAGCTCTGAAAGGCAGCAACTATTGAGACGACCTTATTTCCAAGGATTTTCTTCCTTTTTCCTGTATCATAAGCAAACCCATCAATAAATCTAATTGAAGTTCCACAAAATAGTGCCCTGCATGTTCAAGTAAAAAGAGAGGTGAAAAATAATGCTTTGCATCAAATGATGTTGGTTCAGTGCTTCCTGTTCCAAGAATGACTTTTCATATAATTTTAAGGTTTGACAATTTACAATTCACATTTTTCTCCTATTCTTGTTGTGGTCATAAATTGATCACAAAAAAGCTCTGAAAGATTTTGCTGAAATACAAAGAGTTTATCATTGAGAGAACACACTAGCATTTACCACCCATAAGAGATAAATTAGCTACTCATCTATGTTTATTAAAAATCAATTTTTAAAAATTTGATTGGTACAGTGGCGCAGAAGTAGAGTTGCTGCCTTACAGCGCTTACAGCGCCAGAGACCCGGATTCAATCCCGACTACGGGTGCTGTCTGTAGAGAGTTTGTACCTTCTCCCCGTGACCTTGTGGGTTTTTTTCCGAGATCTTCGGTTTCCTCCCACACTCCAAAGACATAGATTAATTGGCTTGTAGGTTAATTGGCTTGGTATAAATGTAAATTGTCCCTAGTGTGTGTTGGATAGATTTAATGTGCAGGGATCACTGGTTGGTACAGACTCGGTGGGCCGAAGGGCCTGTTTCCGCACTGCATCTCTAATCTAAACTAAACTAAATTTGTAAACTATACCAGGCCTTAGCTTAAAATTAAGTTGCATTGTTTCTGAAACACATGCATGCATCTTCTATAATACTGCTATTTTCTATATTTTCACGTTTTAAAATAGAATACTCTCAATGTGCCCCCATTATAGTCACTTTTGTAAATAGTTGTGGCAAGTCTGATCACCCCCATTAATCTTATCCTGTGAGATTAATAACTCACTCCAAACAATATTTAGATTTGCTGCTAGACCAACAATGTATTTTCCTTTGTTCCTGGGAAAATGAATTGAACTGTCATTAACCTCTATCTCTAAAACAGATGGCAACTTTAAAAGAAAGAAAAATTCTATGATTTAATGGACAGTGTCATGTCTAAATAAGGTTGTGCATTTTATTTGATGGATGGAGTAATAGATAATAGTAATAGTAATAGATGTCTCTATATATCTCCGTCCATATCTCTCATTTCCCTCTCCCCTGACTCTCCTCTGACTCTGGAGATGGGTCTCGACCCGAAACATCACCAATTCCGTTTCTCCAGAGATGCTGTCTTATCCGCTGAGTTACTGCAGCTTTTTGTGTCTATCTTTAGATATAGATGTAATGTATTTCTGAAGAAGGGTCTCGACCCGAAACGTCACCCATTCCTTCTCACCAGAGATGCTGCCTGTCCCGCTGAGTTACTCCAGCTTTTTGGGTCTATCCTCAATTTAAACCAGCATCTGCAGTTCCTTCTTACACATAATGTATTTACAAAGCAGGTTTCCTATTTCTGATGATATTCCTTTACTCAAAAGATTTTTTTCGGCGCACAAAAAAATACAATGCTTTTTTTACAGTTTGTTTCTTAATTTTATTCCTTTCCTAGAATTTTCCTTATTAACACTTTAAGATACAGGAAATGAGTGTGAAATGTAAAGGGCAGCAGAGTGTCAATAGTCAATAGTCAATAGTCGTTTATTTGTCACATACACATAAATGTATGGTGCTTTAAGGCAGCACACTGATGCTGGTAGAGACATTTGCAGCAGCATCTTGCTGCAAGTAGATTGCTCTACAGAATTCCTCTGGCACTAAATATTGTGTTTCTAAATGGATCACAGAATCAGACCCTTCCTGCATGGTTCATCTCGTTAACACCGCGGCTGTTGATAAACTCTTTGTCATGCACTATTTATAGAAATGAAAGTCAGCTTGGCTGTGTTTTATTTTCTGCTCTCCGTGTTGTGCTTCCACCCACTCAACGTTTCCGACCTGGGTTTAGACAGCTCAAACGATTTGCTCCAAAGTCTGAAGAAGAGTCCCGACCTCAAACGTCACCTGTCCGTGTTCTCCAGAGATGCTGCCTGACCCGCCGAGTTACTCCAGCGCTTTGTGTCCTTTTGTGAAAACTAATGTCTGCTGTTCCTTGCATCCACATACAAAAGATTGCTCTGTCAGTATATAGATATATATATATATTTCAAGACATGCATTTGTCTCATGTAATAATTGCCCTTCCCTCCAAATGACTTCCCACATTCCACAAATAATCCTAACTCTTTAAAATCATGAAATTCATCTGGTAACAATCTTAGCTCCATTAGGAAACCAGCAGAGAATTCTCCTTACTGAAAGTTCATAGTCTGCCTAAATATCTATTCCTTCATCTCCTACAGAGTACAGGGAGGCCCCCCTTGTATTGCCCCATCAGAAAGATTGCACCTTCCTTCTATTTGAGCTCTATCAATATTGCCTCAGTGGATTTGTAGGAATGAATTGCATATGCTGCTTTAAACCAAAGAGAGACACAAAATGCTGGAGTAATCCCGCTGAGTTACTCCAGCATTTTGTGTCCATCTTGCCTCAGTGGATGATCCCTCCAGTATGTCCTCTCTCTGTGCAGCTGTTTTATTTTCCTTAATTAGTAATGAGGGTGGCACGGTGGCGCAGCGTAAAGCTGCTGCCTTGCAGCACCAGAGAACCGGGTTCGATCCTGACTACGGGGATTTGTCTGTACAGAGTTGTAATTGTACATTGTCCCAAGTACGTGTGGGATAGCATTAGTGTGCAGGGATCGCTGGTCGGCACGGACTCGGTGGGCCAAAGGGCCCGTTTTCATGCTGTATCTCTAAACTAAACTAAACTACAAAAAAAACAGGAATGGTAAGGAAATGAATGTGTTTTTATTTTACGTGGACATTCTTCATCTGAACTGAAGGATACCATCAGCAAATTCACACTATCTGATAACAACAAAAGCTGAATATGCAGGGGAATGTTTTGAGTAAGGTAGAATCTTTATGAGTGGGCATTCAATTCAGAGGCAATGTGGCCGTTGATCAAATGTACCACAGGTTTATGATCGGCAAAGAACTGGCATTGTAATGAGCCCTTCAAGCCCACCCAGTCCACACCGAGCATTGATCACCAGTTCACACTGGTTATTCCACTTTTGCAGCCACTCCATACACACTATGGGTAATTTACAAAGGCCAAGTAACCTCCAAACCCTCATGTCTTTGGGATGTTGGAGAAAACTGGAGTAAAAACAAATGGGCACAGGGAGCGCATGCAAACTCCATACCGACAGGTTTAAGGTGAAGGAGAAAAGATTTAGTAGGAATCTGAGGGGGTAACGTTTTCACACAAAGGGTGGTGGATGAATGGACCAAGCTGCCAGAGGAGGTAGTTGAGGCAGGGACTATCCCAACGTTTAAGAATCAATTAGACAGGTACATGGATAGAGGACAGGTTTGGAGGGATATGGGCCAAACGCAGGCAGGTGGGCCTAGTGTAGCTGGGACATGTTGGCCGGTGTGGGCAAGTTGGGCAGAAGGGCCTGTTTCCACGCTGTATCACTCTATGCCAGCACCCGAGGTCAGGATCGAACCCGAGCCACCAAGGCTGTGAGGCAGCAGCTCTACCAGCCGCCCTGCAGTTGAATAAACAGAACTGCAATTTCCCCACTCGTAAAGCTCGTCCTCATTCAGTGCATGACCTTAGACACAGCAGAGCTCTCAAGCAGTGTATTCTGAACGCAGCAAACCAGGGAGATAATGGTCGCAGGTCACAGATACGCATGTACTGAGCACATTTGCAAAGAGGTGACTAACGGGTTTAATAGCCAATAACCATTTAATAAAAAACTATTTATTTGAGGTAATGGAAAGGAACTGTTCTACTTTATGGTCTGATAAACAGCGGTAACAACCTTACGGAATTCTGACTAGGCAACCTCTACTTCAAAACCAAAGGCACCATCCTCTGTAGTAACCCAAAGGAATCAGTCATATCACATCGAACCAAGAAGCCATCGCTAATAACAGTTAATAACCCTTTTGTAACTTGCCTATTCTTTGTGTTCATTTTCTCATCCGCCATTACTTGCAAATTGCCTTCTCTAACAATTTTAACATATAATTTTTTTTCCCCTAATCCACTTTATATGTACAAACATCGGATAGGTTCTTCCGAAGTCATAGTAACAAATATATTAGTTCTCCTTTGCTGTCACTTCAGTCTGATTTATTGGTGAAGTATTCAAACATCTAAAATATAAACCACAACATGTATCAAATCAGTTATTATTAATAGCCTATTTATATCATATCTAGTTTGAAATTACCACCTATTCTCATTCAGCCCCTTGTCTGACTTATAACATATATTTCTGCTGCTTGTGATCAGAGACCAGGGTTCTATTTTAATAGATTTTTTTTGTTACGAATTAAAAGTGCAAACACATGTGGGGGGAAAAAAAAAGTTTAAATTATTCCAACCTCATCACATAATGTATTGCGTGATTGTGCAGAGCAGCCAACAGATGATCTTGGGCTCTTTCTGAAGGGGGCAAGGGGAAATAAATTAAGTGCAAAAAGGAAAATGAGAAAACCGCAGATTATCCAAAGTCATCATTCATCATCTGATCAGAAAACGGCACCTAATAAATGAGAAATGCAAAAATATCATCAGCCTCATACTTAGAGAGTCAAGTATATTTCCTTATTCACAAGATGCTGGAGTAACTCAGCAGGTCAGGCAGCATCTCAGGAGAGAAGGAATGGGTGACGTTTCGGGTCGAGACCATTCTTCAGACTGATGTCAGGGGGGCGGGACAAAGGAAGGATATAGGTGGAGACAGGAAGATAGTGGGAGAACTGGGAAGGGGGAGGGGAAGAGAGGGTCAGAGGAACTATCTAAAGTTGGAGAAGTCAATGTTCATACCACTGGGCTGCAAGCTGCCCAGGCGAAATATGAGGTGCTGTTCCTCCAATTTCCGATGGGCCTCACTATGGCACTGGAGGAGGCCCATGACAGAAAGTCGTATGTCTTTGGAGTCTGGAAGCAAACCAGAGATCCTGGAGAACACCCACGCGGTCACAGGGAGAACGGGCAAACTCCGTACAGGCAAGCACCTGTAGTCAGGATCGAACCTGGGTCTCTGGCGCCGTAAGACAGCAACTCTACTGCTGCGCACAGACATTAAGTAAAATTTCGGTGCAAGTTCAGTGTAACTTCAAAACAAGCAGTTTCTGTGAAAAATTGAAGATTCACATCACGGTCATCTTAGAGAAAAAAAATACACATAATTTAAGTACACTTGTGGAATCCAAAACATGATGGTATTTTGCAGCCATGAATTCCAATTAATAAAACCATTAAAATAAAAATCATCATTAAATTAGCAGTCTACTTTCACACTCTGGATAGATTACTATGGCAACTGATTGAAGAAATGTACTGTCATGCTCAGCCAGTCTAAAATTGGAGCAATTGATACTTCGGTGTCTTCCTTATCAATCCTTAATCATTAAATTATGAATATAACCTGATAAGTAACAACTAACTCCTCATTTAGGCATTCTAAAAGCCTGGCAATAGATATCCATTGGGGTTTCAGTCCGAGATCCACCATTATCTAGGGCTTGCATTTTTAACTTGAAACTTATTCCTGGGCTCCTGGGATATTCAAGAGCAAATGGTTGTCAGCAATCGAGGCATAAGGAAGATTTCCTGGTGTAACTAATTAATTCAAATGCTGAGCAGGTTTTTGCAATTGCCGACACATTCTAGTGCACGGTGTAGACAGTTGGGCTGGATGCTACTGGTCTTCAGGGAGCATGGAAAGTAATATAAGTTACGTCGATAATCAAACCGTGCAGAATGCCCCAAAACAGATTGCCCAGTTGGACTTCACACCCGCAAAATGAAAAGCTTCTCCATGGTTTGGCACCTCCAAACAACATGGAGAGAACAAAATCTACAAGCCGCAATGCCCTTCCTGTCTGAATATACACAACACAGCCTTATATTGCACACAGTAGTTCTCCTTTGTTGATTCGCTTATACAAATGACAATGGATTATTATCTCGACCACATTATCTTAAGCCATTTGATTGCCCCAGACAAATTCCAGGTTGGAAGGCACAATCCATTCATGGCTTGCAGCCAAAGGAAGAATCTTTAACC
Source organism: Rhinoraja longicauda (assembly GCF_053455715.1). Lineage (NCBI taxonomy): Eukaryota > Metazoa > Chordata > Chondrichthyes > Rajiformes > Arhynchobatidae > Rhinoraja > Rhinoraja longicauda. The sequence continues at coordinate 29,208,506 of NC_135974.1, read as the reverse complement.
CTTGCCAACGGCACCGCTGTTGAAAGAGTAGCTGGTCAGCAATAGCAGAACTAGAACATTTTTGGTTTGGTTTAGTTTAGAGATACAGGGGGGGAAACAGGCCCTTCGGCCCACCGGGTCCACACCGACCTGCAATCCCCGCACATTAACACTATCCTAGGGACAATTTACATTTATACCAAGCCAATTAACATACAAACCTGTACGTCTTTGAAGGAAACTGAATATCTCGGAGAAAACCCAAGCGGGTCACAGGGAGAACGTATAAACTCCATACAGCCAACGCCCGTGGTCAGGATCGAACCCAGGTCTCTGGCACTGAAAGCGCTGCAAGGCAACAGCTCTATCACTGCACCACCTTGCTGCCCCTTCCTAGAACTAGAACTAGTATAGTAGAATAAAGAGTAGAACCAGACAGTTCAAATAACCCCTATTTTCCCATGGCCACGCAATTCTTTTCCTCTTCAAATGGATAGCCGCTTCCTTTTAAAAGTTAGCACTACCTGCTCTGAGCACCTAATATCACGTGCACTAAAATGCAAAAAGAAACTCTTAGTGTTGTTTTGCAGATGTGCAACAAGTCTTCTGCTGGACTATCTCTCTCAAGCTGGTCAATAATTAGTTTAGTTTAGTTTAGTTTAGCGATACAGTTGCACTCCAATGCATTCCTTTGCATTAAGTAATTGGCCGGAACACTCGAAAAAACATCCCAAAATAAACAATTCCAACTGTTTTAAAGTGGTTGTTTTCCCTGCCCTTTAGTTTGTCCTGCAACACGGTGGTGCAGTAGTAGAGTTGCTGCCTTACAGCGCCAGAGACCCTGATTCAATCTTGACCACTGGTGCTGCCTGTACACAGTGTGTACGCTATCCCCGTGACCTGCGTGGGTTTTCAATACAATACAATACAATACAATATATCTTTATTACAGGGGTACAACGAGATTGGGAATGCGCCTCCCATACGATGCAATAAATTAATTAGCTAGTCAGTATCTCTGAGATCTTTGGTTTCCTCCCACATTCCTAAGACGTACAGGTTTGGCGGTTAATTGGCTTGATATAAATGTAAATCGTCCTTAGTGCGTGTAGGATAGTGTTAGTGTGCGGGGATCGCTGGTCGGTGCGGACTCGGTGGGCCGAAGGGCCTGTTTCTGCGCTGAATCTCTAAATTAAATGAAACTAAACTAGACTCTTAAGCAGTGATACTAAAATAGCTCCATGGTGGCTGGAGATGTCTGCTGGCTTTGAGTGGGGGAGCCTGACTGTGGCTGTGGAGCGAGACCCTGAGCGGCTCTTTACTTAGAGGACCCAGCTGCATCGTTTCACAAGAGCAGAGGCTGTTTGAGTTATCAGGCCAGCAGGCAAGGGGAAAGGCCACTGGTGGGGTGGTGGTGATGGGAGGATGAATGTAAGCTTGCTGACAGAGGACAGAAGGTTTGTGCTCCATGAAGCCTCTGCCGCTGCCCCAGGGCCAACGCCTAGGCAAACTAATAAACCATCAGAGATGACTGAACAGATGTGAGACCCAGCAAGCCTGTAATCTGCAGCCATTACAGCAGCAGTTTGAGTTTGCTGGCAGCACTCAGACATTGTGGCTGCTGTTTGTGTTGTCATGGAAGTTATGATCTCCAGCCACAAGCTGCTGCATCACGGTTACATCTGCAATTGTGCACACACTTAACGCATAGCGGTAGAGTTGCTGCCTTACGGCGCCAGAGACCCGGGTTCGATCCTGACTATGGGGGCTGTCTGTACAGAGTTGGCACGTTCTCCCCTTGACCTGCGTGGGTTTCCACCAGGATCTCTGGTTTTCCTTCCACACTCCAAAATGTACAGGTTTGGAGGCTGGTTGGCTAGGTATAATTGTAAATTATCCTTAGTGTGTAGGATAGTGTAAGTGTGTGGGGATTGTTGGTCGGCATGGACTCGGTGTGCAGAAGGGCCTGTTTGCGATGCATCTCTCTAAACTAAACAGTCCACATCCAACGAGTTTGAGACAATCACTATTGTGAATGTAAATAAAATTTTAATAAACAAGGGTTAGCAATAAATAGCTGATATGTATAGACTTGAAATATATTACTATTTAAATTTATATTGAACAAATTAAAGATTTAACTTTGTGACATTATATTATGATTATAGCAAACGTGAAAATTCTGCAGCTGGTTACAAATAGTTTATTGTTGTAAATTCAACAATTATTAGTGCATTTGAAGCAAAAAATTGAACACTTTCCCCATATAACTTGATTAAAAAAACAATATGATTATTTATTGAGTATGATTGATTATCCTGTCAGGAATTTATAAAATTAATTATATTTTATAGAATAATAAGTTAAATTTATGCTGTCAGAACATTTTTGTACTGTTATTAATATTATTTTTGTAGTTCTACTAATGAAAATTAAATGATTAATATGATCTCTGCTTTTGTGTGATAAATGGTTTTTATTTGGCCTGTTGGCACTGGCGTGACACATCCCCATGGCTAACTTCAATTAAAATACTCACAGTAAGTTCCAAAAATTGAAGAGAGATTATTTCCACTGTATTAAAAACAGAAGGAATTTAACTTTAATTTGTTTATGCCACGTATTTTACGAGATTTAATTTATTATGCTTTTTAGCTAAGAAAGCTAATGGCATGTTGGCCTTCATAACGAGAGGATTTCAGTATAGGAGTAGAGAGGTTCTTCTGCAGTTGTATAGGGCCCTGGTAAGACCACATCTGGAGTACTGTGACAGTTTTGGTCTCCTAATGTGAGGAAGGACATCTTTGTAATTGAGGCAGTGCAGCATAGGTTCATGAGATTGATCCCTGGGATGGCGGGACTGTCATCTGCAGAAAGATTGAAAAGACTAGGCTTGTATTCACTGGAGTTTAGAAGGATGAGAGGGGATCTTATAGAGACATATAAAATTATAAAAGGATTGGACAAGCTAAATGCAGGAAAAATGTTCCCAATGTTGGGGGAGTCCAGAACCAGGGGCCACAGTCTTAGAATAAAGGGGAAGCCATTTAAAACTGAGGTGAGAAGGAACTTTTTCACCCAGAGAGTTGTGAATTTGAGGAATTCTTTGCCACAGAGGGCAGTGGAGGCCAAATCACTGGGTGAATTTAAGAGAGTTAGATAGAGCTCTTGGGCTAGTGGAATCAAGGGATATGGGGGAAGGCAGGCATGGGTTACTGATTGTGGATGATCAGCCATGATCACAATGAATGGCGGTGCTGGCTCGAAGGGCCGAATGGCCTCCTCCTGCACCTATTTTCTATGTTTCTATGTTTATGAGAGTTTCAATAGGGCGGCACAGTGTTGCAAGGGTAGACCTACTGCCTTACAGCGCCAGAGACCCAGGTTCGATCCCGACTGCGGGTCCTGTCTGTACGGAGTTTGTACGTTCTCCCTGTGACCTGCGTGGGTTTTCTCCGGGTGCTCTGGTTTCCTCCCACACTCCAAAAACGTACAGGTTTGTCGGTTAATAGGTTTGGTATAAATGTAAAATTGTCCCGAATGTGTGCAGTGGGATGGTGTTAATGTGTGGGGATCGCTGGTCAGTGCGGACTCGGTGGGCCAAAGGGTCTGTTTCAAAGGTTTCAAAGGTCTTTTATTGTCACGTGTACCAAGTAAGGTACGGTGATATGCGAATTGCCATACAGCCATACTAAAAAAGCAACAAGACACACAGCTACATAAACGTTAACATAAACATCCACCACAGCGGATTCCGCACATTCCTCACTGTGACGGAAGGCAATAAAGTCTAATCTTCTTCCCTCATTTTTCATCGGGGCGATCGATGCTCCCACAGCCGGCGATCAAAGCGTACACGTCGGGGCGATCGATACTCCCACGTCGGGACAGTCGAAGATCCTGCGGTTTGGAGTTCCCGAAGTCGGTCTCTGGGCAGAGACCGCAAGCTCCGTGATGTCAAAGTCCGCAGGCACCAGCGGTGGAGTTCAGAGGTCGATCCCTGGCGAAGGGATCGCGGGCTCCACGACGTCAAAGTCCCGCAGGCTCCATGCTATATCTCTAAACTCAACTAAACTAAAGTAGCATTGAACAAAATGAATCCCAAAAAGGGCTAAACCACATTCCTATTTGAGGTGCTACAGGAGTGAAAGCAGTAGCTTTATATTGCTTTAAATTCCATTGCTAGTTGTTCAAAGAGTTATAAATTTATTCACGGGCAAATTACCTTCCAAAGGCAACAATCTCTTTTCTTTAATAAATATTAGTTCCTTTGAATAATTCACCGCACAAGCGTTAATGTTAATTATATAGAAATCAATCAAGTTTCGACTTCTCTGCAAATGAAAGAACAACCTTTAATCCAGTGTCATATTTTTGTTAATTGTTACAGAAGTTTTGGCTGACAATATGTCTGACATTCTGCACTAATCAGAAGAATAGTTTCTGCAAAATGTTTCTTTTTGTAGTTTGGATGGAAAACCATTAATCCAGTGAGGTGAAGTGAAAATTAAAGTCAATCGTACAAACAACTCCACAATGTCATGGCACAATATCGCAATAAGAAGCAATAAGAAGATTGATAATAAAATAAAGAACTACATGTTTTGCACCATGTTTCACAATGGGAAAACATCCCAACAGATAATGGCCTTGGAGGCCAAGTCACTGGGTATTTTTTTAAACAGAGATTGGCAGGGTCTTGATTAGTAAGGGTGACAAAGGTTACAGGAGAAGGCAGGAGAATGGGGTTGAGTTGGAAAGGTAGATCAACCATGATTGAATGGCGGAGTAGACTCGATGGGCCGAATAACCTATGACTCGATGGGCCGAATAACCTATGACTCGATGGGCCGAATAACCTATGACTCGATGGGCCGAATAACTTATGAAGTTCCAGGGATGAAAAAAACACAGATGACAATTTTGCTCCCACAATCTATAATTTTATTGTGGCCAAGAAGATCTTTTAGCGGTATCGGCTGAGGTTTACACATTGTCTCGACACTGATATCACTGTTTTTCTTTAAAGCAATGCTGTGGAACCGTTTCTATTTCGCCCAAAAGAGGGGGCTCGCTAATGCCTCATCTGCAACCAGGCATCACAAAGAGATTAGAATCCCATCATTACTACAGTGGAGTGCAGCCAGGATGTTGTTCTTAGGTCACCTGACTGTCAAAAGTCAAGAGTCAAGAGGCGGCACGTTGGCGCAGAGGTAGAGACCCGGGTTCGATCCTGACCTCGGCTGCTGTTTGTATGAAGTTTCTACTTTCTCCCTGTGACCGCGTGCGTTTTCTCCAGGTGATCCGGTTTCCTCACGCTCACCAAAGACATACAGGTTTGTAGGTTAATTGGCTTCTGTAAATTGTGAATTGTCCCTAGTGCGTAGGATAGTGCTAATTTACGGGGCGATAGCTGATCGGCATGGACTTGGTGGGCCGAAGGGCCTGTTTCTGCGCTGTATCTCTAAAGTCTAAAGAATACCCAATAAGGTTGGAAAAGTTGTCACCAGAATGAAGCAGACAGAGGTTCAGTAGGTCAATTCCTGAGCCTAAGGGCTAGGAAACTGAGGATGTTCCTGCTTTAGTGTGTTACATCACAGGAACAGGTCCTTTGCCCCACAATGTCTAGGCTAAACATGAAGCCTAGTTGAACTAATCTCCTCTGCCTGCATGTGATCCAAATCCCTCCATTTCCTACATATCCACATGCCCATCTAAAAACCTCTATTGCATCTACCTCCACCACCACCCCTGGCAGTGCGTTCCAGGCCCCCACCACATGAAAAACATCCCCTTTTAGTTTCCACCTCTGACCTTAAAGCAATGCCCTCTAGTCTTTGATATCTCTACTTTGGGCAAAAGGTATCAGTGTTCCCAAACATCCAAAAATGCAGTCATTTTTGGGACATTTGTTGTGTTTTTGTGCACACCTTCAATGGTTTCAATACAAACCTCAAAATGTGCTTTCGTATCCCTGACACTGACAACTGTTATAAGTTTCATGAGTTATAGGAGCAGAATTAAGCTATTCGGCCCATCAAGTCTACTCCACCATTCAATCATAGCTGATCAATCTTTCCTTCCTGAAGGTAGACACAAAATGCTGGAGTAACTCAGCAGGTCAGGCAGCATCCCTGGAGAGAAGGAATGGGTGACGTTTCGGGTCGAGACCTTTCTTCAGACTTATCTTTCCTTCTCAACCCCATTCTCCTGCCTTCTCCCCATAACCCTCGACACCCGTACTAATCAAGAATCTACCAATCTCCGCCTCAATCTCCGCCTCCACAGCCTACTGTGGCAATGAATTCCACAGATTCACCACCCTGCTGCTAAAGAAACTCCTCATCGCGTTTCTAAAAAGTAAAAGGTTTATCAATGGAGATCAGTCACAACCTTATAAGTCAACGAATGCAATAGGAATTTTAATAGGAATCAGTGGGGTCACTTTTCCCACACAAAGGGTGGTGGGTGTATGGAATAAGCTACCAGAGGAGGTAGTTGAGGCTGGGACTATCCCAACGTTTAAGAAACAGTTAGACATGGATAGGACGAGTTTGGAGGGAGATGGACCAAGCGCAGGCAGGTGAGACTAGTGTAGCTGGGACATGTTGGCCGGTGTAGACAAGTTGGCCTAAGAGCCTGTTTCCACACTGTATCACTCTCTGACTCTATGTCTCTAATAGAACATTTAAGAACTAGTTTAAGGATAAGGGGTAGGCCATTTAGAACGGAGATGAGGAAAAACGTTTTCAGTCAGAGAGTTGTGAATCTGTGGAATTCTCTGCCTCAGAAGGCAGTGGAGGCCAATTCTCTGAATGCATTCAAGAGAGAGCTAGATAGAGCTCTTAAGGATAGCGGAGTCAGGGGGTATGGGGAGAAGGCAGGAACGGGGTACTGATGGAGAATGATCAGCCATGATCACATTGAATGGTGGTGCTGGCTCGAAGGGCCGAATGGCCTACTCCTGCACCTGTTGTCTATTGTCTATTTCCTCCAGCCTGATTTCACTGGGCCTCTGTGTTTAGCCTTGCACACTTTCGAAAGGGTGGTATGTCAAAATATTTTCCTCCCATGCTCCAAGTCATTGGATATTTGAATTTGATCTCATCCAATGCCATCTTTTCAGCTACATCAATGTATCTTTATTTCATTTTGGTGCACAAGAAGGAACTGGAGGTAGACAGAATAAACTAGAGAAACTCAGGGGGACAGGCAGCACCTCTGGAGAAAAGGAATAGGAGACGTTTCGGGTCGCGATCCTTCTTCAGTGTTCCTTTCTTAAAATGCCTCACAGAGTACTGCAAATGGTCCATTGTAAGCAATATTGTCAAATCTACCAGTTAACTGGAAGCACTTTCTCATATAACGCAGGTCACCACTGCAATAGCCATCGAGTTAGAGGGTCGTACAGCACAAGATGTATCACCACATCCATGTTAACTTCTTAGCCCTCCTACACTAATCCTATCTGTCTGCATTAAGATCGTATCAGAGACCTGGGTTCGATCCTGACCATGAGTACCGTCTGTGTGGATTTTGGCACGTTCTCCCTGTGACTGCATGGGTTTCCTCTGGGTGCTCTGGTTTCCTCCCACATCCCAAAGGCATGCAGGTTTGTAGGTTAATTGTCCTCTGTAATTTGCCCTGAGTGTGCAGGAACTGGATGCAAAACTGGTGTAACATAAAGCCAATGGCCAGTGGTCAGTGTGGAGTCGATGGGCCGAAGGGCCTGTTTCCTGGCTGCATTTCTAAACTAAACTAAAATTATTACACATATATGTTGCATTTGTCCATTGATTAGCTAAACACGTGATCATAACATCACACAGTTACTATGGAATAACCATATAGACTGAAGAAGCGTCTCGACCCGAAACGTCATCCATTCCTTCTCTCCAGAGGCGCTCCAGAGAGGCTGAGTTACTCCAGCTTTTTGTGCCTAACCATAAAGACAAAATACACTCAATATTTTGAATTATTTTAATATAAACAATTTGATTTTAGTGCTCCTGAGTATTTAGGTGGCATGGGACTACAGAAAGATATTGGAAACATTATTGGACCACCTCAGAAGACCAGACCATTGATTCCGATGCGCAAGTTCAAATCCCATTTTGGCAGCTGGGCAATTAATATTTAAGTAATTAAATTCATCAGCAATTACAAAACTTGCTTTAGTAATGGTCGACATGAAACTAAGGGACTGTGGTTTAAAACAAGCAATCCTGCTCCTCGATACCATTCAGGGGGGAAGAAAATACATGCCATCCTCACCTGCACCTGAGAATTGGTGATGATCAATAAATGTCCTTGCCCTGATGTGGCACATCCCAGGGACAACTAAATTAACACAAACAAGGTAGGTGATAAATCGTTGACAGAACTAAGCTTTGTACAGCCACAGGCCTCAGATGACAAATGGGGCTATGTACTGAAATCTTTCAGAGAGTAAGTTCAGACACAGCACACCTTCTGTGTTGTAAACTTCTAGGGTTTTGGACGTTTTGCTGAATGTGAAAAATGTTATCATTACAAATTCCATCCCATCCCTTCACAATGTGATCGATTACTTTGATAAAATGCTCCCCTTCTCCGTGATATATACTGTGCCTTGATCGGCAATCACTTTGCTGATTGTTACACAGTTGTGGATCCTTTGGACTTTGGAACAGAAACATGGGCCATAATTCAGAATTGAGGGCATATTGTACATTTCTTGCTTTTAAGATGTGATGTTAAACCAAAGCTTTATCTGTCCTTTCAGGAGAACATAATGCTCCCACATTACTATTTTCAGGAGCATTATTCTTGGTCAGTCAATCAACTAATATCATGAGGCCATTGTAGAAGCAAGGAACTGCAGATGCTGGTTAATGCACAAAAGGACACAAAGTGCTGGAGCAACCCAGTGGATCAGTCAGCATTTCCGGAGAACATGGATAGGTGACGTTTTTGGGTCGAGACTATTCTTCAGACCGATGTCTGAAGTCAGACCCAGAGTCTAAAGAAGGGTCTCAACCTGAAACGTCACCTACCCATGTTCTCCGCCAGAGATTCTGCCTGACATGCTGTGCACTTGGCTCCAGCACTTTGTGCCCTATCATGAGGAGAATTCCTGGTCATTATCACAGTGAACTTTTTGTTCAGGGCCTTGCCACGTAGAAATTACGTTATGTTTGCTACATAACTACAGTGGCTAAATTTCAAGTATAGTTCATTATCTGTAAATTGTTAGGGCAGTGAAAGTTGATGTATACATATACTAATCTTTCTCTTTATGATTTTATCGGAATACAACTGGTTCATTTTCATCTCGTAAAACACCACACGCTGCAGTAAAACTAGTTTCAGATAAGAACCCATAAAAATTGGCAGTGGGGGTTTTCACTTACAATAATGTCAAGTTGTGGCGGCTCCCAAGGGTCGGGCCATACTACTACCGACCCCTCGACGTGTAGTATGGGGATAGCAGCACTCTGTTCAATGTCAACACTTGCTTAAAACTACTCTTCTTAAAAACTCTTCCAGCTTCTGTGAGTGGTAGCATTCCTTGATTGATTTTCTCAACAGATACTTGATTTCACTTTACATTGGGAGTGAGTTCCTGAGATTACTAGGTGTCTGTTGCTGGATAAGGCTGTATCCTGTGTTGGTGTGATCCTTGAAGCCTGGTTCCCAGCTCATCAGCAAAGCCCAGTGCAACACAGCACAACCGGCCAACTGCACTGACAGATTGGCTTGACAGCCAGGTGGCGGCACAGTGGCGCAGCAGTAGAGTTGCTGCCTTAAAGCGCCAGAGACCCAGGTTCGATCCTGACTACGGGTGCTGTCTGGACGGAGTTTATACGTTCTCCCCGTGTCTGGCTGCGTTTTCTCTGGGTGCTCCAGTTTCCTCCCACACTTCGAAGACGCACAAGTTTGTAGATTAATTGTCTTCTGTAAATTGCAAATTGTCCCAAGTGTGTAGGGTAGTGCTAGTGTAGGAGGGTGATGGCTGGTCAGTGCAGACTCGGTGGGCTGAAGGGCCTGTTTTCACATCGTGCCTCTAAAATCAGTAAAGTCTAAAGTAAAGCTGATGAGGCCCTTCCCCAAGTCGCCAGTTGTCAAAGCAACCCATGATATTCATAATCATTCAAAACCACTTGGGATTTGCTCAAAAGTAAAAACTTTTATAAAGGTTTTAAAAGTTATTATGTTTAAAGCTAAATTGAAAACACAGGTGCTTACAAACAATGTTTAGGGATACAGCACGGAAACTGGCTCTTCGGCCCATCGAGACCACGCCGACCATTGATCACCATGAGGAAACCCCTGCAGTCACAGGGAGAATGTGCAAACTCCACGCAGGTCAGGATCGAACCTGGGCCTCTGTCGCTGTGAGGCAGCAGTTCTACCCGCTGCACCTTAGATCCCGGAACTCCTTACCCAATAGCACGGGGGGAGTACCTTCACAGAGTCGAGGTTCCCAGTGGCTTCACAGCGACTCTTTCAAAGCAATTACCAGGTTGCTCTCTGAGATAGAAGGAGACTATGTGGAACTTCACATCCATGCCCGCTCGCACAGGATTCCATTCCTCCAATAATCAGGGATGTTAGATGATAGCCAGAAACCAAAATGAAAAAATAACATTTGGCCCTTAACTGAGACAGATTGTACTGGCTCAGACAAACTTGATAATAAGGCCCTAGGCTGCAGGATTATACAAAAATGTGTAGGAAGGAACTGAAGATGCTGGTTTAAACCAAAAATAGACACAACATTTTTTCACACAAAGGGTGGTGGGTGTATGGAACAAGCTGCCAGAGGAGGAAGTTGAGGCAGGGACTATCCCAACATTTAAGAAATTGCTAGACAGGTACATGGATAGGACAGGTTTGGAGGAATATGGACCAAATGAGGGCAGGTGGGACTAGTGTAGCTGGGGCATGTTGGCCGGTGTGGGCAATGTAGGCCGAAGGGCCTGTTTCCACACTGGAGTAACTTAGCGGGTCAGGCAGCATGTCTGGAGAAGAGGAATAGGCGACGTCAGAGGTCGGAACCCTTCCCCAGACTGAAAGACAGAGAAGGCCAGAACAAAACAGAGGTCTGCCGACCCCCGCCTCTCCACCGGCTGCCAGCGCCGGAGCCATTGCTTCACCTGAGCTCCAGGCTCAGCACCAGCCGCACAGCCTCCATGCTGCAGGCTCTAACACCATGTGGTCATTTTATACAAAAATGTTATTCAGATGACTTTCACCATTGAGATTAATTGGCACTTACTTATTCAGAATTAAGTTCTAAATTTAAGTAGCAATCCAATTTTCTGAACTGATGTTTGGATTTGAATTTGGTAATCTTGGGGAAATAAATGCAATTCCTGCACCAAAGATAAACTTTAAAACAAACTTCTAATAGTGTCTTTCTATAGATACTACTGGGTACTCAAACAACTTGTTTTTTTTGGCAACAGAGAGACACAAGAGACTGCAGACTGACCATGGGTTTTCCCTTGGGATCTCCGGCTTCCTCCGACATTCCAAAGATGTACAGGGCTGTAGGTTAATTGGCTTTGGTAAAATTGTCCCTCGTGTGTATAGGATAGTGTTGGTGTGCGGGGATCACTGGTCGGCGTGGACTCGGTGGGCCAAAGGGTGTTGTATCTCTAAACTAAACTAAACTAAACGAGAAAGTGGGATAACAGAACTAGTCTGCATGGGTGATCGGTGGGCCGAAGGGCCTGCTTGCACGCTGTATATCTAAATTAAATTTCCAAACTAAACTAATCCAGGACTTTGAAAGTAAATGTGGAATGACTTGAAAAATCTAGTGCTGAGAGTTGCCGTGTTTTACGTTCATTGACTCTAAATGGGTGTAATCTTTCTATTTTTACTCGTTATTGGAGCCAGCACTATTGTTCATTAATCGTGTATTCCCAAGAGTTCCAACCTTTACAAAATCCTCAGGAGTTTAATCATTTGGTTACTGTGCATAATAAATTGATGAATTTTGCTGATTTAACCTAATTTATATTTTGAAATCAAGTTAATTGGAGAATTGACGTTAATTTAACAAAGCTAAAGTCTTCTGAGTTATGAGATGCTATTAACTGAGTCGAATGTGAATTGTTTCCTAGAGATGCCTTCGGCATAACATTGGGAGGTAGTTAGACATGTTACAATTAGTGTTGTATAATACCTCAAAGAAACCTCAAAGAGAAAGATCTACATTGAAGGGCCTCTCTGGACAATACTCTAATGGTGAAGAAAGCCCACTAGAAAAAAAAGATGCTTCGCAGTTCTTCAGAACCAAACACAATATAGAAGTAATATCAAGATGAAACATAGGTAGAAGACCTGGGAAAAAATACTACAATGTAATTTATCATCCTGCCAGTTCAGAGACTGCCAGCATGGTTAAAGATTCCAGTCCTTCTTAAGAATGAATAAAGTAGCAACATTTACTGTGGTAGAAGGGAGAGAAAAAAAAATCACATATCATGCAGCCTTTGGTTGTGTTCTTCCAGAGATTTAGATCATGTTTCTGTCTATAATCTATCCAGCTAAATTCTGAGAGAAAAAGCTTCGAGAAATATTGATTAATTGAGTTTCGTTTAAAAAAAAATTTGTCTTCTGCAGTATCTAATTAAGTCACACTGCACGAGAATAGAGATTGTTTACAAGTAATTCAATAAAAGGACCAAAATATAATTACTTGTATATTCCTTAACTGAGCCATCTGTATGGATGTAGATTTATTGCTTTTGCCGATATCACTTCCAAAGATAACTGTACCGAGTTTGTACGTTGTCCCCGTGACCTGCGTGGGTTTTCGCCGAGATCTTCGGTTTCCTCCCGCACTCCAAAGACGTACAGGTTTGTAGGTGAATTGGCTTGGTGAATGTTAAAATTGTCCCTAATGAGTACAGGATAGTGTCAATGTGCAGGGATCGCTGGTCGGCGTGGACCCAGTGGGCCGAAAGGCCCTGTTTCTGCGCTGCATCTCTAAACCAAATAACTGTAAAATGTATAACTGATAGATTAATTCTCAGTTTCGAGGTCCTGTGAAAATATTGTCTGGAGATAAGGGAAGAGAGGTCACTGAATTCACACCGAAGTGTATATGTCAATCTCCACTCATTTTCCAGCTACCGATGACATTTAAATTTCTAATTTTATTTCGGAGTCACGTGAGTGACTACGTGAAGACCCCGTCCAGCACGCATGCGCGACATTAGCGTTCATGCAGTGCACCCGCGACGAACGGGAGTTCAAGGTGCTCCCGCTACAATTTAAAAAGTCGGGCCGACAGGTAAGTTCTACCGTGGCCGTGAGTATTTTCTCTGTGGTCTGCTTTAGGTCCCAAGATGAGCAAGACCAGAGGAAAGAAATTTGCAGCTCGCCCCCGTTCGTCTTCCGTTGAGGAACGTTCTTTGGAGGGGGGGCAAGAGGCGGCAGCAACTACCGAGCCGAGCCCAGCACCGCTAGTGCAGCCTGAGCAGCGAGCTGGAGGTACCTGCAGCCAGAACCGGGCGGTAGTATCCGACGATTCGGATGAAGATGCCACACCGCTCCAGAGCGGCACTGGCAGCCGCCTAAGCCGAATGGAACGGCTTATGGAGCAAATGCTCCAGCGAGATCTGCTGAGAGAGCAGCAGCAGACTCGCCAAGGGAGCCCAGGTACTCCCGCAGTGCCCTTTACGGCACTGGCCATTGCCTCACCTTCTTTTGAAGGCAGCATTGGCGACCAGGTCTGGGCTGGTCAAGAAGAGGGGTTGTTGGCTGAAGATGTCCGGAGTACGCAGAGTGTACAGGATCAGGAAGAGCTGCTGGGTGTGGTCAACCGCTACGTGGTCATTCCACGAGGGGGTCGGCCTTTAGAGCCGAAACTTGCAGCCAGCATTGACCACCTGTCCTCAAAACCCCTACAAGAACGGGTGGTCAATGAGGCTCTTGAGCTATATACAGCCCCAGAAAATTGTACATCATTAAATGTACCAGCTGTAAACAGCCAAATTTGGGGACATTTGGGGCAGAACATCAGGAACCTGGAGTTGAAGCTCCAGAAAATCCTTAATCTCCTGACTGCAGGGATAACATCATATGCTCGGTCCATTGATGGTGTGGACATCTCCACAAATCAGCAAGATACATTAGCTCTGCTGTGCACCACTCAATACCAGATAAATATTTTACGGAAGGAAATCATCAAGCCTGCCCTCAACCCTAAGTTTGCGGGACTCTGCAAAACACCGGGTTCAGAACCTCCAATTCTGCTTTTTGGAAAGGATCTTCCAAAAAAGGTGAAAGACCTAGAGGAAGAATCCAAGACCTTTGGTCTCGTGAGGGCAGGTTTGGGACCGAGCAGACCTAACAAACCCAGGCGGCAGTACCTCACGGCGTCCACCAGTCATAGACCACCATATGGGACTGGTGAAAGCTCGGGGTCCGCAACCATTCCCCGTAAGCCTTTTTTAGGCCAGGGCCCAGAGCGGACCCCATGGAAAATGCGCCACCCCCAACAACATCAACGTCAACAGCAGCCCTCTACAGCCCAGCAGACACCTCATCGTCCAGCGAAGAGGCAGAAGAAAAATTAACACCAGTAACCATGGAGGTAGGTGGGTCTGGTACCTCTCGGCATATGAGCAGTAGGGACTCTATACTATCAGGGGGGAGATTGCACTTGTTTTTGGATGCATGGGAAACCATCACTAATGACAAATACATACTAAGCTGCATTCATGACTATAAAATTGACTTTGTTCATGAAAACATTCCGCCAGTTCAGCACATACCCCAAAGGGTATTCACCCTCTCAGTCAAAGAGAAACAAGAGGGTCAAGCTGAACTTGTGAGGCTACTAGCAAAAGGTGTCATTGAAAGAACAAAACATCAACCTTTGGAATTTGTGTCTAATATTTTCACTAAAACTAAAAAAGATGGTGGATGTCGCATCATCATTGACTTAACTACGTTAAACGAGTCAGTTAAGTATACACATTTTAAGATGGAAACTTTTGAAACCGCCAGACTTTTGATTTCTACAGGGTACTTTCTAGCAGGCATTGATTTAAAAGATGCCTACTACTCAGTACCCATACACAAGGAGCACCGTAAATACTTAAAATATATCTGGATGAAACAGCTATGGCAATTTAAAGCCTTACCAAATGGACTAACCTCCGCTCCAAGGTTGTTCACTAAAATCTTAAAACCCGCCTTGGCATTATTGAGAAAACAAAAGCATATAGTCATGGCGTACTTAGACGACATTTTAATAGTAGGGAAAACCTTGGAGACAGCTATTTTGGCAGTAGCAGCCACCAAACGTTTGTTTGAAACTTTGGGGTTTGTCATACATCCAGATAAATCCAATTTTACACCGTCCACTACCATGGACTATCTTGGATTTACGATTGATACTGTTCGCATGGTTGTAACTCTGCCAAAGGGAAAAGCATCACAATTGGCACTATCATGCCACGAACTAATGCATAAACGTCAGCCAACCATACGGCAGGTAGCTAGAGTTATTGGTAAAATGGTAGCAGCTTTTCCAGCTGTACAATTTGGGCCTTTGCACTACCAAAATTTACAAAGAGCAAAAGTGCACGCACTAAAGCAAAACTCAGGTCACTTTGACCGAGCTATGTATTTAACTGCTGAATCCATTACAGAGTTACAATGGTGGACAAGGAACATTAGGCTCAGTTCCAGTCCCATAATAATCACCAACCCAGTATTAACCATTCAAACGGATGCCAGTGCTTTGGGCTGGGGAGCAACTAACATGCAATCCAGCACAGGGGGCAGATGGACTAATTCTGAATCATCTTGCCTACAGACACGGGGTATCAACTATTTAGAAATGTTGGGTGCGTTTTATGGTTTAAAAGCATATTCATCTAATACGCATCATGCACATGTCCGGTTGCAATTAGATAATACCACGGTGGTGGCTTATATCAACCACATGGGTGGTATAAAGTCAATATCGTGTGACAAATTGGTCAACCTAATCTGGCAATGGTGTGTCGAAAGACATACTTGGTTATCAGCAACTTACCTACCAGGTAAGCAAAATACAGTGGCAGACACCAGGTCACGCAAATTTAACGATAACATCGAATGGATGTTAAATCCCAAAGTATTTGCCGAAATTACAAAGCAATATGGCACACCAGATATCGATCTATTTGCATCCAGGCTGAATCACCAGGTACCAACGTATGTCGCTTGGGAACCAGACCCTGAGGCAGCAGCAGTTGATGCATTCACGCTGTATTGGGGGAAAATGTTCTTTTATGCTTTTCCTCCCTTCTGCCTCATCAGTCGGGTATTACGCAAGATTCAATTGGATTCCGCTTCAGGAATCTTGATAACACCCGACTGGCCTACACAGCCATGGTACCCAGTGGCCCTCGACATGGCTGTCGAAACACCGTTGGAATTCCCCAGCAGTCCGGAATTATTAATCCACCCAGTGTCAGGCATTAGTCACCCGTGCCATGACAGAGTCAATCTCCTGGCTTGCAGATTCTAAAAAGACCTCTACTGGGCCTGGGACTGTCTGAGGACGCCATCAACATGATGACCGCATCCCACCGGGAGTCCACCAGGAGACAATACCTGACCAACATAAGGAAATGGGAACGGTATTGCTCCAAAACAGGAACTACCTACACTACAGCGACACCCACCAGTGTTGTGGAATTCCTGGTTGGATTACATCGAGAAGGACTCAGCTACAGCGCCATAAATACAGCAAGGAGTGCGTTGTCAGCTTATTTGGTTCCAGCAGCAGGACAACTGGCTTTGGGGTCCCATCCACTAGTAATCAAAATCATGAGGGGCATTTTTAACACTAACTCCCCCAGACCAAGGTACACTCAGATCTGGGATGTCAGCATTGTGCTGACGTACCTTAGGGGATGGCCACCGCCCAGGGCACTCACGCTGGAACAACTTACACTGAAATCAGTCATGCTCATGGCACTAGTGTCAGCTCAAAGGGTACAGTCCCTCCACCTTCTGAGGCTGGACAGCATGACAGAGTCATTGGACTGCTTCACATTCCATATTCAGGGACTGGTCAAACAAACTAGACCAGGTACCACGCCTCCAGTCATGGAGTTCTGGGCATATTCATCTGACCCACGGCTGTGTGCCAAGACCCATCTCGCCAATTACATAGACACAACATATAACTTAAGAGGGAGAGAAAAAGCCTTATGGATAAGCCACAAGAAGCCTCATGGTCAGGTGACGAGCCAAACCATTTCAAGGTGGCTCAAGCAGGTGCTTAAGTCCGCGGGAGTCAATACTAATATTTACAAATCTCACTCCACCAGGGCTGCATCTACGTCGGCGGCTAGTCGAATGGACGTGCCTATGGACCATATTCTGGCCAGAGCAGGATGGTCCTCGGAAAGAACTTTCCAAAGGTTTTATAATAAACCGCTGGCGCAACCTGCTACATTTGCAGACAGAATTTTAGAGTCTGCAGATAATATTTAATTTGAGCCCTGGGGAGCTCTCTGTTTTTTGTTGTCATTAATAAACCTTTTTTGCTCACAAACAGGTTTCTTGATTGCGATAACATACTTCCTCCCTCTAAGGTCTTCAGACAGTGAGTGAAGCATGAGCTGGTACACGGTTCGGAATCACAGAGCTTTGAAGTCTTCACGTAGTCACTCACGTGACTCCGAAATAAAATAGTAAGATTAAATGAGAACTTACCAGTTCGAAGTTTGATCTGTATTTTATGAGGAGTTACGATGAGGGATTACGTGCCCTCCGCTCCCACCCTCTATTATACAGATCAACTGGTAATTAAGTTCTTATTCTTTCTTTACTATATTTATTTCAATCGTTGTGTTTTTTCTGTGAATCCACACCGCTGCTTTGAAGAATGTCGCGCATGCGTGCTGGACGGGGTCTTCACGTAATCCCTCATCGTAACTCCTCATAAAATACAGATCAAACTTCGAACTGGTAAGTTCTCATTTAATCTTACTATTTTACATATTTTTGGTTCGTTTGACTTTACACCGGTTATTGATATATTTTAAGAACTTGAAAAATCACTTTCCTTTTAATGAAATGGTTGACTGTACTTAGTTAATCAGTCAATAACAAAGAGGCACTCTGATTGATTTTCTGATTGAAGAATACTAATCCTTGGAGTGGCAGAGATCGGTTACTATGGAGTAGTTTAGCTCTGGTTCATATACACCGCCTTGCTGTCTGAGAATGTTTAGGACTGTGAGAATGTTCAGAATCCATTTAGGACTGAGATGAGGAAAAAAAAAATTCACCCAGAGAGTTGTGAATCTGTGGAATTCTCTGCCACAGGAGGCAGTGGAGGCCGATTCACTGGATGTTTTCAAGAGAGAGAGTTAAATATTGCTCGTAGGGCTAATGAAATCAAGGGATATGGGGAGAAAACAGAAACGGGGTACTGATTTTGGATTATCAGCCATGATCATATTGAATGGCGCTTCTGGCTCGAAGGGCCGAATGGCCTACTCCTGCACCTATTTTCTACGTTTCTATGTTTCTAGAATGTCTATGCCATTCCTTATGTATGAGCACACACTTCCTGGCCAATTCTTCAGTCCAGTTTTGAAAATTGCGGCATTTCGGCTCGCACTATCTTACAGATGTGAACTTCATTTACTCTTTCAGGTCGATGTATAAGACCCACTGCTTTTTTCCTGCACACTGCGGGCGGCTCAATTGTAATCATGCATCGTCTTTCCACTGACTGGATAGCATGCAAGAAAAAAGCTTTTCACTGTACCTCGGTACACGTGACAATAATAACCTAAATCTAAGATCAAACATACAGCGATATCGGTCATGGGCTAATAAATAGATTAATAAAATCTTCATGGAAAAAGTACTGTCGATCTCAAACATCCACCTGAAGGAGATAATTGAGCTCAAGTTTTGATGCTGCATCTGGAAGATGGTACTGCCAACTTTACTGGATTTTTTGCATCACTAAAATGCCTGGCAATTAACCTTTCCAACTACGATGCCTATCTATGCTAATCTCATTTGCCTACTTTGGGCCTATATCCCTCTTCTCCTTTCCTACCCACCTAACAGTCCAAATGCCTTTTAAATGTTGCAATGTATTCAATGATTCAATGATTCTTTATTGTCACATACTTGGGTACAGTGAAAAGCTTTGTTTTTGCATACAACCCGGTAAAATCGTACAGCAGACCTCACCTGGGCAGTACACATGTCATGGAGTGATACAGTGTGGAAACAGGCCCTTCGGCCCAACTTGCCCACACCGGCCAACATGTCCCAGCTACACTCGTCCCACCTGCCCAAATCCCTCCAAACCTGTCCCATCCATGTACATAACTATTTTTTAAACGTTGGGATAGTCCCTGCCTCAACTACCTCCTCTGGCAGCTTGTTCCATACACCCACCGCCCTTTGTGTGAAAACGTTACCCCTCAGATTCCTACTGAATCTTTTCCCCTTCACCTTAAACCTTTTGGCGCCTCGTTTTGGCGCCGACAATATTACAGAAGTTCACCAAACAGTCCTATCTACTGTCTGCTGCCGCACCTGTCAGCTCATGACACCACCTCCATTACCTCCTCCTGCGATTTTTTCCAAATACGCACCACCCTCTATGTGGAAAAACGTACCCTGAGATCTCGTTTAAACTTCTTTTACCTGTTGAATGACTCACCAGCCCATCTCAAGGACAATTAAGGATGAATAGTAACTCTAGACTCAATCAGTTACCGTTCACATTCCAACGAATAAATTAAAAGAAGACATGATGTATGTTGCGAAGCAAAGATTCTCAATTTTTGTTTTGGCCTTTTGCATTTACATGTCAACTCTCACTAAGTATCAATACAACTTTAACCAACCCATTGTAGTCGGGTTAATTTAGGTACGGTGAATGTCAATATACAGGCTGTCGGGATGAAATATTAATACAAGATAAACAACTCATGTGCCTAATTACCAAAGTTCAAAAAATAAATCAATATATATTGAATTATGTCGTTTTTGATATAAGACTGTGGACAATTTTGACTTGTATTTTTCTCCATCAGCTTTGTGCCACAAATCTTACATCTTGAATAAAACATTAAATTCTCAGAAAACCCTTCGGGGAGAGTGAAATAGATTCTGTGATCCACAGCTGTGACCTTCCGTCAGAGCCAAGAAAAGTTAGAGGTAAGATGGATTTAAGATGCAGAGATCGGGGGGTGAAGGGGGAGAGAAAAGGGAAGCATAGGGAGCGAGCCAGGGTTGGTGCAGTGGAGCAGCGGTTAGTGCTGTTGCCGCATATCCCCTGCAGCTTTGACTCAATCCTGACCTTGCCTGCTGTCTGTGTAGAGATTGTGCATTCTCCTCATGACAGGATGGAATTTACCATGGGCACTCCAATTTCCTGATGCATCCAAAAACTTTCAGCTGGATTTGGGAAGCACGATGGCGCAGTGGTAGAGTTGCTGGCTTACAGCGCCAGAGACCCGGGTTCGATCCTGATTATGGGTGCTTGTCTGTACAGGGTTTCCTCCCCCACTCCAAAGACATACAGGTTTGTAGGTGAATTGGCTACGGTAAGAATGTAAATTGTCCCGAGTGTGTGTAGGATAGTGTTAATGTGCGGGAATCGCTGGTCGGCGTGGACTTGGTGGGCCGAAAGGCCTATTTCCTCGCTATATCTCTAAATTAAACTAAAATCTTGGCTTCTGCAAATTACCCTGCAACAGATAGGTGTTTGGAAAATTGTTGGGGGAATAAGGAGTAGAGGGTCTAATTGAAGGGCATTTGAAAGAGTCATAAGCAAGTAAGGAGGAGAGAGGGACAGATGAGAACTAACATAGACTCAACAGGCTGAATGTCTTCCTTCTCTGTTAGAAAATGAACCATAAAATGAGAAAAAGGGTAAAGGAATTGCTTGAAAAAGGGTATTATTTTTAGAGCTATGGCTTGAAAACATTTTTGGCCCATCTAGTCCACACTGACCATCGACCTCCCGTTCACACTAGTTCTACGTTATTCCACTTTAGCGTCTGCTCCTTACACGATAGGGGTAATTTACAGAAGCCAATTAACTTACCAATCCGCTTGTCTTTGGGATGTGGGAGGAAATCAGAGTACCTGGGGAAACCCATGAATTCACAGGGAGAATGTGCAAACTCCACACTGACAGCACCCGAGATCAGGATTGAACCCAGATCTCTGGCGCTATGAAGCAGCAGCACTACCGCTGTGCCACTGTGCCACCTCAAGGTCCCTTGCACCTCCTCCAATCTCCCCTTTTGCACATGGCTCTTGATGTGCCCTCCTCTATGTCAGTGAGACCAAACGCAGACTGGGTGGCCACTTAGCTGAGCAACTAGGCTCTGTCAATTGCCTGCCTTTCTAATTCCCAATGAATTGAACCATTGATAATCTTTTGGGTAGTTATATCTGCTGGTAATGTACATAACTATGTCCATTAACTAAATTAAAGTTAAATGAACAATATTAGTTTAGTTTAGTATATTTTATTTTAGAGATACAGCTCGGAAACAGGCCCTTCTGCCCATTGGGTCCGCACCGGCCAGCAATTCCCGCACATTAACGCTATCTTACACACACAAGGGACAATCTTTACATTTACCGAGCCAATTAGCCTAAAAACCTGTACGTCTTTGGAGTGTGGGAGAAAACCGAAGACCACAGAGAAAACCCACGCGGTCACGGGGAGAACGTGCAAACTCCGTACAGACAGCACCCGCAGTCGGGATCGAACCCGGGTGTCCGGCACTGCAAGTGCTGTAAGGCAGCAACTCTACCGCTGCACCACCGTACCACCCAGGTATCACTATTTTTTCTATAATTTGTCTTTTGCAAGACTATGTACAGAGAGCAAAGCAAATTTATTCCCTTATTTACTTCAGAACATATTAATATGTCATTGCTCCTCAGATTTCCATTATGACAGATATAACCGTTGGAAAACCGGACGGAATGGTTGGTGTAACCTCTGATCCCTGAGGAAGGATATCATTGTTAATCCAGTACATTATTTATTCTCCAGCCCCTTTGCCTTAAGGACACTTTAATCACTAAATTTACCAATAAATTGGATTTTACAGGATTGACTGCCTTAAGAATTGCACACTGAGGTCATGAATATTATTTTTCATGTTTATGAATAGATTATATTTTTGGAATATATATATCTATCGCAATTTACACTCACTTTGAAGTATAAAACCGCAGCGAAACTCAAAGAATATGATGAAAAAGTGCATGTGAAGAACAATACCGGAACAGCTAGACATATACAAGGCGGCACTTTAAGCATTGAATGTTGCTATGGAAATAAATCGTGTCCAGGTTATGCTGCACATCGTAACAAATAGGAAAGATAATTCACATTGTGTAGAAGTGTCTTCATTTCTGGAATGATAACATTTACCAGGCATTCCAGATAAGCAAACTTCAATTAATCTTTATCAGGTCAATGCATAAAATGGTTTAGTAACCCATGATAAACTGCAAAAGTTCTTATTTCAAACAATGTCTATTGAATTGTCGTCAAGAGTTTCAGATAATGATATCTTTTTATTCATTTATTTCTTGCCCATCTCAATGTGCCCTTGAGAAGGTTGTTCCGGTAACAACTTGCTGTTGTGAGGGTGGCACAGCGGTAGAGTTGTTGCCACACAGCGCCAGAGACTCGGGCTCAACCCTGCCCACAGGTACTGTCTGCACGGAGTTTGCATGTTCTCCTGGCAGTGCTGGCTCGAAGGGCTGAATGGCCTACTCCTGCACCTATTTTTCTATGTTTCTATGTGAGCGCATGGGTTTTCTCCAGGTGCTCTGGATTCCTCCCACATTCCAAATACATACAGGTTTGTAGGTTAATTGGCTTCTGCAAATCATCCCTGGTGTGTAGGTTAGAACGAGTGTACAGGTGATTGTTGCTCGGCACAGTCTTTGTGGGCCGAAGGGCCTCTTTTCACATTTAATCTCCACACTAAACTACTGTGCTTGGAGACATGTGCACTCTTTTCAGAGTTCTTGGGCCTCTTTTCCTTCATTCCCCAGGTTTCTTCATCTTAACTTCTTACAGGATTTCAAGTCAAGTCAAGTCTACTTTATTTGTCACATACACATACAAGATGTGCAGTGAAATGAAAGTGGCAATGCCTGCGGATTGTGCTAAAACTACAAAACAGAATAGAATTATTTTTTTTAAAAGACACAACACAAAAAATAAAATAGTACAGTAAATTAGTCCCTGGTGATATGAGTTAACCGTCCTGATGGCCTGTGGGAAGAAACTCCATCTCATCCTCTCTGTTTTCACAGCGTGACAGCGGAGGTGTTTGTCTGACCGTAGCAGCTGGAACAGTCCGTTGCTGGGGTGGTAGGGGTCCCCCATAATGTTGCTGGCTCTGGATCTGCACCTCCTGATGTATAGGTCCTGCAGCGGAGGGCGAGTGTAGTTCCCATAGTGCGTTCAGCCAAACGCACTACTCTCCGCAGAGCCTTCCTGCCCTGGGCAGAGCTGTTCCCAAACCAGATTGAGATGTTGCCGGACAAGATGCTTTCTACAGCGCCAGAGTAGAAGCACTGAAGGATCCTCAGAGAGACTCTGAATTTCCTCAGCTGTCTGAGATGGTAAAGGCGCTGCCTTGCCTTACTCACCAGTGCGGCAATGTGTGTTGTCCATGACAGATCCTCTGTGATGTGAACTCCCAGGTATTTAAAGCTGCTCACCCTATCCACAGAAATCCCATTTATCTCCAGTGGCGTGTACGTCCTCGGATCCTGACACCAGAGTGCCAGATCAGCCACCTCCTCCTGGTAGGCCTTCTCATCGTTATCGGAGATCAGGCCCACCACCACAGTGTCATCAGCAAGTTGGAGCTGAAACAGGCCACACAGTCATGTGTGTATAGGGAGTACAGAAGGGGGCTAAGTACCCAACTCTGGGGGGATCCTGTGTTCAGGGTGAGGGGAGGTTCTGACCTCCATCTTGTCATTGCTGAAGAATGTCACCTGCCCTGCTGGTTCCAAACCCCAGGTTCACCTACTTCTGCGGTAGATGCAACAAACCCAACTCTTCTTGCTTCAGCAGTTCCCCAAGTGAGATGCGTTGGTAAACTGGTATTGGCATCTGTTTATTATTGTCACATACACCGAGATAGAGTGAAAAACCCACCATCCAGCCAAATAGTACCATTCCTGAGTATGTCAAGGAAATAGAAAATGAAAGTGCAGAGTATCATTTATCTTTTTTTTAAATTAAAAAACTTCCCCTTGTACTATGCGGGGAGATTTTTAACAATACCATGTAAGCAAGAATCAAGCCCAGGGGAATGGTATTTTGATTGAATTGAAAGATACAGCATGGAAACAGTCCCTTCAGCCAATGTGTCCATCTTCACAGTACAGCCTGTTTCCATGCTTCATCTCTAAACTAAATGCTAATTGTACCACTCAGTGTATCAGAATGGTTGACAATTTGTTTGTATATATCATGTTTTTATGGGGAATATGTATCGTAAGATTTGTACAGAACTGTATGCAAAAAATGAATTTTGTTGTACCTAAGTACATGTGACAATAAAGTACCATTGAAATAGTTTATATCAATGTAAATGTGCCTTTAAGAACTGAGCGTGTCATTTAGTATGACTTTTGATATATTGTTATATTTTTTCTATCAGTTTGGAGTTCATTGCATTCAATAAAAGATGTATGTTGACTTCTCTATCTCTTCTGTGTCTTTGCAAGGCAGCAACATTAAAGAGCTGAGAAACTTTCCAGAGAGCCTCATTGCATACATCTATGCCTCAGTGCCTTCACTCTTTTGACTTCAGATATACAGCGTGGAAACAGGCCCCTCGACCCACCGAGTCCGCGCCGACCATCGATCACCCCGTACACTAACCTACACATTAGGAACAATTTTACAACTTACCGAGTAAGTGAGTAAGAATCTGATATCTTTTTTTAAAATATAGTTTAGTTTAGAGATACAGTGCAGATACAAGCCCCTTAGGTCCCCTGAGTCCTCGCCGGCCAGCGATCCCCATACACTAGCACTATCCTACACGCTAGGGACAACTAATAATTTGACCAAAGCCTAATTAACCTACAAACCTGTACGTCTGTGGAGTGTGGGAGGAAACCGGAAGCACCTGGAGAAAAACCATGCAGGTCACGGGGAGAATGTGCAAACTCTATGTAGACAGCACCCGTAGTCAGGATCTAACCCAGGTCTCTGGCGCTGTAAGGCAGCAATTCTACCATTGCCCACTGTGCCGCCCTAGTTCAACATCATACATAAGATGCAAGAAAGCTCATTACCTGAGTTCCTCCAGCATTTTTTGGTTTTAATCATAATATGCCATGCTATTTGGTTTCTCTGAATCCCTGAAGAATGTTCTTTCCAAAGGAACAACATCAGAGCTGATGTATTTTACCGGAGCGTCAGGTAAAATACCAACATTGCACCATTTATTGTATAAGCTGAAGAATATTAACCAATTTTGGAAGTGTGTTTAATTGGGTAGATTTGACCCAAATCAAAATTTCATAGCTGCACTGCCACTGTGCTATGATGATAAAAATATTCTTTCAACCAGAAATGAAACTATGTTCTTATATATTACAATCTGTAGTCTAACCTCGTCCTGAGCATCTTACCAACAAACTAAGCACCATTAAATACATCTCAACGAGCTGCAAATGATATTTAAACAAATTGAAAAATCGCAGGATTATATTCAGCTAGTTTCAAAATCTCTTTTGTTTCTGAAAAAAAAAGGTTTTGCTGCATGTACTGATCATGCAGATATCCTCCATGCCAAGAGGTGCCTCACAGCAATAACACGAACAGTAAAATTGAATATTGAAGATCCTGGAAGCTTTCTTTCTCTGCCACCCTTTTAATCTTGACCAGTCATTCAGATATTTAGTTTAGAGACTTGGATTGACACACTTGGATGGCTACCATCGTGGCTGGTACTGATTCCATTCTTTGGTTCTATCACCTGTAGATCCTGCAGATCAATGAAGCACAATTGATGGCCCAGTGGCGCAGAGGTAGAATTGCTGCCTTACTGCGCCAGAGACCAGGGTTCGATCCTGACCACAGGTGCTCCCACAGTCCAAAGACGTACGCGTTTGTAGGCTAATTGGCTTGGTGAAATAGTAAATTGTCCCGAGTGTGTGTGGGATAGTGTTAGTGTGCGGGGTTCGATGGTCGGGGCGGACTCGGTGGGCCGAAGGGCCTGTTTCCGCGCTGTATTTCTAAATTAAATTAAACTAAAAGCTGAGGCAAGGTTTGCATGGAATTACTTCCTACAAGGCGAGACCAAGTAATAACTCAAGTTAAAGTCAGGAGTCACTCCTGGACGATCTCAATGCTTTCTATGCTCATATCCAAAGGGAGAACATCCCCGGGGCCGATGTCAGAAGATCCTTCATGAGGGTGAACCATTGGAAAGTGGCCAGCTTCGATGGTATCTCTGGCCGCGATCTTACAACCTGCATAGAGCAGCTGGCTGGAGTTTGTGCGGACATCGTCAACCTCTCCTTACTATGTTACAAGGTTCCCACCTGGTTGAAAAGGACAAGCATAATTCCAGCATCCAAGAAGGGTAGAGTAACAATTTATGTCCAGACAGCTCTCTGTACACGTGTATAGAGCAGTAGAGTTTAAGATTTATTTTCAGCAGATACATGGGCAAGCTTGATGCAGATATTCTAAAGTTGCTGGGTCCTTCGTTGGGTCAGTTAGTGCTGATTTGGGGTGAAGATTCAAGACTACTTGCCGAGGTGCTTAAGGAGGTACACCGGTCGAGCTACTGTCTTACAGTGCCAGAGATCTGGGTTCAATCCTGACCAGAGGTGCTGTCTGTACGGAGTTTGTACATTTGCCCTGTGACCACATGGGTTTCTTTACCCTGGATGCTCCAGTTTCCTCCCACATGCCACAGATGTGCAGGTTTGGAGGTTAATTGGCTTCTGTAAATTATCCCTATGGTGTAGGATAGAACAAGTGTATGGGTGATCATTGGTCGGCGTGGGCCCACCCGGTGGGCTGAAGGGCCCGTTTCCATGCTGTACCTCGCGAAAGATTTTTTTTTTTTTAAACTGAGATGTTATAACTGTTACTGTGCAGGATACTTTCCTTGTAAACATTCATGCCCTCTTAATTCCGCTTCCCAACACTCCATCCAACCCAAGGAATCTGCTAAACAGTGCAGACTTCCAAAAAAAACCAGTTTCTTCTTTCTAAAACCTCAATGAGTATCGACATTCATGTGAGAGAGCTTGGAGGTTTGAAACGAGATAACAGAGTAAAACGTCAGACGAATGAACAGCTCAAAAAGAACTGGGAGAAGAAAAAGATTAAATATAGATCAGATATTATTTGGTAGACAGCAATAAGTATAAATTATATTTCCAATAAGGTTGAATTAGTCTGCTGAACTGCCACCACTGATCTACCCAAACTAATATTTCTGAGCAGTTATTAAAATAACTCAATATTTATTTGCAAAAATATATAAAAAAATAAAGTGCCATTTGGATATTAATGTACACATATTGCTGCAGGATACATTTTAAGACAACAAAGATATTTGTTATTTTTAGTCTTGTCTTTGAGAGGGGTTGTTCAGTGAAGGATCTCCGATGCTCAATAGATTAGAGATCGTTCCAGCTGAAATTAAAATGAATTCCTTCTTTAGATCTTTTCCCTCTGTCCCGAAAATGTCTGAAGTTTATTGTCGCCTTGTTCCAAGGTCAAATAAACCTTTTTGGCTGATGGCAATGATATTCCCATAATTGCAGGAAATTGATCAACCTCTTCCCCCATTATCAGTCAGAGAAACTTATTTCCCCACCTTTAGTTTAGTTTAGAGATACAGCGCGAAAACTGTCCCTTTGGCCCACTGAGTCCGCGCCGACCAGCGGTCCCCGCACACTAACACTATCCTACACACCCTAGGGACAGTTTACAATTGCACCGAGTCAATTAACCTACAAACCCTGTACGTCTTTGGAGTGTGGGAGGAAACCGGAGATCCCGGGGAAAACCGGGGCACAGGTCACAGGAAGAACATACAAGCAGACAAGCACCCATAGTCAGGATCCAACTCGGATCTCTGTTGCTGTAAGGCAGCAGCTCTACCGCTGCGCCACTTGTGTGAATCAGTGGGTCACATCATGCTGACTATGGCTGATTGTGTTATAGAGAAAGACTGGGAGTCAACCCAGGGCCGTTTTTACAGCATTTTGGGCCCCCGGGCAAAGCAGTGTACTGGGGCCCCTACCGTTACTCTCCCCCACCCCCCTTTCCCTTCCAGCCCACCCCCCCTGTCGTGCCGGCGAAAAGCACTTAGCGATGGACTTAGGGTGCTACATTGTTGCGAAAAGCACTTACAGATCGCTGTGAGAAGCACTTAGGGATGGAAAATGTTGCGAAAAAAGCACTTATTGAACCTACATTTTTAAAGTAGTATTTATTTATTGCAAGTCACTTAACATACACAGATCAGCATGGGGCCCCTATGCTCGTGGGCCCCCGGGCAAGTGCCCATCAGGCCCATGCGTTCAGACGGCCCTGAGTTAACCATTCAAAGTGATGTATATCTCAGTCTAATGTACATGAACTGTCTGCTTTATGCTTACTGACTAATCTGGGTTCTGCATTTGTCATTACGACTCGGGTCGAGACCCTTCTTCAGACTTCAGACTTCAGACAGACTGCCCCAGTGGATACTTTACAAGTTTATTTTCAAGGTCCCTTGTGAAGATATTCTATGCACATAATCGGTAGACTTCCAGTACATTTTCAACACAACCACCTTCAAGGAGAAAAGGTGCAGTGCAAAGAATTCTGAGAAGACTGAGGAGGGAATTATTCCAGACCTTAGTGCTCTAATTTGCAATGTATTGCCAAAATTGCCGCTTTATTTATTAAAGGAAAGGTTGAGGGTTGATGCATTAAAGTCTGAGGCAATGACAACCTCTTTCGTTTGGCTGTGTACAAAGAGCTAATGAAATTGAATAAAAAAGTTAGCAATTTCTTCAGCGTGATGACATCTGAATTCAAGGTTTTTACCTCTATCTCATGCAGCCAATTACTTAATGATGTATAAGGAGCTGAAAGGAACGAGGTTGAAAGTTCGAGAAATATATTGAGAAAGAAATGTGGAAATGGCACAAGGTGTGGCCATTGGCTTCAGGCTGCCAGGAATATGGAAACCATCGTAAGTTCAGAAATATCTCTTTGTGGCCTGGTGACACTTAGCTTTTTTTTTTAGTTTGAGTGATACAGCGAGGAAACAGGCCCTTCAGCCCACTGGGTCTGCACCGACCAGCCATCCCCACGCATTAACGCTACCCTGCATGCATTGGGGACAATTTTACATTTAGACCGAGCCAATTAACTGCCAACCCTGTACGTCTTTGGAGTGTGAGAGGAAACCAAAGAACTCGGAGAAAGCCCACGCAAGTCACGGGGTGAACGTGGAAACTCCCTACAGTCAAGCACCTGTAGTCGGGATGGAACCCGGGTCTCTGGCGCTGGAAGGCAGCAACTCTATCAATGAGCCAACATGCCGCTCGACATGTAGAAGAAAAATAACCAAAATAGCCAAAACACAAAAGATTGGTTTGTCTTGTGTTTAGTTGTGTCCAATACAACTTGGTTGGTATAGTTTTATGATACTGGCATTTAATTGACATAATATTCATTTTTGGACAATTATCCATTCATTCTCACCTTTTCCACAGCCAAAAATGGACGATTGTGGGCTCCATCTTTTCTTGATCATCATTGCTGGCTTTGATTTGTTCTTTTCATACCGTTCATTCATTTGATCTTTGTCTCTCTTCATGCCTCTAGTCTCCCTCTCCCCTGACTCACAGTCTGTAGAAGTGTCTCAACCTGAAATGTCACCCATTCCTTTTCTTCAGAGATGCTGCTGGACCCGCTGAGTTACTCCAGCATTTTGTGTCTATCTTCGGTGTAAACCAGCATCTGCAGTTCCTTCCTAAACACACTTAAATTCTTGGTTTACTTTGAGGCTACGTGACTGAATATGTTTTTCTATGCTATCCAACCCCCTGGACAAGTCTTTCCAAATGATTTACAATTAATTTACGACCAGAAACGTCACCAAGACATGTCCTCCAGGAATGCTGCCTGACCCATTGAGTTTTTCCAGCACATTGTATGATATGCCTGTTTCTAGCATATGCAGTTCCTTGTGTCCAGATCAAACCCTTGAACTTGGTTTTTAAGAGGCTTAACCCATTACTTGGCTTTTTGAAGAAGAGTCTCGGCCCGAAACATCACCCATTCCTTCTCTCCAGAGATGCTGCCTGTCCCACTGAGATACTCCAGCATTTTGTGTCTATTTCTGGCTTTTTCTAAATCTGTATAATCTGATAGGAATACTAACCTGCTCCACGGTCCTGTAGAAATATGAAGAGTCGTCTTCACATCCTAATAGCCTCAAAATCTGTCTTATAGAGACATACCCCCACCGATACAGTGTGGAAACAGGCCCTTTGGCCCAACTTGCCCACACCAGCCAACGTGTCCCAGCTACACTTGTCCCACCTGCCTGCGTTTGGTCCATATCCCTCCAAACCTGTCCTATCCATGTACCTGTCTAACTGTTTCTTAAACGTTGGGATAGTCCCAGCCTCAACACCATTCTTTGTGTGAAAAGGTTACCCCTCAGATTCCTATTAAATCTTTTCCCCTTCACCTTAAACTAATGCCCTCTGGTCCTCGATGCACCTACTCTGGGCAAGAGACTCTGTTCCTATTCCTATTCTTAAAATCTATTCCTCTCATGATTTTATACACTTTGTGGAGCATCTGTTGCTACCATGCTCTGGGTGCGGATTTGGTTCAAATGAAGCACCTGATCTCTTGTGTGACGTGCCAACCATTGCATTGGGAAGAACGTAAATGCTTGCCATATAAATGCATGCTGAACTATGCGGTGTAAGCAGATTATGATCTCAGCTGTAAGCAACTCTGATTTGACACCAGACCAAAATCACAGCGAACATACTGTGTGCAAGGCTCAAAGAGAATTTAGTGCTCAGCAGCGGCATGAAACACTCACATCTGCACTATTAAAAGAGATCATTAATTACTTGTAAGCCCTGTGGAGAAGTATTAAGACTATCAACGGCTCAGTTAGTGCGGCTCTTGAAATTGTGATAATGTGCAGGCATCACAGATTTTATACTCAGTTTGCATTTGGCTCTAAATGGTCTGGGTTAACCATTCATTCATTCTAGTTTCTCCAGCCCCATCTCACTTGGCCACCGGACGATGATGTTATCCCTCTACCTCAAACCACTCCAGCGTCCATTACCTACGTCAGTTTATTATCTTTATTTTAACACGAATACATTCATAGCTTGTTTGTTTTGGACATCATTGTCTACGTTCTGAAGGAGGGTCTCGACCCGAAACGTCACCCATTTCTTCTCTCCAGAGACGCTGCCTGTCCCGCTGAGTTCTCCAGCATGTCGTGTCTATCTGTGGCATTACATTAGCAGATGGAAGCTTATATTTTGGGGACATGAAGACAGCGTCACCCAAACATTACCCTCTGTGTAATGAAAATCCCCCCCTCCTGCCAATCCAATCTTATGTTCATAACATAGAGTGATTTCCGATGAGTGTGAGTTATCAGCCTAGAAGTTTGGGATAGAGGTGGGATGATTTTTAGTGACCAGAATCGTGCACAAATATCACTCTACAGGAGGGGGATGTTCATTACATAGAGGTTAATGTTTGGGGGACTGAATGTCAGCATTTCTGATCCTTCAATCTCCAAACAAGCTTAAAGGGTCTTATATCTGGCCAAAACAGTACTTTATTCCCTTGATCTGCAAAGTTTTTAAAAGGATGGAATATTTAATTCTCCCCCTCTCCCCCAACTCTTTTCAGCATAAGAGGAAACATTTACAGTTAACCTTTTATTGATGTTAATTAGGATGAATTTGGTAATTAAATTAATTGGTGTTTCCTTGATTAGAATTTCATACTAATGAGGCCAGCTGCAGGGAACTTCAAATTGAATGCTATCATTGACACTTTGTTGAGGTCTCCAACTCTTATGTATATATTTACTTTAGTTTAGTTAAGAGACACAGTGCAGAAACAGGCCCTTTGGCCCACCGAGTCCATATCGACCAGCGATCCCCGTGCACAAGCACACTAGGGACAATTTACAATTTACAATTTTACCGAAGCTTACAAAAACCTGTACGTCTTTGGAGTGTGGGAGAAAACCGGAGCACACGGAGAAAACCCACACGGTGATGGGGAGAACGTACAAACTCCATACAGACAGCGCCCATGGTCAGAATTGAACCCCGGGGCTGTAACTCTACCGCTGCGCTACCGTGCCGCCCATTTAGTTCAAGACGCAACGATTTTGCTGTTTTTAAGACAAAAATATGGAAAAAATAACACTTCCATGCTAATGTATCTCTGCTTAAACAAGAGAGAGTCCCAGGATACAACTCCCCAGGTGGATTACTCCATCGCAAAGACATCTTGATCCAGCATGCTCAATAGCATAAACCTTTGTTTTCACATAAGACTCTGTGACATTTAAGTGATAGAAGAACACTGTAACATTAAAAACTTCAACATCTGAAAAGAAAACATCTAATTTCTCTAAAAATTATTACACGTTCAGTCTGAAAGGACTTCCACATTAAGTAGTTCAACATCACACATAAGATGCGAGAAAGCTCTTAACCCGAGCTTTAAAAAATCGTTTGGTTGCGACTGAATATAGAATTGCCCATTTAGTACTTTAGACTTGAGATTTTAGAAATACAGAGTGTAAACAGGCCCTTCGGCCCAAAGAGTTTGTGTCAACCTCGTCACCTCGTACGCAAGCACTATCCTACACACTTGGGACAATTTACAATTTACAGAAGCCAAATAGCCTACAAACCTGTACGTCTTTGGAGTGTGGGGGGAGACCAGAGTACCCAGAGAAAACCCACGCGGTCACAGGGAGAACATACAAACTCTGTACAGACAGCACCTGTAGTCAGGATTGAACCTGGTTCCCTGGCGCAGCAAGGCAGCAACTTTACCGCTGCTCCACCTTGCTGCCATAGTTCAATATCATACATAAGATGCAAGAAAGGTCATCACCCGAGCTTTAAAAATGCTTTTGGTTTTGACTGAATATGGAACTCATAATACTATGTCGAGTGAAGACTGAAACGTGGATATGTCAGGGTGTTTACAATGGTGTTTCAGAGAGCGTATGCCATATCACAGATGTCAATTTTCAACTAGATTCAATAAAAATTATCTAAAATGCTTGCATTTTGAATTGCAGTTTGAAAATGCTAAAATCTAAAAGTTGCTAATCGGTGTTTTGTCAAGAGAACCAACCTGAGGCAAAGTTGCTTGAGGAAGTATATTTTGCACTGCATGGAATCGATTAGTGAGATGTTTATCATAAAGTGTGGGCAAAAACAAGACACTGGAAATAAAACAATGAGCTTTTGATTATGCCTACTGAGGTATAATTACAGGGAACGAAAATACCCACCAGTGACAGAAAACGTAGGCAGAGGACTAAACGAATGAACAAACAAAGAAAGAGTAAACATTTTTGTAAAGGAGACTTCTGAAGGTGATGAGAAGTTGCCATGACAACAAGTATACCTCACTCTTCCCAGGTTTCCAAAGACAAATGTGTTGACAACTGCATTCATACCAAGACTATTAGAGTCCCCACCATCCTCATCTATGGACACCCTGTGCGTAGGGGAGAGGGTGGGACTGAAGCTGTCCTGGCTGGGTGGCTCCTGGGCCTGGCCAAGCTGGTCACGGCGCCAGGCGGAAGATGGCTCTGCCCGAGCTGGTTGCCTGCCCCTTTTCCAGGGCTACGTCCGTGCCAGCGTGGATTTAGAGAGGGACTACGAGTGGTGGCACGGTGGCGCAGCGGTAGAGTTGCTGCCTTACAGCGAATGCAGCGCCAGAGACTCAGGTTCGATCCTGACTACGGGCGGCGTCTGTACGGAGTTTGTATGTTCTCCCCGTGACCTGCGTGGGTTTTCTCCGAGATCTTCGGTTTCCTCCCACACTCCAAAGACGTACAGGTATGTAGGTTAATTGGCTGGGCAAAATGTAAAAAATTGTCCCTAGTGGATGTAGGATAGTGTTAGTGTGCGGGGATCGCTGGGCGGCGCGGACCCGGTGGGCCGAAGGGCCTGTTTCTGCGTTGTATCTCTAAATCTATAAAAATCTACGCGCTGTCTGTGGTTCAGTGTTGATAGTAGAAAAGCAGGGGACAACAAGAGATTGGAATAGGGTGCAGGTGGCTCAGTGGTAGAGTTGCTGCCTTAACGCGCCAGACACCCAGGCCCCAGGTTCGATAGTGTTAATGTGTGGGGATCGCCGGCAGGTGCTGACTCGGTGGGCCGAAGGACCTGTTTCCGCCCTGTATCTCTAAACTAAACTAAAAAGGGCTTTGGTGGCAAGGAGAAACGGGTTTCCTTTATCTCCTTGCTATGGGGCAGGTGCAAGGCCAGCATTCATTGCCCATCTCAAATATTGCCGTGATTGCTTGGTTGAAATAAAATAGCCCTTGGAAACAAATTTCTTGGAGGAAGAGTCTCAGAGTCAAAAGCTGGCCCTTAGCAGAGGAACAATAAAGACTGCAGTTCTGGGGATTGAAGAGCTGAAGATGTGGGTACATGGTGAAATAGTGAAGTATGCTAATAAAATTCACATTAGATTCTTAGAGTGATACAGTGTGGAAACAGGCCCTTCGGCCCAATTTGCCCACACCGGCCAACTTGTCCCAGCTACACTAGTCCCACCTGCCTGGGCTCACCCCATATCCCTCCAAAGCTGTCCTATCCAATCTACCTGTCTAACTGTTTCTTAAACGTTGAGATGAAAAAGAAAAGGGCGGCCAAATCTTAAAACTGCATCAAGTTCAGGAAGCAGGCAGAGGTCAAAGGGAACGAACATTTGGCAGGGAACAAATGATATGACAAATCCAGCCATCTTTCCGCCCAACAGTGCAAGTGATTGTATTTTTTTTTGCCTTCACTTACTCAGTAGTCAGGTCTCTGTCGTGACTCAGACTTATACTCCCACTTTCACTTTCATGAATACATGAACGCACTTGACCTTAACATTGTGGATTTTGTCCATTCACTGTGTGACAATGATGGACTTGTATTCACAGTTGGAACAGTGACAGGATGCACAAGCATTGTACCCAAGAGCATCGTCTCCTTTCCACAAGGCTGTACACCGTGCATGACAAAGACAGAGTCGAGCAATGTTCCATGTTTATTTCTGCTTGCATAATGTTGTGCCAAAGTCTGTCTAGTCGTCCATTCAAGAATCCCTTTCAAAGCAATCTTCATTGTGATTTGTCATGCAAGCCGCCTTACGTTTACACCACACACCTTTTGGGCCATGTATCCCTCTGTGTGCTATCTTTTCACGTAAAGAGAAAATCAGTAAATCTGTGAGCAAAACCGACAGAAAATAAATATTAACTTTTTGTGCAATCAATCTGGGATTTACTCACAACTTAAGTCAGGAATGTCTAACAGAGCTAATCCAAGCGTCAACAACATCATTTATGTGAATGGAGAATAAAAACTGAAGCAAGTTCTGGAATATCAAGTGAAGAAAGAATAAGATTTGTACATATTCGGCCCTGCCAGCTCTTTCCGATCGCAACAAACATTGGTGAATTGACGGGTGATGAAGGGCGGCACGGTGGCGCAGTGGTAGAGCTTCTGCCATACAGCTCCAGAGACCCGGGTTCGATCCTGACTACGGGTGCTGGCTGTACGGCGTTTGTACGTTCTACCTGTGACCGCGTGAGTTTTCTCCGGGTGCTCTGGTTTCCTCCTACACCCCAAAGATGTAGATTTGTAGCTTGGTATAAATAAAAATTGTACCTACTGTGTGTAAGATAGTGTTAATGTGCGGGGATCGCTGGTCGGTGTGGACTCATTGGGCTGAAGGGCCTGTTTCCACGCTGTATCTCTAAAATAAATATGGTAATTGGGAAGGCATCCCCACTAATCTAGTTTCTGCTGGTCTTCCTGGCCGAATCAACCTACAAACAGCAACAGGGATGTTATTGCTATTCTTCTTGGATTTGAGGTTTGGAGAGTTTCCAAAGTAAGTAAGCACCAGGCAAGATAGATGCCTGTTCTATTTCTTGTGATGAAGGTATTTTGGGTACTCAGGAGATGGAAGGAACTGGAACTGGATGCTGGAATCTTGCGTAGAATACAAAGTGCTGGAATAACTCAATGGATCAGGCAGCTTCTCTGGGGGACATGGATAGGTGATGGTTCAGGTCTGGACCCTTCTTCAGACTGATTGTGGTAGGGGGGAGAAAGGAGGTGGAGATGGGACAAACCCTGCCAAGTAATAGGTGGATACAGGTTGGAAGGGTGGCTCAGAGGTGTAGCGGTAGAGCTGCTGCCTCACAACGCCAAAGACCCGGGTTCGATCCTGACTACAGGTGCTGTCTGTAGGGAGTTTGTACGTTCCAAAGACGTACAGGTTTGTAGGTTAATTGGCTTTAGTAAAATTGTAAGTTGTCCCTAGTGTGTCGGACAGTGTTAGTGTACGGGGAGATCGCTGGTCGGCGCGGACTCGGTGAGCCGAAGGGTCGGTTTCCACGCTGTATCTCTAACGTCTACAGTCTAGAAGTAAAGGTGAGAGGGGTTTTGATTGGTACTTTTGATTGGTGATTAAGAGACTACAGCTAAAGTTTCCAGGCATCAATTCTAGGACCCTTTTTTTCCTGCACCTTTTCTGTAGCCTTATCATCCATAATTATCACGAGTAATTATAATAACAAGC
This sequence comes from Rhinoraja longicauda, assembly GCF_053455715.1. Classification (NCBI taxonomy): domain Eukaryota; kingdom Metazoa; phylum Chordata; class Chondrichthyes; order Rajiformes; family Arhynchobatidae; genus Rhinoraja; species Rhinoraja longicauda. The sequence goes on along the minus strand of NC_135974.1, from coordinate 29,171,629 downwards.
ATCATATATGCATAACTGAGCGTCAGAGACTGACTTTATGACTCCCTGACTCTCAGTTTCTTTTGTTCTTTATCTCTCTTTCTCACCATCTATATCTCTCATTTCCCTTTCCCCTGAAACTCAGACTGAAGAAGGGTCTTGACCCGAAACGTCACCTATTCCTTTTCTCCAGAGATGCTGCCTGTCCCACTAAGTCACTCCTGTTTTATGGATCTATCTTCAGTTTAAACCAGCATTTGCGGTCCCTTCTTACATATTCTTTGAATCGGCCTTGGGTAAACACATTTACTTTGAACTCGAGACATCACATGTATTCTGCATTGGTCTTCAATAGACCTTGAAGAACCCACTGAGCACACAGACCTTACAGTCTGAAGAAGGGTCTCGACCTGAAACGTCACCTATTCCTTTTCCCCGGAGATGCTGCCTGACCTGCTGAGTTACTCCAGCATATTGTGTCTGTACACAGACTTTGCAACATCATTTGCCCTTTGTTGCATGGGACAGAACTGCCAATTGCTTTTAGTCATCAGATTTGTAGGTAATATTCCATCTGGAAGCACATTAAAAGATTGCGATTAGCAATAAAATGTCTCGGCCAATAAGTTTCCCAATTTCAATTTTACAGCTAAATTCTGTTCATTTAGGAGGTACCAGAATTTGATTTCCAGGTTGATATTTTCTGGCATAATGCAAGGGACCAAAATGAATAGAGATATGAATATTTTACATGTGGCAGAGAAACCTATTTTATTACTCTATGTCAGATATTGTAATATTGCTCTGCTTATATTGATATTTGGTTGTCAAATTAAGTCAGAAATGTGAAGCAATCTGATTTCTAGAGTACATTATAAATGCTTTGAACTTTTACCACACTATGTCAAGTTTTCCAGTTAACACCAGCTTTGGCCTATGCAGTTATTAAATCCCTTTTCTTATATAAGGCCAATAAAGTAAATACTTTAAACATTTAGTCATTGTGTTAATATCGGAATCAGAGTCGGCAATTTGAGCGCAGTAACATATAGGAAGCAACTGCAGATGCTTATTACACCGAAGATAAACACAACAAAGATAGAGTAACGCAGTGGGTTAGGCAACATCTCTGGAGATGGGTCTGAAGAAGGGTCTCGACCTGAAACCATCACCTATTCCTTTTCTCCAGAGATACTGGGTGGCACGGTGGCATAGCGGTAGAGCTACTGTTTTACAGCGCCAGAGACCCAGGTTCGATGCTGACTACGGGTGCTTGTCTGTACGGAGTTTGTACGTTCTCCCTGTGACCTGCATGGATTTTCTCGAAGATCTTCGGTTTCCTCCCACATTCCAAAGGCGTACAGGTTTGTAGATTAATTGGCTTGCTACAAAGGTTTATATTTGTCCCCAGTGTAGGGTAGTGTTAATAGACAATAGACAATAGGTGCAGGAGGAGGCCATTCGGCCCTTCGAGCCAGCACCGCCATTCAATGTGATCATGGCTGATCATTCTCAATCAGTACCCCGTTCCTGCCTTCTCCCCATACCCCCTGACTCTGCTATCCTTAAGAGCTCTATCCAGCTCTCTCTTGAATGCATTCAGAGAATTGGCCTCCACTGCCTTCTGAGGCAGAGAATTCCACAGATTCACAACTAATGTGTGGGGATCGCTGGTCAGTGCAGACATGGTGGTCCGAAGGGCCTGTTTCTGCGTTGTATCTCTAAACTGAACTAGACTAATCTAAACTACTGCCTGATCCGCTGATTTACTCCAGCATTTTGTGTCTATCTGTTGAGCACAATAACACTCCACAAATCAAAAACATAGTTAGATTATCTGGGTTTTTTTAAAATAATGCTACAAGATAAATCTACAACAAACCTAATCTGTCACAAGTGTCTACCACATCCTGGATAGCATGCAATTTTATCACCCTTGTTGTCAAATTTGTGTGACTGCTACAATGAAGCCAGGATTACTTTCAATGTGAATTAATATAATATGATAAAGGTCATTCCATTGTCGTGTTACACCAAGTTTTGACCCGACAATATCCATATTTAATCTAAAGCAGCAGAGTGCAGGTAATGAACTCGTCTTGTAGCTGAGCTGCTTGGGCAGCCAGGTATCAACAGTATGGGTCTGTGTTGAGTGTACAGAGGATGCCTTAATGAACAACCCGCTCCCACAGCCCACTTTCCACCGCGCACTGTGAAATGCAAACCGAATGACAGTGAGACATGGGATATCATTATGAAAAATAGTAAATTTGAATGACTATGATTTTAAAGCACAAATGCAGACAAAGTATAAATAGTTAGCACATCGATCATTGACAGCTCCTGAGCTTGTGTGAAGCCTGTGCATGTCCAGAAGGAAGCATACTCTTTTGGGACCAGGATGATCTGTGTCTTTCTCATCAATCATACTATCCCCTCCGGCACCCAGTAACGGAATGAATAAAATGAATTCATCAGACTCACAGGAATTACTGAATACACTGACAGGACACCACATTGTGATACTCAGTCTCCTCGAATTATATTTGGATAGGAGTTATGTAAATTCAATAGCATAATTACAATGCGACTTGAATTAGCAAGACTGCCCTAAAAAGACAACAATATGCTATTATAAAGCACAAGTACAGAAATGTGTGCATTGATGTTAGAGATAGCGCAAAATTATACTTAAGAAAGCTTTGATTGGATTTTTTTTGTTTAACTGAGATGATTTTTAGAAATTGAGGGGATCTTTCTTCTCAGCATCAAGTTCAAGAAATCATAAAATAATTCTTTAAAGTATGGATGAGATTTGATTGCAAATGGATGAGTTCGGAAATGCCTCTCATTCGAAAGACTTTTGGGCAGACAGGTAGACAGAAGGGTTCAGGGAGATGTGGGTCAAATGCGGGCAAATGGCACCAGCCCAGAATACCATCTGGGTGGGCATGGACAGGTTGGGCCGAAGGGCCTATATCCATGCTGTAGAGCAGAGCAGTCGCACACTCACCCACCCCAAACAGCCACAATACAGGTCCAACCAGACTAAAAGATACTGACACAATGATGTTGGATAGGATTTTGAGAAAGCTAAAGGTGCTGTCAATAGTTTAGTTTAATTTAGTTTAGAGATAATATATAGAAACATGCACTTTGTCCCACCAAGCCCATGCTGGTCAGCGATCTCCATTCGCACTAGTTCTATGTTATCCCACTTTCTCACTCATACATTAATTTTATCCTACGCACTAGGGACAGTTTACATAAGCTAATTAACCCACAAACCTGCATGACTTTGGAATGTGGGAGGAAACCCACATGGTCACGTGGCACCCAGAGAAATCCCACGTGGTCACGTGGCACTCAGAGAAATCCCACGTGGTCACAGGTAGAACGTGCAAAGCCCGTACAGTCAGCACCCGTAGTCAGGATCGAACCAGGTCTCTGGCGCTGTAAGGTAGCAACTCTACGGCTGTACCACTGAGTCACCCTGATGTTGGGATAGATGATGAATAGTATCTGGAGTAAACCGATATCAGCAGTCAGTCTGATGGGTCTATACACCAAGAAAAGAGAGAGAGATGGAAAAATAAAAAATGAATATTGTTAGGGGTTTGAACTATCATCATTGTAACTGTTTTTTAAAACATACTTTGCATGGTAGGCATGGTCGTGATTTGACATACAGAAGAAGGAAACGTTTGATGCATTTCGTATGAGTAAGAAAGTGGGATAAAATAGAACTAGTGTGAACTGTAGCAATTAGAGTCATAGACGTGGAGATGAGGCCGAGAACTGGCTTTAGGGAGCTACTCCAATTTTCTTATGAGAAGCCAAAGAAAAATAAATAAGCATTTAATCTTGATGCTTTTAATATACTGTATGAAACATTCACTTCACCACGTGAGTTGAATAAAGCATTATGTAATGGGCACAGCCTTTCTTTTATGAGAATATAATGTGTGATCATTGTACCGATTATATATTACATTGGCACAGCCCATCTTAGCTTGCTGAACCATGGAAAAACATTTAATTAATAGTTTCAATCAACATTTTACGCCAACACGTTGCATATAAAAGCCTTCTCCCAATTATTTGAAAACAAAATAACAGAAAATGTTGGAAATATTTGGCTAATCTGGCTACACCTTTCAACTGAGAGAGAGGAAAAAATGGTTTTATAATTTAAATCAATGCCTTAACATTTCTAATATTTTGCTTTTGTTCTCAAAAATATTTGGCAAAAACATTTAGTGATGTATTCCTTATAATGGCATTTATTGTATTTATCTTTTGATAAGATTAAGATTTATCTGCAACTTAAATGTTAACAGACAACATCTAATTTCCCATGATAAGTTACCTAATGCATTTCAATTGGGAGTGTTTGCCATACGATTGTGTTTGAGTCTACATGGTTCTCAATATTGTTGTCCTCTTAAACAAAATATTTAAAAGTGAGGACTGGCTGGTTGCCCTGTTTAGGTACTCCAGACAGTTTGTTCTTTATGTTATTTGATTCTTTAGATATGAAAGAAAGGCAGAATTGTTTTTAGGTTTTTCACACCTGAATGGCTTACATTTGGGCCCATGTTCATTTAAAAAATGACTGTTGTTGTGTCTTTGCAAATAAAATAGTTATATAACTGGATTTGTATGTAACGTTTATAATTCAAAAAGGCTCGAGAGGGGCCATTGGCCCTTGGGTATTTTCACATTATCAAATCTGGCCCTCTTTGAAAAAAGTTTGGACACCACTGCCTTATATTAATCAAGTCAGTTTAGTCTATTGCCACGTGTACCGAGCGAGGTACAGTGAAAAGCTTTTGTTGCGTGCTGGCCAGCTAATGGAAGGCAAATGGAGCAGGGATTCTGCATGTGTAGGAAGGAACTGCAGATGCTGGTTCAAACCGAAGATAGACACAAAATGCTGGAGGAACTCAGCAGGACAGGCAGCAACTCTGGAGAGAAGGAATGGGGGACGTTTCGGGTTGAGACCTTCTTAAGACCCTTCCTCAGATTCAGTATTGTCACTTTGTGGCTGTTCTTAAATGGATTATGTACTCGTGTAGGAAAGGCTGGATTAATAAAACATAAAATTAGTGCTGAAATCACAGCTTGGAGAAGTTATGATATCTGGCACTGGTGATTACAGTATTTCCTCAAATGGGACTGGGTCAAAGGTTTCCTCTCAGCACTCAAATGAGATTGATTACATGATCTTTTAACATAAAAGGCGAATTGATTCACCATACAAAGATGTTGCATTGATTCCAATGGGGAGAGTGTTTTCTGCTCATTCCTTTCGACAAAAGTGCCAAGTAGCCATGTCATGACCTGCTTTGGACAACAGAAAGATGTTGGGCTCTCTTCTCACCCATTGCATAGTGCATTATTTGCAATGATCTATTCAAGAGCAGCAGACAATTGGTTTATAACCCGTGAGTGTGAAAATATAAACAAATAACATGTAGCAGCAGTGAAACAATTCAACAAATGCAAAGTAAGGCCACATTTTTGCTCACACACACCACTTATCTTTAACTTTAGACTTTAGACTTTAGAGATACAGCACAGAAACAGGCCCTTCGGCCTGCTGACTCCATGCCGACCAGTGATCACGCCTTACACTGACATTGTCCCATGCACCTGGGACAATTTACTATTTTTTTCTACCAAAGTCAATTAACCTACAAACCTGTACATCTTTGGAGTGTGGGGGGGTGGGGGGGGGGGGGAACTGGAGCACCCGGAGAAAACCCACGCGGTCAGAGGGAGAACGCACAAACTCCATATAGACAGCACCCGTAGTCAAGATCGAACCCGGGTCTCTGGCGATGTAAGCCAGCAACTCCAGCACTGTGCCACGGTGCTGCCATTGATAAACACTTACATGATAACAGCACAGGACAGGTACTAGGACTTCCCTTGATAAGATGATCAATGATCAATTGCAAGTTGCAATTAAGAAATAAAATCACACCATTAAGAAATCACATTTTAAAAAATTCAGAATAGTTGTGGAACCACAGTATAAGTCTGGGTTTATTGGAACATTTGATTTAGAACACCAGAAGAATAGGGCCACACAGTTCCTGCTAATCATTTTGCCTTCACGACTTTCATGAATGTTCACATGAGCTGGAGAGATGAAGGTTCGCACAAGGCCCTTACTAACCAAGCTCCCTCTATTGACAAAGAACGCGGGAATGAAGGTGGAGGTTAATTAGCTTTCTGACCTCCAAAGAGTTGGAGGGTGGATCCATATGCTTTGCTCATCACTGCTCAGCTGATAACAATATCTGTGTCAAGCAAAGTGAATAAGAATGAGGGTTTGGATGTTTGAATTATCACCACTTCAAATTCTCCGCTCTCTCCAAGTGCAATACTGTTTGGATTCCAAGTGTCTATAATGCTTTATTAAAATACTTTATAAATAGTCTTTGCCCTGAGGCAGATTCAATGTTATTTTAAACAGCAAGGCTAAGTGACACTAATGCAAAGGAATAAAAGGACCTTATCTGGGAGATGTATTGTCTTATGAAATGCCTAAGCAAACTGGTAATTATTATTGAAGATAGACACAAAAAGCTGGAGTAACTCAGCGGGACAAGCAGCATCTCTTGAGAGAAGGAATGGGTGACTTTTCGGGTCGAGACCCTTCTTCAGACTTATTATTCTTGTTAGACCCATTCATGGATTACATAGAAACATCGAACATAGAAAAATAGGTGCTGGAGTAGGCCATTCGGCCCATCGAGCCAGCACCGCCATTCAATATGATCATGGCTGATCATCTAAAATCAGTACCCCGTTCCTGCCTTTTCCCCATATCCCTTGATTTCATTAGCCCTGATAGCTAAATCTATTATAAACAGTATATACGCTTTGGAACCTTGGAGACGGAGGAGGGTGGTTGTGTGGTCGTTATAGATTAGAACATTATGTGCAATAAAATCCATTCAAGTCTAGCCTTAAGCTTATGCCATTTGAATTTATTTTATCTAGGTATCAAAAACAAAATTAACCATTCAGATCTGACATTAAACTCACTTATTGAATTTTATTCTGTTATCACTTTAGCATTAAACCAATATCAACCTTCAAAAACTAAAAGGAATTCAACATTTCAAAATAACATAAAAGGGATTCTCACTCAGGGTGCATGTTATTAAGATAAAGACGAATGCCCACAGAGTCCTCAGGTTCCTCTTGTACACCACCCCTATCCACATTTACAAACTTTAATTATATTAACAGAACCCTTAAGCTGCTTTAATACTTCACCAAAGATAGACACAGAAAGCTGGAGTAACTCAGCGGGTCAGACAGCATCTCTGGAGAAAAGGAAGGGGTGACGTTTTGGGTCGAGACCCGTCTGCACACTGCGAGTCAGGGGAGAGGGGAACGAGAGATATTGGCGGTGATATAGAGAGATATAGAACAAAAGAATGAAAGATATGCAAAAAAGTAACGATGATAAAGGAAACAGGCAATTGTTAGGTGAAAACGAGTTACAGACAATGAGACTCAACAAGACAACTTTGAACCTAGTACAACGACTTGTGGAAGGGACGGAGGGAGAGGGGGTGCAAGGGTTACTTGAAATTCTTGAGAAATCAAAATTCATACTGCCAGGTTGTTAGCTGCCCAAGCGAAATATGAGGTGCTGTTCCTCCAATTTGCATTTGGCCTCACTCTGACAATGGAGGAGGACTAGGACAGAAAGGTCAGTGTGGGAATGGGAAGGGGAATTAAAGTGTTTGGCAACTGGGAGATCAGGTAGGCCCAGGCGGACTGAGCGAAGGTGTTCAGCGAAACGATCCCCCAGTCTATGTTTCGTCTCGCCGATGTATAAGATGTTCCCATGATTTTTTTTCAGGCTCTAATACCAATAGAGCCGTACAGAATGGAAACAGGCCTTTCAGCCCAGCCTTGTCTTTGCTGCCTAAGTGGTCAGGCAAGTTCGTCTCATGTGCCTGTACCTGACCCATATCCCTCCAAACCTTTCCAATCCATGCCCTTCAAATGTCTTCCAAATGTCACAATTGTACCAGCGTCTGGCACTTGCTCATTCCATGAATGCACCACTCTCTGGGTGAGAAGGTTTCACCTCAGGTTCTCTTTTAAATCTTTCCCCTCACCTCAAATCCCTGCCCTCTAGTTTCAGATTTTCCGGCCTGGCCCGAGCCGGCAGATCCGTTCCCATGGCCGACTTCCATGGCCGGCTTTGTGGCCCGGTATCTTGGCCCCTGGGCGGCCGAGGCGGACTGTTCCAGAACCATTGGACTCCTCTTGGAGGCCGTGACCACTGTTGGTCTGGCAAAATGGATAATCCAGAAAGGCTCTGGAACCAAGGGTGCCAGAAAATCAGTGGTATAACTATTCTATTTAAATCCATGTGGTGGCACGGTGGCGCAGCGATGGAGTTGCTGCCTTACAGCCCTTGCAGCGCCAGAGACCCTGGTTCGATCCCGACTACAGGTGCTGGCTGTACGGAGTTTGTACGTTCTCCCCGTGACCTGCGTGCGTTTTCTCCGAGATCTTCGGTTTCCTCCCACACTCCAAAGACGTATGGGATTGTAGGTTAATTGGCTTGGTAAATGTAAAAATTGACCTTAGTGTGTGTAGAATAATGTTAATGTGCGGGGATCGCTGGTCGGTGCGGACCCGGTGGGCTGAAAGGCCTGTTTCCGCGCTGTATCTCTGAACTAAAGAGCATGTCATTTCTTACTCCCTTCCTTCCTCTTCCCACTTCAACCGCATTTTCCTTCACGCAACAATGAAATTTAGACTCAGTTATTGTGGGTACAACAATTTGCATTGCACTGAATGAACAATGCTTTTCATGATTTACATTCATCATATCTGGACCATTGGTTTGGGTGGTTTGGTCAAGAATAGGACCACATGAACTGGGACTGAGTGCACACAGCAAGAAGTCCAGGAAGTTTGTTTAATTTGGTACTGATTGAAATAATTAACTCTCCTTTATTTCACACACGTTTTAATGCAGACAGAAGAAAACAAGTTCGCTCAGGCATTTTCTCAGAGGTCAGGTGCATTAGATCCAATCTGTATGGCAGTAATCAGCATCCATTTGTTAAAATTGTGATAAATCACCATTAAAATGTTCAAAAATGCTTCCAAGATTGTAAAGTCCATTACCTTAACCAGAGAATGCAAAGACCTCAGCCGGAATTTAAGGGGAGAATAACTTTAACTGCTGTACAATGTTATAAAAACATTGAAACATCCAAGTCTGAAGGTAATAACGGAACGCCTGAGAGATTTCAATGGCAAATAAACTCTGCCATTTTAAAGTTGCAAAGTTAAATCAGAGTGAGAAAAAGTTGCAAGAAGTAGACAATATTGGTGCTTGGAATAAACCACATGTTCTAATTTACTGGAAGGAAAGAGGATGTCAGAGATAACACAAGATATAGTAGAAGAATTACTTCTTTGATCAAACCGTGACAAATAAAATTAATATCCTGCAAAGATCCACTTGTTTTTGTTTCGTCTGAGACGGGAAGGAAACGGAGATAAAAATAGACTACCAGAAGAACTCAGCAGGTCAAGCAGCATCTGTGAAGGCTAAAGGGATGTGTTGACATTATGGACAAAGGCCCTGCACCGGTCCTGAGTCCCGCTGAATCCTTCCAGGGTTTAGGAGGATGAGGGTGGGTCTCATTGAAACCTGCCGGAATAATGAAAGGGCTAGATGGAGTGGATGTGGAGAAGATGTTTCCAGTAGTCGGAGAATCTTGGACCACAGGGAACAGCCTCATAATAATAGGATACACCTATAGAATGGAGATGAGGAGGAATTTCCTCATCTCTTTTAGGCCTGGAATGTCGGACAAACAATACGATAACTCTGAGAACTCAGAGGAGCCAGGAAAGTCGATCACACATCCAAGAAAGGTGATGGCTGGAGGCCTGCGGCAGCCTGGGGCTTGCCTGGAATGGGCACCGCTCATAGCAACGAGAGCAAGGGCTGGACTTTGAAAATGGCATCAAAACACGGCGCCTGTCGCAGGCGGGGTCAGTAGACTATACCGGTACAATTTGCTAATCAGGGATGTGCTTAGGTTTGGCGATACTCTACTGGACAGCTTGTAGGAAAATAATTTCAATGTTCGTTCACACATGTGACAATAAAAGCACCATTGAACCATTGAAGGTAGTGTCAAGTTACAAGTTCAAAGATAAAGGCTGTACCAGTGCATGTGAGCAGAGTATCAGAATCATAGCTTTATGGGACAGGGGCTAAAGGGAAATAGGATAATGTGCTTGAGAGAGATGAGTAACTGCCCAAATGTCAGGAGAATAAGCGCCAAGTACCAGAAGGTTGAGACGGACAGGCATTGTTGTCGGAACTTTTGGAAATCGTAAGTAAGGTGAGTAAGTTATATGTGGAAAAGGAACTGCAGATGCTGGTTAAAACTGAAGTTAGACACAAAAAGCTGGAGTAACTCAGCCGGTCAGACAGCATATCTGGAAAAAAGGAATAGATGACATTTCAGGTCGAGACCCTTCTTCAGACCCGAAATGTCACCTATTCCTTTTCTCCAGAGATGCAGTCTGACCCGCTGAGTTACTCTAGTGTTTTGTGTCTATCTATGAAGAGGTTATATAAGAAAATAACTGCAGATGCTGGTAAAAATCGAAGGTATTTATTCACAAAATGCTGGAGTAACTCAGCAGGTCAGGCAGCATCTCGGGAGAGAAGGAATGGGTGACGTTTCGGATCGAGACCCTTCTTCAGACTGATGCTAAACTCTCGTCGAAGAGAGGAGGAGAACTTCTTCAAAGTGGACATACCTTGAGGAGAAATCGTAGTGGAGCAACAGGTAGTATAAGAAAATAACTGCAGATGCTGGTACAAATCGAAGGTATTTATTCACAAAATGCTGGAGTAACTCAGCAGGTCAGGCAGCTGAGACTGAAGAAGGGTCTTGACCCGAAACGTCACCCATTCCTTCTCTCCCGAGATGCTGCCTGACCTGCTGAGTTACTCCAGCATTTTGTGAATAAATGAGGAGGTTATCGTCTGTTTGACCTTAGAGCTCACTTACTGGGGAAACAGAATTGGGAAATTGCCAACATAGGGTGTAAGGAGGGTGATTAGATGTTTCAATGAATTTAGCTCTGCAACAGCTAGCTTAGATAGAATAACATTCGAGGTAGTAAACCAGGCTGAGATAACAAAATTCCCAGGAAATATGTCTTTTGTCCATTTGTTAGATATGGGAGATGGGTGTTCAAAATAACAGGAAACATAAGGTTGAAGATAACTCTGGGGAAAGACAAAGATGAAAGGTTACAGAGACATTGATTAATGATTACTTATTTCAGATTCACAAGTAACCATTGTGTCATGAGAATATAAAATGCTGGAGGTACTTTGGGTTGTCTCGGTGTGTTTCACAGGGGTGCGCACTTGCGTCAATAAACCGACTTGTTAGATAGATTCACCTCTGATATTTGAGCTGTTTTATTTTGTGTCAGTGCCTATCTAAGTGAAGGCAAATACAGAGCATAGATGTGTCACCCATTCCTTCTCTCCAGAGATGCTGCCTGTCCCGCTGAGTTACTCCAGCATTTTGTGTCTGTCTTCGGTGTAAACCAGCATCTGCAGTTCCTTCCTACACAGAAGGCTGAGAATTTGGAACTGCAAATGAAAATGACTCAGTGGAGAGGTTTGTTGTGCCAGGGCAGACTCTGACCTGACAGAGAAGGCATGTTGACCAGTAACGTGAGTCTCCTTCTCAACAAGGGGTTAGAGTTGAACTAACCGATGTGATGGGACTAAAAGCGAATGAACAAAGTATTTCCACAGGAGCAAGAATTAGAGATCTGTAAGACAGGTAAACTCATCTGTAAGACAGGTAAGTGTTTTATTGCCATATGTAAAATGAAGATAATTAGTTACATCAGCAGATTTTGTTTAGTTCAGAGATACAACGCGGAAACAGGCCCTTCGTCCCACCGAGTCTACGCTGACCAGTAACACTATCCTACACACACTAGGGACAATTTACAATTTTACCAAGCCAATAATCCTACAAACCTGTCAGTCTTTGGAGTGTGGGAGAAAACCAGAGGTCTCTGAGTAAATCCACGCAGGTTGGGAAGAATGTACCAACTCCATACAGACAACACCCATAGTCAGAATCGAACGCGGGTCTCTGGCACTGTAAGGCAGCAGCTCTACCGCTGCGCCACCGTGCCCCCCTTAACAGATTGCTGTTTAGGTTCATTGCTGATGTAAAGGGTGAATGCTGAGGTTATTTGAAGGGTAGGGGTTTGGAGGACACACCACTCAAAACAGTAACAGGGAAATAGAGAGCTACAAAATGTGTACAATCAAAGGATAAAAATATTGGCAGAATTAGATTGTCAGAAGAGGTCAATAATTATATGTCTAGCTATTGTGAAACTCAAGTATTTTCACTGTTAAATTGTGAGGGCTTACATTTTATATTTTGGATTTCATAAATAAAGTTTTTCTATTCTTTTTTCTTCACCATGAAGAACATCCAGTGAAATGTCATGTAGTATATTCCAGTTTGGATCAGTTCACTGACCAGCTTGCACTTTTCCTTTTCCTTTTCCCCTTCCCCCTTCTCCTTCCCCCCTTTCCCTCTTTTTCTTCTCCCTCCCCCTCTTCCCCATTTCCCCCTTCCCCCTTCCCCCTTCCCCCTTCCCCCTTCCCCTTTTACATTTTCTCCTCCCCCCCCAAAATAAGCCCCTTAACTATCCTTTGAACTCTGCTAACACCCTCAGGTAATTTAAACCAGTTTCATATCATGTACAATTAAATCCACATGCATACCCATTAAACAAGTAAATCTGCACATTCTTCATTAACAGCTACTAATAAAAGCCTAAACAAAAATCCATTAACATCTACTCAGTGCATCCAGGTGGAGTCTGCCAGTATACACTTCAGCAATTTTACGAGCATGTGACAAACATAGAATCATTAACAGAATGGCCGAGCTTACAGCATATTAAACAGGTGCTGCATCTCCAGCCAAAAGAGCAGCTTAACCCTTTAAAAAGGACTAGGATGTCAAAGTTTACAGAAGATTCCAGTCAGTGACCCAAGCAAACAAAGTAAAGGGCAATGGTGATCAGAGATGGCAAACACAAAAATAACATCAAGACAAGACACAAAGTGCTGGAGAACTCAGCTGGTCAGGCAGCACCTCTGGAGAAAAAGGATGGGTGACGTTTTGGAAGATAGACACAAAATGCTGGAGTCACTCAGCGGGGCAGGCAGCATCTCTGGAGAGAAGGAATGGCTGACGTTTCGGGTCAAAACCCTTCTTCAGACTTAGGTTGGGACCTTTCATCAGACTGTTTGTAGGACGAGAGGGGGGGGGGTGAAGGGGGTGAAAACTGGAAGAGAGTTGGGAGTGGGACAAAGTCCGGCAAGTGATATTGTCACGTGTTCAGAGGTATCCTTATTGTTTTGATGTGTTTATGCTTTATCCGTAATTGTTAACTGTATGTTTGTGCTGTCATTTCTGAGCGGAGCACCAAGGCACATTCCTTGTATACGCATATACTTGGCCAATAAACTTATTCAATTCAAACTTATTCAATAGTGAAAAGCTTTTATTTGCATGCAATCCAGTCAAAGAAAAGACAAAACATGAATAGAATAGAGCTGTCCACAGTGCACAGATAAAGGATAAAGAGTACAACATTCAGTGCAACAATATAACAAGGGCGGCACGGTAGCGCAGCAGTAGAGTTGCTGCTTTACAGCGAATGCAGCGCCGGAGACGCAGGTTCGATCCTGACTACGGGTGCTGCACTGTAAGGAGTTTGTACGTTCTCCCCGTGACCTGCGTGGGTTTTCTCCGAGATCTTCGGTTTCCTCCCACACTCCAAAGACGTACAGGTATGTAGGTTAATTGGCTGGGTAAATGTAAAAAAAATTGTCCCTAGTGGGTGTAGGATAGTGTTAATGTACGGGGATCACTGGGCGGCACGGACTTGGAGGGCCGAAAAGGCCTGTTTCCGGCTGTAGATATATGATATGATATGATATGATAACATTGAAGTCCAGTGAAGTCCAATTAAAGATAACTCAAAGGTCAATGAGGTGAATGGGAGGTCAGGACTTGACTCTCGCTGACGAGAGGACCATTCAGTTGCCTGATAATAGCTGGGAAGAAACTGTGAAGATCCCCTTCTCTCTCAACAAAAAGAGAGTAATATGATGCAGATTGTCTCTGTGTCATGTTGTAGATGCCATATATCATCCTCGTGGTGCGAGACAACTCATCGGAATTCCACTGCTTCAGGGTCAACCTGGTGGATCGCATACAATGTCTTGTGGAGGTCAATGCTTAGTGTCCTGTCACAGTGTCGACGCAATCATACTGCAGCAGTCCCTCAGCTTTCCGCACTTAACCCACGCCGACAAACGACAGGGAGGCTCCTGGACAACAAGCACTCTTGATTCTGGCATGTGTCTCATGGAGGCTACAAGAGTCAAGAGTGTTTTATTGCCATATGTCCCAGATGGAACAATGAAATTCTTACTTGCAGCAGCACAACAGAATATGTAAACAATATAATAAATGAGAAAACAAAGTTCAGTGTGTGTATACACCCACACACACACACACACACACACACACACACACGCATACGTACACATAAAAAAACAAACAATGATAGTGCAATAATAACAATAATAGTCTATTGTAATGCAGAGCTTCTTTGAGGTTGTAGTGTTTAATAGCCTAATGGCTGTCGGGAAGAAGCTGTTCCTGAACCTGGACGTTACAGTTTTCAGGCTCCTGTACCCTTCTGTCCGATCAAAATATGAACCAAAATATATCCCTGCTCAGCTTAGTATAAACTTAAAGTATCATGAAAGAATGAAAACAGGATGTATGAGTCAAAAATGGTGATTGCTGAATTACATATGCATGCCACCAATTATGCATCAAGCTTTAGTCATAGGGTGGTGAATCTGTGGAATGTATTGACAATAGACAATAGACAATAGGTGCAGGAGGAGGCCATTCGGCCCTTCGAGCCAGCACCGCCATTCAATGTGATCATGGCTGATCATTCTCAATCAGTACCCCGTTCCTGCCTTCTCCCCATAACCCCTGACTCCGCTATCCTTAAGAGCTCTATCTAGCTCTCTCTTGAATGTATTCAGAGAATTGGCCTCCACTGCCCTCTGAGGCAGAGAATTCCACAGATTCACAACTCTCTGACTGAAAAAGTTTTTCCTCATCTCTGTTCTAAATGGCCTACCACATATTCTTAAACTGTGGCCCCTGGGTTCTGGACTCCCCCAACATTGGGAACATGTTTCCTGCCTCTAATGTGTCCAACCCCTTAATAATCTTATACGTTTCGATAAGATCCCTTATACGTTTCGATAAGATTGCCACAGAAGGCTGTGGAGGCCAAGTCAATGGATATTTTTATGGGGAGAAACCAAGAGAATGGGGTTGAGAGGGAGAGATAGATCAGCCATGATTGCCATGATTGAATGGTGGAGTAGATCTGATGGGCTGAATGGCCTAAATCTGCTGCTATCACTTATGAACTTATGAGGCTAGTTTACTGTCCGATTCATCTCTACCCCATTGAGGACATTGGACTTCGGAACTGTTGTGCTACAATGCTGAGAACTATAGTTTGCACTATGTGTCTTCCCCTTTGCCCCATCTATTGTGTTTGAGTTTGAACTGATTGTATCTATGTATGGCATATCTGATCTATTTGGATACCATGCAAAACAAAGCTTTACACAGTACCTCGGTACATGTAACAATAATGAACATAAACCTAACCCTGAAGCAACTTTTAACTCATCCATTTGATGGTGGTGGGTGGCTTTGCACATTGACTCCATGCTCTACAAGATTTTTCAGCAGATACTCGTGATCCCAGTGCACTCCATAAATGGCAGCTCTTTCTGGCTCAATGCACGAAGCAATATAAGATTGCAATGTGATGCTACCTAGGTATTGTGTGATGGTACACAGGAGAAGGTAGAATATGACGAAAAGACCTGGGGTCCAAGCAATTGTGTGGTATTCAAAGCACTATTATAATTTTCAATAAAACAAAACTACAAAAATTGGTGTGAATCCCAATTAACTGGATTGTGATACCGCAGTAGATGGTAAAACTGTCATTTTCTCAGGATGACTCATAAATTTTGGCAGTTATAATGTGTATTTTCAGTTTTCCATTAACATATAGCACATTTCTACACACCCTTCAGTTCCTATCCAGCATTATGTTATGTCGGTCCAAGAAATTTTGCATCTTTTAAGGCATTTAGTCTGGCATCACCATGCCAACAATAACAGCACTGTAACACTTTCTCGGTGTGATGGTTTGCAGGGAGCACTGCAAAAATTATTGGGCAGAGGATATAGCAGCTCAGGTTTGAATAAACTCCATTTCAGAAGCCCCTATCAGCTAAATATTACAATTTTAATCGTTGTTGTAATGTTTTTTTTTGTTTTCTCCATTCTGCTTCCTGTAATAATCGTTATCGGCAATAAAATAGTATGATTCATAAAATTATTATCTTCACAAGGGGGAAAATAGCAGTCGAATTCTGAAGATTGATAACACTGTGACAGCCATCCTTCTGCTACCCTGTTTCAGATTATACCAGTCACAGTGATCATATTGCACTATACACAACACCGCAAACTATGGAATACGCATCAGAATGAAAGGTAGTCAAGGAGACATAATCCACAGGGTAATCATTGTTTTACAGATAATTACTAAGCTTTCCCTCATCGTGTTCTTTTATCTACGGCACGGTGGCGCAGCGGTAGAGTTGTTGCCATACAGCGCTTACAACACTGGAGAACCGGGTCTGATCCCGACTACGGGTGCTGTCTGTACGGAGTTTGTACATTCTTCCCGTGACCCGCATGGGATTTCTCAATGAACTTCGGTTTCTCGGATTTCTCCGAGATCTTCGGTTTCCTCCCACACTCCAGACATACAGGTTTGCAGGTTAATTGGCTTGGTATGAATGTAACGTGTCCTCAGTGTGTGTAGGATAGTGTTAGTGTGCGGGGATCACTGGTCAGTGTGGACTTGGTGGGCTGAAGGGCCTGTTTCCGTGCTGTATCTCTAAACTAAACTTTTTTTTAAATTATAGAATGTAAAAGAGTTTAGGCCCATCATTTCTGCACCAATCAACATGCTAACCAAAGCTAATTCCATCTATTTGTACAAGGTCCATTTCCCTTTATTCCCTGCTGGAGCATGTATCTGTTCAAATGCCTCTTAAATGTTTTATCGTATACCTGTGGCAAGAAGATCATTCAAGGTCATGGTCCATTGGTGAGAAAGAGTCCAGCAGTAGCTCACGTTTCTACACTTGAACACATATTATTATAAAATATTTTAAAGCTCCTCTAAACTCATCATGACACTACGTACAAGTGTTTAGTTTAGTTTAGTTTAGTGTAGAGACGCAATGTGGAAACAGGCCCTTAGGGCCACCGAGTCCGTGCTGACCAGCGATCCCCGCACACTAACACTATCCTACACACACTAGGGACAAGTTTACATTTATACCAAGCGAATTAGCCTGCAAACTTGTTCACGTTTGGAATGTGGGAGGAAACCAGAGCTTCCGGGAGAAAACCCACGCAGGTCACGGGGAGAACGTACAAACTCCGTACAGACAGCACCCCCTAGTCAGGATCGAACCCGGGTCTCTGGCAGTGTAAGGCAGCAACTCTACCGCTGCGCCACCGTGCCACTATGCCTCATTGAGAAAAACAATTATTTAGTTGTCTTAGGTGATACACCAGGGCTCTTATCCTGCAGGTTAAAGGTTTGCGACTGAAGATCATGAAGATGTCTCAGGAACATCTTCTTCCCCTCTCTTATCAGGTTTCTGAATGGTCCTTCCATATGGTGAGGTACAGTCTGGTTCATCTCTATGGAACTGTTGTGATACAATGCCGAGAACTGTATTCTTCACTCTGTATCCTTTGCTCTATCAATTTGCTTTGCTCTACCAATTGCACTTGAGTTTGTCTTGATTATATTTATGTGCACGATTAAGTGATATGATTGGATAGCATGCAAAACAAAGCTTTTCACTGTACCTCGGTACACGTGATAATAATAAACCTAAACCTGTGATGGAACCCAGGCAAAGGGTTGGCCTGGGTGTGCCTCATCCCGCTAAAATTAAGGAAGACCCAATCCTTTATGTTGATTAATTCTGCAGGATGTACCAAAATAGATGATTCATGGATCATGCTCATGGATGAACATGGTGGCAAATCTGTGGATTTTTTGCCACAGAAGGCCACAATATCAATGGATATTTTTAAGGTGCAGATTGATAGATTCTTGATTAGTACGGGTGTCAGGGGTTATGGGGAGAAGGTAGGAGAATGGGGTTGAGAGGATTAGGTAGATCAGCCATAATTGAATGGTGAAGTAGACTCGATGGGCCAAATGGCCTTATTCTGCTCCTATGAACTTATAGATGATTTTCTTAATAAAATAAAGGAACTTCCACTGTTAGGAAAACATCAACCAGTAAAAGCTCTTGCAATATGGTTGGGAAACATATTATATTACATTGAATGCATGTAGAAATCAATGCTGTAACATTTCCTTTCCTCATTAAATGCATTTGGTCCAGATGGTCTGTGGTCTTGTACAACTGCTCCATCTGTAATTAACAGTCGAGTAAGAAGGCAAGTCTCTGACCCTTTAGCAAAGGTGTTTAACAATGCAAGGAATCTGCTGACACAAATGAGGTAAACTCACGATTAATTAGACAGCTTGTTAGTTGAGCAAAACATTACTGCAGTTATTTTAACACAGAATTACACATTCTCATAAAGGGTCATGACTGTTCGGTCAGTATAATCTTTGCAAATCAACTAACAAATACAAAAAGAAAATCGAGGTTGCATTTTAATTTATAATAACCTGTTACAAAAAGAAATATGAGCCACAAGATGGTTTTCAGGATATTGTGTTCAGGTTGTAGGCCTTCAATTGGGTTTTACTTGGATTGGTAACATTGCCAAAAGGGGCATATTCCACACCATCACCACCACACCAACTCACAACTCACAAGTCATTATGACCTTGGATCACCAAAAATCTCTTCGCCACGAAATGTGAAGCTAATAAATGTCACAGGCAATTGTTACCCATTTTAGTAGGTTCTTGAAATTTAGTAGATTCAGGCTTGGTTTAAAACTGCAGTGTTAACACTGCCCAGTCCATCACAGTTACTGACCTCCCCACCATCTGAGGGATTTACAAGAGTCGCTGCCTCAATCAGGGAGACAGCATCATCAGAGACCCACACCACCCTGGCCACACTCTCGTTTCATTCCTGCCATCAGGAAGAAGGCATGAGAGTCAGAAAAGTGTAACGTCCATGTTCAGGAGCAACTTCTTCCCGACAACCATTGGGCTGTTAAATAGTTCAACCTCCAAATAAGCTCCAAACATAGATTTGGGGGCATTGATTATGTCTTTGCACTTTGCATTATGATTGTTTGTTTGTTTATATATATAATATACAACATGTTGTTTATTATGGTGTTTACAGAGTACAATGTTCACGTCTCTGTTCACAGCGGCAAGTAAAAATGTCCTTGTTCCATTTCAGGATATTTGACAATAAAATACTCTTGACTCGGTTCTTTTAATGGAAAAAGTTGGATCATGAAAGTGGCTTAGAGAGGAGAGAATGCCTTCTTTCAGGTACAAAGATACTATGTTTTATAGGTATTGTTAATCAAAAAAAATTGAATGCAACCATTTTTGTATTTTGGTATTGTGGTTTCCTCCCACACTCCAAAGACGCACAGGTTTGTAGGTTAATTTGCATGGTAAATGTAAATGTAAAAATTGTCCCTAGTGTGTGTAGGATAGTGTTAATTTGCGAGGATCGCTGGTCGGCGCAGACTCGGTGGGCCGAAGGACCTGTTTCCACAATGTATCTCTAGACTAAACTAAACAAAACAAAACATTAGATGACAGTTTTCCATTCATTTTGGTACTAAATTCCAATGAATTCTTCTGAAATTAACCCCCATGATATATTTTCCACCCCGTCAATTTTGATTCTGTAGGTGACTGATAGTTTTATGAAGCAGTTAGTCTGAATAGCCCCTTTATATTTCAGCACAATTCAAGCAGAAGTGGTTTTGCAATAAGCTGAGATTGTCAATAATGCAGATTTGGGACCAACATCTTTGGAGTAATTTCATGAATCACATAGGTACAGTATGGGATTTATAGATTTATATTTAAGATTTTGTTTCATGGCATCTATAGCGACAGCTAACTTCTCAAATAAAAAAAATATGGTCATGATCTGATCCCTGAAAGTTGCAATCACGATTTGCACATTGGACTGCCTTGTTTCAATCAGTAATCAGAGAAAATCTATGTGGGGCATCTTTATTTTAAAAAATACACAGGCGGTAATATTACTCTTTACCAGTATTCAAACACCAAGTCAGATGCAAATACAGAAGATGTCTCCTTGAACCCAATGGTGCTGGGGTAGAGTTGCTGCCTTACTGTGCCAGAGACCTGGGTTCAATCCTGACTATGCATGTTATCTGTATGAAGTTTGTACGTTCTCTCTGTGACTTTGTGGGTTTCCTCTGGGGGTTCTCTGGTTTCCTTTCACACTTCAAAGATGTACAGGTTTGAGGGTTAATTGGCTTCTGTAAGTTGTAAATTGTCCCTAGTGTGTAGGTACGGGGTGATCGCTGGTCGGCGTAGACTCAGTGGGCCGAAGGGCCTGTTTCCATGCTGTATCTCTAAACTAAACTATCAAGATACCATCAAGATACAACATCCCCACTGTTCATTTATCTCACAGAACTATCACTGACCCCAGCCTCAGCATTATAAACAGTTGTGCGATGATTCTGGCAAAAATCCTTGCGTTCTATACCAAGGGTTAATGGAGAAGTTTGAACTCTTTTAAAAACTCAATCACGTATTTTCTCTCGTAGAATGTTTTTCACAATCATTCAATAATACAGAACATAGTTCGACAAAGCATGGAACAAATGGTGCATGTAGCCATTCAATGTACAAGCTGAGAAAATAGAAAACTTTCATCCTTTGTCATCTCATGTTTTAAAGGTCCTACTGTGTTTTTTAGATGAAGCTGATAAACAATTAAATAAAGTACCAGGGAAAGAATGAACCAATTCTATGGGTCCACAAAATTCCAGGAAGAATAAAAATAAAAACTGTGTTTCTTACAACAGATCTGATTTTAGTTTAGAGATACAGCGCGGAAACAGGCCTTTCAGCCCACCGGGTCCGCGCCAACCAGCGATCCCTGCACATTAACACTATCCTATACCCACTAGGGACAATTTTGACATTGACCAAGCCAATTAACCTACAGACCTGTACGTCTTTGGAGTGTGGCAGGAAACCAAAGATCTTGGAGAAAATGCACGCACGTCACGGGGAGAACGTACAAACTTCGCACAGACGTACCCGTAGTCAGGATCGAACCCGGGTCTCCGGCGCTGCATTCGCTGTAAGGCAGCAACTCAACCGCTGCGCCACCGTGCCATGCTGTACCTGTCCATGCCTGGGCACTTACAATGCCTGAGCATGTTTGACTCTTATCTCACAAGTCTGACTCTTCTCCCACGAGCGTAGCTTTTCTCAGGCCATTCTACGGGAATGCGTAACGTTGGTGAATAAAACACAACAGCAATAGTTCGGTCGACCACCCACGCCCCCTGCCGCCAGTAGTGCAGAAACGTTGCACGCAAGGGGGGCTTATGACTGGCTCTGGGAGGCGGCGGTGGCACAGTCTGCTCTGATAAGAAATGCCACAAAGGATGGTGTCGGGCGCCCTTTCGGTGGAGAGAGCCCCAGCCTTGGACCGTGTCATGAACAGTACCAGATGATCGAGAGCAGGAACATCCTGCGGCATGCTCTGATGTGTTTGCAAGTGCGTACGGGGATACGTGAGTGTTTGTGGGAACATCCTGTGGCGTGCTCTGCTGTGTACTCGAGGTTTGTGAGTGCGTACGGGAATATCTGGGGACATGCGAGTGTATGTGCCTTATTTGGCAGTGTAATAAATTACTGAGTGAATCAAACCCTGTTGTCTGAATCCGGTGGTTTACTGAACACAACAGTCCGAAACAAAACAACAGAGAAAGCGGTTCAGCTGTGGCCATGAATGGAAGTGAAAGATAATATTAGATCAGAGGAATAGGCTTCTAACATTGTCAAAATACCAGTAATCCCGAGGATTGGCAAAATATCAGAATTCAGTAGAGGAGGATTAAGGCACAGATAACTGAAGGGAACACAGAGTATAAGAACATGCTTGCAAGAAATATCAAGACAGATTGTAAGATGTACTGTGGATGTGCAAGAATGAAAAGATTAGCTGGAGTTATTGTGGGTCACTTTGCAGGAGAAATAATATTGCAAAACAAGGAAATGCTGGGGAAATTAAAGTAATCTTTTGTGTTTCCATTTATGGAAGAAGACATGATTCCCAGTGATAGGATAGGGCTTCAGGTTGAGAGCAAGTAAGAAACGGGAAGAAATTAGCTTTCATAAGAACTAGTATTAGAGAAATGGAACTGAGCAATAAATCCCCAGAATCTGCTGAGCTGCATCCTAATGCCTTGAGAAGAGAGGCAACTATGGAAACAGTAAATGCACTCGTTGTCATTAACCAAATTCACATTTATTTTAAAATGGTTCTCATGGACAGGAGTAGCAAGAAATTTAATCCCGCTACTTAGAAAAAGGAGAGCAAGAGAAAATAAGAGATCTAATTAATTACTTGAATGAAGGGATTAACAGTACCAATAGCAAATTTGCAGATGATACAAAGCTGGGTGGTAGTGTGAGCTGTGAGGAAGGTGCTATGAGGTTGCAGGGTGACTTGGACAGGTTGTGTGAGTGGGCGGATGCATGGGAGTTGCAGTTTAATGTGGATAAGTGTGAGGTTATCCACTTTGGTGGTAAGAATAGGAAGGCAGATTATTATCTGAATGGTGTCAAGTTAGGAAAAGGGGACGTACAACGAGATCTGGATGTCCTAGTGCATCAGTCACCGAAAGGAAGCATGCTGGTACAGCAGGCAGTGAAGAAAGCCAATGGAATGTTGGCCTTCGTAACAAGAGGAGTTGAGTATAGGAGCAAAGAGGTCTTTCTGCAGTTGTACAGGGCCCTGGTGAGACCGCACCTGGAGTACTGTGTGCAGTTTTGGTCTCCAAATTTGAGGAAGGATATTCTTGCTATTGAGGCGTGCAGCGTAGGTTTACTAGGTTAATTCCCAAAATGGCGGGACTGTCATATGTTGAAAGACTGGAGCGACTAGGCTTGTATACATTGGAATTTAGAAGGATGAGAGGGGATCTTATCGAAATATATAAGATTATTAAGGGGTTGGACACATTAGAGGCAGGAAACATGTTCCCAATGTTGGGGGAGTCCAGAACCAGGGGCCACAGTTTAAGAATAAGGGGTAGGCCATTTAGAACGGAGATGAGGAAAAACTTTTTCAGTCAGAGAGTTGTAAATCTGTGGAATTCTCTGCCTCAGAAGGCAGTGGAGGCCAATTCTCTGAATGTATTCAAGAGAGAGCGAGATAGAGCTCTTAAGGATAGCGGAGTCAGGGGGTATGGGGAGAAGGCAGGAACGGGGTACTGATTGAGAATGATCAGCCATGATCACATTGAGTGGTGGTGCTGGCTCGAAGGGCTGAATGGCCTACTCCTGCACCTATTGTCTATTATAGAGCAGTTAACGTGAGATTTGCGGTGAGAAAACTGCAGGGATCTATCATTGACCAAGTGGTAAGAGGTTTCTTGGAAAATAATAATAGGATTGGATAGAATCATCATACATACATGCTGAAAGGAAAATCATGGTTGACAAATCTATTGGATTTTGAGTGGGGAAGGGGGTTTACAATGGGAATAATTAGGGATGATATGTTGTATTGGAATTTCAGAAGTCCTCCTATAAGGACCCACACACTAGGGGGATGGATTGTGAGAAATTGCAAGGTTGACATACTACATAAAACACTGCATAAAACACAGAGCGTTCACATTCAAATCAACAAGCAATTTGATAGGCAAATAGTAGGTTGGTGTTTCTTGCAAGTGGATTTGAGATCACAAAGAGAGGTGTTTTGCTTCAGCTATGTAGACTGCAGGTGAGACTATTTCAGGAAATGTGTGCATGTGTGCTTGTGTTTGCGTGCTTACGTGTGACATTTCCCTACCAAATGCACTGTACATACGAACAGATACTGTAGTTTTGTTTTTTAGTTTAGAGATACAGCGCGGAAACAGGCCCTTCGGCCCACTGAGTCCGGAACGACCAGCGATCCCCGCACAGTAACACTATCCTACACACACTAGGGACAATTTACACATACACCAAGCCAATTAACCTACAAACCTGGACATCTTTGGAGCGTGGGAGGAAACCGAAGATCTCGGAGAAAACCCACGCGGTCACAGGGAAAAGGTACCAACTCCGTACAGACAGCACCCGTAGTCGAGATCGAACCCGGGTCTCCGGCGCTGCAAACGCTGTAAGGCAGCAACTCTACTGCTGCACCACTGTGGCTGCCCAGTGGAACACACAGAAAGAGTGCAGGTTGACTTCTGGAATGACAGCTTGTGTTATGGGGAGAGATTAAGTCGACGGCCTGCAATCTCTTCAGTTTAAACAAAACAGAACTAATATCATTCATTCAATATATGTTGACTGATATTAGTTCTTCAACAAGAGAACTAATCTCATTGAAGCTTACAATTTTTTTCAGGGACTTTACAGGGTAGAAATGAATTGCTTCTTCACCTGTTAGGGTTGGCTTGAAGCAGTGTCACAATCTCAAAATACACAGGACAGAGTTGAGAAGAAACGTCTTCATATATTTGATCCTCAGTTTGGTGTCATTTCACTTTGAGAAAATTGGATTTAATTTACGATTTGACGACAACATTGGAATATCAAATTTACTTATAAACGTAGATATTTGGTGAAACGAGTTAGCGACAATGATTATTGAAGGAGACAATTGGCAACTGTTAAGGGTACGGTGGTTATTCTATTCCCATTGATGTAGCATTTATTTTGGTCTGTGGCTGTGCAATATTTTCCAATGGGGCATTTGTATTGGCATGGTAGTTGGGCCTGTGCTTCATGAATCTATGACTCTAATTCAGGTCAAAGATTTCACTGCATTAAAAAAGTGTCTCATTTACCTAATTTTCTCTCTGATTCTATTAGCAATAATCTTAAATCTTTCTCATAGAGTCATACAAGCACACAGCACAGATACAGAATAAGAATTTGCTTTGAAAAAAATGGATGCGTCAATTATTTTATCTTCAGCCCACGTTTCTTGGCACATTTGCAGGCGACGCGACGCTATGTTGTAATATGGACGGGTTTTGTGGGAATGTAACCGCACGATGCCTCCCATCCCCCGATATTACTAGCATATGTAGAATCTGACGACGGTGATGGTTTAGAATGATAAAATGGAGTGGTTGCACTATAAGGGTAGCTGGGAGGTAAGATTCTTATCCTAATCTTGTCGCATGGAAGCATGCACCACTTGCCAAGTTGTTGCACCATTCGACAACTCTTTCAGTGTAGACACAAAGTGCTGGAGGAACTCAGCGGGTCAGGCAGCATTTCTGGAGAAAAGGAATAGGTGACTTTTCGGGTCAAGACCCTTCCGCGGTCTTGACCCGAATCACACCTATTCCTTTTCTCCAGAGGCGCAGCCTGACCCACTGAGTTACTCCAGCTTTTTGTGTCTATCTTTATTGTAAAGCAGCATCTGCAGTTCCTCCTTATGCCTCTTTTGATGTTCCTTCAATAACCAAGTTAGTTCAGTGAGCACTGGCGTGGGTCTCAGGCTGGGTCGAGTTGAAATTAACATCTCCGTGGAGAAAACGGCCGCCAGGAATTTCCATTGCCAGCATCACGGAGAGAAGAATTTCTCAATCCTTCTGACTGAGATGAGGAAAGACTTTTTCACCCAATCAGTTGTGAATCTGTGGAATTCTCTGCCACAGAAGGCAGTGGAGGCCAATTCACTGGATGTTTTCAAGATAGAGTGAGATATTGTTCTTAGGGCTAACAGAATCAAGGGATATGGGAGAAAGCAGGAACGGGGTATTGATTTCGGATGATCAGCCATGATCAAATTGAATGGCGGTGCTGGCTCAAAGGGCCGAATTACCTACTCCTGCACCTACTTTCTTTGTTTCTATGTTTCTAATTTGGATTAGCCACAATGTCCTTCTATTTTCAAACAGAGTAAAGAAATCAATGCACTTGCTTTCCCGTGCAAAAATATCGGCATTGAACCTGCCTGAGAAAATACCGTGTCCTCAGGGGGTCAGCATTCTTGGTGATATCCATATTGATGACTTTATTTACTGATTGTTTTGAACGAGTTGAATGGAAAATGTTCCTGTTAGTCTCGCACGTTTATCTGATATCTCAGAAAATCCGCAGAGATGCAGGTAGTTAGCATTTGCAATCACTTAGAGATTTTGAAAGTTTGTATGATATCCCTGCTGATTTAGTCTCAGGATTTAGTATTCAAGTCTTCTTGAATATATTGATAAGAAAGAGGCATCTGACTTTCTTCCAGCTGTACCATATATATAATTTATCTGTAAATGGATACAAGGGATTAGTCTGTGTGGAGAGCAATCCGTGATCTTTATTGTAGATCTTATGTCAAGAAAGTAACATTGGTGCCATTTTCTTGCAACATGATAAATATACTGTAGTTGAAGAAAGAATATTTCAACTCTCAACTTTCTCCTCTGCTACTCATATTATCACATTACTTATTGTGTAAGTCTAGGTATGTATCACACATAATAAGGATCTGTATTATAGAATAAAAATTGCATGGACCATAAATCAAAATGGAAGCTCCTTGCGGTTGGCATTTATGTTCCCCAATTAGCATCTCCGACTGTGTTTTTTCACTCTACTTATTTGTTGCATGTTTGAGCCAAAACTGCAAAAATCAATCAGCGTGGAAACATGAATTGAATTTTATAATGCAAGAGGAACTCAAAGGTTATGGTTCAGCATTATAACTTGCCCACCTTGCCCAATGGTGACCATCGATCACCGTTCACCTTGGTTTTCTGTTATCCCACTTTCTCGTCCACTGCACACGGCAGCACAGTGTCACAGCAGTAGAGTTTCAGCCTTACAGCGCCAGAGTTAATTATGACCTTGTGTGTTGTCGGTAGAGAGTTTGTACATTCTCCCTGTGACCATCTGGGTTTTCTCCGGGTGCTCCAGTTTTCTGCCACATTCCAAACGCATGCAGGTTTGACGGTTAATTGGCTTCTGTAAAAATTGTCCCTAGTGTGTAGGATGCAAAACTGGGTTAACATAGAACTAGTGTACGTATGATTGTTGGTCCGTGCGGACTCAATGGGTCACAGCAGAGCATCCAGAGCAGGATGTGCTGGCTCTGGAGAGGGTCCAGAGGAGGTTTACAAGAATGGTCCCAGGGATGAGTGGGTTAGCATATGATGGGCACTTGACAGCACTGGGCCTGTACTCGCTGGAGTTTAGAAGGATGAGGGGGGACCTCATTGAAACTGACAGAACAATGAAAGGCATAGATAGAGTGGATGTGGAGAGGATGTTTCCACTGGTGGGAGAGTCTAGGACCAGAAGTCATAGCCACAGAATTATAGGGTGTTCTTTTAGAAAGGAGGTGAGGAGGAACTTCTTTAGTCAGAGGATAGTTAATCTGTGGAACTCATTGCCACAGAGGGCTGTGGAGGCCAAGTCAGAGGATAATTTGAAGGCAGAGATAGACACATTGTTGATTAGAACGGGTGTCAAGGGTTATGGGGAGAAGGCAGGAAAATGGGATTAGGATGCAGAGATCAGCCAGGATTGAATGGCGGAGTAGACTCGATGGGCCGATAGGTCAATGGGCCGAATAGCCTAATTCGACTCCTATAACTTGTGAACTTGTGGACGTGAACTTGTGAAAGGACCTGTTTCCATGTTGTATCTCTAAACTAATTTTACAGAGGCCAAATTACCTACAAATCCACAAGGAAACTGGAGCACCCGGAGGAAACACACGCGGTCACAGAGAGAATGTGCAAACTTGACATCGATAGCACCCAAGCTCAGGATTGAACCCGGGTCTCCGGCACTGTGAAGTAGCAGCTCTACCAGCTGCGGCACTCGGCCGACAAAGGAAAAAACAAGTTAAATCCATGAACTTTTAAATAAAAATCTTGGTAAGAGAGCAGTAAGCAAAACGTGTTATTCTGTGGTTTGGAGCCTTGGAGCTGGAGGGTGTTGCAATGGGATGTTCCATATCTTGGAGATGGAAGGTTGGGAACTAAAATGGAATCCTGCTTCATGGCATTGGGTTCCAAGGAGATACATTGTCGACATAGAAACTAAGTTCAGCCAGGATAGTTTGTCTGTTTGTTTTTATGTTATGACTGTTTTTGTAAAGCGCTTTGAGCACCTGGTAAAGCGCTATATAAAATAAATGCTTATTATTATTATTATTATAAAAGAGTCAAGTCAGCTCAATAAAGGGAACAGGTTTTTTGTTCCTTCATTCTCACCTCGTCCCCAGCCAACAATGGCCCATTGTGAGCTCCACCATGCCTGAGGCCTCGATGCAGGCTCTGTTTTGTTCTGCACCTTCCCATACCTCCAGTGTCCCCCTCCCTGACTCTCAGTCTGATGAAGGGCCTCGAACCAAAACGCCACCTATTCCTTTTCTCCAGAGATGCTGCCTGACCCGCCGAGTTACTCCAGCATTTTGTGTCTATCTTTGGTGTAAACCAACATCTGCAGTTCCTTCTTGCACAAAGGAAATAAACCTTTGGCTTATTATCTTTTCGTACACCAGGGAGAGTGAGTGTGATCAGTTTTGACTGTTACTCTGCACATTTTCAATGTCTGCGAAGTCACACATTTCAGCATATCGTATCTGATCTTGTCACACCGAGTTGTTTAGTCTACCTGCTAAAAAGATTGTCCATGTCAGGCCTCAAGCAAAGAGCATGATATCTGGTTCACCAGGGAGTTCAATCATTGCACTCCAGAATTATACTGTTGGTGTAGGACAGGCACACATCCCCTGCACACTAGATTTATTCACAAAATGCTGGAGTAACTCAGCAGGTCAGGCAGCATCTCGGGAGAGAAGGAATGGGTGACGTTTCGGGTCGAGACCCTTCTTCAGACTGCACACTAAATGCTTGGTCCAGCTTTGTGATATCAAAGAGGCTACGCCGGATTTAAAATGTGGCACTTTGAAGCATATGAGACCATAAAACCACCAGATTTACGAACCAAATTCTATATTTACGTAAATGGTTCAAAAGTTCAATAGTGCCTTATTTGTCACTTATGCAACTGCACAGTGAAATTATTTTTGCATATATCACACAAGCGGGCGCCGCCATTTTGGGCGTCGTTGTTCAAAGTCCAAAGTCCAGACGCGTTCGATGTACTGGAGCAGTTCCCGCGAACCGCAAAATTAAAGGCCACAAATTCAATTGTGAACATTTTTTCAGCCAAGAGTGGTTCTGTTAGTTTATTGCAACCTGTTATTTTCCACTGGGGGATGGTCGCCTCAGAGAGATTTGAGCGAAGCTATTAATAATGTGTGCTCTGCCAGTCTTGCACATGTACACTTCTGGGCTGTGTGTAGCAATCACAGAAGTTTCCTTCTGGGGTCACTGCACAACAGCACTAATAAAAGGTCTGAAAAACAAACAACTGGATCAGTGGGAATAGTAATATTAAATAAGCACACAGTTTCAGGTGCACATGAATGCCTGAATTATCAGATCTTTGCAGTAGCAAAAATCACATGCAGTTTAGTTTAGTTTCGAGTAACAGGATCTTCGGCCCACCGAGTCCACGGCGGCCAGCGATCCCCGCACACCAACACTATCCTACCCACACTGGGGACAATTTACAGTTTTGCCAAGCCAATTAATCTACAAACCTATAAGTCTGTAGTGTGGGAGGAAACTGGAGATCCCGAAGAAAACCCACGCAGGTTATAGGGAGAACATACAAACTCCACCTGTAGTCAGGATCAATCCCGTGTCTCTAGCGTTGTAAGGCAGCAACTCTATTGGTGCACCACTATGCCGGACACATAGATAAAATATTAATTAAATACCCAAATAACGAGATTCTATTTTGTTTTTGTGGAATGAGTCAAGGACTCCAGATCAGAATTCATCATTGTAGACCTACTTTCTCATAATAGTCTGGATGGCATTGACTATGAGACAATGTCAAGGGGTTATGGGGAGAAGGCAGAATGAGGTTGAGAGGGAAAGATAGATTGGCCATGATTGAATGGCGGAGTAGACTTGATGGGCAGAATGGCCTAATTCTAAGTTAATAACAATGGTTTTGGACTTTCACATCTTCATGGCAGGGTAATATCGGAAGCCTGATGCCACAGCATCCAATTGGTAAATCTGTGACTGGACTTGCTGTTGTGACCAGGGGTATTCAGTGAGTTGTTAAGTTGACAGCTCAAATGAGGATGTAACTAGTAGAGTGGATAAGGGAGAACCAGTTGATGTGTTATATCTGGACTTTCAGAAGGCCTTCGACAAGGTCCCACATAGGAGATTGGTGTACAAACTTAAAGCACACGGTATTGAGGGTTCAGTGTTGAGGTGGATAGAAAATTGGTTGGCGGACAGGAAGCAAAGAGTAGGAATAAACGGGTCCTTTTCGGAATGGCAGGCAGTGACTAGTGGGGTGCTGCAAGGCTCAGTGCTGGGACCCCAGTTATTTACAGTGTATATTAATGATTTGGACGAGGGAATTGAATGCAACATCTCTAAGTTTGCAGATGACACGAAGCTGGGTGGCAGTGTTAGCTGCGAGGAGGATGCTAGGAGGCTGCAGAGTGACTTGGATAGATTAGGCGAGTGGGCAAATGCATGGCAGATGCAATATAATGTGGATAAATGTGAGGTTATCCACTTTGGCGGCAAGAACAGGAAAGCAGAGTATTACCTGAATGGTGATCGATTGGGAGAAGTGGTGAGTCTGTGGAATTCTCTGCCACAGAAGGTAGTTGAGGCCAGTTCATTGGCTATATTTAAGAGGGAGTTAGATGTGGCCCTTTTTGCTAAAGGGATCAGGGGGTATGGAGAGAAGGCAGGTACAGGCTACTGAGCTGGATGATCAGCCATGATCATATGGAATGGCGGTGCAGGCCCGAAGGGCCGAATGGCCTACTCCTGCACCTATTTTCTATGTTTCTATGTTTCTATGTTTACTCCAGTAAATGTTGCGCATCAAGACCAGGTTTGTCTTTCGAATGGAATCATCAGCCTTCAATAGAAAGGAGTGTGAAGGTAAGTTTTTGTTTATTTCACTGCATAATTAGAATTTAATAACGGTAATTTATCAAGTTTGTTTTTTAAATATATTTTAATTTTTTAACTATTAAAATTAAAGATATTTAATTTTTGATTGCAAGAAGTGTCGAAGGCATGAGTGTGCTTCTGGAGGTTGGATTCAGGATCTATCTATCTATCATCTTAAGGTCTGGTCACTCTTCACAGCCTCATCTACTCTATTAGGGCGGAACGGTGGCGCAGCGGTAGAGTTGCTGCTTTACAGAGCCAAAGGCCCGGGTTCAATTCTAACTATGGGTGCTGTCTGTATGAAGTTCGTACGTCCTCCCTGTGACCACGTGGGCTTTCTCCGGGTGCTCCGGTTACCTCCCACACTCCATAGGCGTGCAGGTTTGTAGGTTAATTGGCTTCGGTGAAAATTGTAAATTGTCTCGGGTGTGTAGGTAGTGCTAGCGTTCTGGTCGGCAGGTACCTAGTGGGCCGAAGGGCCTGATCCTGCGCTGTATCTCTGTGTCTGCACTTGTATCTACTCACAGGGCAAACGCACAACCATAGACTCAAATTCATTGAGAGACGTGCAAGCACAAAGGATTGGAGTGGCCATAACAGTGATGGCCCAATCTTTCTGTGTATCCCTTCTTCATTAAACAGTTATCTTACATTTATGGATCCCAACTTGGCTCATGGAAAAACATTTTGTGATCGAACATCTCAGATAATTTTCTTTCTAATATCTGTGCTTATTCTCTTGGTGAATGTTTAAATCAAAGGACTGGTCAGAGGAAATAATCACTTTTGATTTAACTTATCAAAGCTCTGCGTCATTCTTTGAGGATCTCCATCGAATTTCTTTTCAAATTTTCTTCACTCCACTGGGATTAATCCTATTAAAAAATCCGTGGAGAGGTTTCTTCATCACCACAACCCCCCCCCCCCCCCCCCCACCCCCCCACCCCCGTCAAAAAAGATGAATTGCCTTTTGAAGAATACGACCGTATTAAAATTAGTTGCTGCATGGGCCTACGCAACAATATAATTTGAAAGGCATTCTTTGCGTGTGAAGTGCTTTGGGATATTTCTGACTGGAGGGAGAAGAAAGACGTAGGGGGAAGAAACTGTTTGAAGCTTCTGTGGTGAAGTTAGAAAGATGTGATGCAAACATGAAGTTGCCTGAGGTGGAGTCATATCATCCTCAATATCATCGTTCTGCATGCAAAAGCCAGACACAAAATGCTGGAGTAACTCAGCGGGACAGACAGCATCTCTGGAGAGCAGGAATTGGTGACGTTTCGGGTCGAGACCCTTCTTCTCTCTGACTCTATGTCTATGATTGCTTCTGCATGCAAACGTTGGGAGTGTGAGCCTTCCTTCATTCTGTTGTAAATCACTTTGACTTTGCGACCCTTTCTGTTTGCCAGATCACCGACACGTAGGTAGTTATAAGACACAGGGCGGCATGGTGGCACAACAGTAGAGTTACTGCCTTACAGCGCCAGAGAAACCGGTTCAATCCTGACTACGGGTGCTGGCTGTACGGAGTTTGTACGTTCTCCCCATGTTCTGCTTGGGTTTTCTCCAAGATCTCCAGTCTCCTCCCATACCCCAAAGACGTACAGGTTTGTAGGCTAATTGGCTAGGCATAATTGTAAATTGTCTCTAGTGTGTGTAGGATAGTGTTAGTGTGTGGGGATCACTGACCGGCACGATCTCGGTGGGCTGAAGAGCCTGTTTCCGTGTTTCATCTCAAATCCGATCTAAACTAAGCAAAACAGACAAGTTTTAATATGGGGGGAGTCATCAACGGTAATAATTTAATTGCATATTTCCAATGAAAGTAGTAACACTAAACGCCACCTGAAGAGTTGCTGAACAAAAAAATTAATTATGAACAGATACTGTATTGTTGGAAGTTAATCTAAATACACGTCATACTGACTGGCCAGTTTGCTTTTCAACCATGAATTATTCATGTTGCAAAGTCACTTTGCGACTGGTTGCTTTTCCTAAACTAATTAGCTATGGAGCCTTTGCAGCACGTCGTGAAATGTTAAGTTTTCCATTATCAAAAATCATATTTGAGGATCCTTTGCAGATTGCCAACTAACTCAATTTTATCGGTCCTTCTTTCCCGATTCCAAACACCCTTGGTGCAATGGAAAGCAGGTTCCCTGAAGGTCACTTTTCGTGTAATTCCTAATACATTAGAAAGGCCAGCAAGCAGCAGACCGCTACTTGATTCTCTCTGGCGTTGCTTTGAATTGAGAAACAGCGGTGAAAGCAATTTTGTTTCCTAATCAATAGAAAAGTGACCCGAGACATACAGTTCGAATTTCATGTTGCTGCCTGCACTTGCATCCTTAGTAACTTCAAAAAACGTGTTTGGTAATGAAGATATGTCCTGTGGTAATCATCATCGGCTGGGTCACCAGGCCAAATTACTGAGGTCCAATAATCCAAACAGCTCATCTATTTGATCACTATCAAACTAAATAAATCCTTTTTGAAAATTGATGTTCTGTCACCTCTTTGGCCTCAGATATTTTAAAAGTTAATTGCATTTGTAGATATATTTGAATTGCCTTTGAGTTTCCACTGCAAGATGTGTGGAAAATATAGTGCAGTCATTGAATGAGGGCAATTTCTTAATAACACCCAAAAACACAAGGCATCTTGCAGCATATTAGTTCAGTTAATATCTACAAATGCACTTTCATTTCACATTGCATGCGAACTGTAATGACACAAAATAAATGTGAATCAGGATACTAAATAATGAAGAAAAAATGTTTTTTTTAAAAGCATGCGGGCTAAACATAAAATATTAGCCAGTGCTAAGGCAGTGGAAGCGCGCGGGGATAGCATCAATATTTCAGCAGAGGAAGATCTCGCAGTTGGGCTCCTAAGGCTGATTTTCTTCAGTAACCACTATATCTTCTTCAGTCATGTTGCTTTCAGTCTCCGAGGCATCTGTAAGCCTCCATATTTACCAGACTAGTTGCACTGCGCCTGCCAAAATAACTTACGAAACAAGAGGACCTGCCTAGCAATAACATTCTTTTCATCAGTCATCACATTGCAGTGAGTAAAAGGCAAGACTAAATCATAATGCGTGAGTCATCCATAGCTGAAAATCATCTGGAGCTGATTCTTTAATGAAGATCTCACCGCAATAGTCACTGACGGCCTGAAACGTCATTAAAACAGCTAAAAATTGCACCAGGCAAAGTCAGGAGGATTTATTCCTCAACATCCTTGCACAGATAAGGCAGTGCAGAATATGATTTCAATAATATGTTTTGTGCCTTAAACCAGTTTCATTATATTATAACTTTGCTGCATCTAAGGATGCTCGTTAGACACAGTTAAGACCATGGATGATGTACTAATGTGTGTGTATATATATATATATATATACCACCAAGACCAAGGAGCTGATCATCAACTTCCGTAGGTCACATAACGGAGAATATGCCCCGATCTCTATCAACGGGGTCAGTGTGGAGAGAGTGTCCAGCTTCAAGTTTCTGGGCACTCACATTTCGGAGGACCTAACATGGTCCAATAACACTGCTGCGCTGGTCAAGAAGGCACAACAAAGACTGTTCTACTTAAGAACACTGAAAAAGTCTGGTCTACCCCAACAGCTGCTGACGACCTTCTACCGCTGCACCATTGAGAGCATCCTAACGCATGGCATCCCTGTGTGGTACCTCAGCTGCACGGAGGCAGAAAGGAAAGCTCTACAGCGGGTAGTCCATAGAGCTCAGAGGGCCATCGGAACACAGCTACCAGACTTGGAGGGCATCTACAACACACGATGCCTCAGAAAAGCCACCAGCATCCACAAAGACTCTTCACACCCCTGCAACAGTCTGTTCGAACTCCTTCCATCGGGCAGACGATACAAGGCCTTCTATGCCCGCACCTCCAGACTCAGGAACAGCTTCATCCCCAGGGCCATAGCTGCAATGAACCGGTCCTGCTGAGCCGGATGGCCACAACGCATAGATCAACTTGCACTTTACCCTGTCCAAAACTGTTACAACTGTTTCGTTTCGTTGGGTTGCTGCTGTCTAAATTACCTAAATTATTGCATCGTATGGGAGGCGCATTCCCAATCTCATTGTACCCCTGGGTACAATGACAATAAAGATATATTGTATTGTATTGTATTGTATATATAATAGATGTCTATCATTGATAGCTATTTTCACCCACGAGTTCTGATGCTTTTGGTTTCAGTTTCGGTTTATTATTGTCATGTGTACCAAGGCACAGCTTTGTTTACCATGCTATCCATCCAAACTAGATAATAGTCCACATAAATATAATCAAGCCAAGTTCACGTATACTAGGTAGAGCAAAGGGAAAGATACAGCGTGCAGAATATTGTTCTCAGCATTGTAGTGCACCAATTCCAGAGACAAGGACCAATGTCCACAATGGGGTAGAGGTGAATCTTTTGGGGGCTTATCATTTGTGTCATGGTTTTGATTTTTGGCAAGCAGCATTTGGACTGATCTGATGTTATGGTTGCGTAGCAGACATGGGCGCTCAGCAGCTTTGCAGAATATCAATAAACTTCCTCAAAGATGAAATTCAGCCTCTGGCTTTTTTTAATGCAAAAAAACAAAAATTGTTCCCGAAGTCAGACAGAGCCAGGGATAATCTTTTCTAAAGAAAAAGAAAATGGCAACAAGGCAGGCATAGCTTGGGACCCATTGGAAAAAATGGGAGGATTCAATGGAGAAGTTATTGAGGGTGAGGACGAATTCTGCTAAGCGGAGGAGAGTGTTAGTGGACGGAAACTGGTCGGGTCTTTCTTCGAGGGGGAACCCACAAGTAGGCTCAGTGGCGCAGTGGTAGAGTTCCTGCCTAACACCGCTTACAGCGCCGGAGACCTAGATTCAATCCCGGCTACGGGTGCTGTCTGTGCGAAGTTTGTACGTTCTCCCCGTGACCGCGTGGATTTTCTCCAGGATCTTCGGTTTCCTCCATCACTCCAAAGACATACAGGTTTGTAGATTAATTGGCTTGGTGTAAATGGCCCTAGTGTGTAGGAGTGTGTTGATCTGCGGGGATCGCTGGTCGGCGCGGAATCAGTGGGCTGAAGGGCCTGTTTCTGCGCCGTATCTCTAAACCAAACTAAAGAACTTCCCTGGCAATCCACAAGTAGAAGTGCCCCGGCAGACCCACCTGCTGTCTGCTCCTGCCCCACTGAGCTCATCTCCACATACCTCGATTCTATCTTATCTTCCCCTGGTCCAGTCCCAACTGGCTCTACTCATTCCTACCAAGGTACAATGCCTCACGTTTCTCCACATGAACCTTGCCAGGTTTCTACCCATTTCACCAACCTGCTGCAATTCACCGTTATCCTGGCTCACGTTTCACAGCTCACGGATGATGCCAGGTCTTTGGTTATTTGCGAGTTTAGAAATTGTGATTTGCACCCCTGAGTCTCCAATCATTAACAGAATTAAGAAATAGCAATGGACCTTTCACCGACCGATTCCTGAGGAGTGCCACTATCTACTTTTATCGGGGCCAAAACATTACCGCTCGCCAACAATTCCCCATTGCCTGTTTCTTTGCTAATTTTATATCCGCATTATAAATGTCCCTCTTATGTCACACGTTTCAGCTTTGCGGCTGAGCCTGCTGTTTGTCATACCGAAAACCTTCTGGAAGTGGCGCAGTGTTAGAGCTGCTGCCTTACAGCGCCAGAGACCGGTCCAATCCTGACTGCAGGTGCTGTCTGTACGTAGATTACATGTTCTCTCTGTGACCGTGTGGGCTTCCACCCAATGCTACAGTTTCCCCACCAACGACGTACAAGTATGTAGGTTAATTAGCTTCTGTAAATTGCCACAAGGGTGCTGCATAGAACTAGAGTGTGGGTGATCATTGGTACGCATGGATTCAGTGGGCCAAAAGGCCTGTTTTCATGCTGTATCTCTAAACTAAACTCAACTAAACTAAACCAAATCCATGTGCATCACATCAACTACATTAACCTCGTCAACACTATCCACTATCTCATTGAAAAGTTCCTGAAAATGGTTAAACAATTTGTCTTCAACAAATCCAAGGGAAATAGTGAAGTAAAACATGTCATTGTACCTATTGAAATTGTATTGTATTCCCTCCTGTTACCTTTGTTCTTAATTGTGTACAATCTTCATGCAGCTTGAATATGGAGACATTCTACTGTGAGACCTTCAAGATAATGACTGCGTCTTCTGCTGAATAACTTCTGTCATAGTCACCTGTTCAGTCTCTCCAAGTTTAGTTTGCTTTCGAGATACAGCACGGAAACAGGCCCTTTGGCCCACCGAGTCCGCACCGACCAGTGATCCCCGCACTCTAACACTATCCTACACAACACTAGGGATAATTTACACATACACCAAGCCAATTAACCTACAAACCTGTGTTTCTGTTTCGCAAATGACCACACATGCCATCAATTTCAGGGAAAATGCCAACCTTCAGTCCATTGACTCGCCCGCTACTTTTCTTTCTAGTGATTGTAATTATTTTGAGTTCCTCCCTCACTTTTGCTCCTGGACTTTCTGTTGTTATTAGGATGCTATTTTTGTCTTCCATCATGAGGAAAGATACAAAATATTTATTCATAGTTTGCCATTTCCTTATTTGCTATTATTAATTCCCCAATTTCATATTCTGGTGACCTTTGTTGCTCTCTTCCCTTTGGTATTCGTGTAGGATCTCTTATTGTGCGCTCTAACATTCCTTGCCAGCTTACTCTTGCAATTATTTTATTCTTTATTATTTTTAGTCATGCTTTGCTCTTTTCTAAAAGCTACCCCACTGTCTGGCCTGCCAATAATGATCACAATAACGCAATACTTTTCTTTTAATTATATACCATCCTTCATTAGTTTGCCACAGATGGATCATCCAGGAGTCTTTATGTCTCAGTGGAGTATATCTTTGTT
The DNA here is from genome assembly GCF_053455715.1 of Rhinoraja longicauda. Taxonomy (NCBI): domain Eukaryota; kingdom Metazoa; phylum Chordata; class Chondrichthyes; order Rajiformes; family Arhynchobatidae; genus Rhinoraja; species Rhinoraja longicauda. The sequence continues at coordinate 29,133,222 of NC_135974.1, read as the reverse complement.
GAGATTTATGGAACATCTTAAATGTCTGCATTGTTTATTTACCATCTCACCTTTAATCTATTTCCCTCATCACTTGAGTCACTGCTGCCTTCGTGCCTTTGCAATAACTTTTATTTAAGTTCAAGGTGCCAGTTTCAGACCAAAGTTTCTCATTCACAATGAAGTATGAAATTCAGTCATGTGCAGATCATTTGTTCCCAGAGTACTATTAACAGGATCGTTAAATTAATCCTGAATCAATTCACATAAACAGATCTAGAATGGCCTTTTTCTTGCTCCGTTCTGTATCATATCATTCTAAGAAGCCAAAATACTTCCTCAGTTCAAGGCTATCTGGGCCAATGCTATGCTGAACGTACCCAAGAAGACTTGAGGCTGTAATCGCTGCCTAAGGTGCCTCAATAAAGTACAAAGTAAAGGGTCTGAATACTTGTGTAAATGTGATATTTCAGTTATTTCTTTTTAATCACTTTGCAAAAATTTCTAAACACCTGTTTTCGCTTCGTCATTCTGGGGTATTATGTGTAGATTGATGATTAAAAAAAAGAATTTAATCCATCCATTTTAAAATAAGGCTGTAACATAGCAAAATGTGGAAAAGGTGAAGGGGTCTGAATACTTTCTAAATGCACTGTATGTGAAGATTAAAATTCACCCGCAATTATTGCAGCATCTCACAATCCAGGAATGAAGTAAACTTAAACACAATGCCTCAAATGAAAACAAATAGTTTCGTGGTCATCTGAAGACTATGGTTAAAAGAAAATCCATGATCTAAACTTTAGATCTTAAAGAACAAAGAGTGGGTATAAAGAGCATTTGAGATCCACTAACTTTCAGATAACTGTGACAGGTACAGATGACTGATAACTATGACAGGGTCAAGAATATCTCCAGTCCATATGTTCGGGCCCACCTTGCTGAGAGCTAAGAACATGCTGAAGGGTGACACAGTGGCAGAATTACTGCCTTACAGCGCCAGAGAGGCGGTTTCAATCCTGACTATGGGTGCTGTCTGTTCTGAGTTTGTACGGTCTCCCTGTGACCTGCGTATGTTTTCTCCATGTGCTCCAGTTTCTTCCCATGCTCCAAAGACGTACAGGCTTGTAGGTTAATTTGCTTCAGTAAAAATTGTAAATTGTCCCTAGTGTGTAGGATAGTGCCAGTGTTTGGATTGTTCGCTGGTTGGTGTGGGTTCGGTGGGCTGGAGGGCCTGTTTCCGCGCTGTATGCAGTCTAAATCAAGGACAGAGGAATCACACCGGCTGGACCAATCAGATTTTTTTTAGATTTATAGATACAGCGCGGAAACAGGCCCTTCGGCCCACCAGGTCCGCGCCGCCCAGCGATCCTCGCACATTAACACTATCCTACACACACTAGGGACAATTTTTACATTTACCCAATCAATTAACCTACATACCCGCACGTCTTTGGAGTGTGGGAGGAAACCGAAGATCTCGGAGAAAACCCACGCAGCTCACGGGGAGAACGTACAAACTCCGTACAGACGGCGCCCGTAGTCAGGATCGAACCTGAGTCTCCGGCGCTGCATTCGCTGTAAGGCTGCAACTCTACCGCTGCGCCACCGTGCCGCCCATCACTGCAGGATCCCTCAGTCATGACTCTGTCCTTGGTGTGAGAGTCTTTGCAACCCAGGAGGCCGTGCAGAAGCTGGGCAGCGGAGCCTGGATCGACGGAGCCTGGTTCGACGGAACGGAGGCGTCAGGTACGGACCCAGCAGGAGGTCGGTGCGGCAATGAGCGAGATCGCCGGTCATTGGCGGCGCCATGGGGAAGAAGGGGTCGTCGGTTGTTGAGGATGTTTACAGTCAAGGATGGGCCATGTGGGAGCCAGAGGACATGCCATTGGGAACAAAGGAGGACCTGGGGCGGGATACTTTGTAACTTTGTGGGCGACCTTTATGTGGTGACTCTTTGCATGCCTTGCGTATGCAAAGCAAAAAATTTCACTGTGACTTGTCATATGTCAAGTCAAGTCAAGTCAATTTTATTTGTACAGCACATTTAAACACAACCCACGTTGACCAAAGTGCTGTATATCAGTGCAGGTACTAAAAAAGAACATACAATAGCACATAAACCTAACAACACAGACATAAACAGTTTACAGCGCCCCCTCAGAGTGTGACAATCATGTGGCAATAAAGTATTCATTCATTCATTCATTCATCCGTTCATTTATTCATGAGCTCAGAAGCAGATTGCAGACTTAATGAAGCTCTAAAACCTGGCAGAAAAGAGCTTTAGTCACAGCCTCATCTCTCGTGTCTGGAAGGAGAAGGACCGGCCATGGACCCTTAAGATGCCAGGGAGTCATGACCGTCTTTACTAAAGGAGACAAATCATATTACAGAGCGTTCCCCTGGTTTTGGTAAATATGATCAGGAGGATCCTCAGTCCACACCAACTCCAAGACAAACCTCGTCACCTGCTTCCACCCAGTCCATCCTCAAGGTGCGAAGCATCAGGAAGATTGGAAATATCTTCAAGGATGTCTGCCACCTTGGCCATTCACACTCTCTCTGCCGCTTCCAGGGAGAAGATTCAGGAGCTTGAAAGCTCAGATGCCGGGACTTAAGAACAGCTTCTTCCCCACTGCTCTCAGACTCTGAAACCGATCGCCTCTTTCACACCCACGCCCCTGACGTTGTGTCATGTACTCTTACTCTGAACTCCAGCTCACGGCATATATGATGATAAACTAATCTGACACTGCATCTGAAATGCAAGAAGTACCATCAACAAGCACAAAGCAACAGCCTTTGACTGTATCAATTGACTTTGTAAACGGGGGTTGCCTAAATATGGGTTCCATCTGCATCTTGGTTCAGCTGCACCATGAGATGCAAGGGGTGAGTTCAACCAATGACCCCATCAAGACTCACCCCATCAAGAATGATCAAGAATGACCCATCAAGAATGATCAGCCATGATCACATTGAATGGCGGTGCTGGCTCAAAGGGCCGAATGGCCTCCTCCTGCACCAATTGTCTATTGTCTATCCCAATGAAGATGAATGTCTAGCAATGTGGTGCCATTGTAAAACACTAGACTTATGCTCCTTTCTGCACACTCTACAACCCATTACCTCTCAGGATGCCGAGAGAATAAAGAGGGACCTGGTGTGGGGAGGGGGGGGGGGGGGGGGCGGGGTGGGGGTCATGGGGGCACCGAGAGAATAAACAGTGTGGGGGTTGGGGGGGAGGCTGAGAATGACGAAGGACCACTGGGACTACAATGAATACTTTTGTGATGTTGTTGGTGCCCTTTACATATTTTGCATACTTGTGTATTTTATGCAAATCAAAGAATTTCACTGTACCAAGGTACGTATGCTTCTCCGTGGATTGTCACCGTGTTGTGGTGGAGAAGCTTGTGTGGTCCTGAGATCCTGAGAGCGATGCCGTCTGGACCTATGCTCCTGGAAGGGTCACCCATGGCGGTAAGGTCGAGGGAGAGCGATCCAACCAAGACCTCAACGGTGGAACAGGCGGAGGATGATGGCTGACTTTAGTGGAGGATGATGGCTCACAACGGCTGGGAAGGCGGATGGATGAAGGCTGCAGCAGAAAATGGTCCCCGGTCGTCTTGGACTCCATGCCACTGGATCCTGACCCAGATCTGTCAAGGACCGTGTGTGGTGGCTGTCTGTGCACCAGTCTTCCCACGTTAAACAAAGTCACGCACAAGTGTCCCCACGAGAATGGAGAGGACAGTCATACTCGCTTCAAGTGACTGCCGATGATGATGGCAATAAAGCATCATTAATTAATTCATTCATTCATTCATTCATTCATTCATTCATTCATTCATTCATTCAAATACCCCCAAATCCACTTACAGGAAAAGCAAACCAAGACCCATATCCTCCCCCAGATGAACCTTCCTGGCACTCAGTCTTTAATTATACTCATCTCGCTCCGAGAGGCGGACTCGGTTGTTTAAATGCTCACTGTCAGACTCCTGAGACATATTGTCTCTGCCCGGCTTCTGTCACAGCAAGAGATGCTGGAGAGAAAGGAAGCAAGTCAAGGATCTGCCCAAAAAAACCTCCTTGAAAGAAAAAGCAATATCTTTTATTTCTGCTTGTATCAACAATTCATCTATCACGTTAGGAAAGCAGCATGCATTGTGATAAGTAGCCTTCAATTCTGTTTTCTCACAATCTTTTCCAACTGTGTCCCTGTTTGAAGTTGGATTCTTACGCTTCTTTCTGGCACACCACAGATATCGTTACCGTTCTCATGATCTTGCCTTGTCCTTTAACATTCCAAATTCCTAACACATTATATTGCATGAAACCCTACTGATGGGCTTAAAGTAATTGATGGGAAGATTAGAAGGAAGATGAGAATGAGATAAGAGCTGGGAAACCACTGTATATTTCTTCATAGAATTCGGCAAGGGTTTGATCTTTCTGTCTTAAATCCATGCTGTCTGCACTTTATTATATTTTCAATTTCTACCAGTTTTTCTATTTTCTATCAGAGGACCTCTGTCCTTTGAGGTGAAAGGGAAAAGATTTAATAGGAATCTGAGGGGTACCTTTTTCACACAAAGGGTGGTGGGTGTATGGAACAAGCTGCCAGAGGTGGTAGTTGAGGCTGGGACTATCCCAACGTTTAAGAAGCAGTTAGACAGGTACATGGATCGGACAGGTTTGGAGGGATATGGACCAACTGCAGGCAGATGGGATGAGTGTAGCTGGGATAAACCTTTATTTCTCCTTTTTCTAGCTTCTCTCCTTGGTAAATATTGAGACAAGGAATGCGGGGAGAGAAGGAATGGGTGATGTTTCGGGTCGAGACCCTTCTTCATAATCCCTTTATGTGAATCCCTTTGTGGCTTTGTCAATATTGTGATTTTATTTTTATATTTATGACTCTGTATAATATTAATACCTACATTTTCAGGCAATATAAAAGTAACTTGAAAATCTGTTTTGTTAATTGTTTTTTTGGATTTATTTCCTCGCCCCCTAATATATTTCCTTTTTACAGAATGTCTTGTATTACAGTGTTTGTTCTCTTTATTTCTATCTGTTTTACCTTTATCCCTATGTTCATTAGTGGTGTTTCAGTACTGACTAGCTTATCCATGGACTTGGGACTTGGACTTATTGTCAAATGCTGGCAAGTTGTTGCTGTACAGAGGTTGAGGGATGACTTGATAGAAGAGGAGACTTGATCCTTATTACTGGGATCAGGGGTTTACGGGGAGAAAGCAGGAGAATGGGGTTAGGAGGGAGAGATAGATCAGCCATGATTGAATGGTGGAATAGACTTGATGGGCCAATTGGCCTAATTCTGCTCCTATCAGTTATGACCTAGGTGTATACAATTATAAAAGGCATGGATAGGGTAGACAGGCAAAACCTTTGTCCTAGGCTGGAAATGTCCAACACTAGAGGGCATAGCTAATGTATCAGGTGAGAGAGGACATTTTAATTGAGATATGCGGGGCAAGTTTTTTTTTATAGAGAGAGTACTGAGGGCCTGAAACACATTGCAGGAGGTGGTGGTGGAGGCAGATCTAATAGTGTTATTTAAGAGGCATGTAGATAGGCACATGGAAGTGCAGGGAATAGAGGGATATGGAGCATGTACAGGCAGATGAGATGACCTTAACTTGGCATCATGTTCGGCACAAACATTGTGGGCCAATGGCCTATTCCTGTGCTGTACTGTTGTTCTATGTTGTATGTACATTACCTAATTGTAAACACTGAAACTATTATGAGTTAGGTTGATGAACTGGACACCAACTGATTAAGTTACTATTATTTACTCGGTATCCAGCCCTTGATCATTGATATTAGTCATCCTTGACAAAGACCCTGATCTGGTCTTGTGGGTAAAGATAAGCCATTGGCAATCAAGAAGTAAATCACTTGGCGGCATGGTGGTGCAGCAGTAGAGTTGCTGCCTTATAGCGCCAGGGACCCAGATTCGGGTGCTGACTACGGGTGCTGTCTGTACGGAGTTTGTACGTTCTCCCCGTGACCTGCGTGGGTTTTCTCCGAGATCTTCGGTTTCCTCCCACACTCCAAAGACGTACAGGTTTGTAGGTTAATTGCCTTGGTATAAATGTACATTTGTCCCTAGTGTGTGTGGGATAGCATTAATGTGTGGGGATCGCTGGTCAGCGCGGACTCGGTGGGCCGAAGGGCCTGTGTCCGCGCTGTATCTCTAAAACTAGGAAAAACTAAGAAACACCTGCCAGACTCAGACCTGCTCTTGTAACTGCAGGAATTTTCTTCCCACATTTTGTGATAAGTGATCCACAAGATAGTGAGTGATTTGGTGATAGTAATGCTATTGAATAACAATTCAATAACAGTCGGGAGCTGAGGGTACATTACAATATCTTGAAGATTTGATTACAGTAAGAATCCAAATACATTAAGATCTGATCATCATAGAGTCATAAAGCACGGAAACAGGCCCTTCAGCCCAACTTGCCCATGTCAACCAAAACGGTCCACCCACTTAGACGAAGGGATTAAAAGTACCATTAGCAAATTTGCAGATGATACTAAGTTGGGGGGTAGTGTGAATTGTGAGGAAGATGCAATAAGGCTGCAGGGTGACCTGGACAGGTTGTGTGAGTGGGCGGATACATGGCAGATGCAGTTTAATGTAGATAAGTGTGAGGTTATTCACTTTGGAAGTAAGAATAGAAAGGCAGATTATTATCTGAATGGTGTCAAGTTAGGAGGAGGGGGAGTTCAACGAGATCTGGGTGTCCTAGTGCATCAGTCAATGAAAGGAAGCATGCAGGTTCAGCAGGCAGTGAAGAAAGCCAATGGAATGTTGGCCTTCGTAACAAGAGGAGTTGAGTATAGGAGCAAAGAGGTCCTTCTACAGTTGTACCGGGCCCTGGTGAGACCGCACCTGGAGTACTGTGTGCAGTTTTGGTCTCCAAATTTGAGGAAGGATATTCTTGCTATGGAGGGCGTGCAGCGTAGGTTCACTAGATTAATTCCCGGAATGGCGGGACTGTCGTATGTTGAAAGGCTGGAGCGATTGGGCTTGTATACACTGGAATTTAGAAGGATGAGGGGGGATCTTATTGAAACATATAAGATAATTAGGGGATTGGACACATTAGAGGCAGATAACATGTTCCCAATGTTGGGGGAGTCCAGAACAAGGGGCCACAGTTTGAGAATAAGGGGTAGGCCATTTAGAACGGAGATGAGGAAGAACTTTTTCAGTCAGAGGGTGGTGAAGGTGTGGAATTCTCTGCCTCAGAAGGCAGTGGAGGCCAGTTCGTTGGATGCTTTCAAGAGAGAGCTGGATAGAGCTCTTAAGGATAGCGGAGTGAGGGGGTATGGGGAGAAGGCAGGAACGGGGTACTGATTGATAGTGATCAGCCATGATCGCATTGAATGGCGGTGCTGGCTCGAAGGGCTGAATGGCCTACTCCTGCACCTATTGTCTGTTGTCTGTTGTCTGTTGTCTAGTCCCACCTGCTCATGTTTGGCCCATATCCCTCTAAACATTTCCTAACCATGTACCTGTCCAAATGCCTTTTAAATGTTGTTATAGTACCTGTCTCAACTACCACTCTGGCAACTCGTTCCATATACCCACCACTCTCTGTGTGAAAAAGCTGCCCCTGTGGCGGCTCCCGAGGGTCGGGCCATACCACTCACGACCCCTCGGCACGGGAATGGGTCGAGCCAAGGAGGCGGACTTCGGCCGGGAGTATAAAGGTCAAGGACCGCATGACTCTCATTCCCTTTTGGAGTTCCAGAGATACAGTAAACACGCTTTCGTTAACCTTGCCTACTTGTCGTTATTTTGGCCTACTTGGCCCACTACATTGGTGACCCCGACGTGATTTCGAGGGGCATTACTCACCTCCTCACGGTGGTTGACAGGTTCACCCGGTGGCCAGAGGCCATACCATTGACCGACACGTCCACGGCCACGTGTGCTCGAGCGTTGGCTGCAAATTGGATCGCACGCTTTGGGGTGCCGGTGGACCTTACATCAGACCGGGGACCACAGTTCACCTCTGAGTTGTGGTCAGCCATGGCTGAGCTGTTAGGGGTTCGGCTTCACCACACCACGGCCTACCATCCGCAGGCTAACGGCCTGGTGGAGAGGTTCCACCGGCAGCTCAAGGCTGCGTTGAAGGCACGACTCTCCGGCCCCGATTGGATGGACGCACTGCCGTGGGTCTTATTAGGCATCCGGACGGCACCCAAGGAGGACCTCGCAACGTCATCAGCCGAGCTCGTCTACGGGTCGCCGCTCACCGTGCCCGGGGAGTTCGTGCCCTCATCGCCGGGGCAGCAGGAACCGTCCTCGTCCACCCTACAGCGCCTTCGTGAGCGAGTGGGAAAACTGGCACCCGTCCCTACGTCTCACCATGGGACGTTCCACCCGCACGTCCCATTGGCCCTTCGAGATTGTGCCTACGTTTTTCTCCGCCGCGACGCCCATCGAGCACAGCTTCAGAGACCTTATGAGGGCCCTTTCAAGGTGCTGAAGCACGGTGAGACAACTTTTGTGTTGGACATGGGGGGCCGACCGGAGGCCGTGTCAATTAATCGCCTCAAGCCAGCGCACTTGGACATTGACCAGCCGGTGCGGGTTGCACAGCCTCGGCCGCGCGGGCGCCCCCCTTTACAAGTGCCTCCAACACCGCACCCGCCGATCCCCTCATCTCGACCGGTATTTGTACCCCCTTCTCCGCCCCCGTTTGTCCCTCCAGCAGTGCCCCCGCCAGCCCCCCCGGTTGTCCCTTCAGCTGAGCCCCCGCCAGACCCCCCGTCGGACGGGTACCGTACACGGTTCGGTCGACTAGTGCGACCACCGGTGCGCTTCGTGCCTCTGGTTCTGGGGGGGGGTCCTGTGGCGGCTCCCGAGGGTCGGGCCATACCACTCACGACCCCTCGGCACGGGAATGGGTCGAGCCAAGGAGGCGGACTTCGGCCGGGAGTATAAAGGTCAAGGACCGCATGACTCTCATTCCCTTTTGGAGTTCCAGAGATACAGTAAACACGCTTTCGTTAACCTTGCCTACTTGTCGTTATTTTGGCCTACTTGGCCCACTACACCCCTCTCATCTTAAACCTATGTGGGCTGGTTCTTGATTCTCCTATCCTGGGCAGAAGATTGTGCATTTCCCCATCTGTTCCCCACATGATTTTATACACCACTGTAAGATCACCCCTCATCCTCCTGCAGTCCAAGGAATAAAGTCTGCTCAACCTCTCCCGATATCTCACGCCCTCAAATACTAACGCTAGCGTCGTAAAATCTTCTCTGCAGTCTTTCCAACTTGTCCTTAGCTCACTTGAGCATAAGCCATGCATTTGTGATCTTTCCATGATCTTGCTAAGATCTCACCAAGATCTCACCAAGATCTCACCAAGAGTAACACGGTGAATAGACACAAGAACAAGATGATTCATGTCTGTCTAAAGACTTTTGCAAAGGCTTCCACATTTTCTGTGTTTTTATGTTCTTTTCAGTAATTCTTCAGAATCCCAACAAGATTCTATTGAGTGATTTGATTTCTCTAACTTCCAGTAACCCTTGCATCCCGTCTCTCTCCGTCCCTCGCCCACTAGGTTCAAAGTCGTCTTGTTGAGTCTCATTGTCTGCAATTCGTTTTCACCTAGCCCACAACTAACAATGGCCTGTTTCCTTTAACACCATTACTTTTTTGCATATCTTTTTTGCATATCATTTGTTCTATAAAGGGGGAGAAGATTGGACTTTATTACCTTCCATCACAGTGAGGAATGCGGGGAGCCACTGTGGTGGATGTTTATGTTAAATTTTATTTTATGTGGCTGTGTGTCTTGTAGCTTTTCACTTAGTATGGCTGTATGGTAACTCAAATTCCACTGTACCTTAATAGACAATAGACAATAGGTGCAGGAGTAGGCCATTCAGCCCTTTGAGCCAGCACCGCCATTCAATGCGATCATGGCTGATCACTCTCAATCAGTACCCCGTTCCTGCCTTCTCCCCATACCCCCTCACTCTGCTATCCTTAAGAGCTCTATGCAGCTCTCTCTTGAAAGCATCCAACGAACTGGCCTCCACTGCCTTCTGAGGCAGAGAATTCCACACCTTCACCACTCTCTGACTGAAAAAGTTCTTCCTCATCTCCGTTCTAAATGGCCTACCCCTTATTCTTAAACTGTGGCCCCTTGTTCTGGACTCCCCCAACATTGGGAACATGTTTCCTGCCTCTAATGTGTCCAATCCCCTAATTATCTTATATGTTTCAATAAGATCCCCCCTCATCCTTCTAAATTCCAGTGTATACAAGCCTAATTGCTCCAGCCTTTCAACGTACGACAGTCCCGCCATTCCGGGAATCAACCTAGTGAACCTACGCTGCACGCCCTCAATAGCAAGAATATCCTTCCTCAAATTTGGAGACCAAAACTGCACACAGTACTCCAGGTGCGGTCTCACCAGGGCCCGGTACAACTGTAGAAGGACCTCTTTGCTCCTATACTCAACTCCTCTTGTTACGAAGGCCAACATTCCACTGGCTTTCTTCACTGCCTGCTGTACCTGCATGCTTCCTTTCAGTGACTGATGCACTAGGACACCCAGATCTCGTTGAACATCCCCTCTTCCTAACTTGACACCATTCAGATAATAATCTGCCTTTCTATTCTTACTTCCAAAGTGAATAACCTCACACTTATCTACATTATCATATCATATCATATCATATATATACAGCCGGAAACAGGCCCCTTCGGCCCTCCAAGTCCGCGCCGCCCAGCGATCCCCACACACCAACCCTATCCTACACCCACTAGGGACAATTTTTACATTTACCCAGCCAATTAACCTACATACCTGTACGTCTTTGGAGTGTGGGAGGAAACCGAAGATCTCGGAGAAAACCCACGCAGGTCACGGGGAGAACGTACAAACTCCTTACAGTGCAGTACCCGTAGTCAGGATCGAACCTGAGTCTCCGGTGCTGCATTCGCTGTAAAGCAGCAACTCTACCGCTGCGCCACCGTGCCGCCCTGTATCTGCCATGTATCTGCCATGTATCCGCCCACTCACACAACCTGTCCAAGTCACCCTGCAGCCTTATTGCATCTTCCTCACAATTCACACTACCCCCAGCTTAGTATCATCTGCAAATTTGCTAATGGTACTTTTAATCCCTTCATCTAAGTCATTAATGTATATCGTAAATAGCTGGGGTCCCAGCACCGAACCTTGCGGTACCCCACTGGTCACTGCCTGCCATTCCGAAAGGGACCCATTTATCCCCACTCTTTGCTTTCTGTCTGTCAACCAATTTTCTATCCATGTCAGTACCCTACCCCCAATACCATGTGCTCTAATTTTGCCCACTAATCTCCTATGTGTGACCTTGTCGAAGGCTTTCTGAAAGTCGAGGTACACCACATCCACTGACTCTCCCCTGTCAATTTTCCTAGTTACATCCTGTAATTGGTACATGTGACAATAAACCGACCTTGGAACCGTGAACCTTGAAACCTATATCTCATCTATATCATCGTCTAAATTTCTTGGTTCCCTTTCCCCTGACTCTCAGCCGGAAGAAGGGTCTCGACCCGAAACGTCACCCGTTCCTTTTCTCCAGAGATGGCTGTCTGACCTGCTGAGTTACTCCAGCTTTCTGTGTCTACCTAAGATTCTTCCCACAATTGGAAGACCCAAGACAATGGAGAAGATGAACTGCTGCTAAAGCCTTTGATTGCCTGCAGGATTATATCTCAACCATCGATAAAGTGCTTTTCATGAAAAATGCTGAAATCCTCTCATCTGGTTTCAAATAATGCTCAGAAACCTTCTGAGGCTTACTAACACAGTTTATGTGCCATGTTGCAATATAATGTTGCGTCTTTATCTAAGTAGCAAATATTCTAGTTTTCCTGTTTACAAAATGCTGCAGGTCATTTTCGTTCTTTCCTGAAATCTGAAAGAGCTTGCATCTCTAAATTATAATAAGGACCATTGGGTAGAGAATAGTTCCTTCCACTCTATTATTCCAGGTTATTTTTACTTGTCCCATTGAATAAACTCCATCAATAATTTACGTAATTTCTGGGAATTTGGTTCCTATTATTTTTTTTGCTCTGCAATTCTCCTCCACTTTCATCAACGGGGGTGTTGCTTTTAAGCACCTATTACATCTTGCTTCTGGCAATTGAAACACTTTCTATCTTCTCTGTGCTCCACACAGACCCGCATTACATGGTTGTCTGACTCCTATGATTGATTGTATGGTGGAAATTGGGTTTGTACACCAGGATTTCAAAACATGTTTCTGGTGTAATTAGGATGCACGCTGTGCTCTCACATATTGAATCCTGTACACAGGCTGACACAGAATTAAACCCAACAGAAATTGTGAGAGTAATATTACTCATTTGAATTCCTTGACTAATTTGCCGAAAGATCAGACTACATTCTTTGATCAAAAGATCAAATAGGGTTGCCTTTCTGATTTAATTTCAAACGATGTATCTTTTGTGCAGATGGTTGTTCCATGTTAGCATGTTTGGTGCAGTAACGCCTGTATATCTTTCACGTTACTCGTTTTTTTTAAGAGATACAGTACGGAAAAAGGCCCTTCTGCCCACCAAGTCCACGCTGACCTGTGATCCCCATACACTAGCACTATCCAACACACTAGCGGCACGGTGGCAGCACTATGGGCCACATGGTGGCGCAGCGGTAGAGTTGCTGCCTTACAGCACCAGAGAACCGGGTTCGATCCTGATTACGGGTGCTGTCTTTATGCAGTTTGTACGTTCTCCCCGCGACCTGCGTGGGTTTTCTCTGGGTGCTCCAGTTTTATCCCACGCTCCATAGACATACAGGTTTGTAGATTGTAGTTTGTACATACAGGTTGTAGTTTGGATAAAAATTGAAAATTATCCCTAGTGGTCCGAAGTACAGTTTCTGCATTGTATTTCTAAAACAAAAACTAGGGACATTTTTTTTTTTTTTACTGAAGCCAAATTAACCTACAAATCTGCACATCTTTGAAATATGGGAGGAAACTGGAGTACCCAGGCAAAACCCACACGGTCACAGGGAGAATGTACAAATTCTGTACAGACAGCACCCATAGCCAGGATCGAACCCCGGTCTCTGACGCCGTTATTTTGAATATTATTCAATATTGTTTTGTAACATTAACTATAGTTTAGTGTGTGTGTGTGTGTAATTCATTTAAAATAAACTCAGCATAAAACAAGTTAATAAAAGTGTCGATTTAACTCTTTGTTAAAAGAAAATTTCCCCGCATTGTGAAAGGATGCAATGTGCCCCCCCAATGTGCAAGGCAAAGATAATAGAGCAGAGCAAGATAGACCACTCGACCCTAAAAACCATAGTATGTCATGGTGCCATTTTAGTGGGCAGAAATTTGCAGAAACATTTTAAAAGAAAAAAAAAATCTGTGAATTGATAGATTAAATATATTCTGCATTTTAATGGTATCATCACACATACTGTTCCCCCAAAACACTGATTACACTGCGAGAAGCATAGCGAACGGCGGGTTTTGCTTACTAAAATGGCTCCTTTGCCTACTACACTTCAGTATAGGTGGTTTCGACGGAGTGGTCTATCTTGCTCCACTCTATTATCTTTGGTGCAAGGCAGACAATGCCATTGATCTGGTCTTGAGCACTTTGCACGAATAATGGCCTTTCCTTCATTATTGTTATCAGCTTGGGCTCAATTGGCTGCTGGAATGGATTGGGGTGAGGGTACAGTCATGGAAGTGTGCAGTTGTGATTATAATTAAGCAATGATCAGGGACCCAAAACAGACCTACAATGGAACAAAAATTAAGGGAGATCAACCTGTTGATAGTCGAACTCATGGGATTTCACAGCTTTCAACCAGGTCCATGCTGATCAGTCTAAGGAGCTTCACATAAGTAATTAAGGCTTTCCTTTGCAAGAGTAAATCATGAGTAAACCAGGGCCATGTGTGTGTAAGCATCTTTTAAGAAAGTGGTACCAACACTTGCATGTAATGTGGAATGCCATGGGATACCATTGTGCATGACAGCACGGTCCCACACATTTAGCTTAGTTTGGAGAAATAGGCTCTTCGGCCCACCGAGACCACGCCAACCATCAATCATCCGTTCACACTAGTTCTATGCTATCCCACTTTCACAACCACTCCCTACACACTACGGGCAATTTACAAGTGAAAATCCATGTGGACACAGGGAGAACGTATAAACTCCATACAGACAGCACCCGTGGTCAGGATTGAACCCAGATCACTGGCGCGGCAAGGCAGTAGCTCTACCTCTGCGTCACTGTGCTGCCCCTTGTACTTTGACTTCCTAAGTTCCAAGTTTGAACAATAACCCACTATTGAGAGACACATGTTTACACAAGAGAACAGGCAATTCCATGTTTAGGGAAAAAAACTGCAGATGCTGGTCTAAATCGAAGGTAAACACAAAACGCTGGAGTAACTCAGCGGGACAGGCAGCATCCCTGGAGAGAAGGAATGGGTGATGTTTCGGGTCGAGACCCTTCAGACTCTGACCTGAAAAGGTCTGAAGAAGGGTCTCGACCCAAAACGTCACCCAATCCTTCTGTCCAGAGATACTGCCTGTCCCGCTGAGTTACTCCAGCATTTTGTGTCTACCTTCAAAGTCCTGTAAAGCGGATTGCCAGACTGTATCATAGCGCTGAACTCCTGCGGTGAATGAATGTGAACCTCTGCAATTTTCCGCCATTTGTTCTGAGATAACTTGCTTTCTAAACCTGCACCAGGTCAAATAGGCTGCAAGGTCAATGACTACATTCATTACAGTAGCAAGGAACATTACAGTAGTATGATGAAGAATGGTAGGTTAATATGCCGAGCGCAGTGATACTCAGTGGCATCCATGCAGGATGAAACATATAGGAAGGAACTGGTTTAAATTTTGTGCCTATCTTCTTGTTAAAATATAGTTGTGCACACATATCATATCATATATCATATCATATATAATACAGCCGGAAACAGGCCTTTTCGGCCCTCCAAGTCCGTGCCGCCCAGTGATCCCCGTACATTAACACTATCCTACACAATTTAGGGACAATTTTTACATTTACCCAGCCAATTAACCTACATACCTGTACGTCTTTGGAGTGTGGGAGGAAACCGAAGATCTCGGAGAAAACCCACGCAGGTCACGGGGAGAACGTACAAACTCCTTACAGTACAGCACCCGTAGTCAGGATCGAACCTGAGTCTCCGGCGACCTCTGGATGGTACAGCTAACTCTTACATAAGAATAAAGTTTGTTTTAGTGTAAGCTTATGGATACCCTATCTGACTGAGCCCAGAACTGAACAATCCCATCCTTGGGATTTGCTTATCATTTATGCTCAAACAACCTTGGCCCATGCGATTTCCCAGTCAGTGGATATTTGTAAGGCAGATATAGATAGATTCTTGATTATTACAGGTGTCAGAGGTTATGGGGGGGGGAAAGGCTGGAGAATGGGGTTAGGAGGGAGAGATAGATCAGCCATGATTGAATGGCGGAGTGGACTTGATGGGGGAGGGAGAGATAGATCAGCCATGATTGAATGGCGGAGTGGACTTGATGGGCCGAATGTCTGTCTGTCTGTCTGTCTGTCTGTGTCTCTCTGTCTGTCTCTCTCTCTCTCTCTCTCTCTCTCTCTCTCTCTCTCTCTCTCTCTCTCTCTCTCTCTCTCTCTCTCTCTCTCTCTCTCTCTCTCTCTCTCTCTCTCTCTCTCTCTCTCTCTCTCTCTCTCTCTCTCTCTCTCTCTCTCTCTCTCTCTCCCTCTCCCCCTCTCCCCCTCTCCCTCTCCCCCTCTCTCTCTCCCCCTCTCTCCCTCTCCCTCTCTCTCTCCCTTGTATCCCTGTCATGAGCACACCTACCCAGCCAACAATGGGCAATTATGGACTCCACCCTTCCTGAGCTGAGGTCATCTATTGCCATCCCTGTTTTGTTCTGGCCTTCTCTATCTTTCAGTCCGAAGAAGGGTTCCGACCCGAAACGTCACCCATTCCTTTACTCCAGAGATGCTGCCCGACCTGTTGAGTTACTCCTGCATTTTGTGTCTATCACGGAATTTTCATGTGGGTCCCTTTAACTTTTCTCTGGATAGTTTGCTGTGAATCTCAGGTCATAATTTGACAGAAGTTTAATGAAGGGTTTTATATGCTGCATTTTCATAAAGTACAGATTAGTTACAGTGATTTGCTGCAGTTATAGAAAAAACAGGTTTTGTTTTGGGGACTAGTGAATTAATTACACAGTTTTTACAGCATTAGTGCAGCTACAATTTCATGACAAACACATTTGACTGGGAAAGCATTCAAAGACAAAGTCAAGGCATTACCTCCAGATAACATTTTTGCTGGATGAATAAGTTATGCAGAAACATTTTGAAGAAACTATGACTAAACTAAATGGGATTTTAAAAGGGGAAATATTGATTATACATGATTCTGGTTACCAAATAAGCAGTTTAGTTTAGAAACATAGAAACATTGAAAATAGGTGCAGGAGGAAGCTATTCGGCCCTTCGAGCCAGCACCGCCATTCACTGTGATCATGGCTGATCATCCATGTTTAGAGATACATTACAGAAACAGGCCCTTCGAACCACTGGGTCTGTGCCGACAAGCAATCCCCCACACATTAACACTATCCCACACACACAAGGGACAATTTTACATTTATACCAAGCCAGTTAACCTACAAACCTGTACGTCTTTGAAGTGGGGGAGGAAACCGAAGATCTCGGAGAAAACCCCTCGCAGGTCACGGCAGAACGTACAAACTCCGTACAGACAGCACCCTGTGGTCAGGATTGAACCTGGGTCCCTGGGCTGTAAGGCAGCAACTCTGCCGCTTCGCCACCGTGCCGCCGGTTTGAGCTTTATAAATATTTAGTCTTGGGGTAGAGGGGATTCAGGTGTGACAGACGTGGTGCAAAAGGGGAGCAGGTGGAACACTGCTGATCATGAAGATAATTAGTGCAGTATTCAGGGAGAATATCCTGGAGAATCGGGCAATGAGGTTCTATGAGTTGAACTTAGAGATACGAAAGGGACAATCACTCTGATGAGGTTATATTATTGCCCACCCAGTAGTCAGCGGGGATGAGAAGAGCAGATCTGGAAGAAAAATGCAGTGCCAGTCTAATGGCAGTCTGCCAGTGTCAGTAAGCAAATAGCAAAAGAGTAAAACAATGTGGTGTAATAGTAGAGACAAAGAACTTCTGATGGCGGTTAATATGCAAAAGGACACATAGACCCTCAGTCTGAAGGGTCTCAACCCAAAACGTCACCTATTCCTTTTCTCCAGAGATGCTGTCGGACCCACTGAGTTACTCCAGCTTTTTGTGTCTACCTTCGCTTTAAACCAGCATCTGCAGTTCCTTCCTACACAAAGGACACAAAGTGTTGGAGTAACTCAGTAGGTCAGGCAGCATCTCTGGAGAACATGGATAGATAACGTTTCGGGTCGACATCGTTCTTCAGACTGGTACTGTCTTAGTAGCACTGAAGAAGGGTCTCGAGTCGAAACGTCACCTCTGGAGAAACATGTTCTCCGGAGATGCTGCCTGACTTGCTGAGTTACTCCAGCACTTTGTGATGCTTTTGGTGTTAATAGTACTGGATTTCCTTCATACATAGGCCTCAGAAAGGACAAGTTTGTAAAATGCAGTCAAAAGGTGTTTTCCAAAACCGTATGTAGAGAGTCATAGTAAGGAGTGTACTCGATCTTATGTTAGAAATGAGGATGGGCAAGTGGTGGAAATGTCTATGGAGAAACACTTTGGAAACAGTGACCATAGTTCAGCATGTTTCAAGGTAATCATAGAAAAGGTCATGCCCAGTCGAGTTAAAGTCTGAAATTGGAGGAGGGGTGATTTCAAAAGTATAAAACAGGACTTGAGGAAAGTAGATTGGGAGCCGCTAATCTACAGCTCAAACTAAAGGGCAGTGGTTTAAGTTGAGAGGGGAGAAATTTAAAGTAGATCTGGGGACAGGTTTTTTTATAGAGAAGGTGCTGGTTACATAAAATGAGTTGCCAAGGAAAGTGGTAGAGGCTGGTACAATGACAATATTTAAAGCATGTTTGGGTAAGTACTTGGATAGAAAAAAGAGTAGAGGAACTGGGCAAATGACAGCAACTGGGATTAATACAGATGGTCATAGAAACATAGAAAAAACATAGAAAATAGGTGCAGGAGTAGGCCATTCGGCACTTCAGGGCAGCACCGTCATCCAATATGGTCATGGTTGATCATCAGTACCCCATTCCTGCTTTCTCCCCATATCCCTTGATTCCGTTAACCCCAAGAGCTACATCTAACTCTCTCTTGAAAACATCCAGTGAACTGGCCTCCACTGCCTTCTGTGGCAGAGAATTCCATAGATTCACAACTCTCTGGGTGATAATGTTTTTCCTCATCTCAGTCCTAAATGGCCTACCCCTTATTCTTAAACTGTGGCCCACTGGTTCAGGACTCTCCCACTCTGGTCATCTTAGATAAATTGGGCAGAAGGGCACATTTGTATTCTGTTCAACCCTGTGGGTCTTATAGTAATTAACTTATTTGTACAACTGTGTGATGTTTTGAACTGTGTACATAAGAGGTATATTTTCAACCTAATATCAATATTCACATAAGCTTGATTTGATTAAAGGCTTGGGAAATGCAGGGAATAATTCTGTTCATGTAACTTATTACTGTTCATGTAACTATCTTTGTGAGATGCTGCCTGACCTGCTGAGTTACTCCAGCACTTTGTGTGATGCTTTTGGTGTTAATAGTACTGGATTTTAACTTCAAATGCTCGAAAGTTTCCAATAACCAATGGATTATTCTTTTAGGTTTGGTCATTGTCCTTAATGAGGCAATATTACAGCTAATATTAGTAAAGTATGATTTAATACATTTTTCTTTAGCAAGACCTTGTTAACGTCAGCAATGAGGAATGTGTGCAACAATCGAAACCCAAGATGCCCTTGAGTTCAGATTGAAAAAGGTAGGCTGATGAGATTCACAGAATCACAATTGTACAACAAATTCTTGCTCTTTATTGGAGTTAATATTAAATCATTGAGGAAAGCCATTTTTGTTTTCCTTTCAATGTGATATAACATGTACTTCCAATGATTTTGCTGCTTTGTGCCAAACAAACACAGCTATACAGTGTTCATCCATTGCAATGGCAGCTCCCCGAGGTATCTGAATTCCCACGGAGTCAATTCCAATCTCAATCCCAGGATGGGAGCAGAAAGGTTGTGCCTGAGACAGAGGAACAGTTCGACCTATCGGTAAAATTCAGGCCCAGTTTTCAATCATTTAATAGCTTCTATATTGGTTGTGAGGAGAGAAGTGGGAATTTGGGCATAAGCACAAGATAAGATGTTGAACACATACCCAACTGCAAAGAGAGCCCATCCCACCACAGCCAGAGAACAGCGCTGAACTACTATCTACCTCACTGGTGACTCTCGGACTATCCTTGACTGGACTTTGATGGCTTTAATTTGCACTAAAAGTTATTCCCTTACCACACTGTAAATGGCTCGATTGTAATCATGTACTTTAGTTTAGTTTAGTTTAGAGAAACCGAGCGGAAAAGGCTCTTCGGCCCACCAAGTCCACGCCGACCAGTGATCCCCGCACATTAACACTATCCTACACACACTAGGGACAATTTACACATACACCAAGCCAATTAACCTACATACCTGTACGTCTTTGGAGAGTGCGAGGAAACCGAAGATCTCAGAGAAAACCCACATGGTCACGGGGAGAACGTACAAACTCCGTACAGACAGCACCTGTAGTCGGGATCGAACCCGGGTCTCCAATGCTGCAAGTGCTGAAAGGCAACAACTCTACCACTGCGCAACCGTGCTGCCCCGGTATGGTCTTTCTGCTGATTGGATAGCATGCAACAAAAGCCTTTCATATGTGGCAATAAACTAAACTGAACTGAGTTGCTGCACTGCTTTTACCAGAGAAGTCATACCCACTCTCTGAAACCTAACTTTACAGTGCTGACAGGCTGTCTCTGTTGAGACTTGCCACACAAGACATACTGATGCATACTTGCAGCGTGTGGGGAGGATGGAGGGGAGGGGGGGGAGTTCATGTAATTGTGGGAAGAATAAAATAGGCTTTGTGTGTTTGATGTCCAGCGCAGAATCAGTGAGCTTGAGGGACTGTTTCTGAGCTGGATGATTCGACGAACATTCTGCAAAATTATTTTTTAGTTAAATGCAAAGGAAGACAAATCGTGAAGTGTAGACTCCAGCTGTTCAGCACAAATCCAAACCAGGCAATTCTGCTTTAGCCAAATGGGCAATATCAATAACACATTTTCCACATGGCTTATTCGTGTCTCTTGATAGTAGCCCGGCAAACTAAAGGTATTTTCTAAACATAGCTAATATGTGTTCACTGACAGATTTCCTGTTGTGTCGGCTCAGTGGATGTGTTGTTGTTGTTGTTGTTGTTGTTGTTCGTCCTTCGGGTTCGAAGATGACCATGACTTCACTTTCAATTTTATTATTTCGACCGCTGATTGGGATCGCCGCCAGCCGCGGTGTGTACGCTGGCCGAGGTTGAAGTCATGACTTGGACTTGGATTTAAGTGAGGGGGAGTTGCGCAGATTGTCGGCCTCACTCTCTCGTCCTGGCCTATCGGGTTCCAGCAGCAAGACATAGTCTGGACGGCTGGGGACAGGTCAGGAAGCAGTGGATGGTCAGAAATGTCCTACGTATCGCACTCTGCCCTGTTTGCGCTCCACGGCGCTTTGCTGGCATCGTCTTTCTGCCCGTTGAACCTTCTGGTGATTTCCTTCGTGCATAGATGCATTGATTAATGCACTGATCCACCAAGATGCTGGACAGAGGACAGAACGCCACAGGACATCCTTCGTCCCTGTGGCTATCAACTTTACAACTCCTACCCCTTCTGTCATGGGGTAGACTGAGACTGACACCCCCCCCCCCCCCCAATCTTTGCACATCCCCAATCCTTTCCACTCATCACTTGAATTTCAAGGTAGACACAAAAAGCTGGAGTAACTCAGCGGGTCAAGCAGCATCTCAGGAGAGAAGGAATGGGTGATGTTTCGGATCGAGACCTTTCTTCAGACTGAAGAAGAGTATCAACCCGAAACGCCACCCATTCCTTCTCTCCTGAGATGCTGCTTGACCCGCTGAGTTACTCCAGCTTTTTGTGTCTACCTTCAATTTGAACCAGCATCTGCAGTTATTTTCCTACACTTTAATTTTGTGTTTTTATGACTGTTGGCAGATCAATTCCCCTCCTGGGATAAATAAACTTCTATCGTATCGTACCGTATCGTATCATAATGACAATAGTAAGGTTACATCAGGTGCCACACAGTCCATGATTACAGAGGTTTTCAAACATGGGTTATGCCTCTTTGGCGGAGACACGGAGGAACGTTTGTGATGGTGTCATGAGCCAAGTATTTTTACCACTGCATCAATCTCCATCAGGACTTGGACATCAAACGTCGCAACCCCATCTATCACGCCTTGCACTGCCACTTGGCTGCAGCTTTATTTGTCCATGTTTATTGCTGTGATCTTCAACCTTACCAGCACCAGGACTCCTGTTTGATCCGGACCTCCAGTCTTGTCTATGTGGAGTTTCTGTCTTTTCCCTATGACTTCATGGGCCTTCGTGAGTTATTTCAGTTTCCTCCCACATGCCCAAGATAAGGGGCGGCACGTTGACGCAGTGGTAGAGTTACTGCCTCACAGCGCCAAAGACCCGGGTTCGACCACGACTACGGGTGCTGTCTGTATGGTGGTTTGTACATTCTCCCCATGACCTGTGTGGGTTTTCTCCAGGAGCTTCGGTTTCCTCCCACATTCCAAAGACGTTCAGGTTTGTAGGTTAATTGGCTTCGGTAAAAGTTGTAAATTGTCTCTTGCGGGCAGGACAGTGCAGGCATACGAGGATCGCTGGTCAACGCGGACTCGGTGGGCCGAAGGGCCTGTTTCTGCACTGTATCTCTAAAACCAAAAATATGCAGTTCATCTAAGTTGTCTGCTGCAAAGTTGTATTGGTGAATGTACCAGGATACAGTCAAAAGTTTTGTTCTGCATGCTCTCCAGTCAAATCATACCGTACACATGTACAACAGGTAGAGCAAAGAGAAAAATAACCATCCTTCAGAATATAGTGCTCCAACACTAAGTTAATTTCATTTCAGTTTCAGTTTAGTTTATTGTCACGTGCACCGAAGTACAGTGAAAAGCTTTTGTTGTGTGCTAACCAGTCAGCAGAAAGACAAAACAGGATTACAATGTTACCCCTCCAGGGAAAGTGCAGATTAAAAAAGTGCTAATGCATCTCGTGAGCATTTCATTGTTGCATTCCAGGCGCACGTGACACTTAAACAGGCTCTCCACTCTCCTCACCAAGCTGAGTCTTGGGAAACTTGGCCGGCCAGAATGACACCTCTTAAATTGATTTAATACAAGGCTCTCAACCTTGTTATTGCATGTAAATGGGAAGCACCACTCCTGCCTACCACCCTGCTCACTGCAGTAACACTAAAGCCAGATATGTTGAATAATTTCAGATCAGTCTGAAGAAGGGCCTCGACCCGAAACGTCACTCATTCCTTCTCTCCAGAGCTGCTGCCTGTCCCGCTGAGTTACTCCAGCTTTTTGTGTCTATCTTTAATAATTTTAACATGTGTACATCTCATTCAGTCCCAATCCACGGTTTTGTTTTAGAAGCATAGAAAATAGGTGCCGGAGGCCATTCGGCCCTTCAAGCCAGCGGCCCTTCAATGTGATCAAGGCTGCTCATCCACAATCAATAACCCGTGCCTGCCTTCTCCCCATATCCCTTGATTCCACTAGCCCCTAGAGCTCTATCTAACTCTCTCTTAAATCCATCCAGTGAATTGGCCTCCACTGCCCTCTGTGGCAGAGAATTCCACAAATTCACAACTCTCTGGGTGAAAAAGATCCTTCTCACCTCAGTTTTGTTTTGTGAAGGGCAACAAAGGATACAGCACAAAGGCATGCAAATGGAGCTGAGCTACAAATCACCCATTAGCTGACTGAACAACAGAGTAGGCGTGAGGGGCTGAATGGCCTGTTCTATACCTATATATCCAGAGACGTGAGGGTCTTGGTAGGTCGTACATTGGAGACCATCAACGCCGGTCTATTATCTTTTAGACATATCCCTTTCCTTTGAAGTTTGGTGCCAAACATTAGCTGTGTATCCAAGAATATGACTGTTCTAATTAGGATAGCAACTTTTAATGATGCTGAAAGGAAAAAAAACTGTGGAACTATGCTTCAAGCTGTATTATAATTAGATTTGTAAAAAAAAAACGGCAATGTGAAAGGGGTAGGTGCAAATGAACAGTCTCAACTCACAAGGGGTTGGCAGACGTACAGTGCAACACCATCCATTAATGTAGAAGGCTGGAAGATGCAGACGCCACCAAAGAGACCACGGATGAAAGATTAATGAGGAAAAATATGTTGCTCATAACCCGTGGGCAAATAAGGAAAAAATATCTTTTTATTTGGGAAATAGTAGAAAAGAGCAACAGAGGGTCGTTAAAACCCGCAGACTGATTATCAGATTGTGGAGAGGCCGCACATAGTTCCACTCGTTAAGCTGGTTTTGGGCGAGATGAGACAATATGAATCATCCAGTCAGTTACACACTTAGTTCTGTACACCACTAATGAGGCTATAAAAGCAACAGAACACAGAAAATTGTGTACTACTCATGTCTTGCGAGAGAATTTTTATGTTATTTCATAGCACCTGTGTACTTTCTTTCTAGATTCGAGACAGGGCTGAACCTGAATGCAAACCAAATGTTGAATTATTATTCATAAAAGCGTAAGAAGAAAATATAAGATTGTATGGACGGCAACATAATTGTGCGCGTAATGTTTGAGAGAGGTATTGTCATGAACTTTCATTTAAATTGGTCCTCTGTTTCTCCAGGTAATTCTCTTTAATTTCACATGGTTTGGGTTTCTTTATATTCTCTCTTTAGACTAAAGAAAGCTAAATATTGATCATCAAACATCTGGCATTTACAAAGATCAAGGCAAGTATTCTGAACTGCGTGAAGCCTGTTATAAAGGCCCACTGTAGTTTCCTCAGACCCATCAAACAGGGGTGTGGTTGTCCACAAACGGATGGGAGGTCATCGTACCTGCACAGTGTCTCTCATTAGATAATGCCCACAGCAGACATAATGTGCCAGTGATAAAGTGAGTGAATATTTAGTGTTTTGGATGGAGAATCAGCATGTTATTTTGTTCTCTATGGTACCTCTTTGTTCCAGGCTGACCCTGACATCACTGATCCAGTGTCACCACTCGGACAGTGGGGCGGCACGGTGGTAGAGTTGCTGCCTTACAGGCCAGAGACCCTCGGTTCGATCCCGACTATTGATGCCCTCTGTAAGCAGTTTGTACGTTCTCCCCGTGACTGGGTGGGTTGTCTCCAAGTGCTCTGGTTTCCTATCACATCCCAAAGATTGTGTAGGTTTGTAAGTTAATTGGCTTCTGTAAGTAGCCCCTAATGTGATGGATAGAACTAGTGCATGGGTGATTGCTGGTCAGCCGGGACTTGGTGGGCCGAAGGGCCTGTATCCACATTGCATCTCTCAACTAAATGGCACTTTAAGGCCAACTTAAGACTTAATATTGATTCTTGAAAGCTACAAGATAGCGTCGGAAAAATGGCGATCCTCAGAAGACTTCTATTTTTTTACACTACAATGATTGCACTTATGTTTTATTGTGCATATGTACACGGATCAGCCAAAACATTATGACCACCTGCCTAATATGCTGTTGGTCCTCCATGTGCCGCCAAAATAGCGCTGACCCACCGAGGCACGGACTCTACAAGACCCCTGAAGGTGTCCTGTGGTATCTGGCACCAAAACATTCACAGCAGATCCTTCAAGTCCTGTAAGTTGCGAGGTGGTGCCGCCGTGGATCGGACTTGTCGATCCAGCACATCCCACAGATGCTCAATCGGATTGAGATCTGGAGAATTTGGAGGCCGGGGCAACACCGTGAACACTTCATCATGTTCCTCAAACCATTCCCGAACAATGTGTGCAGTGTGGCAGGGCGCATTATCCTGCTGAAAGAGGTCACTGTCATCAGGGAATACCATTGCCATCAAGGGGTGTATCTGGTCTGCAACGATGTTTAGGTAGGTGACACGTGTCAAAATTGACGTCCACATGAATGGCCAGACCCAGGATTTCCCAGCTGAACATTGCCCAGAGCATCACACTCCCTCCACCAGCTTGTTGTCTTCCCACGGTCGGTTCGGACCAGACGGGATAGCCTTCGTTGCCCTCGCGCATCGATGAGCCTTGAGCGCCCAACACCCTATCGCCAGTTTGTGGTTTGTCCCTCCTCGGACCACTGTCGGTAGGTACTCACCACTGCTGACCGGGAGCACCCACAAGCCTTGCCGCTTCAGAGATGCTCTGACCCAGTCGTCTGGCCATAACAATTTGGCCCTTGTCAAAGTCTCTCAGTTCTTTACTCCTGCCCATTTCTCCTGCATCCAACACATCAACTTTATGAATTGACTGTTCACTTGCTGCCTAATATATCCCACCCCTTGACAGGTGCCATTGTAACAAGATAATCAATGTTATTCACTTCACCTGTCAGTGGTCATAATGTTTTGGCCGATCGGTGTATAGTACAATTGTACTGGACTGCATGCAAGACAATGCATTTCACCCGATCTAGATGCATGTTGCAATAAAGTAACGAACTATTGAGTCTTGAGCATTGCTGGAGCTGCATTTATCCAATCAAGTGGAGACTATTCCACCAACATCAAATTGGTGCTTGCAATGGTGGAAATGTTTTACACGTTGGCGGTAAGTCAATTAATGCAGGACACCAATCTTCGTGTCCTACTTTTGTAACCATATCATTTACGCAGTCAGAGTCATAGAGTCATACGGCGTGGAAACAGGCTCTCCAGCCCAACTTGCCCATGCCGACCAACATGCCCCATCTACACTAGTCCCACCTGCCTGCATTTGGCCCATATCCCTCCAAACCTTTCCTATCCAAGTACCTGTTCAAATGTTTCTTAAACATTGTGATAGTACCGGCCTCAACTACCTCCTCTGACAGCTCGTTCCATACACCCACCACCCTTTGTGTAAAAAAGTTGCCCCTCAGGTCCCCACCAAATCTTCTCCCCCCCACACACACACACACACACACACACACCTTAAAGCTCTGTCACCTTTCCCCTGTGGGGATAGTGCAGCCATGCAGGTTCCTCCCAGTAGCACTGGCGTTCACAATCAGTTCAGTTTATTGTCACGTGTACTGAGGTACAAGAAAAGCTTCCAGCAGAAAGTTAACCGGTTAGCAGAAAGACAATACACGATTACAACCAATCCATTTACAGATACATGATAAGGGAATATCGTTTAGTGCAAGGTAAAGCCAGCAAGCATGGTCCGAGGGACGTCAGAAGTAGATAGTAGTTCAGCACTGCTCTCTGGTTGTGGTAGGATGATTCAGTTGCCTGGTAACAGCTGGGAAGAAACTGAATCTGGCGGTGTGCGTTTTCACACTTCTATACCTTTTGCCTGAAGGTGTTATACCTTTTGCCTGATGGGAGAGGGGAGAATAGGGGAAAAGAGGGAGTGGTCATTCCTGGGCTTCTCCTTCTACTGTTGCATCATTAATGATCTGGACATATTCCTGAACACCTAATGCGCAAAGTGCAGTAAACATCACCATCATTATAATGAAGTCTCAGCAGCACAGGTCAGATCAGCTCTTTATCTCAGATTACTTCATTAAACAGAGTTAAACCTGCTGATCCTTTGAATCCAGGCCTCTGGATTACTAATTTAGCAATATAATAATTATTCTGCTATTCCTGTAGATCTATTTCTTATAGATTCAGGGGAAAAAAAATCCCCCTTAAACCTTATATCATCATTATTTGTTATCCTCATTATTTTATTTATTAATCACTTTCAGTTTCTGTATATTTA
This sequence comes from Rhinoraja longicauda, assembly GCF_053455715.1. Lineage (NCBI taxonomy): Eukaryota > Metazoa > Chordata > Chondrichthyes > Rajiformes > Arhynchobatidae > Rhinoraja > Rhinoraja longicauda. The sequence continues at coordinate 29,106,119 of NC_135974.1, read as the reverse complement.
ACGAGAATACAGCTGCAGTTTTTTCCCCACATGTCTACACAGTGAATACCGAGAATTATATCATTTCAATGTGTTTCAAATGTCCCACAGCCTCCCTCCATTGATTTACTTAAGTTATTCCTTCAACATTTTAAAATGAACCCTTTAAAGATGATATACCTGGCTCCTGGTCTTTGATATTCCTGAATCCTCGACTATGCTGAAAGTCATTTCTGCACGAGTAGTCCTAGGGGTGTTAAGATTTCCAATTGCCGTGGGTGGCCTTGGTCACTACATGAATAGCAGGTTGAAAGGAGCACCATATCTCCAGGATTCTTTGATGCACTACATTTACCATCTCTGACTTCAGACCATTTGAGTCTATTCCATTATGTCAGGTTGATTAAAGTATTGAATAGACATATTCCCAAAAGCAGTAAAGGTGTTGTTGCAAACGCTGGAGGTCCTCAGATAAGCACAGAAAATAAAATTAGATTTAATAAAGAATCATATGTCAAACTTCAGACCAATAATATGAAAATAAATCCCAAATATAGAAAACAGAGAGAGGAAGCAATAAAAGAAATTGGAAAGACCATGGGCAGGTATATTAAAGATTGGCGGAAATAATGATGAATTTCATAAATACATTAAAAAGTTTTAAACATATTTAAACATAATGTATGTATAATTCAATATGAAACAAATAATTCATTTTCTTATCAGATGAAAGAATAACAATGATTTAATAATGTGTGTGGGAAGGAACTGCAGATGCTGGTTTAAACTGATAGACATAAAATGTTGGAGTAACTCAGTGGGACAGGCAGCATCTCTGGAGAGAAGGGATGGGTTGATGTTTCGGGTCGAGACCAGTCTGAAGAAGGGTGTCGACCCAAAATGTCACCCATCCCTTCTCCCCAGAGATGCTGCCTCTCCTGCTGAGTTACTCCAACATTTTGTGTCTATCCAATGATTTAATAACAGTTGGTCTAGGATTTAGGATAAAGGGCATTGAAAGTCAGGGATAAAACAGAGATGAATTAAATATAGATAAAGGAGCAGTTAAAAAAAAGGTGGGAGGCAAAATGCTAACAGTACCGAGCAGAATAGCATGTAATCAATAATACTTCAGATAGCCAGTGCATAAGAAAGGATCTGCCATTTCTAGCGCCTGACACACAAAGAGATAATAAGCACAGCAAATGAAATGAGGATCGAGGGATTTGTTTGACTGAAGGGAGATGGTTTCCAGCAGAGGTCAACACTGGGGCTGTTGTTTCAAAGCATCTTAATGTTCGCAAGAATTGCTCTTTCAATATAATTTTCAATTGAAAGTCTGAAAACTGCTGGTGCCAGATACAGGTCATATCGTGGGTGGCGCCCCGGTAGAGTTGCTGCCTTTTCACGCCAAGATCCAAGTTTGATCCGGACTATCGGTGCAGTCTATACGGAGTTTGCACGTTCTCCCCGTGACCGTGTGGTTTTTTACTCCAGGTCTCCCGGTTTGATCCCACACTACGAAGATGTACAGGTTTGTTCGTTAATTGGCTTCTGTCAATCGTAAATTGTCCCTTGTGTGTAGGATGGTGCTAGTGTACGGGGATTACTGGTCGCCGCAGACGCAGTGAGCCAAAGGGCCTGTTTACGTGCTGTAACTCTAAAGTAAACTATCGAAAGCTGAAGAAGGGTCTCTACCCAAAACGTCACCCATTCCTTCTATCCAGAGATGCGGCCTGTCCCGCTGAGTTACTCCAGTATTTTGTGTCTATTATCGAAACAATAACTCTGTTTGACATTGGCTCCATCACACTTTCCACAGATGCCGTCCGACCGGCAGAGTGTTTCCAGCATTTCCGGTAATTATTTCAAGTTATTTGACAGTATAAATTTATACAAAATATTGCAGTGTTGGAGAAAGGTTGTGCTGGAACTAAACAGATTCACACTGTTTGGAGTTAAACAGCAATACTGGTATGATGATACTGCCAGAGCTCCCTACGGACTGCCAAGCCATGGCAAGGATATTGACAGTACATTGCAAGGTAGTTGTAGAGCTGTGAACAAAACATGGAAAGTGATAATGGGATAGAGTTCAATGATCTCAATATAGAATATTACAGCAATTAGATCAGCAGTAATAGCAGGGGAGGAAATTCTAAAGTATGAACATATCATTTCTAGCAATACAGCATTGACACAGGCCTTTCGGCCTACAAGGCCCCACCATTCACACTAGCTCCATTTTCCCACTTCCTCATATATTCCCTGCAGGGGCAATCTGCAGAGGCCAATTAACCTACAAACCTGCACATCTTTGCAAGGTGGGAAGAAATCGGAGCACCCGGAGAAAACACAAGGAGAACGTGCAAACTGTACACATACAGCAGCCGAGGTCAGGAACGAACACGGGTCTCTGGCGCTGAGGGACAGATGACACAATGTTGAAGATATATTAATAACATGATGAACCCATGATGAACCTTTATGGCAATGCTACTGCAGTTCTGCGTGTAAATGACTGGGATTTGAGTACACAGGGCACAATTTCCATTGCAGATGACACACACTAGGGATAATTTTAGTTGCCAAAGCCAATTAACCTACAAACCTGTACATCTTTGGAGTGGGGAGGAAATCAGAGCACCCGGAGAAAACCTACATGGTCACAGGGAGGACGTACAAACTCCATACGGTCAGCACCCGTAAGCAGGATCGGACCCGGGTCTCTGGCGCTGTACGGTAGCAACTCTACCACTGTGCCACCGTGCTGCCCCCGTTGGCTTGCTTTGACCTGGAGATGGTGCAGACTCAATGGGTTACGCGGCCTCCTATGAATGACCATTCTGTGATTCTGGCATCACTAGCTTCTACTTTTAAGTGGATAGTGATCACCAAAACACATCCTCTGTTGATTTATGAAGAAAAATGGCATCCTATTTAAAACCTGTTTTCATAGATAAGAAAATTATATATATTATTATTGGCAGCCCTTGTGGGGAGGGAATGTGTCATGTTAGTTTCCCAGGGGAATGGTATTACCATTTTTGATGAATATTTATGACTGGACTTATGTATTCATAATTTCAGATGAGTAAAATTCCAAAGTAGCAGATTGTCCTGATAGAGCCAAAGTTCCAATGAAGGGAAATTTAACATAATTGGCAAGGAACCAAAATTAAATGAGTATTTTTCTCACATACAGATTTGTGATCAGGAATGTTTAACCTGAATAAAAACAGCATAATTTGCATCAATACAGCATCTTTAATGTAGTAAACGTCTCAAAATGCATCACAGGAGAATTATCGAATAGCGTTTTATGTAAAATCGCATGAGGAAGTATTGGGGCAGATTGCCAACGGTAGCTAAAGGAACATCTTCAGGTCGTAAGTGATGGGAGAGGAATTAGGACATTCGACCCATCAGGGCTACTCCGCCATTCAATCATGGCTGATCTATCTCTCCCTCCTAACCCCATTCTCCTTCCTTTGACTAGTGGGGTGCCGCAAGGCTCGGTGCTGGGACCCCAGTTGTTTACAATATATATTAACGATTTAGACAAGGGAATTATATGTAATATCTCTAAGTTTGTGGATGACATAAAGCTGGGTGGCAGTGTGAGCTGTGAGGAGGATGCTATGAGGCTGCAGGGTGACTCGGATAGGTTGGGTGAGTGGGCAGAAGCATGGCAGATGCAGTATAATGTGGATAAATGTGGGGTTATCCACTTTCGTGGCAAGAACAGGAAGGCAGATTATTATCTGAATGGTGTCAGATTAGGAGAAGGGAAGGTGCAACGAGACCTGGGTGTGCTTGTATATCAGTCACTGAAAGTAAGCATGCAGGTACAGCAGGCAGTGAAGAAAGCTAATGGCATGTTGGCCTTCATTGCGAGAGGATTTGAGTTTAGAAGCAAGGAGGTCCTACTGCAGTTGTACAGGGCCCTGGTGAGACCACACGGAGTATTGGTTGCAATTTTGATCTTCTAATTTGAGGAGGGACATTATTGCTATTGAGGGAGTGCAGCGGAGGTTCACCAGGTTAATTCTTGGAATGGCGGGTCTGATGTATGGTGAAAGAATGGGTCGACTGGGCTTGTATTCGCTGGAATTTAGAAGGCTGAGAGGGGGTCTTATGGAAACATATAAAATTCTTAGAGCATTGGACAGGGTAGATGCAGGAAATTGTTCCTAATGTTGGGGGAAGTCCAGAACCAGGGGTCACAGTTTAAGAATAAGGGGTAAATCATTTAGGACTGAGATGAGGAAAAACTTTTTCACCCAGAGACTTGTGAATCTGTGAAAATCTCTGCCACATAAGGCAGTGGAGGCCAATACACTGAGTGTTTTCAAGAGAGAGTTAGATTTAGCTCTTAGGGCTAAGGGAAATGGGGAATAAGCCGGAAAGGGGTACTGATTTTGGATGATCAGCCATATTGTCATATTGAATGGCGGTGCTGGCTCGAAGGGCCGAATGGCCTACTCCTGCACCTATTTTCTATGTTTCTATGTTTCTCCCCATAACCTCTGACACCTGTACTAATCAAGAATCTATCTATCTCTGCCTTAAAAATATCCACTGACTTGGCTTCCACAGCCTTCTGTGGCAAAGAATTCCACAGATTCACCACCCTCTGACTAAAGAAATTTCTCCTCACCTCCTTCCTATAAGAACGTCCTTTAATTCCGATGCTATGACCTCTAGTCCTAGACTCTCCCAATAGTGGAAACATCCTCTCAATATCCACTCTATCCATGCCTTTCACTACGCTCACAATATTCCAAATGCAGCCTTACCAGCACCTCATAGAACCTCAGCATTACATCCATGTTTTTGTATCCAAGCCCTCTTGAAATAAATGCTAGCATTGAGTCTTAAAGAAAATAAATTAACATGCAGAGATTTGGAGAGGAAATTCCAGAGTTTGAGACCTTATGCTACTCGCTTAGATGGATCATTTTGATTGTCAGGGACGAGTTGGACTGAAGGGCTTGTTTCCGTGCTGTCTTATTCTATTTCGAGGAAGTACTAAAATGTGGATAGTCTTTATGATCGGACAACATCCTGAGTTCTTCAAGAAGATGACAGTGCTTCAACAGGGTGGCTCACCACCATCCTTCTTAAGGGCAATCGGGAATGAGCACTAAATGCTAATCTTGCCAGCCACATCAGATACCAATAAAAGAATGTCATAAGGTCATATGTTTTAGGAGGAGAAATGGGCCATTCGGCCCATCAAGTCTACTCCGCCATTCAATCATGACGATCTATCTCTCCCTCCTAACCCCATTCTCCGGCCTTCTCGTCATAACCTCTAATACCTGTACTAATCAAGAATCTATCTATCTCTGCCTTAAAAATATCCACTGACTTGGCCTCCACAGCCTTCTCAGACCAAGAATCCCACAGATTCACTGCCCTCTGACTAAAGACATTTCTTCTCATCTCCTTCCTAAAAGAACGTCTTTTAATTCTGGAAGGAATTCTGAAAAAGAAAACGGATTGTTGGAGAACACAGGAAGTCACAGTAGAGTAGCAGAACCAGAGCGACTGCGGGTGATTATCTTACGATGAATGGATAAAGATAAGAATGGATTCAACAAATCCCCCGAATGACGATGAAGAGACATTGGAGGAAGTTGCTGCAATAAATCGTGCAAAAAGCAGCAGTAAAAATTGAGAAAAATTGAAAATGTACTTTTGCCACTTTCATATAAAGTGAAATTTATGATTTTAATAAGAGCTGTTTTGATGCTGTGTGATGGAAGCAGATTCAATAATAATTTTCAGAGGGGAATTGGATAAATGCCAGAAGGAAAAAAACTGCAGGCCCATTGAGAAGCATTTGGAAGAGGGACTGATTGCTCTTTCAAAAAATTGACATAGGCACAATGTTCCAAGTGGCTTCCCTCTGTGCAATATCTTTCCACAATTACATATTAAGCAGGGCGAATGTGTTCAGCTGCACAAAAGACTTCAAATCATGCCACTTATGTGAACAATACTTTTCTAATATATGCCCATGCAAATAATTTCCCAGCAAAACCAGAACAAACTGGTGTGAATCTCCCGCACGGTGCCATTTTGAGACATTTTTCAAAGCAAACTTAGATTTCCACTTGCACAGGAAAGAACTGCAGATGCCGGTTTAAATCGAAGGTAGACACAAAATGCAGGAGTAACTCAGCGGGTCAGGCAGCATCTCTGGAGAGAAGGAATGGGTGACGTTTTGGAAGAAGGGTCTCGACCCAAAACGTCACCCATTCCGTCTCTCCAGAGACGCTGCCTGACCCATTGAGTTACTCCAGCATTTTGTGTCTACCTTAGATTTCCACTCCATCGACTTGCACCCATGACCTGTCTCCATCACAAAATCATACCTCAAATTTAATTGATGGCCAAAAAGTGTGCAATTGATTTGCTTGAAACGCAGCCCTGTGATTTATGCCTTATAAAGGATTAGCAATTACTGGTATATATAGATGGAGCATTTTTTTAAATGAGAGTCGTCCATAGCGTAGCCTGTCAGAACCTTTTTCCCAGGGTGGAAATGTCCAACTCGAGAGGGCATAGCTGTGTGGTGAGAGGGGGAATATTAACAGAGATATATGGGGCAAGTTTGTTTTTACACAGAGAGTGGTGAGGGCCTGGAATGCACTGCAAGGGTTGTTGGTGGAAACAGGTACAATAGAGGCATTTAAGAGGCTTTTGCATAGGCACATGGAAGTCCAGGGATTACATATGGATCATGCACAGGCAGATGAGATCAGTTTAACCTGGCATCATGTAGAAACAAAGAACTACAGATGCCGGTTTATGCCAAAGAGAGACGCAGTGCTGGAATAATTCAATGGGTCAAGCAACATCCCTGGAGAAAAAGGATGGGTGACGTTTCGGGTCAGGGCCTCTCTTCAGACCTCATTGTGGGCTGAAGGGCCTGTTCCTGTGCTGTACTGTTCAGTGCTCTATGGCTTGTGAAACAAAAATAAAGGTAGCATTAGTCACTCATGTTACTTAGTCTGAGGCACCAAAGAGAAACAAAATTAGTGTAATTGGTACCTTCTTCCTTAAATGCGAGGTAATAGATTTTCAGAGTCAAACCTCATTAATAACTATTTTGTTATTTGACCCTTTTGTTTAAAGGTTAGTCTTTATTGGTGATGACTGCAGCTGCCTTAATAGCTAGAAAAGGAGCCAGAATTGCAATGGGATTAATCCTTAATATGATGAATCATTTGCTGAACACTGTGTTTGTAGTAATGAATCTCTCTTGCGTTTATCTATTTACCCAGTACCATGCTGAAGTATAATTTTCCTTATTTAGGCAGCCTTCTCATTTCCACTTGATCCTTTGATATTCTACTTAATAAACAGATTTCTGCCAAGTTATTGCATTTTAATACTCAGATAAATATAAGTTATTACTTGACTAATTTGATACCATTGACTCCAGTCTGTGTTAATGAAGCCAGCAAAACCGTAAAGGAGCACCAATTGGGAAAGATATTGAATATTTTTTTCCTTAACTGTTTCTTACCCCTCTATTCCTTAGTATAAAACACAAAGTGCTGGTGTAACTCAGCGGGTCAGGCAGCATGTGTGGAAGAAATGGATAAACGATGTTTCGGGTTTAGTTTGGTTTGGAGATACATCGTGGAAACAGGCCCTTCGGCCCACCGAGTCCGCGGCACACTAGGGACAATTTACAATTTTACCAAGCCAATTAACCTACAAACCTGAACGTCTTTGGCGTGTCGATGGAACCCGGAAATCTGGAGAGAAAACACACGCAGGTCATGGGGAGAACGTACAAACTGCGTACAGATAAGCACCCACAGTCAGGACTGAACCCAGGACCCTGGCGCTGTAAGGCAGCAACTCTACTGTTGCGCCACCATACCGCCCCCTAGTTGGGACCCTTCTTCAGACGGATTGTAGTATGGGAGAGAAAGCTGAATAAGAAGTGGGGGTGGGACAAGGGCTGGCAATTGACAGGTGAACACAGGCGAGGGAGGTGTGATTGTCAGATGGGCAGACAAAAGCTAGAGATGACAAGGAGACAAAAGAGTGTCAGTTATGGAAGTGGAGGAGTGAAATGTAAAGCCAGTGGAAGGGATATGTAGGAGGATGGGTCAGGAGTGGGGGGTGGGGTGGGGGGGGGGGGAGGGAGAGGGACGTGGTAGTGGCAGAAAAATATTTTATTGGAAGAGACCATAGATCAGGAGCTGTTTGAGGCAGCAATTAATCACTACCTTTGAAAGGAAAACCAAATGAATATTTGAAGCAGGAAAGAGGCAGTGGGTTTAGTATTAATTAAGCAAGCAAAGGTGAAATGAACTAACTGTGTTGTACATTTCTATAGTTCAAAGACATTCCTTCTTAAGAGTATGATTTTACCAACAAGCAAATATGCTTTTGACGGTTCCAGTCATTGGTTTTATATAAATCCTGTCCTTGTTGTTGTCACTTGATCCAGAAAAGCCATAAATATGATAAATTGCTCTGTGCAAAATAATTTGCCTCTCCAAACAAGCCTTTCACCTTGCTGCTTTGATTTTTTTTTGTGAACTAAATCCTCATATGCTTCTTTGCAATTATTATCTGCATTTCATGATCACCTTGAATGCAAATGCAGTGGTCATATGCTGAACTAGTTTTTCAGAATTTTTGTTCCACCAACATGTTTAGTTGCAAACACATTGGGTTTATAGATAATGTATCTAATAAAATAATTAGTGCACTTCAAGAATAATTTACACTTTAATATAAGAGTGATGGCAAAATAGCTTCCTCTCCCTTGACTCTCAGACTGAGGAGGGGCCTCGACCCGAAACATCACCTATTTCTTTTTTCCAGATATTCTGCCCGACCCGCTGAGTTACTCCACCATTTTGTGTCTAGCTTGTGCAAATCATCTTAACACTGTGAAGCAGGCTGCCAATTTTGGATTCTGGCACATGGGGATCAGAAAAAATCCAGGGTTCAGAAATAAATTTTCACCGTACTGGAAGAAAACCAGTGTTGTGAGTTGAAAATAGATGTAACCAAATAGAGTCATAGAGTCCTACAGCACAGAAAGAGGCCCTTCGGCCCATCGTGTCCGTGCCGCCCGTTACCAAACACAGTCTAATTTTAATCCCATTTTCCCGCATTTGGACCGTAGCCCTGAATGTTGTAGCATTTCAAGTGCCCATCCAAATGCCTCTTAAACGTTGTGAGTGTTCCCGCCTCCACCACCACCCCAGGCAGTGAGTTCCAGACTCCAACCACCCTCTGGGTGAAAAAGTTATTTCTCACATCCCCCCGAAACCTCCCTCCCCATACCCTGTATCTATGTCCCCTCGTTGTTGAACCTTCCACCAGTGGAAGAAGTTTCCCGCCATCTACCTTATCTATGCCCCTCATGATCTTGTACACCTCGATCATGTCCCCTCTCAGCCTTCTCTGCTCCAGGGAAAACAACCCCAGTCTGCTCAGTCTCTCCTCATAGCCGAGGCCCTTCATCCCTGGCAGCATCCTGGTGAATCTCCTCTGCACCCTCTCCCAAGCGTTCACATCCTTTCTATAATGTGGTGACCAGAACTGTACACAATACTCCAGCTGTGGCCTCACCAGTGTTCTGTACAATTCCATCATAACCCCCTACTTTTATATTCGATGCCCCGGCTAATGAAGGCCAGTAACCCATATGCCTTTTTGACCACCCTGTCCACCTGTCCTGCTGCCTTCAAGGACTTGTGTACCTGTACTCCAAGGTCCCTCTGTACCCCTGTCTTCCCTAGGGTCCTTCCATTCATGGTGTACTCCCTCTCCAAGTTATTCCTGCCAAAGTGCATCACCTCGCACTTCAAATATCGGGCATTATTGTGCCCTTTTCCAGGGCTCTTAATAATCATCATGACATTTGTCCAGAAACATTCATCAGTTTTAATGCCTGTGAATGACATCAGTGATCTAACCCTTCAATCCTGTCTCACACCTTCTGGTTTTATCTCTGGCCTTTGAACCAACCATATAACTATCAAAAAATCCCCTCAACTGCATCCACCTATTACCTGCCACGCTTTGTCCTGTATCCCCATACCCAGCTTTCTTTTTCTCCCACCCCCCCACAATTACTTTGAAGGGTATTATAAGGAATAGGAGTGGAATTAGGCCATTCGGCCTATCACGTCTACTCCGCCATTCAATCATGTCTGATCTATCTCTCCCTCCTAACCCCAATCTCCTGCCTTCTACCCATAACCTCTGACAACTGTACTAATCAAGAATCTATCTATCTCTGCCTTAAAAATATCCACTGACTTGGCCTCCACAGCCTTCTGTGGCAAAGAATTCCATAGATTCACCACCCTCTGACTAAAGAAATTTCTCCTCATCTCCTTCCTAAAAGAAGTTCCTTAAATTCTGATCTGATCGAATTCTGAATCTGAAAAAAGGTCTCGATCTGAACCGTGAACCACTGAGCCGTGTTCTCCAGTGATGCTGCATGACCCGCTGAGTTACCCCAGCACTTTCTGTCCTTCAGTGATTGTCCGTCACAGGTAATAGGTTCAACCTCATAATCAGTTCACGTTTAATCACAGGAGAAACAGATGAAAGGAAAATGCTGAAGATGCAGCAAATTAGAAATGAAAAGAGGTACTGTTGTACTCTTGCATAACATTATTTCCTTGAAAAATGTATCCGAACACTGTGGACGGCTCAAGTGTAATCACGTATTGTCTTTCCGCTGACTGGTTAGAATGTACCAAAAGCTTTTCACTGTACACGTGACAATAAACTAAACTCAAAATATCCATCAGGTCAGGCAGCATCTGCGGGGAGAGAAACTGAGTAGATAACCTAACATCAACCTAAAATATGAACTGTTTATCTCTCTCCATTTTCGGCCTCATCAACAGCCAATTTCTTGCAATTTGTGTTTTTCTTCCGGCTTTTCCCAACTTTGTATCGTCTCTAACTGTGATTTTCATACAGCTAGCACTTCTTGTCAGCAAACTGCAGCCTCACTAACTAATCGTGAAAACCATTTAAGCTGAGACTGAGACGGCCATTCTGCAATACAGCTTTTGCTTCAGATATCGCTTTCATTACAGCTTTCTCTGGCAGCACCTTCCGGATGCAGAATACCTAATGAGCGAAAATGTAACATTTTTCCCTCTTAATTTAAGCCTCTGCCCTCTAGTATTAGAATCCCCTACTCTGGAAAAAAAAAGACTGTGACCACTCATTTTATCTATAATCATCATGATTATTACACCCCCACAGTGATCTTCAAGACCACTTCTTGCCAAAAGTCCCGACCTGTTGCCTTGAAAGGTTTTCATGATTCACTTGCATCAAGAACACACCTCCTTTGAGGATTTTCCTCCACCATCCTTTCCAGCCTGTCTGAACACTTGGAAACAGTTTGCCTTCGTTTCTTCTCATCATTGCAGAATCCTGGTCCAACACTCCCTATTTATTGAAAGCACATTGTTTGGATTGTGTGCATGTCCCTTTAAGGCTTGCTCCCACGTCAGCAGCTGAAGATCTTAAGTGATGGCAGTTGCAAGATCTACACAACTGTACACACTGATGTACATTCAACAATGGTGTCAAGAGAATGTATAGATCTGTCAGGGACAGTGATGGAATGATACATAATGAAGTTTTGAAATAGCAAAGAGTAGGAACGGAAACGTTTGCCTCTGGAATGGAAGTGCGGTGTTGAAATCATTGAAAATACAACCTTGCGAAGTGTTCTAAGTTTTGTGGGGAAGATTGATTGCTTGTCATTACTCGCACAATAAAATACCGATATCGCAAAGTCATAGAACTCCATAATTACACCTGAGAGTCTGAAAAACTAAGTTTCATGGGTAGTGTTTTAATCTTTTCATTCTTCAGAATAGTTATTTCAAAATCGCATGCTAATTAAATATCAATTTAGTTCTTCAAGTTTATTTCTTATGTTTTGGTTAATCGACCATGTATATGTCTCTCTGAAATTTATGTCAGAAGATTCGGAATCTTTAGACATTTAACACCCCAATATGCTTTCTGTAATAATTATTCCGTGTGAATGAATGCACAACCTACTCAATAACATCAATCTTGATGACTGGGGGAGTTCCACTGGAGCAGAGTTGCTGCCTCACAGCGCCAGAGACCCAGGTTCGATCCTGACTACGGGGGTACTATCTGAACGGAGTTTGTACGTTCTTCCCGTGACCTGCGTGGGTTTTCTGCGGGTGCTCCGGTTTCCTCCCACACTCCAAAGACGTACAGGTTTGTAGGTTAATTGGTTCGGTAAAAAAAATTGTAAATTGTCCCTAGTGTGTGCTGGTGTAACGGGGATTGCTGGTCGGCGTGGACTCAATGAGCCGAAGGGCCTGTTTCCATGTTGCATCTCGATACTAAACTAAACTATAAGATAATACAATCAAAGTAACTTAATGCAGGGCAAGGGGAAATCTGTGGATACTGGATCTTTGAAGAAGTTTGTTTGAGATTAGTGATGGTGCTGTCATTTCACCCCTGCTTATGTAATCTGGACCAATATTTTCCAATTAGACTAAATTTACTGTTCTTGTCAGTAAAGAAATACATGAAGTTGCAGATTCTGCCTCGCCACTTGGTATCCATGTGTGAGGAAATAACTGCAGATGCTGGTTTAAATCATAGATAGACACAAAATGCTGGAGTAACTCAGCGGGTCAGGCAGCATCTCAGCTGCCTGACCCGCTGAGTTACTCCAGCATTGTGTGTCTAACCTGGTATCCATACCAGCTGAAAAGTGAGGAATTAGTGTGTGTACACAATAAGCGTATGGGTAGAAATGTATGTATGTGGTAAGTGGTGATATGGTAGTAGTTTAGTTAGTTTAGTTTAGTTTAGTATAATTTAATTTAGAGATACAGTACGGAAACAGGCCCTTCGGTCCACCGAGCCCGTGCCGACCAGCGATTCCCGCACTCTAACAGTATCTTACACACACTAGGAACAATTTACAATTATACCAAGCCAATTAACCTACAAACCTGTACATCTTTGGAGCATGGGAGGAAATCGGAGCTTCCCGGAGAAAACCAATGCAGGTCTCGGGGAGAACGTACAAACTCCACACAGACAGCACCCGTCGTCAGATTGAACCCAGACCTCTGGCGCTGTAAGGCAGCACCTCTACCGCTGTACCACCGTGCCGCCATGTACTTTTAAATTGTAATCCACTTCGGAAATTCAGCTCCACTGACTTCAATGGAATTTAACTTTGGAAGGGACGTTCCAAGTGTAACACCATTTTGACCAAGGATAATTTCCTATCCATTTTACTGTTTGTTGTACTTCGTGGTCCGGTACTTGTTGTACCTTTGTTGTGACTCTGGAAGGACCACGAGTACACATGTTTATGATGTTATCATGGTGGAGCTTAACTCCAGGCTGTTTATTCCAAGGCCGCCTGGATCCAGAGTGACCGCCTAATCACACCAATCACTTATATACACAGGCATACAAAGTAGTCCTTGGATACACAAAGTAGTCCCAGCCATATCACAACATCCCCCTTGTCTTATATATTACAACATCCCCCTCGTCTTATATAAAATTGTTTTCTTTACCATTCGAGGGCTAAAATATATTTAACAAACAAAACCAAAACACCATTGCAAACAAAACCAATAACACAACTAAACACAATTGCTTTTTTTCGCCATCATGGTGGTCACTCCTCTGCGGAATTTCACTCATTGCCGGGTGGTCACTCACTCCGGGTGGTCACTAACTCCGTGTGGTCACTCACTCCGTGTGGTCACTCCACAGATATATACATTTATATACAAAAACATCAAATATAAAACAAATATAAGCTTTCAGTACACAGGTCATTAAACACAAAATATTCATTTTGTTCCATATCTTCCCCTCAAGAAGACGTGCTGTGTAGATCAAACGTAGTGTAGGCTCTAGATGCTCCACCACCATGATTTGCCTGCCACTGCTGGCCTCCCACTGCTGGGCTGGCACTGCTGGGCCCCCACTGCTGGGCTGGCACTGCTGGGCTCCCACTGCTGGGCTGGCACTGCTGGGCTCCCACTGCTGGGCTGGCACTGCTGGGCTCCCACTGCTGGGCTCCCACTGCTGTATTCGCGGTGCGATCGCGCCTCCTCAGCAGTGCGTGCTGGCCCCGCCCACAGGTGCTCCACGGCAGCTGCCGCTCAACTTTTCGAACGCGCTGCCGCTGCGCGCTGGCCCCGCCCACATGTGCTCCCGGCCCCGCCCACAGGTGCTCCCGGCAGCTGCCGCGCAATTCGAACGCGCTGCCGCTGCCTCGGGCCCAGGGCCGTCCCGACTCTACGGTCGACGCGCCTGGGTAAGTATGTAGTGCCTCGGCCTTACCGGCCGCCGCACCTCCGCGGGTGGTCGGCCCCTCCGGTCGCCGCACACCTCCGTGGGTGTCGGTCTCCTCCGGGGCTCTCCCGGTCGCCGCACACCTCCGTGGGTGTCGGTCTTACTGGTCGCCGCACACCTCCGTGGGTGTCGGTCTTACTGGTCGCCGCACACCTCCGTGGGTGTCGGCCTCCCCCGGTCGCCGCACACCTCCATGTGTGTCGGTCTTACCGGTCGCCGCACACCTCCGTGGGTGTCGGCCTCCCCCGGTCGCCGCACACCTCCGTTGGTGTCGGTCTTACCGGTCGCCGCACACCTCCGTGGGTGTCGGTCTTACCGGTCGCCGCACACCTCCGTGGGTGTCGGTCTTCCCCGGTCACCGCACACCTCCGTTGGTGTCGGGTCTCCCGGTCTTCCCCGGTCACCGCACACCTCCGTGGGTGTCGGGTCTCCCGGTCGCCACACACCTCCTTGGGTGTCGGTCTTCCCCGGTCACCGCACACCTCCATGGGTGTCGGGTCTCCCGGTCGCCTCCGGTCTCTCCCCCGCAAAGCAGTCGCAGGCTCCCAATCTTGGGCCTGCACAGGTGCTGGGGCGCGATGTGGGCCTTCACACACCGCCCTCAGCAGCTTGCAGCGTCACGTCGGCAGCTCGCCGCTGACTACTGAGCAGGTAAGTATACCTACATATATTGGCCCTTACCGAGCGGGAAACTTTTTTCGTTCTTCAGGGCTCTATCTTATCTTCCTTTTAACCTTTTTGCTAGGTTCCTTTTTGTTAACCTTTTTTTTTTTACGCACTTGTTAACTTTTTTTCTTGGGGTTTTTGTTGTTTTCCTTTTCTAGGCTAAACACCCAAACCGCTGCCACCATGTTGTTCTTCGTGGTCCGGTACCTGTTGTACCTTTGTTGTGACTCTGGACGGACCACGAGTGCACATGTTTAAAATGTGATCATGGCGCAGCTTGTACTCCAGGCTGTTTATTCCAAGGCCGCCTGGATCCAGAGTGACCGCCTAATCACACCAATCACTTATATACACAGGCATACAAAGTAGTCCTTGGATACACAAAGTAGTCCCAGCAATATCACAACACTGTTGTGATTGTTTTAATGCAAACTGAGATATAATAGAATATATATTACATGATGTCAGAAACTAAAGTATCTCACTATGATTCATTCAGAATATATTACAGGTACATGTGAAGACGAAGAGCATTGAACATGCCTCAGAAAATGTTCTTCCAATGGAGTTTCCATTAAGTTGGCAGAGACTATATTTATATGATTGATTCAGTACCAATTCTCTTTTTTTTTTTAACAGTAATACAAACAGTTACTGCTACAGTGTAATTTCAAAGCGATATGTTAACCAATAAGCCAACAGTCGCATATGAGTAGAAATAAGGAACTGCAGATGCCGGTTTACACCAAAGGACACAAAGTGCTGGCGTAACTCAGCAGGTCAGGCAGCGTCGGGTTGGAACTCTTCTTCGAAAGGGGTCCGACTCGAAATGTCGTCTATTCATATTCTGCAGAGCTGCTGCCTGACCTGCTGAGTCACTCCAGCATTTTGGGTCTTTCCTTGGTGGAACAAAGGTTCCGACCTGAAATGTCACCTATCCATATTCTGCAGGGATGCTGCCTGACTCACTGAGTTACTCCAGCACTTTGTGTCCAGTCACGTATATCTCTGTGACAGTCAAAAGCCATCAGGCCAATAGAATACAGGGCAAGACTGACTGATGAGTGACTGGGAGATGTGGGACACATTGCACTAATTAGCAATACTAACAAGGAGGCATTTAAATAAATGGATGATTTCTGCTCTGCATCATATGTAAAGAATATTTATGTTTACTTTGCACTGGTTGAGCAACTGGGCTTGAATATCGTCTTTAGGGTAGCTGGAAAAGACTGCAGAAGGAACAAACTTCAATGCCAGCCAGTATTTATTTTTCTGGGTGATGGGAAGGCTGTGGGAAATCTGGGGGTGGGGAGGTGCACCACTTCATTCCAAGTCCAATAGATTAATGTTCCAGAGATCATAAGGAATAGGAGTAGAATTCGGCCATTCGGCCCATTAAGTCTAGTCTAGTTCTAGACACTCCCACAAGTGGAAACATCCTCTCCATCCAAGCCTTTCACTATTCTGTATGTTTCAATGAGGTCCCCCCCTCATTCTTCTAAACTCCAGCGAGGACAGGCCCAGTGCCCAGGGCGGTCACGGTGGCGCAGCGGTAGAGTTGCTGCCTTACAGCGAATGCAGCGCCGGAGACCCGGGTTCGATCCCGACTACGGGTGCTGTCTGTACGGAGTTTGTACGTTCTCCCCGTGACCTGTGTGGGTTTTCTCCGTGATGTTTGGTTTCCTCCCACACTCCAAAGGTGTACAGGTTTGTAGGTTAATTGACTTGGTAAACGTAGAAATTGTCCCCAGTGGGTGTAGGAGAGTGTTAGTGTGCGGGGATCGCTGGTCGGCGCGGACCCGGTGGGCCAATGGGCCTGTTTCCGCGCTGTATCTCTAAAATAAAATGCTCATCACTGGTTAACCTACTCATTCCTGGCTAGATATCTAGATATATATATCTAGATATGTCTCATTATTACCCCACCCACATGATCTCAGGAACAAGTTAGGGAACGATATCTCACCCACATTTTATGCTCTACTTGGAGTAACTCAGTGGGTCAGGCGGCATCTCTGGAGAAAAAGGACGTTTCGTGTCGGGACACATCTTCAGACCGATCAAGACAACCTTAGAACTGCCCTGTTGAAGTCACACCAGGGTACCAATGATGTAAACTTAACAATACTGCCATCGGAACTCAGTTTTCAGATCTCGTTCAGTTATTTTGTCATTTTGATTGACCTGCTCTACATCAATGAACAAAATGAGAGTTTTATTCACCAGCGGTCTGTTGATAAGGCCAAAGTAATTTCAGCCCAAACTGTTTTAAAAGAATAGACAGATGTGTCAAATAAGCAAAACAGGGCTGCTGTTCCCAGCACAGGAAATTGCAGTAGAGGTTTGTTAGTGATTATATTGGTCCATTATCTCCAGGCACCTCGACGTTAGTATTTGATCAATCACCAACTGCACTTTCTTTCTCTTAGTGTTCCTTAATCCCAAATCTTCCATCAACATTTTGAACACATGCCATAATATTACATCGGAGGTAGACACAAAATGCTGGAGTAGCTCAACAGGACAGACAGCATCTCTGGAAAGAAGGAATGGGTGACGTTTCGGGTCGAGACCCTTCAGTTCAGTGTCATTTATTGTCATGTGTACCGAGATCCAGTGAAAAGCTTTCGCTGCATTCTAGCCAGTCAGCGGAAAGACAAGACATGTGATTACAATTCAGATTTTTCAAAATGTTTTACAAAAAGTACCTGACATTGATTTTACCTTTTGTCTTCTCCACTTATCACCTCCAGCCTTAGTTACTAACTCTCCCCCTTTTCTCCCCACCTGACAATCAACCCCTCCTCACCTGGATCCACCTATCACTTAAGACAGACACAAAATGCTGGAGTAACTCTTCGGGTCAGGCAGCGTCTCTGGGGAAATGGAGTAGGTGACGTTTCGCGTCGAGTCCCTTCTTCAGACTCCAGAGATGCTGCCTGACCCGCTGAGTTACTCCAGTAGTTTGTGTCTCTCCAGAGATGCTGCCAGACCTGCTGAGTTACTCCAGCATTTTGTGTCTGTCTTCGGTGTAAACCAGCATCTGCAGCCCCTCCCAGCTATCCTTTGCCAGCTCTTGCCTCGCCCTTACCTCTTCCAGTCAGCTATTTGCCCTCTGCTCCATCATTCTGAAGAAGGTTCCCGACCCGAAATGTCATCTGCCTATTTCCCTCCAGGAATGCTGCCTGACCTGCTGAGTTCCTCCAGCAGTTTATTGTTGCTCAAGATTTCAGCATCCGCAGCCTCTCATGTCTCTCTTGGTTTTACAGTTTTAATATTGTTACCATGGTAAAATATTCCGAGACATCGTCATAAATAACTGCATGGTAGATCTAAGCCAGTAAATCAAATAGTGAATGCGTTTTATCAAAAACTCAAACAATTAAACATATTTTTATGTGCGGGGGCACTGAGAGTACAAGGCTGGAAGTTTATTCTAGGCTCACGCGCATTACAGTTGCTTGGATTATGCATTGATGCCAATGGTATGTCAAACATATTTTAATGCCATTTGGGCAAATGTAATCTTTGCATGCAATGTCCTAGTACAACGTGGAGTTTGCATTCCAAGGAAGGTCTTCTGTGGAGGATCGAGGCAGGTAACTTTAGACTTTAGGGATTCCACACGGAAACAGGCCCTTCACCCCACTGAGTCTGCGCCGACCAGCAATCGGCGATAGTGCACACGAGCACTATCCTACACAACTAGGGACAATTTAGAATTTTACCAAAGCCAATTAACCTACAAGCCTGTATGTCTTTGGAGTGTGGGAGGAAACCGGAGCACCGGGAGAAAACCCACACGGTCACAGGAAGAACGTACAAACTCTGTAGAGACAGCACCCATGGTCAGGATTCAACCCGGGTCTCTGGCGCTGTGAGGCAGCAACTCTGTGCCGCCCTTATCAGTATGAGCCAAATGAACCCTAGCCTTGTTGGCCCCACTGCTGGGGATTCTGTTAAGGTGTTTATCTTCTCTATAGTCCCTCATTCAATGTTCGCCCCAGTCTTTTTGCTGGTCTTTTTGCTCCATGGCTCAGGGGTTAGAGCACTGGTCTTGTAAACCAGAGGTCGCGAGTTCAAATCTCGCTGGGGCCTATGATAGTCCCCGTTACTTTTGTTCCTTCGTTGGAGCAAAAATGTGTCTACACTAGTGTACAGCTTAGGTGAGGTCTGCTACATGATTTTACCGGGTTGCATGCATAACAAAGCATTTCATTGTATAAAGTATCATTGAATCATTGATATTTTCAGGCCCCTATCCCTCTGTGCCCTTTACCCAGACCACATCCTGATTCTTCATACACCACCACCGCCCCCCCTTTCATCTGTATGTTCTTTCTCTTTCTCACCCCGGTGGCGCAGCGGTAGAGTTGCTGCCTTACAGTGCTTGCAGCACCGGAGACATGGGTTCAATCCCATCTACAGATGTTGTCTGTACGGAGTTTGTGCGTTTTCCCCCCCGTGCCCTGCATGGGTTTTCTCTGAGATCTTTGGTTTCCTCCCACGCTCCAAAGACGTACGTGTTTGTAGGTTCATTGGCTTGGTATCAATGTAAACTGTCCCTGGTGTGCGTAAGGTTGGGTTAGTGTGCGGGAATCCCTGTCGGTGCAGACTCGGTGGGCCGAAGGGCCTGTTTCCATGCTGCACCTCTAAACTAAACTAAACCATGAATTCTCTCTCAAATGTTTCTCTCCCCGGGACCTTTGTTTCAAGCTGCCTTGACCTTGCGCGGGATAGTATTTCACTGTGAGGAATCTCCGGCACAGTTGGAAAGCTCGCAGCACTGTTCTAATATGCCTTTTTAGATAGAATACAATTTGTAGTCATAATGTTTCATAGTGGGAGAGAGAGCAA
This sequence comes from Rhinoraja longicauda, assembly GCF_053455715.1. Lineage (NCBI taxonomy): Eukaryota > Metazoa > Chordata > Chondrichthyes > Rajiformes > Arhynchobatidae > Rhinoraja > Rhinoraja longicauda. The sequence continues at coordinate 29,086,217 of NC_135974.1, read as the reverse complement.
TTCAAACCACTAATATGTCTCTGGACTCCAATACTAAAACTTAGTCCATCACCTTAATCACTTACCAGCTTATGTTTTTAAATATACAGTATTTCCACCTGTTCGAAGCTTATGAGAACATGTTCTCCGTAGTTTAGGAAAATTTAAACCTCCTCTTATGTAAAGTGCATTGGTTTATGGTCTCTTGTTTCTTTCCTGCAGGGCCCTTCTGAATACTGATAGATGGCTCTACAGGGGTGGAAGGGAGATGGCGGTGCGTATGATGTGACTTGCAATAATGTCTACATTGGTATCATTATTAAAACCTACAATCTTGGCATTTATCTTCAGGTCTATCTGCAATAACTTATCTGTCACCTTAACATTTAATGGTCCATGAAAAAATGACACCTATATCTCCGATTTATTGTTACTGATCCCTGCTTTTTAAAGCTCAAAGTGACAGATCATTTCAAAATGCAAGGACTAATTATACCTCTTGCATTCTTGATTGCCGTGGAGTTTGTCTTTTTGATATGTCGATGATTCCACCACGTTCGAGACACAGTTACCTTCTGCTCTTGGAAGAGTCCTTCCTTCATCCCCCACTGCACCGAAACATTTGCAAAGCTTCGTCTACGATTTGATACAAGATCTGCCTGCTGTCATTTTATCACCTCGGGCACTTTGCAATATTGACAGCAGCATCGGCTGTGGGTTCTCAATTTCTCTCAGCTTCTGTGTCGGCAACGTTATTCATTATCCTATAGGAAGGAACTGCAGATGCTGGTTTAAATCGAAGTGAGACACAAAAGGCTGGAGTAACTCAGCGGGACAGGCAGCATCTCTGGAGAGAAGGAATGGGTGACGTTTTGGGTCGAGACCCTTCTTCAGATCATTCTTCAGTCATTATCCTGTAGCTGGATGCCTATTCTTGCTTGACTACAATTCACTTTTTTCACGGTTCACAGATTTCAAATGATGCTTTCAGAAGTAGTGCTTGCCATCAATTTTAAGGATGCTTAGAAGAAAAGGTGAAGAACTAAATCTTTATCGCATTTTTGCCTCAATGTTTGTTTTAAATTATTTTGCTACCTTTCAATTCAATTGAGAGCACTTTATAAATATACACCTCTTCTTGGCCCATTGCATAAATAAGACTGCTAATTTATACATCACTGTCTTCTTTGTGACGTTTTGGCATGGTTCCTGACCATGAAAATTGTTCTCTGCATGCTGACTATAATAATGGGCTAGCTGCTTTAAAACATAGTGGTGAGTTAGATATTTTGAGGCATTCCATACTCCACATTACAATTTTAGACTGCATTTCTGTCACATAATTCTCCCACCCCTCTCTCTGATGAATAAATCACCCTCTTCCCTCCCTACACAGACATTTCCTTAAACCTAAGATAGACACAAAATGCTGGAGTAACTCAGCGGGTCAGGCAACATCTCTGCAGAAAAGGAATAGGTGGCGTTTTGGGTCGAGACCCTTCTTCAGACTTATTATTCTTGTTAGAACCATTCATGGATTACATAGAAACATCGAACATAGAAAAATAGGTGCTGGAGTAGGCCATTCGGCCCATCGAGACAGCACCACCATTCAATATGATCATGGCTGATCATCTAAAATCAGTACCCCGTTCCTGCCTTTTCCCCATATCCCTTGATTTCATTAGCCCTGATAGCTAAATCTATTATAAACAGTATATATGCTTTGGAGCTTTGGAGACGGAGGAGGGTGGTTGTGTGGTCGTTATAGATTAGAACATTATGTGCAATAAAATCCATTCAAGTCTAGCTTATGCCATTTGAATTTATTTTATCTAGGTATCAAAAACAAAATTAACCATTCAGATCTGACATTAAACTCACTTATTGAAGAGGGAGAGGGAGACTGACTCTATAATTCCCTGACTCTCAGTCTGATGAATGGTCTTGAACTGAAATGCCGCCTATTCCTTCTCTCCAGAGATGCTGCCTGATCTGTGAGTTACTCCAGCATTTCATGTCTATCTTCGGTGTAAACCAGCAGAAGCAGTTCCTTTTTACCCATTTTTTTAAAACCTATTCATTTTGAATGGTGAGGAAGGATAGATTTAATGGGAACCTGAGGGGTAACTTTTTTACACAGAGGGTGGTGGGTGTCTGGAACGAGTTGCCAGAGGAGGTAGTTGAGGCAGGTACTATCGCAACGTTTAAGAAATATTTAGACGGGTACATGGATTGGACTTGTTTAGAAGGTTATGGGCCAAATGCAGGCAGGTGGGACTAGCATAGAAGGGGCATGTTGGTCAGCATGGGCAAGTTGGGCCAAAGGGTCTATTTCCACACTGTAAGACACTATGAATCCTACACTTCAGATGCCTTTAAGTCTGAAACAGGGTCCCAACCCAAAACATTTTCCTCCATAGATGCTGCCTGACCAGCTGAGTTCCTCAGTGAGCAGTTTTATTTATGCTCACGATTCCAGTGATTGTGTCTCTGTTACATTGATCATGTTTAATTCTCTCCAATTTCCATTGAACACTTAAAGCAGGCACGAAGACTAAAGTTGGAAGCTGTGCACATGGGTTACCACGTGGATCCAGAAAAAAATCTCAACATAGTGTTACCTTGGGATTGAAAACAAAAGGGAATAAAGTCGATAGAGCCAAAACAGACATATGTATCGTGATGCACAATTGATGATATTCAATACGGATAGCATTTCATATTCATGCTGCCTCATCATTTGAATCATTTCTGCTTCTTGCCAGAAATGGATGTATCAATCATTTTTTTAAGGTGAGAGGGGTAAGATTTAATAGGAACCTGAGGGGGAAGTTTTTCACGCAAAGGGTGGTGGGTGTATGAAGTGGGTTTTCGGAGGAGGTAGTTGAGGCAGGTACTATCACAATGTTTAAAAAAAAAATTAGACAGGTACATGGATAGAATAGGTTTAGAGGGATATGGGACAAGTGCAGACAGGTGGGACTAGTGTGGATGGGACATGTTGGCCAGTGTAGGCAAGTTGGGCCGAAGGACCTGTTCCCATGCTGTATCACTCTATGACTATCATTGTCTGCGTGCATTAGCATAGGTCAATAACATCATGACTACCAAGCACAAATGAAAGCTGACCTTAATCTCTCTTTTTTTATTTTTATTTTTGTAGTATGTTCTGATAATCCTAATATAATTAATTTTGGATCCATATCCAATTGGTTATCGATAACTTTAGAAACTATTTAAAAAATCTCCAACCAGAAATTTTGCATTTTTATGCAAGTTACGAAAATATGAGTTAAATTAGCTTCTTGAAATTGACATTTATCACAAATAGGAGAGATACTAGCAAAAATCCTATTTAATTTCGTCTTCGAATAATGTAATCTATGTATTATTTTAAATTGTATTAAGGAATGTCTAGTATTTATTGAACATTGGTGTATATCATATCATATCATATCATATCATATATATACAGCCGGAAACAGGCCTTTTCGGCCCACCAAGTCCGTGCCGCCCAGCGATCCCCGTACATTAACACTATCCTACACCCACTAGGGACAGTTTTTACATTTACCCAGCCAATTAACCTACATACCTGTACGTCTTTGGAGTGTGGGAGGAAACCGAAGATCTCGGAGAAAACCCACGCAGGTCACGGGGAGAACGTACAAACTCCTTACAGTGCAGCACCCGTAGTCAGGATCGAACCTGAGTCTCCGGCGCTGCATTCGCTGTAAAGCAGCAACTCTACCGCTGCGCTACCGTGCCGCACATGTTGCATACCGTATATGTTGTAAACTTTCATCCCATATATCTTGCGTTATAAGTTGGTTCAGTTCGTCCTCCCATGCTCGTCTATATGATTCTGATGACGGAATGTCAGTATCTAAGGGAGTATTATAAATAAAGGATATTAATTTATTTGAATTATAATGTCGATTCAGGCATACATCAAGAGTTTCTGGACCTCTAAATTTATATTCTTCCATGTGTAATTTTACATAATCTCTAAATTGTAAATATCTAAAATAATTATTAACATGTAATCCGTACTTCTGCTGTAAATCCTGAAAAGAAAGAAAAGTTCCCTTATGATAAAGGTCTCCCACCCTTTTAATTCCATACCTTTTCCATTGAGCAAATCCTCTATCTAAAACAGACAGTTTAAAAGAAGGATTATTCGCAATAGGGAGGAAAGCAGATAATTTACTCAGTAAATTTCTGTCACTCACATTCAAACCAGGGAGGTTACATTCCTGCAAAAAGTTTTGCATCTGCGCAGAGCTATCTGTTATTTTTGATGAATATAATGTCTGATAAAATTGCAAAAATCTCTGATTAATATCCTTGGGTAGTTTAAGCAAATCTCCGTTTTCTGATCTAATATAAATCTTTTATATTTGCACTATTTATATAAGAGTTTAATAATTCACACGACTTGGATTTTGTTTTCCTTTGAGTTGACGATCTATCCAAATAAGGATCTAATGTACAATTTAAATCTCCTCCAATTATCAAGTTATATTGTCCAAATTCTGGAATGGTATTAAATATATATTTTTTAAATAACAGATTATCAAAATTTGGTGCATAGACATTCACCAATATCAATTTTGTAGAATATAGTTCTCCCACTATTATAACATATCTACCTTCAATGTCAACTATAGACGAAGTATGTATAAATGGTATACCCTTACGAATTAAAATGGCAACACCTCTTGATTTAAAGGGAAATGATGAGTGAAATAATTTATCAATCCATTTGCCTTTCAATCTATTATGTGCTACATTTTTGAGATGAGTTTCCTGAAGGAACATTATATCAGCATCAATAGATTTTAAATGTGAAAGTACTTTACCTCTTTTAATTGGTTCATTAATACCCTTGACATTCCAACTACAAAATGTAATACCTTTACCCCCTGTTTTCATAGTAGTATCTTGCATCTTAACCGATAAATAGTCTATAATAAAGCAAATGGCCTGGCACCCGAACTACAACATTTTTCTTGAATGAAGGGTGGATGATCTTTTGTACTACGTAGAATGTCTCCCGGAAATATCTCCCAAAGGTATATAAATTCTGAAAAATGACATAATAATAAAAATTGAATTAAAAAAAAAAATCAATATATAAAAGGTTAAAAGAGTGCAGGAAAAAAAAGAAACAGCTAAAACTACAACTACAATTAGTGCAGTTAGTGATAGCCACCCTAAGGTGGCAAAAAATCTAAGGACTTCGGTGGGATGTAAAAAAAATAATAATACTAGCTCCGTTTTTTAACGACGTTGTTGTTTGTTTTTTTTATAAAAGAGAGTTAAACGGGGCAGGCCCGAAACTAGTCTATAATAAATCGATTTTTCTGTCTAAGGTATATTAATTAAGTGTTCGAAGTAAAGTTTACATAAATCAAATATTACTTGTACTTCTTATTAGTAATGATTAATAATAATATATATGTTTTTTGATTAATAGTAATTAGTTACGGTTAATATTCGTATAGTATATACACTAAGCTTAAATCTTTAGGTTTTAATATCTTAAAGTCCAATCAGTTGTCTGCCAATTAATAAAGCCGTGAAGTAATATTCAACCCTTCAGCGACCTTTCAATCTCCCGAGCGAATTCCAGTGCTTTATTGTGGTCAGTAAAAAAGGATTCTGTTTGATTGTAGGTAACTCGGAGTTTTGCTGGATACAACATACCAAATCTGAGCGATGGAATCTTCCTAAGAATAGATCTTGACTTATTGAACAGTGCTCTTTTCTTGACCACCTCAGCAGGGTAATCTCTGAAGATGCGAATCTCATCGCCTTGAAATGATAAAGTTCTGTTGCTAGCAATTCTCGACAGCATATCTTCTAAAACGTGAGGATAATGCACCTTCAGTATCAAATGCCTTGGAGGGGCGTTAGCACCTGGCCGTGCTCTCAGTGCTCTGTGGGCTCGATCCAGCAAGGGCTTTGAATCCATTTTCAAAACTTCTTGTAACAGCTCAGCAGTAAAGTCATGAAGGTTTTTAGCTTTCTCTTTACCTTCTTTAACTCCAAGGATTCTTAAATTTTGTCGTTTAGAATGACCCTCTAGGTCAGTACATTTTTCAGTTAATTTCATCAATAAATCAGATAAACGCTGAGTCTCCGTCAATACTGCTTTTGTTGTTTCAGCACTCGTCTCGGCTAAGGCTTCCAACTCACATATAGCCTCATCATGTTGCTGTATTGACGCAGTGATGTGGTTCACCTTACCGGAAAAATCGGAGTCCAACTTTTGTAGCTTGGAGGTTACTTCCTCCATGTGTTCATTCATGATTTCACATATTTCAGCCTTTGATGAAGCCAACTGATCCTTAATAATAGTTAGTATTTCCCCCTTCATTCCTCTAAGGGATACTAATTCAACTTTCATCTCTTGGAGTTCAACCGTCATATTCGTTACTTGAGACTTCATACCTGAAAGCTCCTCACCAACAACGCTACGAAATTCTTCCAAACCAATTTTTTTTGGCTGTGGATTCCGGGTTCGTTTGGAAGTTTCTTCCTGAGTCAACGCTGAAGTTTGGGCTGCAGCAGAGGCTTCCATCTGTCCTGGTTCTTCTTCTTCCAACAGTCTTCTTCTAACCGTTCCTTTTTTAACGGTTTTTAACGGGGGGGTGCGACTTAGCGACATTTACTATTAAAAGTCGCGATCTGATGACGTCACCCACCATTCGTTAAGAATTGCCGGTAAGTTGCAACGGGCCCGTCCCGTTCCTCTCTCCTTAAATCAAAATTTTCACGGAGCTAGTTGGCGTGCGTCTTACTCAGTCCATAGCGCCACCGGAAGTCGACCTTAATCTCTTAAAGGGGAAGCTTCTTGTGGGTTTAGAGTATTCTGAGAGTCATGCAGGAAGTGAATTAATTCTGGGAAATAATAAGGACTGTTCCTCATAAGTTCATAAGTTGCAGGAACAGAATTAGGCCATTCGGCCCATCAAGTCTACTCCGCCATTCAATCATGGCTGATCTATCTCTCCCTCTCAACCCCATTCTCCTGCCTTCTCCCCATAACCCCTGACACTCGTACTAATCAAGAACCTGTCAATCTGCGCCTTAAAAATACCCAATGACTTGTCCTCCACAGCCGTCGGTGGCAATGAATGTGACAGATTCACCACCCTCTGACTTAAGAAATTCCTCTTCATCTCTCCTTTCTAAAGGTACGTCCTTTTATTTTGAGGATTTGGTTCTCTTCCGTTTCTATGCCCTGAACTTGGAGGAGGTACAAAGCATGCGACATGGAGATTTCATGGGAGGACTTACAAACTCAATACACACAGCACCCAAAGTCAGGATTGAATCCGGGTCTCTGGTGCTGTAAGACAGCAACTCTACCATTGCACCACTGCACCGCCCCTTTTATAAAAGTAACTCCTAGTAGTGGGAGAGTCTAGGACCAGAGGAAACAGCCTCAGAATAAAAGGATAACGGCGAGAGGAATGTCCAAATGTCCTTTAGAATGGAGACGTGAAGGAATTTCTTTAGATAGAGGGTGGTAAATCTGGAATCCATGGCCACAGGTGACTGTGCAGGCCAAGTCAATGTGTATTTTTTAAAGCGGAGATTAATAGGTGCTTGATTATTGAGAATGTCAAAGGTTACGGGGAGAAGGCAGGAGAATGGGATTGAGAGGGAAACATAGATGAGCCATGATCGAACGGCAGAGCAGACACGATGGGCCGAATGGTCTAATGCTGTTCCTTTGTCTTATGGTCTTATGGTCTGTGGTGCAAGGCTCATTTTGAGCGCTGCCAGCAGAAGTTGGTTCATATTGAACTGTTTTGCAATATTGCTGGCCACATGCAGCGGAGCGAGCTTTCACTGCATCCCAGTGATTGCAATGATTTAAAGAGCTGGTTGGCCATTAAGCAGCATTTGATTCTGCTATTGCTGGAGGAGGTTTTACGATCAGGCGGAGGGTGTGTGCACACTTGAAAAGCCTAAGGGCATGCTCGAGGCCCTCTCCTTTCCACTACTTGACTCAACGCTGCAGGTCACATGAATACCAGGGAAAGGAGGAAAGATGAATCTGCTGAACTTAATCATGGCATGCAATTAGCCGCAAACAGGAGCTGATCTGTTATCCTGTCTAATTGGGTCATGTGAGCTCCAAGAATATTTCTTTTGGAGAGTGTTGAAACTATTCAGTTTGAGTCACAGTCATACAGCAGAGAAATAGGACCCTCAGCCCAACTTGTTCATGCTCAGTTTAGATTATTAGTGAGACGTGTATCGAGGTACAGTGAAAAGCTTTTTTATTGTGCAATGGGTGGAATTCATTGCCACAAAAGGCTGTGGAGGCTGTCAATGGATGTTTTTTAAGGTAGAGATAGATAGATTCTTGATTCGTACGGGTGTCAGAGGTTATGGGGAGAAGGCAGGAGAATGGGGTTAGGAGGGAAAGACAGATCAGCCATGATTGAATGGCAGAGTAGACTTGATGGGCCGAATGGCCTAATTCTGCTCCAATCACTTATGAACTTATGAGTATCCAGTCAGCAACAAGATTATACACGATCAAGACTTTCACAGTGTACAGACACAGTATGAGGGGAATAACATTCAGTGCAAGATAACGTCCAGTAAAATCAAATAAATGATAGTCTGAGTTTCTCCAATGAGGTAGATGGTAGGTCAGGACTGCTCTTTAGTTGGTGATAGGCTAGCTGACTATTTGTTATCGTTGAGTTAGTGCCATTTGCCTGTATTTGGTCCATCTAATACATTCCTATCCATGTAAATGTCTTTTAAATATCTCCATTATGCCCACTTCTACAGCTTCCACTGGCAGCTCGTTCCACACTCACAGTGCCATCTGCGTGAAGGAATTGCCCCTCCGGTTTAAACTTTGCCCCTCTCACATTTGAACACCTAACTTGTCAGATGGGTAGACACAAATATAACAGCTAAGCTGGTTTCTTAAGGTGGCTGAGCATGTCAGGGCTTACTTGTAATCATTTGAGCGTGCCTGTAATTTGTAACAGAATATACATGATTACAGGGCGACACGGTGGCGCAGCGGTAGAGCGACTGCCTCACAGCACCCAGAGACCCGGGTTCGATCCTGACTATGGGGGCTGTCAGTATGGAGTTTGTACATTCTTCCAGTGACCTGCGTGGGTTTTCTCTGAGATCTTCAGTTTCCTCCCACACTTCAAAGACGTACAGGTTTGTCGGTTAATTGGCTTGGTATAAATATAAATTGTCCCTAGTGTGTGTAGGGTAGGTTAGTGTGCCGGGATCGCTAGTCGGTGCGGACTCGATGGTTTCCGTGCTGTTTCTCTAAACTAAACTAAAAATAAATGTATATGATTTGGTGAAATAGGTGGTTTAAAAGGAAGCACATGAGATAGATTGAATCTAAAGTAAAAGAATGGGCTTATGCGTGTTCATGTGATAGGATTGTTGACTGTGATGTACATCGAGTACACAGAGTGCTGGAGTAACTCAGCGGGACAGGCAGCATCCATGGAGAACATGGATAGGTGATGTTTTGTGTCTTTGGGACCCTTATGGAGAGTGGACACAAAGTGCTGGAGCAACTCAGCGGGACAGGCAGCATCCATGGAGAACATGGATAGGTGATGTTTTGCGTCTTCGGGACACTTCTTCAGTGTGGACACAATGTGCTGGAGCAATTCAGCGGGACAGGCAGCATCACTCGAGAACATGGATAGGTGATGTTTCGGATGGGAACCCCTCTTCAGACTACGTGAAGTGCAACTGGATTGTTTGTAAATGCCTGCTGAAACTTAAGAAAATCTGAATCTTTTTCCTTATGGTGAAAATATCAAATGCCTGAAGGCATAGGTTTAAGGTGAGAGGGGAGGAAGTTTAAAGCAGATGTGCAAGGCAATTTTCTTTTACACAAGAGACTACTAGGTGCCTGGAATGCACTGCCAAGGAAGGTGGTAGAAGCAGAAACGATAGAATGGTTTATACAGTATGATTTTTTTAGAGATACAGCGTGGAAACAGGCCCTGTGACCCACCAAGTCTGCGCCAACCAGCAATGTCCCCGTGCACTAGCGCTATCTTACACACTTACGACAATTTACAATTTTTTAACAAAACCAATTAACTTACAAACCTGTATATCTTTGGAGTGTGGGGGGAAACCGGAGCACCTGGAGAAAACCCACATGGTCACAGGGAAAACTCCGCACAGACAACACTTGTAGTCAGGGTCGAGTCTGGGTCTCTGGCGCTGTAAGGCAGTATCTCTACCACCATGGTATCTCTGCCCCATGTTTAGGTGGCGTTTAGACAGAAGGATAAACAGGCAAGGAAGAGAGCGATATTGACCATGTGCATGTGGATGGGATCAGTTAGATTGCCATCATGTTCAGCACAGACAAGCTGAGCCATAGGGCTGTAACTGTGCTACACTGTTCAATTGTATGAAGGATTTGTCCAGAAATCTTTATTTCAAGCTATTCTAATGTAAGTTTCTGAATCCCGAAAACCTGTTGGACTGATGTTGCTTAAAATCTTCTCACCTTACAGAGGCACAGCCTTGACTCAGCGTTTATCTCTTTACCAGCCACCCCCCCTGTGTTACAATGCACTGATTAAGTCCTGTAACATGAGTGGCTTCTCTGTCACAGTGGGTATTGACTGCGCAGGCTGGCAGGCTTCACAGCAACTGGCGCTAATGCGCACAACACAGCAAACCTGCCATTACTGAGCCAGCTCGCAGTGATGCTTGTGTACAATAATTGATCATTGAAGAATGAGACCGACCGACACGGGCGAGGAGCTGAATATCGACATCACACAGAGGGCCCTTCAATTCATGACTCTGTCCATCCTCTGTGGTTTGTTCGTGTGTGTGTGTGTGTGTGTGTGTGTGTGTGTCTCTGTCTCTGTGTGTGTGTCTCTGTGTGTGTGTGTGTGTGTGTGTGTCTCTCTCTGTGTGTCTCTGTGTGTCTCTGTGTGTGTGTCTCTGTGTGTCTGTGTCTGTGTGTGTGTGTCTGTGTGTGTGTCTCTGTGTCTGTGTGTGTGTGTCTCTGTGTCTGTGTGTCTCTGTGTGTGTCTCTGTGTCTGTGTCTCTGGTTAATAAACAATAGGACGGCACAGTAGTGCAGTGGTAGAGTTGCTGCCTTACAGCACCAGAGATCCTGACTACGAGTTCTATCTGGACGAAGTTTGTACGTTCTTTCCATGACCTGAGTGGGTTTTCCTCGGGTGCTCCGGTTTCCTCCCACACTCCAAAGACGTACAGGTTTGCAGGCTAATTGTCTTGGTAACATTGTAAATTGTCCCCAACGTGTGTAGGACAGTACTATGGTACGGGGGGATCACTGGTTGGCGCCGACTTGGTGGACCATGGGCCTGTTTCCGCACTGCACTGCAAAATTAAATTAAACTTGTAGATTATACCTTGATGTCTCTGTGTGGGTTCAGGACTCACAGACATGATCGCTGCCTAAACACACCATCATTAATCGTATGACCAAGGCTACACAAACGTTGGCCTCACAACAGAGTAATCGCTTGTGGAAATCCCTGAGCCAATTTCCTGATTGGCGCTAAGCCACTGAGAAATTATCGCTCGCGTTATCAAATCTGCAGAAAATAAAATTGCTTTCCTTTGCAACCTCAAGAGAGTTGAGTGTTTTTTGTCATATAAGTCCCGAAATAGAAGAATGAAATTCTTACTTGCAGCAGCACAACAGATATGCAATCAGAGTACTCTGTAAAACCAATAACCATTTTTTTTAAAGTTCAGTATATATGAACACAAAAAAACAAGCAAGTAAACTGCCAATTATAGTGCAAAAATAATGTCCCCAAGTCTATGTAGATTGGAGCTTATTTGGAGGTTGTAGTGTTTAATAACCTGTTGGCTGCAGGGAAGAAGCTGTTCCTGAACCTGGACGTTACAGTTTTCAGGCCTTCCTGTACCTTCCTGTTTTCCTGTACCTTCTTCCCAATGGCAGGAGTGAAATGAGAGGGTGGCCAGGGTGGTGTGGGTCTCTGATGATGCTGGCTGTCTTTTTGAGGCAGCGACTCCTGTAGATCTCTTCGATGGTGAGGAGGTCAGTACCCGTGATGGACTGGGCAGTGTCCACCACTTTTGGCACTCTTCTTCATTCGGGGGTATTCAAGTTGCCGAAAGTAGGCCATGATCTTCAGAGATGTACACACCCAGGAATTCAAAGCTTTTGACTCTCTCCACCATCTTCCCGTCGATGAGCGTTTGAATAAATCAGGTCCAATTTCTAAGCATTTGGTTATTTGTCTTTCACCAAGTATACTTCACCTGAAGTGATGCTATTTAAAGATCCAGCATCAAACTGCATTCTCTCTCTTCACTGACAGTTGTGACCTACAGGTGGTGTCAGATGCAGTCTCACATGACCTGCTTGCTCCATGGATATTGTACTTGAGTCATCCGTAGTCTCTTAGCCTCTGGTGGGCATCTAGACTGCTGATCCTGTCACGCCTCTCAGCTTGATACCTACTCCTACAATAGATGGTCACCCAATCTCCAGTCTTAGGTAGAGTCATGTGTAAGAAGGAATTGCAGATGCTGGTTTAAACCGAAGATAGACACAAAAAGCTGGAGAAGGGTCTCGACCCGAAAGGTCGCCCATTCTTTCGCTCCAGGGATGCTGCCTGTCCCGCTAAGTTACTCCAGTTTTTTGTGTCTATCTTAGGTAGAGTCTACTCCATTTAAGGTAGAATGCACACTGCAGGATTCCCCAGGCATTCATAGAATATACTCAGACAGCATTACTAGGGAGAGATTGAGTGGGCTAGGACTCTATTCCTTGGAGTGCAGGAGGATGAGGAGTGATCTTATAGAGGTGTATAAAATCATGAGAGGAATAGATCGGGTTGATGCACAGTGTCTCTTGCCCAGAGGGGGTGAATTGAGGACCAGAGGACACAGGTTTAAGGTGAAAGGGAAAAGATTTAATAGGAATCTGAGCAGTAACATTTTCACACAAGGAGTGGTGGGTGTATGGAACAAGCTGCCAGAGTAGGTAGTTGAGGCTGGGACTATCAGTTGGACAGGTACATGGATAGGACAGGTTTGGAAGGATATGGACCAAACACAAGCAGGTGGGACCAGTGTCGCTGGGACATTGTTGGCTGGTGTGGGCAAGTTGGGCCGAAGGGCCTGTTTCCACACCGTATCACTCAATGACTCGATGACAGTAATATCCCCAGCAATGTTCTGCCAGCAACTGTAGCTTAATGGTCTCCTTGCACAAATAACATGCTTTCTATACACACTGTTTTTCACCAGCCTGTCCAATCCCCACTGATACTCTGAATCCTCTGCAAAGGGAATTGTCTCAGCAAAGAACATAGTTAAGAAGCAGCAGAAACAAGCTGCAGCAATCTCTCCTTGTAGTGAGTAAAGGAATATGAGACACAGGCAAAATGATAGGAGGTGAGAGTGGTTGTCAAACCTTATGTACATAAAAGGTGAAGAGGTAGATTTTCTTGTCTGTTTGGAAACTTATTTATAGTCCGCAAACCTGCAGGGTGAACATGTCTGCAAACACAGTAGTTTAATTTAGTTTGGAGATACAGTGTGGAAATAGGCCTATGGGCCCACAGAGTCCACACCGACCAATGATCACCGATACCTTAGTTCTATCCCACACACTAGGAACAATTTACTGAAGCCAATTAACCTGTAAACCTGTATGTTTTTGGAATGTGAGATGAAACCAGAGCACCCGGAGAAAACCCACGCGGTCACGGAGAACATACAAACTCCGTATAGACAGCACCCGTAGATGGAAATGAATCTGGGTCTCTGGCGCTGTAAGGCAGCAAATCTACCGCTGTGCCACCGAGCTGCCCGAGATCAGCCAAAATGGTATGAAATATCAAAACTATGAAACATGACAATCTTCCATAATCATCTGTCCCCAAAAGCACCATGATGCATTAAGGCAGCTCCCACCATCCTCCCAAGGGCAATGCAGGATGAACAATAAATGCTGGCCTGCTGGCAATGCCTAGATATTTAAAAATATAATGACACAAATAAAATGGACATGATCATTCGTGACCCAACCTTTGCCTCATTTTGCCTCGCAGTTCCTACTAGGCTGGAAGCCCCACTGCCTGCCTTGGTTGCCTCTGAGACAGAGCGTCTTCGGCTGATACTCAGCATCAGTGGATCATTAGAACCTGCTCTCATAACATCTCTGATGGCCTCGACCAGCCTATATATATATATATATATATATATATATATATATATATATATATATATATATGTAGGAAAGAACTGCAGATGCTGCTCTAAATCGAAGGCAGACACAAAATGCTGGAGAAACTCAGCGGGTCAGGCAGCATCTCTGGAGAGAAGGAATGAGTGACGTTTCGTGTCGTGAGACCCACAACGTCGCCCATTCCTTTTCTCCAGAGATGCTGCCTGTCCCCCTGAGTTACTCCGGCATTTTGTTTCTACTTTCATATATATTATATATATATATATATGCGTGTGTGCGTGTATGTGTCACTGTGCTGTGTGTATATAGAAATACATGGAAAAATGGGCGGCACAGTGACGTGTATATATATATATATATGTGAATGAGCTGTTTGTGGCCATCAGAGGTAACAAGAGCAGGGTCTAATTATCCATAATATATATTATATGTATTTATAACAATTGAAAATAGGCGTCACATAAGCTTAGTGAGTGGCACAGTGACGCAGCAGTAGAGTTGCTGGCTAACAGCGTTAGAAACCAGGGTGCGATCCTGACTACGGGTGCTGTCTGTACGGAGTTTGCATGTTCTCCGTGTGACCTCGTCGTTTTCTACAGGTGCTCCGGTTTCCTCTCCCACTCCAAAGACGTGCAGGTTTCTAGGTTAATTGGCTTCTGTAAATTGTCTCTAGTGTGTAGGATGGCAGTAGTGTTGGTCCACGCGGCCTCGGTGGGCTGAAGGGTCTGTTTCCACATTGTACCTCCAAACTAAAATAACAGTGCTCTTAAAAATAGTTCTAGCTCATGTATGTTAATTAATGCGGCTCGACCACAGGACTTAGCTGCACAAGGCTTGGTCACGGGGCCTTTCATCGCCCGGCTCGGCCGCGAGACGTTTCAGCGCCCGGTGCGATTCGGCCGGGGGGACTTCCATCCCCTTGCGGGGACTGTGCGGGTCGGTCGGGGACGAGCTGTCTGTCCGTGGGCGTGGGGAAGAGAGTGGAAGTTTTGTTGCCTCCATCACAGTGAGGGGGTGTTTGGAGTCACTGTGATGGATGTTTGTGTTGGGGCTATGTGTCTTGTGTTCTTTTTTTCTATGACTGCTATGTAGTTTCGTTCGGTACTTCGGTACCGAATGACAAATAAAGCTCTGTTATACTGTTATAAAACTTGTCAATTGCTCTCTCTCTCTCTCTCAAGAGAGAGCTAGATAGAGCTCTTAAGGATAGCGGAGTCAGAGGGTATGGGGAGAAGGCAGGAACGGGGTACTGATTGAGAATGATCAGCCATGATCACATTGAATGGCGGTGCTGGCTCGAAGGGCCGAATGGCCTACTCCTGCACGTATTGTCTATTGTCTATTGTCTATAATTTAAATTTAAATAGATTACAAATCAAAACACTTAGCTTCACTTACCTCTTTAATAAAGGTCAAAACCCTATTGAGATGAAGCGGGTTTTTTTGGATTCTACAGCCATTTCTGATTCAAAGCTAAGAGGCCCCACAGCTCAGTACCGCCCACTACTGGACTTATTGTTGAGTTGAGATGTAGACCAGAAAGGTCAAGTCAAGTCAAGTCAAGTCAAGTCAATTTTATTTGTATAGCACATTTAAAAACAACCCACGTTGACCAAAGTGCTGTACATCTGATTAGGTACTAAGGAAAAAAATGAAACATACAGTAGCACGCAAACAGTTCACAGCGCCTCCTCAATGAGCCTCAAACGCTAGGGAGTAGAAATAGGTTTTGAGCTTGGACTTAAAGGAGTCGATGGAGGGGGCAGTTCTGATGGGGAGAGGAATGCTGTTCCACAGTCTAGGAGCTGCAACCGCAAAAGCGCGGTCACCCCTGAGCTTAAGCCTAGACCGCGGGATAGTGAGTAGCCCCAAGTCGGCCGACCTGAGGGACCTGGAGTTAGAGAGGGGGGTTAGAAGATTTTTGATGTAGGGGGGGGGAATGTCCATTTAGGGCTTTATACGTGAATAGGAGGAGCTTGAAGTTGATTCTGTACCGTACAGGGAGCCAGTGGAGAGAGGCCAGAATCGGGGTGATGTGGTCCCTTTTACGGGTACCCGTCAGGAGTCTCGCTGCGGCGTTTTGGACCAGTTGCAGGCGGGACAGGGAAGATTGGCTGATCCCAGTGTATAGGGAGTTGCAGTAGTCTAGGCGGGAGGAAATGAAAGCGTGAATGATTTTTTCTGTGTCGTCGAATTGGAGGAAAGGTTTGATTTTAACTATGGTTCGAAGTTGGAAGAAGCTGGCTTTTACCACAGCGTTGACTTGCTTATCAAATTTTAATGCAGAGTCAAATATCATGCCGAGGTTTTTGACATGCGGTTTGACTAGGCAGGATAGACTTCCAAGATTGCCTGTTATCGATTTGATGGAGTCGGGGGGGCCGAATAGGATGACCTCAGACTTGCTCTCATTTAATTGGAGGAAGTTCTGTGCCATCCAACATTTTATGTCCTCAAGGCAGTGTAAGAGGCTGTTTAAATTTGACTGGTTGTTGGGTTTCAGGGGGAGGTAAAGCTGAGTGTCATCGGCATAGCAATGGAAAGAAATGCCGTGCCTTCGAATGATTTGGCCAAGGGGGAGCATGTATAGAGAGAAGAGAATGGGGCCTAGGATGGAGCCTTGTGGAACTCCGCAGGAGAGGCTAGCTGGAGCGGAGGAATAACTGCCTATGTTGATGACGAAACTCCTATCTTTGAGGTACGAAGCGAACCAGCTCAGGGCAGTGCCATCAATGCCAACCGCGTACCGGAGACGGTCAATAAGGATGGTGTGGTCCACTGTATCGAACGCTGCGCTGAGGTCGAGAAGGAGCAGGATTGCACAGTCGCCGGTGTCGATGGCGAGAAGCAGGTCGTTGTGTACCTTCAACAAGGCAGACTCTGTGCTGTGGTGGGCTCTGAAACCTGACTGGAAACTTTCCAGGATGGTGTATTGGTGCAGGTAGGGCACTAATTGGTTTAGAATTGCCTTTTCAAGGACTTTTGACAGGAATGGCAGTTTGGAAATGGGTCTGTAGTTGCTAGGCAAGGTGGGGTCTAGGTTAGGTTTTTTCAGTAGGGGCTGGACCACCGCGTGCTTGAAACTGGTTGGAACAATGCCAGTGGCCAGAGAACTGTTGATAATAGAGAGGATGCTGGGACCGGCTATTGCAATGACATCCTTCAGAAGGGCAGTGGGGGCAGGATCAAGGGGGCAGGTTGCAGGTTTCATAGCGGAGACAAGCTTTGCAAGGGAGGATAGAGTGACGGGTTGGAAGCAGTCCAATTTAGATGAACAGACTAGTGAGACAGCTAGGTCACAGGTGGGAGGGGAAATGTTCATTCTAATGTTCTCAACTTTGTTGGTGAAAAATTTAGCGAATTCTTCGCACTTAGCAGGGGACCCAACTAAGCTGGTACTGAGGGCGGGACATATGACAGAGGTAATTGTTCTAAATAGGACCTTGGAGTTATGAGAGTTTTTGGAAATAAGGTCGGAGAAGTATTGTGCTCTAGCAGACTTTACTGCTTCCTGGTATTTGAGAAGATTGTTTCTCAGAATTTCGAAGGAAATTTGAAGCTTGTCACATTTCCACCTCCTTTCTGATTTTCTGCACTCCCTTCTTAGGGCTTTGGTGGTGTCATTGAGCCACGGCCGACCTTTGGGCTTAGGCTTTTTCATTTTAAGGGGAGCGATAGAATCCAGGATGGAAGAGCAAGTGATATTAAATAAAGAGGTAAGTGCGTTGCCAGTTCAAGTCCATCATATTCAGTGTTTCCACGTCGTCATGGTGTGTGGACACAGAAGTCAGGAACTGCTAGCACAGGATTGATGCAATCGAACGCAATATATTTTCTTAATTATTTATATACTCTCTTCAAATTCTTCTTTATGTCTAAATAGTGCTATTGACCTCTGGGGTTAACATGCTGAAACGATCACTAAGCCTGACTACATGGCTGCATCAACCAAACTCTGGTATCATTACCATTCATTTTTTAAAGAGAATGATTCAAAAATCAACAGGCAGGGATCATAAGATCACAAGATAATGTGATAGAAGTCGAATTAGGCCATTCGGCCCATCAAGTCTACTCCGCCATTCAATCATGGCTGATCTATCTATCCCTCTTAACCCCATTCTCCTGCCTTCTCCCCATAACCCCTGACACCCGTACTAATCAAGAATCTATCTATCTCTGCCTTAAATATCCATTGATTTTGCCTCCACAGCCTTCTGTGGCAAAGAATTCCTCAGATTCACCACCCTCTGACAAAAGAAATTCCTCCTCATCTCCTTCCTAAAAGAACGTCCTTTAATTCTGAGACAATGACCCTTAGTCCTAGACTCTCCCACTGGTGGAAACATCCTCACCACATCACCTCTATCCAAGCCTTTTACTATCCCATGCGTTTCAATGAGGTCCTTTCTTTTAAACTCCAGCGTGTACAGGCCCAGTGCCGTCAAACACATGTACCAGAAACAACATATTAATCACAATTCTTTGCAATGGTTTTTATTTTAAATATCTAATAGTGAACCCCTTCATAGGATTTTCCTTGACCAATTTAAAACACATTTTATATGATTGGATATGATTTGATATGCTGGTCTAATTTTGGATATATGATGCCAATTAAATGAATATAAAATATTCCCATTTGCTGAAGTCTGCAGTCTTCTCAATCTGAAACTTCACGTTGTCCAGGGATGCTGCCTGACCTGCCGAGTTACACCAGCCCTTTGTGTCCTTTCCCCATTTTACATCTAATATTTTTGATCTTTACAGGATATTAATCATTAATTCTGTATTTATGTGAATTATCTACAGAAATAACAGCAATATCCAATAGCTTCATTCGATTTTATATCAAAGGATAATTTATTATTCCCCCTAGCATTGAGAGGTGTTCTTCTTTCTCTTTGTTGTCCTTGTGGTCTCTCCTGACCAGCCTACCAAACAATGCACAAAATGGGATTCATAAAAGAAGCAATAAAACAGATAAATAACATTACAAAAAAAAATTCAGCCCCGGTTATTTTCCATTTATATTTCCTCAATGGCTCATATAATGCGAGACCGTGCTAGTGCCTTCACTTGCAGCAAAATCTGCAACTCCAAATCTAATAATTTTTATTTGTACCTTCACAGTGCAAGTCACACTGTTATATGCGTCAGGATGCATTGCAAGGGAACAGTTCATTAAATACAAATTTTCATTTCACATCATCTTTGATTTATACAAACACTTTCTGGGGGGAATTCTTCTGGATATCTTTTTTAGAATAATTTCCTTTCCGGCTGGTTGTTTCACTGTGACTCTTTAATGCATTATTTACTCAAGCGTCTCGGGTAGTTATTACAGAAGATTGCTTATACTATCACCTCAATTTGCTTTTTTGTTACGAAATGTTAAATGCCTTTCAATCCTTATACTTTTAAATTATGCATACCATATGGTATTCCTGATCTTCCTCACATGGCATCAATGCAGAACTAATTGAGTTATTTGTACTAACTGGCGTGGCAGTCATGAATAATCGGCTCTTGGTAAAATATCGGAGTGATCAAACAGTTCCTGCTGTGCTAGCCAAGGATGAACTGTTGATTCATCTGTTTGTGCACAAGTTCAGACTTCACTTAAGAGATTGTCCATCTTCAACGGGAAATATTCACCAAAGAAAGCAATGACAAGAGACAGTATTTTGCAGTGGCCCAGGCGAAAATCTTGCATGTTTATAAGAGTTTCATATCAATCTGCAAGCCCAAGAGATTTATAACAGATTAATTAGCTTCAAAGAGAAGTCAGCGTTGCTTTGTAGCCAAATGCGGCAGTCAATTTGTATGTGTCCCAAGGTCTCATGAAGCAGCGCCAGTTGACCTGTTGTTTGCTGAGTGATAAATGCTGCCCAGATGTTTGGTAAACTCCCTGGGGAATCTTTTCTGAGAGAGTTTAGAGGGTGCAGGGATGGGTAAACTCCAAGTTAGTTTCCAAGCAGTGGCTTGGGGTAAACTAGGGTAAAGAGGTATAGAGGAAAATAGGCCAAATGCAGGCAGGTGGGACTAGTGTAGATGGGACATGTTGGCTGGTATGGGCAAGTTGGACCGAAAGGCCTGCTTCCACAATGTAAGACTCTATGACTCATGAGTAGGCTCCTGGCTTCCCCGCCATTGACTTGGAGATAGTGTTGGCAGAGTGGACAACCTCTTCATGTGTCCTGTGTTTCTCTGTAAAAAGACAGAAGTCTATCTGCAACCAAATCAAGATTGCATCTGACCCCATTAAACATTTCTGCAAAGGATACCCCAACAAATCTTTGAGGAGGCGTTATCATTATAGGTGGTATCCTATTGTGAACTACAGCCAAAACTGTACACGATAGCACGACAATTTTAGGCCCATCTTACTCACCAACTAATGGTGCTAATGGAAGAAGTTTCACTGAAATCAGTGTTATATTTTTAAAGTTATTCACATTTTAAAGTTTAAATCTATCTCCTAGGGAGGGAGGGAGGGGGAGGAAGGGAAGGGGAGGGGGGAGGATAAGGGGGTTGAGGGGGATGGAGTGGGGGGGGAGGGGAAGTGGGGAGGGGAAGGGGGAAGGGGAGGGGGGGGAGGGGGTGGGAGGGGGAGGGGAGGGAGGGGGGAGAGGGGCACCAATGCAGGACAGGTTTGGGCCCAACGGGTCCACTTGGTCTAGTCTCCTTTAAACTTTGCCCGTCTCACCTTAAAGCTGTGCCGTCTAATCTTTGACATTTCTACCCTGGGAAAAGGGTTATGACTGTCTACCCACTCTATGCCTCTCCTAACCATACATCCTCTAACTCGGGCAGCATTTTGGTAAACCTCTCCAAAGCCTCCAAATCCTTCCTGTAATGGAGCGACCAGAACTGCGCTCAATACTCCAAACACGGCCGAACTAAAGTTCTTTATTTCCATTCTTTTCATAAGCTTGGGAATCTCATGGCAGATCCATACATTATTGAAATCTATTACAGAAAGGGAATATAACTATATTAATTTAAAGTGACATATTTATGGTTTTCTCTTATCTGACCAAGACAAAATAAAAAGACTATTAGAACTGTAAGATCTAATCTAAACTTTTTGAATAAGTTTTAAAAACACAAGTTATCAATCATGCGGGAATATCAAAATCAACTTGTCTCCTCCAAACTTTTACGCAACATTATATGCTTCCGCAAACTACTTTCCACAAGAATTGTTCAACCATATTATTTCTGAAGCTTCCTCGGTTGAGTAGAGTACGTTTGGGATCCTGCAAAGGGTCGGGTGGACTCTTGTAGAGTTCTTCCCAATTTCATGCCACTCCAGTATTGCCTTCGAAGTTGTTTGCGAGTGGAATGTAGGAAATCCAACAGCAGAGTTGGACGCAGGGACCAGAGGAGGTTTACGAGAATGATCCTTGAGATCTCATTGAAATGTACAAAATATTGAAAGGCTTGGATAGACCAGATGTGGAAAGGATGTTTCCACTAATGGGAGAGTCTGGGACCAGAGGGCGCAGCCTCAGAATAAAAGGACGTTCCTTTAGAAAGGAGATGAGGAGGAATTTCTTTAGTCAGAGGGTGGTGAATCTGTGGATTTGGTTACCACAGATGGAGGCCAAGTCATTGGGTATTTGTAAGGTGGAGATTGATAGATTCTTGATTAGTAAGTGTGTCAAGGGTTATGGGGAGAAGGCAGAATAAGGGGGTTGAGAGGGAAAGATAGATGAGACATGACTGAATGGTGGAGTAGACTTGATGGGCTGAATGGTTTAATTCTACTCCTATGACTTATGAACTTATGAACAGCAAACTGCCACAGACAAAAATGTGATAATAACTAGACAATCTGTGTTCACAGTGCTGAGTTAGAGATGGCTTAGTCTGGTTTAGTTTAGAGATACTGCACGGAAACAGGCCCTTTGGCCTACCGAGTCCGTGCTGACCAGCGATCCCTGTACACTAGCACTATCCTGCACACTAGGGACAATTTATCTTTTCACCATAGCCAATTAACCTACAAATCTGTACGTCTTTGGAGTGTGGGAGGAAACCGGAGCCCCCAGAGAATACCCACACGGTCAAGGGGAGAACGTGCAAACTGCGTACAGACAGCACCCGTACAGTCAGGACCTAACACTGATTTCTGGCACTGTAAGGCAGCAACTCTACCACTGTGCCACTAGCAACTCCACCACTGCCTAGGGTGTTTGCCAGGATATCTGCCTCACTTTTCTCTAAGTGAAAGAATAATTGCCGCAGTCCTTTTGTAATAGCCTAGAACCTCAGGCTTGATTTCTGTGCTCAGTTTTGTTAGACGAGTTATTTTCAACACCCAGTCTTCAGACACAGGTAAATGTGTGCCCAATTTAAGCTGTGGCAAATATTCCTGGTTTTAAGCAGCCACACTCTCATCTGAAAGGCGACTATCATTCAAAGATGAATCTAAATAATCACAATGTCTGTGTGTGTGTGTGTGTGTGTGTGTGTATATATATATATATTATATATATATATGAAAACGTTTAGTTTTCCCTTTCAAGCATGTTACCATGGAGAACACAGCAACAATACTTATATTAGCAGAAAGCTGGTACAAAGCACTCGCTGCATTACAAATACTCTGAGTTTAATGAGATGGCTGCAAAATCACAATGATTAGCTGCAGAAATGAACAACAAAACCATTGTGTATTTTTCTATGCACTGTTTTGTCATTAATGTAATTGTTTTGAGATTGGAAATCATTTAAATCCTTGTGGGGGTGCGGTCTATGTTATTTTGCTGGGCATGGAAACTAAACTGCACTCTCTATGGTACAGGTCCCTTCCCTGTTTTGGTTTGGAGTTACAGCGTGGAAACAGGCCCCTCGGCCCACCGACTATTGATCACCCGTTCACACTAGTTGTAGGTCATCCCACTTTCTCACTTTCTCATCCACTCCCTGCACACTAGGGACAATTTACAGCAGCCAATTAACTTACAAACCTGCATATCTTTGGCATCTGAGAGGAAACCAGAGGAACCCGGAGAAAAACCACGTAGTCCCAGAGAGAACAGGCAAACTTCACAAAGACTGTAATTGACTTCAATCGTGGGAAGGAACTGCAGATAGACAGGTTGTAACCGAAGATAGACACAAAAAGCTGGAGTAACTCAGCGGGTCAGACAGCAGGTGACTTGGTGGGCAAAGGGCCTGTTTAAACTCCAAAGCAGGTAACATGCCCGAATAGTGATGGAAGTGTCGAAGGAAATTTATTTATAACCTGGCAGAAGAAATGCCAGCACCCAAGAACACATTTATTTGAACATGGCTTCCAAAATACTTAAATGGTATCACAAAGAAAATTGGCACTTCCTTTTTATAATTATAGAATATAAGCTCAATTTTATTAAGAACTACAGTGGTTGACATTTGGAAATTATTACTTTCAGAACTGTTCACTGGCAATTTTTTTAAATTGCCTTCAAAAATTAATTTACTCCAAAGTTTTCACATAAGCACCAGATTTAGAATTTAGTAAACTCCAGTCACTGCACCCACACTTTTCACAAAGTGCGTTTTGAGTGGGATATGAATTAACCTCTTCATGACTAAGGTTTATTTAATGTTTCATTTGCTCACGGTGGGCGGCATGGCGGCGCAGCGATAGAGTTGCTGCCTTACAGCATCTCTGGAGAAAAGGGAATAGGTGACGTTTCGGGTCGAGTCAAAATCGAACCCGAATCTCTGGAACTGTGAGGCAGCAGCTCTCCCAGCCATGCCACAGTGCTACCGATTTGTAGGCAAATTCTTTCTTTCTTCCCTATCTGTTATTCCTTCTGATTGTTCGAAATGCCCCTCATTTATTTCTCAGCTCCGTTCCTATGGGCAGAGTGCAGGGATTATTCATTGATAATCACATGACACAAAGGGCAGCACGGTGGCGCCGCTAGTGGAGCAGCTGCCTCACAGCGCCAGGGACCCTGGTTCAATCCTGACCTCTCATTCTGTCCACCTGGGGTTTGCAAGTCCCCTCTGTGACCGCGTGGGTTTCCACCGGGTGCTCCAGTTTCCTCCCACATCCCAGAGACGTAAGGATTAGTAGGTTAATTTGCCTCTGTAAAAGGCCTCTAATGTGTTGGAAGTTGATGTGAAAGTGAGATAACATAGAACGAGAGCGAACTGGTGATCAATGGTTATCGTGGACTTGGTGGACAAAGGGCCTGTTTAAACTCCAAAGCAGGTAACATGCCCGAATAGTGATGGAAGTGTCGAAGGAAATTTATTTATAACCTGGCAGAAGAAATGCCAGCACCCAAGAACACATTTATTTGAACATGGCTTCCAAAATACTTAAATGGTATCACAAAGAAAATTGGCACTTCCTTTTTATAATTATAGAATATAAGCTCAATTTTATTAAGAACTACAGTGGTTGACATTTGGAAATTATTACTTTCAGAACTGTTCACTGGCAATTTTTTTAAATTGCCTTCAAAAATTAATTTACTCCAAAGTTTTCACATAAGCACCAGATTTAGAATTTAGTAAACTCCAGTCACTGCACCCACACTTTTCACAAAGTGCGTTTTGAGTGGGATATGAATTAACCTCTTCATGACTAAGGTTTATTTAATGTTTCATTTGCTCACGGTGGGCGGCATGGCGGCGCAGCGATAGAGTTGCTGCCTTACAGCGCTTGCAGTGCCTGAGACCCGGGTTCGATCTCGACTATGGGTGCTGTCTGTACGGAGTTTGTACGTTCTCCCCGTGACATGCATGGGTTTTCTCCGAGACCTTCGGTTTCCCCCCACACTCCAAAGACGTACAGGTTTGTAGGTTAATTGGCTTGGGTTTGGATACTTGGTATACATAAATTTAAATTGTCACTAGTGTGTGTAGGATAGTGTTAATGTGTGGGGATCGCTGGTTGGTGTGGACTCAGTGGGCCTATGAGCTTGTTTCCACGCTGTATCTCTAAAAAAAAACTAAACTCAGATGGATTTTTCCCTTGAAACCACACCAACAAATTATGCTGTCAGTCATCTTACTTCCTCTAGCATGCCTCCCCTCATTCTGATTGTTTACTCCACAAACCAGCCATCATCATCTCTCTCCAAACATCCAATGACATCTCAACTCCCAGTTTTATCTCATCTTATCACCAGGACTATTCTGAAGAAGGATCTCAACCCGAAACGTCACCTCTGTCCATGTTCCCCAAAGACGCTGCCTGACCTACTGAGTTTCTGCAGCACTTTAGTTTAGTTTAGTTTAGTTTAGTTGTTTAGTTTAGTTTAGTTTAGTGATGCAGCATGGAAGTAGGCCCTGCGATCACCGACTCCACGCCGACCATTGATCGCCCGTTCACACTAGTTCTATCCTACACACAAGGGACAATTTACAGAAGTTAATTAACCGACAAACCTGCATGTCTTTGGAATGTGGGAGGAAATCGGAGCATCCGGGGAAAACCCACGCAGTCACAGGGAGAACTTGCAAGCTCCACACAGACATTACCCGAGGTGTGAATCGAACCTGGGCTTCTGGTGCTGTGAGGTAGCACCTCTACCTCCTCGCCACTGTCCATTTGTGTATTAACCATCGTCTGCAGTTCCTCGTTTCACCATTCTAAGATCCTTCTTTCAGCTCCACTCTAGGTTGCAAAGACAGAAACATTGTAAGCAGGTATATAATCCAAACAAACATCTTCAGCCCTTTTGCGATCTTATTAACTGAATGAAGCCAGTTTTGAATGATTTCACCTCTAACATTAACAAGACCTGGCCATCTTCACCACACATCCACCATGGAGACAGCATCTGGTTTCTGCTGTTTTTTTATACGATTATGGGAGGCAAGCTTTCACAGAGGAATAATCCATGATCATGTGAATGGTTGCATTTGTATAATATAGGTCGTTCCCTTACATTTATCACCAAAATATTTTTAATGGCAGCATAATGAGTAGACATAAATGCTTTAATGTTTTTTGACCATCACTACAGTATTAAAGTGAATTTAGCCATTTTTACTAGTTGAAAAAGCCAACTAGTTCAGTTTATTGTCATGGGTAGAGTGAAAATCTTTTGTTGCGTGCAACTAAAATCATATAAGACAACGCATGATTACAACAGATCCATTTACAATGTATAGATTACGTGATAAGGGAATAATGTTTAGTGCAAGCCAGCAAGTCCGATCAAGGATAGTCCAAGGGTCATCAACTATGTTCCTTTTTTAATAAAGATCACCTGCCCCATCCAAATCAACGGGGTCACATTAGATAAAATAGCCGTGAAAGTTAACAAATTCATTAGTTATAGAAGCAGAATTAGGCTATTTGGCCCATCAAATCTACTCCGCCATTCAATCATGGCTGATTTATCTTTCACTCTGAACCCCTTTCTCCCCATAGCCCCTGACACCCTTACTAATCGAGAATCTCTCAATTTCTGCCTTAAAAATATCCATTGCTTGGCCTGCACACCCATCTGTGGCAATGAATTCTACGGATTCACCACCCTCTGACTAAAGAAATTCCTCCTCATCTTCATTCCAAGCGTACGTCCTTTTATTCCGAGGCTATGGCCTCTGGTCCTAGACTCTCCCACTAGTGGAAACATCCTCTTCACATTCACTCTATCCAGGCCTGTCACTGTTTTGGTAACTTTCAATGAGTGTAACAATGGTGGGTTGCACTCACCATTGAGTGTAATGGTGAGTTTTTTTTATCGAGAATGGGAACATGGTGGTGACTGAATACACTTCAGTGTACCCAATATTAATTGTGGAACATATCATTTGGAAACTTATGGGGCAAAGGGGAAACTATTTTTTTAAACTGGAAGCAAGGTATTTGAGAAAAATGATTGAGAATCATTGAGTAATCAGCATACATTTGAAAACTGCAGAAATAAGGGGCAGCAGATGATGGTTTACAAAAGAAAGACACTAATTTAACCCGCTGAGTTCCTCCAGCATTTTTGTGCCTTTTTACATTTGGAAACTGATGCTTTTGAGGCAATGTTGAAGAGAGGTTAGCATGCTGATGAAACATATTATACATCTAGGAATAGGTTTTCATTTTACTTTAGACTTTAGAGATACAGCGTGGAAACAGGCCCTCCAGCCCACCGAGTCCACGCTGACCAGCAATCACCTGTACACTAGCACTTTCCAGGACGCTAGGAACAAATTACGATGTGTACCGAAGCCAATTAACCCACAAACTTGTACGTCTTTGGAATGTACAAACTCTGTACAAACAGAACTCATAGTAAGGATCGAACCTGGGTTCCTGTTGCTGTAAGGCAGCAACTCTACCGCTCCGTCAATGTACCGCCCCAAACTGTGCCGGTTATTGGGAATAGCAGGGATGATGACACAGGACATAAAGTTAATGCAGGCACTTTTTTTTACTGCAATCAGCCTAGCTGAACAAAGAGTGGTGTTGGTTTGGAGGAGGGCGGGATGATGTACTGGGCTGAAGCCAGCAGATAGGCTGAGACAAGCGAGATTATATTTGTCACCGTCACAAAAGGATATAATCAGCGTCGATTTTGATTAAAAATCATGTTGATACTGTGGCAGTGGCAATCTCCGATTGAAGAGAATCAAACAAGGAGTTCTGGAAAAGATAACTTTGGTTTTGGTGATAAGCAGATGTTGAAGGACATTGAAGGGGAATTAGGGATGGGACAGCAATTTGCAACAACAGGATTAGCTTTCTGAGGAGAGAACTGATAACATGAAATTTAGAGGACAAATAGATAGCACCTAATCGGAGAACATTTAACAACATCAACTAACAAAAAGGAGTCCTTTCTTGAAAACAAAAGCAAGTAGGTAATCTGAATTTATAACTTAAATAGGTCGTAGCTAATGCATTGTTTGCGGTGTCGATCAATATTATGAAACATACAAAGGCAATAGAGAATTTTATTTTAATGTTTCTAGGGATTAAGAGTCAAGGAAGATTTAAAAGGTTTATTTCGTAACATGATGATGTCTTTAAGGTAAAGCAGTGTTAAGTAAGTTAGAACAATGAGTAGTTGAATAATGTTTCCATTGTTTGGGCAAAAGAACGGTGGATTTTTTTGTTGTTAATTCTTTAAAGCTCAGGTGAAACAATCTGCTGAGTACAGTAAGAAAATTAGTCACAGGCACAAAGAAAGACACAAGGTCAGGGGGGTGGGGGAGAAGGGGCGGGTGGGGTAGTGAATGGGGGGGAGGGTGGGGACGGTAGATGGGATGTTGATGAAGGGGGGTTGGGGTAGTGAGGGGGGGTTGGGGTAGTGAGGGGGGTGGGGTAGTGAGACAGCAGGACAGGCGGCATCTCAAGAGAATATGGATAGATGATGTTTAGGGTCAGGAACCTTCTCCTCTTAATATAAAAATGAAGCACTTCACACAACCCAACATTCTGCTGCAGATGGTGACAAAATGGCCATAACCAAATCTCCAAAAGGTGAATCCATAAATATAAAATGGATCAATTCCTTCAGTCTCTCCAGTTTCCCTGCACATTACCTGCATTGTAAGTTCATAAGTGGCAGGAGCAGAATGAAGCCATCCGGCCCATCATGTCTACCCTGCCATTCTATCAGGGCTGATCTATCTCCCCCTCCCTCCTAACCCCATTCTCTTGCCTTCTCCACATAAACCCTTTGTCTCCACTAGAGACGGTTTCTTTATTCCTGGGTTTAGTTTAGGTACTGAATTTATCACTTTTATCCCACCACTGGACATATAATCACTTATCAATGGTCACACAACGTCTACAAATGACGCTCTTCTAATGCCTTATCACCTTAACTCTTATTACGGGCCAAGTGCGGGCAAGTGGGTCTAGTTTAAACGGGGCATCCTTGCCGGCATGGGCAAGTAAATAACTGCGTAAATACATGTCGTAAGGAAAAGGTGTAGAATTAGGCCATTCGGCCCATCAAGTCTACTGCGCCATTCAACCTTGGCTGATCTATCTCTCCCTCCTAACCCCATTCTCCTGCCTTCTCCCCATAACTTCTGACACCTGTACTAATCAAAAATCTATCTATTTCTGCCTTAAAAATATCCACTGACTTGGCCTCCGTGGCAACCTGTACTAACCTGAACATCTGTGCATTCACCCTCTCTATCCATGAGATTATCCTGATTTTTAACAATTCTGCAGAACAAGGCAACATATTTTGAACCTGAGGCAGTTTTAATCAGCCACCTGTTCTTCGATGATTTGCAAGCTCATCACACTTTGTGTTCTGGCCTCACTCTTTTGTCACATACAGTGGCACAGCAGTAAAGTTGCTGCCTCACAGCGCCAGAGACCTGAGTTTGATCTTGACCTCAGCTGCTGTCTGTACGGAGTTTGTACGTTCTCCCTGTGATCGCGTGGCATTTCTCCCGGCGCTCCGGATTCCTCCCGCATTCCAAAGACGTACAGGTTTGTAGGTTAATTGGCTTCGGTAAAAATTGTAAATTGTCCATGGTGTGTAGAATAGTGCTACTGTACAGGGATCACGGGTCGGCATGGACTCGGTGGGCCGAGTGGCCTGTTTCAACGCTGTATCTCTAAACTAAACTAATGTGCGGGTGATCAATAGACAATAGACAATAGGTGCAGGAGTAGGCCATTCAGCCCTTCGAGCCAGCACCGCCATTCAATGCGATCATGGCTGATCACTCTCAATCAGTACCCCGTTCCTGCCTTCTCCCCATACCCCCTCACTCTGCTATCATTAAGAGCTCTATCCAGCTCTCTCTTGAAAGCATCCAACGAACTGGCCTCCACTGCCTTCTGAGGCAGAGAATTCCACACCTTCACCACTCTCTGACTGAAAAAGTTCTTCCTCATCTCCGTTCTAAATGGCCTACCCCTTATTCTTAAACTGTGGCCCCTTGTTCTGGACTCCCCCAACATTGGGAACATGTTTTCTGCCTCTAATGTGTCCAATCCTCTAATTATCTTATATGTTTCAATAAGATCCCCCCTCATCCTTCTAAATTCCAGTGTATACAAGCCCAATCAATGGTCAGTGTGGCATTGATGGGCTGAAGGGCCTGTTTCCATGCTGTTTATCTACCCTAAACTAAATGATCCTTAACATCCTAAATGATCCTTCTCTGTCATGGACCAAGTTTGCCAACAACTCAAAAGCAAGTTTACAGCTATGATTTTTAAAAGTATCATTAAAATGTGGAATTATCTGCCAGGAACTGCTATTGATGCTTTCTGCACATTGTTTCAATGGGAAGTGCTTGCTTTAAAAAGAAAGTCTGGAGAGTGAACAGGAGAAGGCTCTAGTGGAGGATAGCACTTATTGTTTGACATTCTGTGCGTCTGTGAAATGTGAAATGCTGCAACCAGACAAATGATCATAAATGCACTTCGTGACTATCGTTCATGAAACATAAGTCATTTTAACATTTCAGAATAAAACCTGACTTTTTTTTAAATAGCTGACTGCCTTTGGGTCTTGAAGGTGCAAATCTGTTTCCCTTTATTATTAGAAAGCTCAAGCCATGTCATAGAGAGTCATTGCGTAATACAGCATAGTAACGCAATGTACAGCATAGTACAGCAGAGTAATGCCGCGCGGTGGCGCAGCGGTAGAGTTGCTGCCTTACAGCGCCAGAGACCTGGGTTCAATCCTGACTACGGGTGCTATCTATACTTAGTTGGTACGTTCTCCCTGTGACCACGTGGGTTTTCCTCGGGTGCTCCGATTTCCTCCCACATTCCAAAGACGTACAGGTTAAATTGTCCTTAGTGTGAAGGATAGTGCTGGTTCCCAGGCATCGCTGGTCAGCGCAGGCTTAGGGGGAGCCACAGGGCCTGTTTCCGCGCTGTATTTCTGAACTAAACTAAACTAATAGAAACAGGCCATTCGGCCAACTTGCCCTTGCCGACGAGATGCCGCCTCTACACTAATGAGATGAACTGTGTTTAAATTGCAATTAGAATGGAATGGAATACTATAACATAATCGGACAATTAGAATTAATGCATTTCAACAATAAGGGGTAGATGTGAGTTAAATGTTGTTATTGTACCCTCCTCAACTGCTCGCCTCAACTAGATGTTAATTCCTTTTCCCACCAAATATGGTGGACTCATGATGTGATAGACTGCAAAGCCTAGGTCCTGTGGAACCCTTTGTTTAGATGCTATGAATGTCTGTTCTTTCAATGTGCAGTCCATATGCACACATTTGTAACATGATTCATGCCATCGCCTTATTGGGAACCACGGTGGCGCATTTGACATTCATTCCCATGAGAAGCACGCAGCCTGGACTTGATTGTAACATTAATTACCAAGCTGATTTGATGAAGAAGCTGCCAAAATGGACCTCAACACCGTTGCAAATGCCCAAAGTTTAACTCACATTGGTGATCAAGCATTCAGCAGAAAGTAGGACGACCACGCTTGTGCTCTTTAACTATTTGTGATTGCAATAGCAGTTGTTTATTTTTTGAGTGCCATTTGAGGTTCATTGGAGGTAGTATTTCTTTCTGACGGAGCAGTTTTGTAGAATAAGTTGACTGGCTTAGCAGAAGCCAAAGCAACAGGGTGGGAACCAGGAGAAGAAGGCTTGCAGAGCAAAATAACCTGTCAGAAGACTCATAAGGTAGAAAGGTGCCACCCAGAAAGGTGGTTAAGGGAACACCACTTCTAAACAATGGCTTTAAAGACTTTGCTTCAATAAACAGCTGCTGACAGAGATTTAAATGATGCCAAAATATAATTGTAGAACTGTATCGGTGTCTTAAAAGCCCAAAGTGGCCACCATTTCTATGTCCTTTGCGCCTTGCTGGGCTGGCTAATTACCCCACAAATAACTGAACAAAAGCTAAAACTGAGTCAATATTCCAAATAGCATTAAGGCTCTCCAGTTAATCTTGGAGTGTACGGCCATCTTATGGAAGGGCATTAAAAAACTCTTAGTGTGATGTGTTTGAAGTTTTCGCAGCTTTGCTGGGAGATCAAAGGATTGCCAGGCGGGTCGGGTTTGGTCAGCAACTGAGGTCACCAGTCAACAACCTGGTCTTCTCAAGCCTGAGCCAGCAGCAACAAAGAACATCTCAAAGGTTCACACCCTCTTCGATAGGCTTTGCTGAAATCACTGGGAAGTACTTGTAAAAGATATAGAGATAGGAAACCTTGAATATAAAATGACCCATTCGTTAATATTAGCTTGAAACACATAGAAAGGACAAGTAATACATTGGGAATTAAATTTATCAATGTTCTTGCACTATGCTGTAGTTTTGTAGCAAGTTTTAAATCTAGCTTGAAAGTTAGTCATTTACATATATATTTTTTTCATTTCTATGGAGTTAAAGAAAGATGAAAGTTGTAAGTTCTGTTAATGAACCAGATTGGCTTTGCGTAAATTCTCAGGGCAAGGAAATCAAACATGCGCCAGATATGCGAAGCGTTTAACCATATTCTCACCTGTATGCACCCATCACTTGCCAGGCTTTGTCCCCCGCCCCCACCTCTTTTCCAGCTTTCTACCCACCATTACAATCAGTCTGAAGAAGAGTCTCGGCCTGAAATGCCACCTCTCTCTTCTCTCCACAGCTGCTACCTGACCCATTGAGTTACCCCAGCACTTTGTGTTTTGCCCAAGATTCCTAGATCTGCAGTTCCTTGTAAGCTCAGCACTCTTTATCCACCTATCCCTTCCTCCAAAGCACCCTACCAATAATGGAACCCCAATGATTGCCAGAGTGAGGACCAATGCAAATTGGAAGAACAGAATCTCATTTTTCACTTGGGCAGCTTACAACTCAACGGTATGAATATTGAATTCTCTAACTTCAAGTAACCCTTGCTTTCCCTCTCTCTCCATCCCTCTCCCACCCTAGTTCTCTGACTAGTTTCACTGTCCTCCTGATTAATTTTTCTAACTGTATGCCTCGTTGTCACCTTCCCCCCAGCTAACAATGAACCAATCTACATTTCTTTGACCATCGCCTGCTTTGATCTGTCATTTTCACACCTTACCCTTCCATATCTCTAGTCTTCCTCTCCCAACTCAGTTTGAAGAAGGGTCTCGACCCGAAACGTCACCCATTCCTTCTTTCCGGAGATGCTGCCTCTCCCGCTGAGTTACTCCAACATTTTGTGTCTACCTTCAATGGATCCCATGGTATGCAGTGAAAGTTTGCTTAAAGTAAGCAATGGAAAAGAGTAACTATGAAGCATTATGGAAGCTGAGAAGACTCATGCAATTTCAAAGAGCACAGGAACATTTCAATCCACGTCTTTAGTTGAACCATTATTTAAATAATCCCTCACTAATTCAAATAGGCCAATCCCCGACTGGCATTTAGGGCTCTGGTCAAAGACTTCAACTTAAAGGCCAATTTACTTTTCATTCCTGTTGCGCTTGTACATCCTTGTTTGATGCCCCTGTTGACTGAAATCAGTGAATTAAACGTAGTAGCCAGGGAAAAAAAACCTCAAGTGGTGAAGTTAAGTACTCTGTGTCGATGTTAATCACCCAGCAGACACATTACCAGCACGTCGGTGGAGTTAAAATTGTCCCGCAGAAATTTATTGATGCTCTGCTGCCTTTTGATGCGTTGTTTTTTTTTTTTGTTGAATTGTTGCTGCATCCCTTATGGATTTACCACTGTGTCCACAGCTCCATTGATTTATTAATTTCTTGCTCTACTCAACACAGGGTGAATTTAGGAATTCACTGCTACCCTCTCTCCCATCTAATGTATTTATGCATGCTGCTGGTATTAATTTGTTAACTGATGCTACCCACTGAGGAAGATAATGTATTAATTTGATAGTTTCCATGGCTCTCTATTCATTATTTTGATTCACTGGTAGCGACTAGCTTTTACTGCAGTGCTTATTGCTATCCCGTGGAGCATGTCAGTGAGATGTAATGCGTATAGTCTGTGTTGGTGTTTTGTCAATTTAATTTTCTGCAGCGTTGTTAAACACACTTTGTTGTAAATTAAGATTTCAGTTAAATCCATTATCTCTGAACCTCCATGTTGCCATATGACCACTGTAGCTGCTGCCTCTCCTCATTTGAAATGTGTTGCCATCAATTTGTTTGGGCGCATGAAAATAATACAAGATGTCTGGATTGCCGAAGAGCAACACCACAAGATACGTCTCATTTAAAAGCATTATTTCTGAACAGCTTTTAAAGCGCCGATTTTAATTATGAGACGACAGGTAGAAAATTGCACGAAGCATGAGATCTTGATGGAATAATGGCCCTTCGAATAAGGGAGAGGTGGACTCAGTTTAGTTTTAGAGATACAGCGCAGAAACAGGCTCTTCGGCACACACACTGGGGACAATTTGCACATACACCAAGCCAATTGACCCACATACCTGTACGTTTTTGGAGTGTGGGTGGAAACCGAAGATCTCGTAGAAAACCCACGCTGTCACGGGGAGAACGTACAAACTCCGTGCAGACAGCACCCGTAGTCGGGATCGAACCCAGATCTCCAGCACTGCAAGCACTGTAAGGCAGCAATTCTACAGCTGTGCCACCGTGCTGCCCTTAAAGAGCCTCGAGAGTAGATCTTTTTTTAATCAAAATAAACTTTATTCAGGATAAAAATTATGTACAAAACTAGAACAGTGCAAACCAAAAGTAGGCACAAAAAGCTTAGTGGGTCAGACAGCATCTCTGGAGAAAGGGAAAAGGTGACATTTTGGGTCAAGATCCTTCTTCAGACCCGACCTGATACATCACCTATTCTTCTTCTCCAGAGATGCTGTCTGACCCGCTGAGTTACTCCAGCTTTTTTAGTCTTTCTTTGGTGTAAAACAGCAATTGCTGATCCTTCTTACACAGGAACTGTACAAAACCCTCTGCTGTTCTCCGCGTCTACACACACATTCGTTAGTGTTATGTTTGGTAGTGTTTCCAAAAACCATTATTAAACCCGGCACACTTTCCACTCATCCGGCCCCCCTGGGGTAATATCCCTTCCCTTGTTTGAGGGGCGTCTCCACCCCACCCTTCTCCCCAATGTCCAGCAGCAGAAGGACCCCAGACTGTCGTCGTTCCCCACAGAGCCTTGGCTTTGGCTGCACCAAGCCTCAGTGCATCCCTCAGCACGTACTCTTGCAGTCTGGAGCGGTCTAGTTGGCAACATTCCCTGAAGGAGCATCTTTCACCGAGTTGATGACCTTCCAGCACAGCTCGACATCCGTCTCCGAATGTGTCCCTGGGTCAGCCCATAAATCAAAGTCCTCTGTTATGGAGCTGTTCGGGATAAACCGTGACAGGGACCCTTGTAACCTTCTCCAGACTCTCTTTGCAAATCTACACTCTGCGAAGAGGTGGGCAACCGTCTCCTCTCCAGTAACAGCCGTCCCGAGGGCAGCGTGCGCTGGTAGTAAGTTCCCCCTGCTATAAATCTCGTACCGCAATCTGAAAATCCAGGTTCCCACTTTGAAATGAAACCAATACTAGTTTCTTAAGCAACAGAGTAATACTTAAGTTTCATGTTTTTGTTTCATTGCTTTATGAAGCGACAGACATTATTCACTCCTAACAAGAATTTGGCACAATTAAAAGACTGACAATGAATAACCCTCAGGCAGAAATTAGAAGGACTCAGAAGTAAGAAGCTAAATGAGTTGATTTAATTTAACTGTGATATAAAATTACTCCAGAAACAGCACAACAACTTGAAATAATTGCATGTTATTTTACAACGGAAAATCGGCAGTGCTTATTGGAAGCAAGATTTCCAATTTATATCAGTTGAACAATGGATTTCACACAGAAATTTAGAGGTTACATTTAGCCATCAGATTTTGAGTTTATTTAAATATCAGCTTTGCAGAGAAAGTTCACCCATTGATCAACTTATAAACATAGGGAAAACATTTAAGTTTTATTATTCATTGCAATCTAGTTCAGCTTTTGTTTTTAATTTATATTGCCATTGAGTAAAACCTGGAAGGTATAGGAATCTGAAAGCTTACTAGTTTCATTTAGTTTATTGTCTCGTATAACCGAGGTACAGTGAAAAGCTTTTTTGTTGCATGCCATCCAGTCAGTGGAAAGACTGATTGCAATCATGATTACAACTGATTGCAATACATGATTACAATCAAGCCATCAAAAATGTACAGATACAGGATAAACCGTATAACGTTCAGTTTAGTTTAGTTTATTGTCACGTGTACTGAGGGTACAGTGAAAAGCTTTTTTGTTCCAGACAGCGGAAAGACTGTACATGATTACGATTGAACTATACACCACGTTGGCATTAGACAAGGTTGATCCAGAAGATTAAGATTCATGAGACAGAGAAGATTCATGGATTCTATGGTGACTTGGATTTGGAACTGGCAAACCCATGGAAGACAGCGTACAGTGGTATTATTCAGCCTCAAGGTCTGTGACCTGTGCTGTTCTACAGGGAATGTGTAGGGAGGAACTAAAGATGCTGGTTTAAACCGAAGATAGACACAAAATGCTGGAGTAACTCAGCGGGACAGGCAGCATCTCTGGAGAGAAGGAAAGGGTGACGTTTTGGGTCGAAACGTCACCCCTTCCTTCTCCCCAGACATGCTGCCTGTCCCGCTGAGTTACTTCAGCATTTTGTGTCTGTTCTACAGGCATCTGTGCTAAGACCTCTGCTCTTATGATATATATATAAATAAGTTAGATGAAAATGTAGATGGGTTGGTTAGTGAGTTTTGCAGATGTTTTACACAAAATTGGTAGAACAGTGGATAGTAAAGAAGGCTATCAAAAGATACAACAGGGTATAGATCAGTTTCAGATATATGTGGAGCAATGGCAGATGGAGATTAATGTGGGAGTGAGGCATTGCACCTTGGAAGGTCAAATTAAGGGGAAAATATAAGTAGAACCCTTAATTGCATTGATGTTACAGAACGATCTTAGGGTCCAAGTCCATATCTTGTGAAAGTAACATGAGAAATGGATAAAGTCGTAAAGATGTATGATATGCTTGCCTTCATAGGTGGGGCATTGAGTATAAAGAGTCATGTTGCAGCTTTATAAAACTTTGGTTGTTCCATACAGTGTATTGTGTGCAGTTCTGGTCCTAGTCCAAGACTAAGACATCTAAGAGCTCCCTCATCGAGTTCCAATATGCAGACGACAACTGTGTTGCAGCTCTCTCAAAAAATCATCTGCAACAGATCCTGACTGCCTTCAACAGTGCATACACGAAACTTGGACTTACCATCAACTCCAAGAAGACTTAGGTTATCTACCAATCGTCACCAACTGAGACAAATCAGAAAGAACCGTCAATTCAACTTGTGAAACAACCCTGGAAAATGTGGATCATTTTCCGTACCTTGGAAGTCACCTCTCCCCCAATGTTGACCTTGATGACGAGATCTAACATCGTCTCAAGTGTGCTGGAACAGCTTTTGGACGTCTTCGAACAAGTCTTTCAAAATCGTAAGATCCGAACAGGCACCAAAATGTTAGTGTACAAAGCAGTGGTGATTCCAACGCTCGTGTATGCATCAGAAACCTGGACAACATATCGACGCCATCTGAAAACGCTTGAAAAGTTCCATCAACGATGTCTTCAAAGCAGCTTAAATATCAGCTGGGAAGACAGAAGAACCAAAGTCAGCATGCTGAATAAAGCAAAAACGTCAAGCATCGAAGCCTTTGTCATCAAGAACCAACTAAGATGGAGCGGTCATGTTGTTCGGATGGAAGACGAGCGTCTACCAAAGCAAGCCGCCCACTCCCAGCTTAAAGAAGGCAAACGTAAAAGAGGCGGTCAAAAGAAGAGTTTCAAAGACGCCTTAAAAGCCAGCATGAAGAAATGTGAAATCGACATCGAAAATTAGGAAACCAATGCCAAGGACAGGAAGCTCTGGCCAACCATCATCCAAAAAGGAACAGCGACCTTCAAAGCCAACGGATGCGCAGAATTAGAAGAAAAGAGAAGTAAACGGAAAGAGAGGCAGCAACAACCAAAGCCCGATCTGACATCTGGAATTACCTGCCCTGAATGCCAAAGAACGTTCAAAGCCAGTATTGGACTCATAAGCCACCTGAGAGTTCATAAAAACAACGGAACCTAGACCATCATCCTCAACCTCAAGGGATAGCCATGACGATGATCACACCATGCCAGGAAGGATGTGGAGTTTAGAGAGCGTGCGTGGAGAAGAAGTTTATCAACATGCTGACTAGATTAGGGGGTATTTGCCACTAGAAGAAATTGGAGAAACTTGAATTGTTTTCTTGGGAGCCTCAAACCATTTCTATGATAATGCATATATAATGATTCATATTTAGATTATTTTGTTTGCCCAATTAAACAGTGCGCTTTGTCTTTGTGTTCTGTCATTTGCAATTTTGTGGATTATCGTTGCAATTAAGTGATCAACAAGGCTTAATATTTTCTTCTTGTGAAGAAGTATGGTTTGGACTGTGGAAGGTGCCTTTATTTTCATTAAAGCTAATACTGTATTTAGGTTTTAAAGTTTTATAATTGAGCAATGTTTTACTAGATCCACCCACTCTTCCAGATTTTTGACCCATTATTTTGGTGCAATTATGCATAAAAATTACAACTGCTATCAGCAAGATATCCAAACTCCACGGCACGGTGGCACAGCGGTAGCCTTACAGTGCCAGAGACCCGGGTTCGATCCTGACTACCTGGGTGCTTGTCTGTATGGAGTTTGTACGTTCTCCCCGTGACCTGCGTGGGTTTTCTGCGAGATTTTCAGTTTCTTCCCACACACCAAAAGATGTACAGGTTTGTAGGTTAATTGGCTTGGTATTAAAAAAATGTAAATTGTTCCTAGTGTTAATGTGCGGGGATCGCTGGTTGGTGCGGACACGGTGGGCCGTAGGGCCTGTTTCCGCGCTGCATCTCTAAACTAACCAAAGTTAAAACTTATTTCTTTATTTTAATAAAGTTCACTCCATTCCAGACCAAAATATTGTTTTGAAACTAAATTAAGTTTTTGCAATTGTGGAGTTATCCTTCTGAAATGATAAAAAAATAAACCAAGTTACTAGGCTTATTGCCATGGTAACAGGAAAACGGTAGTGTAATTGCACTGATACGTTGTAGGTCATCATTAGCAGTTTGCAGTTTAACATAAAAAGACCTTCAAAAACATGCAATTCAACGAGCTGCTGCACTTAACTGGAGACAGCACTGCATTTTAAAAGATGAAACATTTGAGTATACGCCATATTATCTTCATTATACCAAGTTAACTTAGAGAATAAAGAATGTGACATATGGAAAAGTGGCAATTTTACTCTATTTGAAATATATATATATTTTTTTTTTCTCAAATCGTTCTCAGGTCTGGAATTGGTCTGCAGTAGTACTGCAGGGAGGTACATATTTCCTTACTCAATATAGGAAAAGCAACAAACGCAGCTTCCATCAGTACATCACATCAACCACTGCAAAATATGGGGCGGCACAATGGCGCAGCAGTAGAGTGACTGCCACACAGCGCCAGAGACCCGGGTTCGATCCTGTCTACGGGTGTCTGTCTGCACGGAGTTTGTACATTCTCCTACGTTCTCCCCCTGACCTGTGTGGGTTTTCTCCAGGTACTCCGGTTTCCACCCACACTCCAAAGACGTACAGGTTTGTAGGTTAATTGGCTTGAGTAAATTGTCCCGAATGAAGGACAGTGTTAGTGTGCGGGGATCGCTGGTCGGACAGCCTGTTTCCGCGCTGTACCTCTAAACTAAAATACAACAAAACTATTAAAGCATCCCAGGAGCATGAACAAATGAGGACTTTGCACTGAATCATGTGAAAAAAATTGATGAAGGATGGTCTGAAGAGCCTCATCGAAGAGGAAGAATTTACATTGTGCTTTAAATAAAGGAAGTGAGATAGCAATACTAATCTTCTGAGATTTCGGAAGTGGAGTTCCAGCGTTGAGGATTTTAGCAGGTGAAAGTAAATAATTGTGCCGTCAATAACTATGTGATAAAATTTAGGGAGCCTTAAAAGGACAAAATGAGAGAATGCAAATACATTAAGGAGTTCCAGGGCTGGAGGAGTTCTGGAAAGCAAGACGACGGAAGGATCTGAGAACAGGCATGAGAGTTTCAGAGTCAAGATGATTTTAAAGTCAGGAAACAAAGGAAATATGGGGCGCTGTGAGTAGAACGTGAGAATGTACAAAGGACAACGAGGATGCTTGCCAGGACTAGTAGAGGGTCTGATCTCTCGGGAGAGGTTGGAGCAGGCTGGGACTCTATTCCTTGGAGTGCAGGAAGATGAGGTGTGATCTTATAGAGGTGTATATGATCATAAGAGGAATAGATCGGGTAGATGCACACAGAGTCTCTTGCCCAGAGTAGGTGAATCGAGGACCAGAGGACATAGGTTTCAGGTGAAAGGGAAAAGATTTAATAGGAATCTGAGGGGTAACCTTTTCACACAAAGGGTGGTGGATGTATGGATCAAGCTGCCAGAGGAGGTAGTTGAGTCAGGGACTATCCCAACATTTAAGAAACAGTTAGATAGGTACTGCACATGGATAGGACAGGTATGGAGGGATATGGACCAATTGCTGACAGGTGGGGCATGCGTAGCTGGGACTTGTTGGCCGATGTGGGCAAGTTGGGCCGAATGGCCTGTTTCCACACTGTATCACTCCATGGCAAGATTGAATAAATTAGCTGATTGGATAAATTAGCTGATGCCATCCACACTTTTATTTATGCTATTTCTGGGTCAATAATGTTCAAACTTTTCAAACATTGTTTCCGATCCATGGTAACCCTCCCACAAAATAGTTAATTATTGATGATAAATATTCTTGTAACCCAAAAGATTCAAGAATAGCCAAGTAAATGCAAGTAGTTTTGGTCATTGCTGTAAACCATGCCTTCAGGCTAGTATTGCCATGGAAACGGCTCAGGTTTCGTCAGATTACATAGTATTACACAGGGCCAGTGAAGTAATGCACTACCTGGTAAATATGACCACAATTTGGTGTCATATCTTAAAATACACAATTTGTTGTTAAATCAATGCATTCATGGAATTTTTAATATGCCACTTCAAGGACGACAGAGACACCGAGATGTTCAATTAAGAGTCCCCCTTGTCATCAACTTCCACCCCATCAGCAGTTGCCTACAACAAATTATCCTCCAACCAGCTCCAACGGGATCCCACTACTGGCCACATCTTCCCATCTCCACCCCTTTCTGCTTTCTGCAGAGACCAATCCCTCCGAAACTCCCTGGTCCACTCGTCCCTTCCCACCCATACCACCCCCTTCCCAGGTACTTTCCCCTGCAACCGCAGGAGATGCAACACCTGTCTCTTTACCTCCCCCCTCGACTCCATCCAAGGATGCAAACAGTCTTTCTAGGTGAGGCAGAGGTTCACCTGCACCTCCTCCAACCTCATCTATTGTATCCGCTGCTCCAGATGTCAACTTCTCTACATCGGCGAGACCAAGGGCAGGCTCGGCGATCGTTTCGCTGAACACCTCCGCTCAGTCCGTCTCAACCAACCTGATCTTCCGGTGGCTCAGCACTTCAACTCCCCCTCCTATTCCCAATCTGACCTTTCTGTTCTGGGCCTCCCCCATTGTCCCTGCGCAAATTGGAGTAACAGCACCTTATATTTCGCTTGGGCAGTTTACACCCCCTCTCTATCCCCTCCCCCTTCCCAGTTCTCCCACTAGTCTTCCTGTCTCTGACTACATCCTATCTTTGTCCCGCCCTCTCCCCTGACATCAGTCTGAAGAAGGGTCGCGACATGAAACGTCACCCATTCCTTCTCTCCCAAGATGCTACCTGGCCCGCTGAGTTACTCCAACATTTTGTGTCTACCTTCAGTTAAAGGTCACTGAAGGTAACAAAAAAAAGTGTTTGATTATTTCGTAGTAAATCAATTCAACAGATAATAGGTCCAGAGTGTAATTGTTGGTTAATAAGGCTGAAGTTATTGACTGACAATATCGGAAAACAAACTACCAGTCTTTCCGAATCAGTGGAAAGATTTCTTGAGAGATCGATGCGTTGGAATGCCAGACATCTAGATTGAGACACTGTGGCAGCAGGTGCATCCAGAATCAAACGTAATGCTGAGTTACCAGAGGTTGCGGGGAGACCAGACAGGAGTATAGACAATTATGAGAGGCACAGATATGGTAGACAGTCAGAATCTTTTGTCCAGGATGAAAATATCAAATATTAGAGGGCATAGTTTTAAGATGGGAGTGGCAAAGTTTAAAGGAGGTGTGAGCGGCAAGTTTTGTTTTATGCAGACGGTTGTGGGTGCCCGGAATGAACTGCTGGGGGTGGTGGAAGCAGATACAATGGTGGCATTTAAGAGACTTTTGGATAGGCACAAGCTTACGCATAGACTGGAGGGATATGTATGTGTGGGAGGGGGTGGTGGTGTGGGTGGGTGTGGGGGGGGGGAACTTTTCTCTTCCTCACGGCGCGGGGTGCGGCTCAGCTGCGGGGCCTAACATCCCCCGGTGCGGCTTGGCCGCTGGACTTTACATCCCCCGGTGCGGCTTGGCCGCTGGACTTTACATCGCCCGGTGCGGCTTGGCCGCTGGACTTAACAGTGCCCGGTGCAGCTCGGCTGCGGGGCTTAACACCGCCCGGTGCAGCTCGGCTGCGGGGCTTAACACCGCCCGGTGCAGCTCGGCTGCGGGGCTTAACACCGCCCGGTGCAGCTCGGCTGCGGGGCTTTACATCGCTGGTGCGGCTCGGCTGCGGGACTTAACATCGCCCGGTGCGGCTCGGCTGCGGGACTTTTCACCGCTGGTGCGGCTCGGCTGCGGGACTTGACATCGCCCGGTGCGGCTCGACCACGGGACTTAGCTGCGCAAGGCTTGGTCGCGGGCCTTTCATCGCCCGGTTCGGCCGCGAGACGTTTCAGCGCCCGGTGCGGGGACTGTGCGGGTCGGTCGGGGACGAGCTGTCTGTCTGTGGGCGTGGGGAAGAGAGTGGAAGTTTTGTTGCCTCCATCACAGTGAGGGGGTGTTTGGAGTCACTGTGATGGACGTTTGTGTTGGGGTTATGTGTCTTGTGTTCTTTTTTTTTTTCTATGACTGCTATGTAGTTTCGTTCGGTACTTCGGTACCGAACGACAAATAAAGCTCTGTTATACTGTTATACTGTTATATGGATTACGTGCAGACACATTAGAGTTGGTCTTGGCATCATGTCCAGCACAGATATTGTGGGACGAAAGGTATAGTGATATATTACAGCCCAGTGGTATGAATACTGATTTCTCTAATTTCAAGTAACCCTGGCATTCCCTCTCTCTCTATCACTCCCCCACCCAAGTGGCACCAGCTTCTCGTTTTCAACCAACAAACAGCTAACAATGGCCAGTTTCCTATATCATCGTTACTTTTTTGCATATCTTTCATTCATTGTTCTTTATCTCTCCATATCATCATCTATATCTCTCGTTTCCCTTTTCCCTGACTAGTCTGAAGAAGGGTCTCGGCCTGAAACACCACCAGAGATGCTGCCTGTTCCGTTGAGTTAATCCAGCCTTTTGTGTCTATCTTCGGTTTAAACCAGCTTCTGCAGTGCCTTCCTACACGTAGTGATATATGTCCAAGTCAAAAAGATATGTAAATAGGAGATGAACTTCTAGAGTCAGAGTAATTTGCTCGTGTCCTTTTTAGTTGCAGAAGTCATAAGTTTGTGAGATGCTGTTTAAGTAACCTTTCTGGAAAAACTCCAATGCAACTTCTGAATAAAAACAGAAAAATACTGGGAACACTCAGCAGGTCAGGCAGCATCTGTGGAAAGATGGCGGCGCGCACAGACGCAGCGGCTCACAGCTCTCCCTTTCGGTGCTTTTTATGTGTGTTATCTGTATTATGTCTGTTAGTCAATTTTAGTCATGCAAATCGGGCAAATCCTACTTACAACCGCAAGGATCTTCTGATCATAGGATTCCAGTGCAATCGGGACCTTACGAGCGAATTTCTACACCCACGAAATATACCGGAGGAGATAGCCAGGACACCGGGCTCTCCATGGATAGTTGTCGGCGCGAACAGGCGTCGCAGGCGGAGGAGAAACAGGAAGCAAAAGCGAGGATGCCGGTCCGGTATACTTGCCAAGCTAAAGAGACAGCCACACAAACCACCGCTACCTAGCATGTTTCTCACCAACGCCAGATCCATCATCAACAAAATGGACGAATTACAACTACAGATATCAGCAAACAAACTCATTGAGGACTGTTGTATTCTCTTAGTAACAGAGACATGGCTTCATCCACTTATCCCAGACGGAGCCATTGAGCTAGCCGGGCGTACAGCGTTTCGCTGGGACAGAAACATCGACTCCGGTAAGAGCAAGGGGGGGGGGGGTTATGCATTTACGTGCACAACAACTGGTGCACTAACACCAAAATTATGGTTAGTCACTGTTCTCCTGATCTGGAGTTCCTGACAGTTAAATGCAGGCC
Source organism: Rhinoraja longicauda (assembly GCF_053455715.1). NCBI lineage: Eukaryota > Metazoa > Chordata > Chondrichthyes > Rajiformes > Arhynchobatidae > Rhinoraja > Rhinoraja longicauda. Next base: position 29,041,561 of record NC_135974.1, on the reverse strand, counting down.
TTTTTACCTTCCTCGTGAATTTACAATGGTTATAGTAACAGCAGTCTACATTCCACCGAATGCCAACGCTAGCACAGCTTTAGGCTACCTGCTCGGTGCAATAAACTCACAACAGAGCACATATCCAGAAGCAGCCCACATCATAGCCGAGGACTTCAATCATGCAGACCTAAAGTCAGTTCTCCCGAAATTTGAACAACACATAAGATGAGGGGAAAAAACACACTAGACAAGGTTTATTCAAATATTAAGAAGGGTTTCAGGTCAGCACCACTACCACACCTGGGGCAGTCAGATCACCTGTCCATATTCTTAACTCCTGCATACACCCCAATCAGGAGGAAAGCTCCAGTCACCATAAAGACTGTTAAGACATGGCCTGAAGGAGCTTCCTCGCAGCTGCAGGATTGCTTCGAAAGGACCAACTGGGATATTTTTGAGGATCAGGACTTGGAGGAGTATACATCAACTGTACTCTGCTACATTCAAAACTGTGTTGACAATGTCACCGTCGACAAACGCATCCGGTTGTATCCCAATCAGAAGCCCTGGATGACAAAGGATGTCAGGTCTCTCCTCAAGGACCGTAACACCGCCTTCAGGTCTAGTGATAGAGCTCTATACAGTGCTGCTAGAACCAACCTGAAGAGAGGCATCAAGGATGCCAAAGCGTCCTACAAGAGGAAGATTGAGGACCACTTTACCAACAATGACCCACGGCGGGTATGGCAAGGCATCCAGCACATCACCAACTACAAGACCAGCAACCGCACGACTGCCGACGGCGACGCCTCGCTGGCAAAGGAACTTAACTGTTTCTTTGCTCGTTTCGAGGTGAAAGCTGCAGTGGCAGACATAACACCCTCTCCAGCACCTGACAGCAACACCTTCACTGTGCAGGAGTATGATGTTAAGCGCGTGCTCAGAGCAGTGAATCCCAGGAAAGCTACAGGCCCCGATGGTGTGACGGGAAGAGTGCTGAGGGAATGTGCAGACCAATTATCTGAGGTCTTCACAAAAATCTTCAACCTGTCCCTTTTAAAATCCACCATCCCTCCCTGCCTGAAGTTCGCCACAATCATCCCACTGCCGAAAAAGTCTGTCATCAGCGGCCTTAATGACTACCATCCGGTAGCACTAACACCGGTCATCACAAAGTGCTTCGAGAGGCTGGTTCTGCAGCACATCAAAGCCAGCCTCCCACCCACCTTCGACCCATACCAGTTTGCCTACAGAGCAAATAGGTCTACAGGGGATGCCATCGCCACTGCTCTTCACACTGCACTGACCCACCTTGAACACCAGGGGAGCTATGTGAGGATGCTTTTCCTAGACTTCAGCTCTGCCTTTAACACAGTCATCCCGAGCAGACTGGTCACCAAACTTTCTGACCTTGGATTTTCCCCAAACCATCTGCCAATGGATCAAGGACTTCCTGACCAACCGCCCCCAGACCGTCAAAATAGGCCCTCACCTCTCCTCCACCATTACACTGAGCACCGGCTCACCACAGGGCTGTGTGTTGAGCCCCATCCTTTACTCCCTCTACACTCACGACTGCGCCCCCACCCATCCCACCAACACCATCATCAAGTTCGCGGATGACACGACTGTGGTTGGACTCATCTCAGGAGGAGATGAGACAGCCTACAGGGATGAAATCCAAAGGCTGGCAGCATGGTGTTCAGTGAACAATCTTGTCCTGAACTCCTCCAAAACAAAGGAACTTATAATAGACTACAGGAAAACCGGTGCAGAACACGACCCACTCTACATCAATGGGGTCTGTGTGGAAAGGGTACCCGCTTTCAGGTTCCTGGGTACACACATGCAGAGGATCTTACCTGGTCTACCAACACCATCACCACAGTGAAGAAGGCACAGCAGAGACTCCACTTCCTGAGGATCCTCAGGAAGACCAACCTGCAGGAGAAGCTCATGATGTCCTTCTATCGCTGCTCCATCGAGAGTGTGCTGGCATACTGTATAACCACATGGTATGCCAGCTGTTCAGAAAAGGACAGGAAGGCCCTTCAGAGGGTCATCACGACGGCCCAGAAGATCATCGGCTGCTCACTGCCCTCCCTGGAGCACCTGTTCAGCCTACGCTGCCTCAGTAGAGCAGGCAAAATAATAAAAGATCCATCCCACCCCGGCCACCGTCTGTTTGTTCTTCTGCCCTCTGGTCGACGTTTCAGGTCGATCAAATCCCGAACAAACAGACTTAAGAACAGTTTTTACCCCAGGGCCATACGAGAACTGAACACTACTTTCTGCACTAGGTCACAATGTTAAAACTTTTGTATTTAATATATTTGTATTTATTGTTTTGCATTTATTGCATATATGTTTTTACGCACCGTCAGGATTGCTATTTTTTAATTTCGTTGTACTCGTTGCAACGACAATAAATGAATATTATTATTATTATTATTATTATTATTATTAGTTAGCATGCAGGTAGTCTTGGGCCTGAAACGTTAATTGTTTCTCTTTTCACATATTCAGTCTGGCCTATTTGAATGTATCCAGCATTTTCTGCTTTTATTCCAGATTTACAGCATCAGTGGGGATTTGTTCTGGGGATTCGCTATTCAGGTATTTCTCTTTTACAAACAATTTATTCCATAAGCTAATTCAATGTATTAACAAAAAACAATAAGAATTACTAATGATTGCAAATGTCTTTATTTGCTTTTGTATATGGCTATAATTACTTTTGGATCTTTTGGAAACCGCATCGTGTGACCTGGTATGGTCCATAGAGTCATACAGCATGGAAACAGGCCCTTCGGCCCAACTTGCCCAAGCCAACTAAGATGCCCCATCCACACTAGTGTTTATTTTTTTGCCATGTTTGGCCCATATCCCTCTAAAAATAGACACAAAATGCTGGATAACTCGGTGGGATAGGCAGCATCTCTGGATAGAAGGAATGGGTAACGTTTCGGGTCGAGACCCTCAACCTAAAACGTTACCCATTCCTTCTATCCAGAGATGCTACCTGTCCCGCCGAGTTACTCCAGCATTTTGTGTCTATCTTTGGTGTAAACCAGCATCTGCAGTTTCTTCCTACCCATATCCCTCTAAACCTTTCCTATCAATGTACCTGTCCAGATATCTTTTAAAAGTTTGAAAACTTCTCTGGTTCATTTTGAGGACAATTTGATCCTTTCATATGTGAGAAATCAGAACATTCGAAGGTAAAAATAAATTGATTTGTCTGCTTCCCAGCAATGAAACATTTACAGAATGGATGAACATGACAAACTATACACTCTCTCTGAATCACAAGAGATCATTTCAGTGAACTTAATGTGCACTTAATTAATTTTCTTGTTACTCTTCCTTATTATTAGAGGGCAGTAATGCGTAAAATGCTCCAAATGTGAATTGATTTTAATCAAGCCACTTTGCCCACACTCGGAACAAAAGGGAATCAATCGAAAGACATTGTACAATATATAACAAATGATTCTTTTGAAGAAAGTAATGTACATTGTATTGAAACAGGCCAATTTTCATCTTTAATTTAGCTTTGATGGTTACACCTCAAAGATACTGTTCTGTAATGTTCAAAAGAGTAACGTGAATGTTTGATTTTCAACAATCTTTGTCACCCCAAATTTTACTTATACTTTTTAGATTGGATAGGACTGGTTTAGAGGGATATGGGCCAATTACAGGCAGGTGGAACTAGTGTAGGTGGGGCATATTGGGCAGGGGTGCAGTGCTGCCGGAGCTCACCGGAGCTCACAGGAGCGCCGCTCCGGCACCTCTGTAAAAAAAAGCCAAAATAAACAGCGGGGAATTTTAACTAATGGAGAATTTACCAGCGGCCGCTCCGGCACCAGTGACAGCTCCGGCACCTAAACAATTAGCACCGCAACACTGATGTTGGGACAAGTTGGCCAGTGTCGGCAAGTTGGGCCGAAGGGCCTGTTTTCATGCTGTATGACTCTAAAGGGTAAAGGATACAACATTCTACAACATATAAATATTATAATAGTGGGCTTGCCATTGTGTTCAATGATACTGTTTGCGTGCTGCTGTATGTTTCTTTTTTTTTCCCATTGGAACCTAATCAGATGTACAGCACTTTGGTCAACATGGGTTGTTTTTAAATGTGCTATACAAATAAAATTGACTTGACTTGACTTGACTTGACTTGACTTGACAGTACCATAATGAATTTTGTAAATTTTGATGAACTCATTAGATGTTATGTTTTGTCCTAATGCCAAAATACTAGCCACCAAAGAATTGCTACTTTGGGATAGCCCTGCTTTAAATGAAAACCAACAGGAAATAAACATTTCTTCAACATCTTTGATTTTGTCCTGAATTATGCATGTTAACTCGTTCTGAAAAATTCTAAAATGTTTTACTGAAGTTTATATTTCATTAACAGTAGTCTACAAACCAGTGTTTTGCACACTTTAACTAGGTAAATTTGGGTGTTCGGATTTGTCCCAGTGTCAAATCAGGAATCATCAAAAGAGTTATTAAATGGGGATATTCACGCATTACGAAATCAATACAGTTGTTTTCTCTTATTTCAACCATTAGAATCCAATTTGCCCATCCACAAATAATGGCATCCTCCTCATTTCACAGCCAAATCTTATTCATGAAAGGACACAAAGTGCTGGAGTAACCCGGCGGATCAAGCAGCATCCCTGGAGGACACAGATTGGTAACGTTTCAGGTTGGGACCCCCTTCATCAGACTGATTCAGTCCGAAGAAGGGTCCCGACCCGAAACGTCACCTTTCCATGTTCTCCTGAGATGCTAACTAATCCGCTGATTTACTCCAGCACTTTGTGTCCTTTGGCATAAACCAGCATCTCTAGCCCCTTGTTTTTATATCTCATTCACAGTGACTCTGTTGGGAAGTGTGTCTGTGCTGCTGAAGATCTCTCCCCAGCAGCCACACAGGTTTCCATGGAAATAAGGAAAAACGTGGGATGCGGAAAGCATAATGGGGGGGGGGGGAGAGGAGGGATAAACCAGAGGAAGGAAAATCAGGAGAGAGTGAACATTAAGGATGGGATAATTCATTAGATGCAGTGTCAGAGATAGTATGGTAGTATACGATACGATAGGATAGAACCTTATTTATCCCAGGAGGTAATTAGTCTGCCCACAATCATTAAAACACAAGTTACATGACACATGAAATTAAAGTGACGAATGGAAAGTCCAGGATTTGGGATGTGCTAAGATTGGGGAATAGGGGGCGGGGGTATCAAGTACATGTTGGTTTGAAATGAAGGAATAATAGAAGCAGGACAGTGTGATCCTGGGTGCATGGTTTGTAACTCTGCATCATGAAAAATAGAATAGCTATAAGAATCAGGAGCACAGCATTTGTTTCAAGCCATTGGAAGACTGGTCTGAGCAAATTTGCAATCTGGATAGATGTAAAATAGATGAAAACAGCGTTTCATTATCAACTATTTCACACAAATAGAAAATTAATTCATCTCAGGAAGTTGGTTGACTCAAGACATTGAACTGCTGGCAGCTGGTGCTGGAAGGAAGAACAGCATTGGGGAAAGAGTGATCGTTAACGTACTGAGTTTGTGATCAATGGGGCAGGAGAGATGTGCATGGGGTGTGGCACTCTGGGGAAGGGAGGGAACAGACAAGGGCAAAGAAATTGGATGTTTCGTTAGCCTGCGTAAAGGTTGTCAGAACTAAGAGGAGAGAACTCAGTGAGGGGCGGCACTGTGGTGCAGCTGGTGGAGCTGCAGAAAGCCAGAGACCCATGTTCAATCCAATCCTCAGGTGTTATTTGTGTGGAGTTTGCACGTTCTCCCTGTGACTATGTGTGTTTCCTCTGCGTGCTCCGGTTTCCTCTCGCATCCCAAAAACGTACGGGTTACTTTGGCCTCTTTAATTTGCCCCTTGTGTGTAGGGAATGGATGTACAATTGGGGTTACATGGAACTAGAGTGAACAGGTGTGTAGAAAGGAACTGCAAATGCTGCTATAGGCCGAAGATAGACTCAAAGTGCTGGAGTAACTCAGCGAGTCAGGCTACATCTCTGGAGAAAAAGCATTGGTGACATTTCGAATCCGGACCCACAAAGTCATTAATATCAAAGAGTGCTACAGTGTGGACCCAGGCCCTTCGGCCCAACTTGCCCACACCGGCCAACATGTCCCAGCTACACTAGACCCACCAGCCCGAGTTTGGTCCTTATCCCTCCAAACCTGTCCTATCCATGTACCTGAAGATAGACACAAAATGCTGGAGTAACTCAGCAGGACAGGCAGCATCTCTGGAGAGAAGGAATGATTGACGTTTCAGGTCGAGACCCTTCTTCAGACTCTTTGAAGAAGTTCTCCTCCTCTTCAGACTGAAAGTATAGGGGAGGGAACTAGAGGTAAGGAAAGGCCAGCAGGAGTGGTTGATGGCCAGCATAAACTCGGTGGGCCGAAGGGCCTGTTTCCATGCCATATCTTTCAACCAATCAACTGTTAAAATGAAGGGAACACAGTTTTCTATATTGTATGCCATAAGTTCTGGAGAGATAGGCTGGTGCTGGAATACATGGTGGAGGAGACGATTCAGAATTAAGACTATTTGATACAAGAGTGGGAAAGCAGGATAACATAGAACTAGTGTTAGCAGGTGACCAATGGTCGGCATGGACTCGGCATAGAACTAGTGTTAGCGGGTGACCGATGGTCAGCATGGACTCGGCATAGAACTAGTGTTAGCGGGTGACCGATGGTCGGCATGGACTCGGTGGACTGATCGGTGTGTTTCCATGCTGATTCTCTAAACAGAACTAAACTTTTTCCGCAGAGATTTTTTTTTTTTTAAAGCCTATTTAAAAGTCAAAGGCTGCGACTTGTTAGATGATAAAAATGCTTCATGCACTTCCGCAGTATTTGCCAACTGTACGCGAGTAGATAAAGGAGCTGTCACTTTCAGAGGGACAGCTGATGGATGTATTTACATAGATTTACTCGTGGTGCGATTAGGCTCCGTGGAGCCCTGTAGCTTTGTGCTGCGAGAGCCCTTCAAAGTCTGGAGACAACTTTCTTACTTTCGTCTGCTGCTGTTGGATTGCGGCGCAGAAGCAATTCCAATCCAAGTCAAACGGAGCACTCAAAGACGGACGCAGAAGGAATAAGCACTCTGCTTCTGTGTCCAAACTGCATACTTTCTGTGTGATGGAATGAAAGGAGTGATTTTGCTGTCCAGATACTGTCTGCATGGATGATATTCCTGTTGTACGACAAAGAGGAGGATGTGATCTGTGTTTCTTAATGTGCTAAGCAGTTTTAAACTGCTGGGTGAGATTTCGCCTGGAATTAAAGGTTGAGCTGAAATTGTTGGCAGTTGAGCCAGACATGTATCATTAAACATTGGGAATGCCATAATTGTGCGCCAGTTAATATCAGACGAGCAGTCAACTTTTGGCCTTAACGTTCTTTCTTTTGTTAAGTCACTAGACGGGCGTGAACCCGTTGGGTCCAAACCTCTCCTGCGGGCCCGGCAACCCTCCCCCAACTGACGACCCGTGGACCCGTTGCCAGCCGGAAGTCACTCCCAAAGCTGGGGGCGGGCGGAAGGAAAGAGGAGAGGGAGCCACTCACCCCGGCTCCGGGCGGCCAGAGCAAGCCGTGGACCCGTTGGGTGCAAACCTCTCCTGCAGCGGCAGCTCGACGGCGACGGCATTATTTGATCCTCTGCCGCCGTGCTGCATCATGGGAGGAAGGTCAGGCGCGAGGCACGCCGGGACGAGCCGGGACGAACGCCGGTCCTCCCGGCGGGTGGGGAGCGCATTTATTACAATTTATTAAGTTAATTGTTTTTAAAATGTAAGAAAACTTGATCAGGCGAATGGTGAGCAGGGTAGGCCTAAAATCGTTACTCTATCGTGTACCGTTTTGGCTGTTTTTCGGGTATAGACAATCAAACAAACAAACAAGATGAGAGTTTTAGTAATATTTATATAGATAGATTACGTGCTTGGATGGCAGATTTCTTAAGTGGATTTGCTAAGCAGCTTGTTTATAGCTCTGTTGCAAAAGCTGTTGGAATGACAGGCCCAAGACCGGTACTTTATCGTATACACTGAAGGGCAGGTAGAAGCAATACAACACACTGTGGGTGGGAGGAGGAGAGACAACAGTCTCATCCATCACGCAGCTTAAGCAGGTTACAGAGGATGAGCAGGGGATAAAGCAGTTGATAGCATTTATCATAATTTACTGTGGGCTGTAAGTTGGGGTAACCTGTAGAAGTCTTTTTGGCCACCTCTCTATTGGAGAGGAGGCACAGTGGCACAGCTGGTCAAGCTGCTGCCTCACAGCACCAAAGAGTTTTAGACTTTATTTTAGACTTTAGAATTTACATTTTAGAAATACAATGTGGAAAAGGCCCTTTGGCCCACCCACGTCCGTGCCGACCAACGATCACCCTGTACACTAACACTAGACTACCTACACACAATTTACGATTTTACTGAAGCCAATTAATCTACAAACCTGTACATCTTTGGAGCGTGGGAAGAAACCAGAGCACCCGGAGAAAACCCACGCAGTCACAGTGCGAACATACAAAATCCATGCAGACAGCACCCGTGGTCAAGTTCGAACCTGGGTCGCTGCCCCTGCGCCACCCCATTGGTCAAAAAACGCCATCGGGCCCGGTTTCGATCCTGACTCTGAGTGCTGTCGGTGTGGAGTTTACACCTTCTCCCCGTGACTGTGTGGGTTTCCTTCAGGTGCTCCAGTTTCCTCCCACCTCCCAAAGACGTGTACGTTTGTTGGTCAAATGTCCTCTGTAAACTGCCCCTATTGTAGGGGGTGGATGAGAATGTGGGATAACACAGAGTGAGTGAGAACAGGCGTGGACTCGGTGGAAGACGGGTCTGCTTCCTGTTGCATTTTCCAATCCAATGCAAACTTCTGCAGCACAATTAGAACAATTTTTTTAAATGATGTGATCGTACTGTAATTAAATGTCACACAGTGAAATTACATAACAATGTTACAAGAAGTATGGTATGACATCCAATGCACAAGTTTGAAATATAATTCAGAAATAGGGTGATTACCATATATTTATGGCGTAATATTAACACTGTAAAATAGACTACCATTATTTCTGAGGTAAATTAGTACACTAGGGAGCGACTAAAATGTATATTTATGAATCTTTTTTTAGAGCGCGCACACATCCTGAGGCCATTAGCTAAATTTAAGTACGTCTGCAGAAGTTATTTAAAGCTGTGACCCTCCGATGTTTATCTCAAGAGAAAGTGGCCATTGGGGAATTTCTGCTCACAATGTAAATTCCAGGAATGGCATTGGCGATTGAGTACAGCTTCCCATAACCTTGTTGCTGAAGAGAGATTTATTTGCAAATATATTAGCATAGGAGTACACTGCCCTCTTAGCAAGTAACGTTTCATCTCTTGCAAAAGGTGAAGTGACATTTGTAAACGCTGGATTTCTTTCAGATCGGAGATACAGCACGAAAATGAGGCACTTTGGCCGACTGAGGTCCACACAGACGGTTGTTCACTCTAGTTCCACATCAACCCATTTTCGCATCCAGTCCCCACACACCAGGGGCAATTAAACAGAGGCCAATTAACCTACAAACCCACATGTCCTTTGGAATGTGCGAGGAGAGTGATGGGTGCCTCATTGCACATTGCCAGGGGTAATGGTGGAGGCAGATTCGATGGGGGTGTTTGAGAGAATGTTGGACACGCACATGGATGTGCAGGGGGTGAAGGGATGTGGATCATTTGGATCAGACAGAGGAGATTAGTTTAACTTGGCTTCATGTTTGGCGCAAGTCCAGACTTTGTGAACTGTGGTATTCAATGTTCTATTGACAAAGAGGGAAAAAGGATAAAATCATTGTGGAATGGACTACAAGGAGAATGGGGCATGAGACAACTGGAATGACTAATTCAATTCCTCATCTGAAAGGTTCTGCGGTTTAGATGATTTTCAAAAACTGCTCTCCAATTCTTCACAGACTACAAGGATAACATGAAACAAGCCTATTAATAAATCACGATAAAAAAGAAAATTCAACCACTCTCTATCAAAAGAATTAAGTGAGGACTTTATCATGGTAAAACATACTGTCTGGTAATCCATCACCCTGGGTTTTTTTAAGACATTTCAGACAAAACATATTTCTAGTTGTAGGAAATTCCAGCATTTTGCGATATTTCAAGGGAAGAAGCATTTGAAGACTATTAATGACACGAGGATAGAAATATTACCTAGACTAGTTTCCTCTTTTTCATGTTATGTTTTATACCAGCCTTGCAACTGCATTTTTCTTTCTGACACTTTTAACACTGCAGTTATACTGCAGTTAGCCGCTGTGAAAATGGGAGGACCACATGCAGCTGGGCATATCCGAATTATTCTGCCAACTGGTCACCCTGATGACAAAGAATGGTGGATAAATAATGGTCAAGACTCAGTAACCATTGACACCATGTCAGCTTCCTGATGTACAGAGAAAATTGAAAAATAGATTTCTTTTGAAAATGCGAGGAAGGCCCCTATAAATTCCCTGCAGCAAGCTTCAAAGCAATTACCCCTGTTTTTGTTTTCCTGGTGGTTTAGTTTAGTTTAGAGATACAGCATGGAAGCATGCCTTCGGCCCATTGAGTCAACACCGACCAGCGATCCCCTGTGCAGTAGTTTCACGCTGCACACTAGGGACAATTGTTACATAAGCCAATTAACCTGCAAACTTGCTCATCTCTGGACTGCGGGGGGAAACCGGAGCACCCGGAGAAAACCCACACGGTCGCGGGGAGGGAGAGCGTACAAACTCCGTACAGACAGCGCCCGTAGTCCGGTCCAACCCGGGTCTCTGGTGCTATAAGGCAGCAACTCTACCGCTGCACCAACATGCCAACTGTGCAGCCCTGATATTTGCTCATCAGTGAATTTGCGCTTATACTCACTCAAATTTGCAAAGGCGTTTTATTGTTTTAACTAGATTTGCTTCCCTTTCATTAGCTACTTGTGCTTCGTTTCTTTAATGCCTTGAGTTCCTGTTGTCCAAGAAGCCGAACAGCGTGTGTCATTATTTAAACTTGAAACTGCTCCCAGCAACTTCAAGTGTTATGTAGGAAAATAACTGCAGATGCTGGTCAAAATCGAAGGTATCACCAAAATGCTGGAGTAACTCAACGGGTCAGGCAGCATCTCAGGAGAGAAGGAATGGGTGACTTTTCGGGTCGAGAACCTTCTTCAGTCTGAAGAAGGGTCACGACCCGAAACGTCACCCATTCCTTCTCTCCTGAGATGCTGCCTGACCCGCTGAGTTACTCCAGCATTTTGTGATAATTTCAAGTGTTATTGCCTACAATGTCAATAATACAAGCTGCTAACAGGGCAGTGAGGGTAGTAGAGCAGTAACGGAAATGGACTACTTAATCTCAAGGGTTGAAAAAAAGAATTTCTACCTAACCAATACATTTAACAATATTCAATAAAGAGTGGGAAACCAAAGCGAATGGACTGAGATGTTGAGTGAATGAAAGTTTGTGAATTCAATTTCAAATCAGATTCAGAAAGGGGAATTGGAAAGAGAGAGGCAAAGATTAGATTAAGATCTAGAAAAAAAAGATACAGCGAAGAAAGTTGTTTTTAAATTGGCATTATCATCTCCAAATTCAATTCAAATCCTGACAGACTCTCACTCTGTGTCTATGATTAATTTTTCTGTACTTGGGAGGTTGGTTGACAACCATTAACACATATCAGATCATTAAAAGGGCACTTATGCCTGTAATTACTCTTGCCAAATATCTACTTTAGGTTTACTTAATCTTTACTGCACAAATCTAACAACCTCACAGCAGTCAGCCAAATGCTGATTTGCAAAGTCATGACTTGAACAGCAAAACTCAAGCAGCAAAAATTTTTTTAGATTAAGAGTGATACAAGTACAGGGCGGCAAGGTGGCGCAGAGATGGAGTTGCTGCCCTACAGCGCCAGGGACCCAGGTTTGACCCGGACTTCGGGTGCTGTCCGAACTGAGTTTGTACGTTCTCCCCGATACCTGCTTGGATTTTCTCTAGGATCTCCGGTTTCCTCCCACACTCCAAAGACGTACAGGTTTGTAGGTTAATGGGCTTGGTGTAAATGTAAATTTGTCCCTAGTGTGTGTAGGATAGTGTAAATGTGCAGGGATCGCCGGTCGTCGCGGACTCGGTGGGCCGAAGGGCCTGTTTCTCCACTGTGTCTCTAAACTAAACTCAAGTATTTGCATTAAAATGCCCATTTTCCTCTCCTCAAAGGTTATTGCACCAACTCTAGATAATATCAATCATCAATTTTTTTAAAGCTGCAAATGCTGGATATCTGAAATATAAGCAGAGAAAACTGGAAAAAATCAGGGGTAAATATTTCAAAGTGAGGAGTCACGGCCAATGAAGATTTGCAATGGGGCTCCACGTACAACAATGCCATGTTAGATGAGGAGGTAGCAAGCAAGAACGCTAGGTTCACTGGTTCTATAAAAATTCAGGATGGAGGCCTCAAATTACGGCGAGTATTTATTATATCAAATGTGGGTGAAAACTATCGACTATCAGGAACAATCCTGAGACTCCAAAAACAGACAGGTTTGTAGGTTAATTGGCAATGTAAAGTTGTCCCTAGTATGTGTAGAGTAGTGTTAGCGTGTGGGGATCGCTGGTGGGTGGGGACTCGGTTGGCCGAAGGGCCTGCTTCCGCTCTAAACTAAGCATTCACCCTTTCTAAAACCAGCATGACCTTATCCAATAAATCTCCCCTCAACTATCTCTGCTACAGGGAGAATGTTCGCTGCTCTAACCTGAGAGCTGAATTTCCCTCATCGCTGCAGCCCTTCGAAAAATAACACCAAAAAAAAGAGTTCAAACTTCAAAGGAAGAGTGACAGATGAAGCACCGGAGGTCATTTTTGCTGCAAACGTTCTTTCAAATACATTTTATCTCAACACGACTCGACTGCATGCTACATGTTCCACTGATGTTACTGCATGTCAAGCTCAGGAGAACTGCTCAAATGACAACAGGGATTAATATGAATTCTCCTCAAGTTTTATTTGGACAGTAAAAATTTGTTGCCTAGAAATTGGACCACACAATACCATTTTTTTTTTTGCAGCCGCACTTTCTCCACTACGTGATTCTATAACGACAAAAAATGTAAAAGAAAGTCATGTGTTAAGCGAGTGGCAATCAGTCCGTGACCTTTCACGCCTGATGCACCAGGTGTATGATGCACAAAGGAGCAGAAACACGTCCGGAGGAGACCAATACCCCCCCCCCCCCCCTCCCCCCCAGGTTTAAAGTGAGGGGGGAGAGATTTAATAGGAACCTGAGGGGTAACTTTAATTTTTACACAAGGGTGGTGGGTATATGGAACGAGCTGCCGGAGGAGGTAGTTGAGGCAGGTACTATCATACCTCGTAAACCCTACTCCTAAACCCTACCGTACCTGCTCACCCACCACCCCTGGCAGATCTGCAGATGGCCTCACAGACTCTTCAGGATCCATGGAACTGGGTTGGAAACATGTCATCCTCCATTTGAGGAGATGCTAAAGAAGGAAATGCCCATGACCACATCAAGAAGTCAAATCCCTTGTGCAAATGACTTTTACTCAGAAGCATCAGATCTCAGATCAAGAAAGTGTTTCTTGAAGAAAACATTTTAAATTATAGTTTAGCTGCTTGCTGCATTTTCTCCAGGTGGTGAGATGGTTTTGTGCTATCCTTAAACGTTTCAAGCACCAAAAGTCTGAAGAAGGGTCTCAACCTGAACCGTCACCTATTCCTTTTCTCCAGAGATGTTGCCTGTCCAGCTTAGTTACTCCAAAATTTTGTATCTATATTCGGCCCCAACCCAAATGTTGTCTGTCTACTCCCTCCATGGACGCTGCCTCACCCGTTGAGTTTCTCCAGCATTTTGTGTTTTGACCAAATATGATACATCATCTTTTGAGGGGGGTTTCTAATTACTTCAAGACTTTAGCCTAAATTGCTTATGGTGAGATAAACACTCCTCGGATTTTAGATTAAGAGTGATACAAGTACAAGGTTAAACAGGTATATGACAGCACCTTCGCACAGCGGTAGAATTGCTGCCTTACGACTCCAGGGACCCGGGTTCGATCCTGCTGTCCGTACGGAGTTTGTACATTCTCCTTGTGACCTGCATGGGTTTTCTCCGGGATCTCTGGTTTCCACCCACACTCCAAAGACGTACAGGTTTGTCGGCTAATTGACTTGGTATAATTGTAAATTGTCCCTAGTGTGTGCAGGATAGTGTTTGCGTGCGGGGATCGCTGGTCGCTGGGGATTCAGTGGGCCGAAGGCCTATTTCTGTGCTGTATCTCTAACCCAAAGTAAGCTAAAAATCACAATGATCGTTAGTGCAGGGGTTACATTGTCAGTGGCAAGGGCTCTCTCTTTCACACAACATATTAATGATTGATTTACACATTAATGATGAAGTGTTTCATTCAGGTGCCTTTATTCAGGAAGAACCTATTTCGGCATTCTGAAGTTGTCAGTCATCAGCCAATGTCACTCTGCAAAATGGGATCTTGACATACTGACAATCTGACAGAACTAAAGATAAACAATAAAATAAACTGATTAAGGGTCTCAAATTCAATAGAATAAGCGTACATTTGTGCAAGCTTTACATGCCGTGACCTGCGTGGGTTTTCTCCGAGATCTTCGGTTTCCTCCCACCCTCCAAAGACGTACAGGTATGTAGGTTAATTGGCTGGGTAAATGTAAAAAAAATTGTCCCTAGTGGGTGTAGGATAGTGTTAATGTACGGGGATCGCTGGGCGGCACGGATTTGGTGGGCCGAAAAGGCCTGTTTCCGGCTGTATATATATGATATGATATGATATGATATGAATGCTGAGCGAGCATTTGATTAAAAATAAAGAAAGTCGAATGACTGTTTAGATACGTTAAACAGTGAGAGTGCAGCAGACCTGGAAGCACTCTGTTTGAAAATCCATAATGTAATAAAATGGAACAGCAAATGCTGGTTTTTTTAAACCAAAAATAGACATAAAATGCTGGAGTAACGTCAAGCAGCATCTCTGGAGAAAAGGAATAGGTGACATTTCGGGTCGAGACCCTTCTTCAGACTGAGAGTCAGGGCAGAGGGAAACTAGAGGTATGAAAAGCAACATCTATCCATTTTCTCCGGAGATATTGCCTGACCCAGTGAGTTACTCCAGTATTTTGTGTCTATCTTTCTTACACTAGAAATTTCAGTTGTGTGTTGATTGCAAGCTACTGTTCACAATTAGCCTTGTATGGTGAAAGATATTTTGTTTGCAAATATGGCTTCTGTGAAGCGTGCAAAGAAAATTAGTCCATTCACAGTCAGATCCCAGGGCGCAGGTCTCTGGTGAAAACAGGACTGAAATGCATGGCGTGTGGGACGGTGGTGGGGGTTGGAATGAGGTGGGAGGCTGATCCAGGCTCTTTTGATGCTGTGAATTCAGATTATCGGTCCTTCAATAACGGGTATGGTCTGGATAAACATCTTGCACCTTGATGTGGAGATTATTCCAGAATGATACATAAATGCAATCAGGCCAAAATGAATGCGGACTTGGAACTTGGGAATGGAGAAATGGGGAGATGGGGGAGGGGGTGGGGGTGTTGGCAACAAAGAGCTTACTTATGAACAGGGCAGGTCTAAAAAAAATGTGGTTTTCATAAGAATTTTGTCATCTATGGGTACATAATTTTTCTGCCTATATTGTTTCTATTACACTGGAGTTAATGGCACCATCACAGTGAGTGTGACCCAAAACAGAACGGAACACAGAGGGTATGGTCTGGAACAACATCAGTTAAGTCAATGGACTTTAACAAAGTTGTGCAATAGTCAGCAACTATTTGATCTTCCTGCAACATTTTATGGTTTGCCTTTAGATCTAAGCGGACATGATTGAGTTTTGTTTTATTTAAATGGTGCGGATGCTCACATCAATGAGATGAGCTCATCAGTTTCTGTATCACTACACTTTACTGTTGAAACCTGCGCTGTTGAAGTACAGCTCTTCGACTTGCTTCATGACAGGTTTGATGGCGATGATACATTTTTGACAAATGAATTGCACTCCTCTGCACAGTCATAAAAGACAGAAGTCAGACGGTATCAGGCATGAAGTGGAAGAATCCATTTACGAGATGACACATTGTTGTAAAGAAATAATCATCACAAATTGGTCAGAATAGAGAAGTTTATATTCATCTATTGACTTTGTAGGAAATCCTATTTTGCTGCAGATACTCACTGTATAATGAATGGGCTATTTTGGAACAGCGATTTTAAATTCGTGTGGGATTGGATTTAAAATGAGTATATATAAACCCATCAACTTTATATCAAGTTGATTAGAATAAATCTTTACTTTACTTTGGTCTTTCTGTCCAGCCTTCCTACAGGATTTCTTTAATTTTCTCTGTAAACATAGAAACTTAAGATGCACAACAACTGCAAATCATACAGCAAAAAATGGACTCCTAAACATATGAGTCAGCGGAAAAACAGACCCCAAACCCAACTTGTCAAAGCAACTAGGACAATCTCTGACATAGAATACACCATCTGTGAGACATTACAGCAATGATAAATGCAAGGTGTTTCATTTCCAATGAATCATGTTGAAAAATCATGAGTTTGTGAAAGGCATTATATGCATGCAAAGCTTGTTACTTCTTTCTTTAATATTTGCATGTGAACAAGCTCATTGCCTGAATTGAACTATATATATGGGAAGAAGTCCCCAGCGAACAATAGGGATGTTGGTAGAAGTAATTCATCTACAGCACGGTGGTGCAGCAGTAGAGTTGCTGCCTTGCAACGCCAGAGATCCGGGTTCAATCCTGACTACGGGTGCTGTGTGTACAGAGTTTGAACGTTCTCCCCGTGGCCTGCGTGAGTTTTCTCCGGGAGCTCCGCTTTCCTCCCACACTCCAAAGACATACAGGTTTGTAGGCTAATTGCCTTGGTAAAATTGTACATTGTCCCTAGTGTGTAGGATAGTGCTGGTGTACGGGGTGATCGCTGGCTGGCGCGGATTCGGTGGGCCGAAGGGCCTGTTTCCACGCTGTATCTCTAAACTAAACTGAACTAAAAACTAAACACTAAACTAAACTAAGAGGACCGTAGCTCTATCTATTTGTTGTATACATGAGCCAGTGTGACCCAATTAGTAGCTGGGTAGGCCGTTCTGTGCCAAACAAGAATCACACTAAAAATGCAAGCTACTGTGTCAACTGTACCAAATGCCAGATTATTCCTGCACAACAAAAATCTGAATTTTGTTAACGGGAGAAGGGGGATATAATTGGAACTACAGGCTTCAGATGTACATTTAGAATATAGTTACAGTAGGAATCAAATATGTCCAGCTACTGCCATTGCTGATGCAGAAACAGTTTTCTGCCATTTACCTTGCACACAGTTCCTCAAAGACTTCATGTAGACCTATCGGAGAGGGACTTCAGTGATTGGATGGTTGACCCAAGTGAGTCCCTGAACAGGAAATGCTATTCAACCAATTAAACTGCAGAAATCTCACTAAGATATTGGAATGCTAAATCAGATAAACGTAAAGGAGAAACACAAAATATATTCAAGTTATTGTACAGAAAGCATACTTAAAAACTGAGAGAAGTAAAGAAATCATCTTTATTTATAAAAGATGGAACATTATGGAGTCTGAGGAAAGAACATCTATTTTGTTACTTGAAACATTCAGGATCAAAGTTGTTTGGCAGCAATATTTATCTACTATTATGCTGTTAAAAATTCATTTGTTTCTGATTATTGAGCCCCTATTTTTAGAAACAGAGAGAGAGGGGGGAGACTGAATGGGAGATGGAGAGGGAGACAGACAGAGGGGGAGACAGACAGAGGGGGAGACAGACAGAGGGGGAGACAGACAGAGGGGGAGACAGACAGAGAGGGAGACAGACAGAGAGGGAGACAGACAGGCAGAGAGGGAGGCAGACAGGCAGAGAGGGAGGCAGACAGGCAGAGAGGGAGACAGACAGGCAGAGAGGGAGACAGGCAGAGAGGGAGACAGGCAGAGAGGGAGACAGGCAGAGAGGGAGGCAGACAGGCAGAGAGGGAGACAGACAGGCAGAGAGGGAGACAGACAGGCAGAGAGGGAGACAGACAGGCAGAGAGGGAGACAGACAGGCAGAGAGGGAGACAGACAGGCAGAGAGGGAGACAGACAGGCAGAGAGGGAGACAGACAGGCAGAGAGGGAGACAGACAGGCAGAGAGGGAGACAGACAGGCAGAGAGGGAGACAGACAGGCAGAGAGGGAGACAGACAGGCAGAGAGGGAGACAGACAGGCAGAGAGGGAGACAGACAGGCAGAGAGGGAGACAGACAGGCAGAGAGGGAGACAGACAGGCAGAGAGGGAGACAGACAGGCAGAGAGGGAGACAGACAGGCAGAGAGGGAGACAGACAGGCAGAGAGGGAGACAGACAGGCAGAGAGGGAGACAGACAGGCAGAGAGGGAGACAGACAGGCAGAGAGGGAGACAGGCAGAGAGGGAGACAGGCAGAGAGGGAGACAGGCAGAGAGGGAGACAGGCAGAGAGGGAGACAGGCAGAGAGGGAGACAGGCAGAGAGGGAGACAGGCAGAGAGGGAGACAGGCAGAGAGGGAGACAGGCAGAGAGGGAGACAGGCAGAGAGGGAGACAGGCAGAGAGGGAGACAGGCAGAGAGGGAGACAGGCAGAGAGGGAGACAGACAGAGAGGGAGGGAGACAGAGAGGGAGGGAGACAGAGAGGGAGGGAGACAGAGAGGGAGGGAGACAGAGAGGGAGGGAGACAGAGAGGGAGGGAGACAGAGAGGGAGGGAGACAGAGAGGGAGGGAGACAGAGAGGGACAATAGTTTTAGTTTAGATACAGCAAGGAAACAGGCCCTGCAGCCCACTGAGAGCGTGCCAACTGTCGATCATCCCCTGATGTTAGTTTTATGTTATCCCACTTATTCATCCACACCCAACATGTCCGGGGCAAGTTACAGCAGCCAATTAATCTACAAACCCGCACGTCTTTGGAATGAGGTAGGAAATCAGAGCACCCAGAGGAAACCCATGAGTCACAAGGAGAACGTGCAAACTCCACACAGCCAGCACCCGAGGTCACGATCGAGCCCGGGGGCTGTGAGGCAGCAGCTCTACCAGCCGTTCCACTGTGCCACCCACTACCAATGTAAGCATCAATGGGAAAAAGAAGAACTTGCTCTTATTAAACACATTGTCACATTCAGAATGTTTCAAAGTGCCTCATAATCTTTAAAGAATAGTCACTGCCATCACGTGTGTATCTTGCCAAGTAATACCTGTTGGCCATCTGCCATGTTTGGCCACCACTTCAATCAATGCGGCTATTTTAGTGAGCACGGAATCTGCTCACATCGTCATGTCTTTATAACGACACCTTAGACAATTTCATAATTAAAGCAACAGCATCCATCTGTTACAGAATACTATCACCGAATGTAATTCCAACCCCCACATGTTGTAAATACTCCTGGACTTACCACAGCATTGAGCATTCTGCTTATGGTTGGAAGTGAATGGTTTTCTCTGCACTACCCAGAAGTACGGGCAGCACTGAACATATTTCACACATTCAGAGAAATTGCACCTGAGAGTGGTGGTGCTGTTTGGGGGAAAAAAGCCATCTGTTCCGAGATTGGAAATAATAATAAGAACATCACCATTTTAATAGCATCGTGGACTAGAAACGCATACCACAACACTAGCAACTCAGTTCAAAATTCATTTCATCAAAATGATTTGTATATAAACTGGTTTTAAATGTCAAATGCATCAAAGCATCGCTTTTACTTCACAGATCAAATAACTTCAAGACTTTGACTTTTGCAGGAACACAAGATATTATTTTTAATAGCATTTTTTTAATAGGCATTCAGTATTCTTGTGGAATTCAAACAAAGGATGGTCCATTCAACAAAAAAATACTGATGAGCCAAAACATTATGACCACCCTGCCTAATATGCTGTTGGTCCTCCGTGTGCCACCAAAACAGCGCGACCTGCCGAGGCATGGACTCTACAAGACCCCTGAAGGTGTCCTGTGGTATCTGGCACCAAAACATTAGCAGTAGATCCTTCAAGTCCTGTAAGTTACGAGGTGGAGCCACCGTGGATCGGTCATCCCACAGATGCTCAATCGGATCGAGATCTGGAGAATTTGGAGGCCAGGGCAACACCGTGAACACTTCATCGTGTTCCTCAAACCATTCCCGAACAATGTGTGCAGTGTGGCAGGGCACATTATCCTGCTGAAAGAGGCCACTGCCATCAGGGAATACCATTGCTATGAAGGGGTGTACCTGGTCTGCAACGATGTTTAGGTAAGTGACACGTGTCAAATTGACATCCACGTGAATGGCCGGACCCAGGATTCCCCAGCTGAACATTGCCCAGAGCATCACGCTCCCTCCACCGGCTTGTCGTCTTCCCACAGTGCATCCTGGTGCCATCACTTCCCCAGGTAAATGGCGCACACATACACGGCCATCCACATGATCTAAAAGAAAACGGGATTCATCGGGCCAGGCGACCTTCTTCCTCTGCTCCAAGGTCCAGTTCCGACGCTCGCGTGCCCAATGTAGGCGCTTTCGACGGTGGACAGGGGTCATCGTGGGAACTCTGACTGGTCTGCGGCTACACAGCCCCATATGCAGCAGGGTGCGATGCACTGTGTATTGTGACACATTCCTCCCGTGACTACCATTAAAATTTTCTCTGACTTGTGCCACAGTAGACCTTCTGTCGGTTCGGCTCAAATGGGATAGCCTTCATTGCCCTCGCGCAGCGATGAGCCTTGGGCGCCCAACACCCTGTCGCCAGTTTGTGGTTTGTCCCTCCTCGGACCACTGTTGGTAGGTACTCACCACTGCTGAGCACCCCACAAGCCTTGCCATTTCAGAGACGCTCTGACCCAGTTGCCTGGCCATAACAATTTGGCCCTTGTCAAAGTCGCTCTGGTCTTTACTCCTGCCCATTTCTCCTGCATCCAACACATCAACTTCAAGAACTGACTGTTTACTTGCTGCCTAATACCAATGATCCACCCCTTGACAGGAGCCATTGTAACAAGATAATCAATGTTATTCACTTCACCTGTCAGTGGTCATAATGTTTTGGCTCATCGGTGTATATATCCCATGTCATGAATTGTAAACTGACATTAACATTGATTGGAAAGAACGGCAATCAAAGTGGTAACAGAGAGCCTGCTTAAAGCTGAAAGCTTGCAACAAAAAAAAAAAATCTTTAAACAGGTGGCTGTTCTGTTTCGATGATAATTATTCCATCTAATCCTTTACTAAACGTCTGCTAGCGGGCTACTTTAAAGATTAATTCCTGATTTATTTTGGGGAACCAGGAAGGTGCTGAGAAATTGCATGGGGCGTCATTTGCTGAGGGAAATGGCATTCTGCTGAATTAGCTGATGCTAAATGTTATTAATGAAAATACCAATACGATTACCGCAATCTCTTAATTGTCTGGGTACTCCCAAGCAGCGTCGAGCTGCCTTTTGTAGTGTGTAGTGGAACCTCCCTGCTGTGACATTATGCATCCCTGCTCCACTGACATTATAGCCTGTGAACAAAATTTCTTCATCGGAACCATTTCTAATACTATTTTGCATAACCTGTGAATTGAATTGAGAATCGCCATATCATTTAATTTAGAGACTTTATTAGCAACCAGAGAGGCGAGATCTAGTTATTTGGTACTAAACCAAAACCCTGAAGTAAAAAAAAAATCATATCCTACATGACTGCATTACTTAATTTTCAGTTTGAAAGCATCCAGAACCACTACCTTAGCAAACCAATTGGCTGTTAATAACGCCGCAGGAGTTAATTATTCTCTCTTATTTAATCTTAGAATTTCCCAATTTTTATCCTACATTTCCATCGACCGCAAAGATCTTTAGCTCTTCGGGGAGACAAGAGACGAGCACTCTCGAACTCAATGTTTTCTGCAAAATACTTACATTGTCCTCCATTTGTCAGGTGAAATTAATATTAAACTGGAACAAATCAGTCCATCTCTGTTAAAATCACAAACTGAGGAAATTTGTAACAGCTGCTCCATGCAAATTGCAATCATCAACAGGATGCCCACAGTTTACGGAGAATCAGTTTAACAAGTACAAGTTTATAATTAATTTCAAAATTAAATTGTAGCCAATTGTAGCCAATGATCTCCAGGGAATGGAATACTTTTGACACTCATATTGTTTTGATGTATTTTGTTACTTAAGGAAACCGTAACAATAATCTTGTCATTGTCAATGGCAAGATGCAATTGAAGAGGATTCAGCAGCAATTTGCTAACAATGAAACAATTAGTCAACACATAATACTATTAGAAGAATCATTCTATGATCCGCAACTGCCACCTACTGGATTAATTTTGTTATGAATTCATTATTGCCAGTTAGGATTCGTGTGGATGTGCAGGGATAAATTTGCAGGAAACATGGCAGCCAATTTGTGCACAACAGGATCCCTTATATATCAACGAAATAACTCAGTAAAAATTGGTTGTGGATTTTTTTTTGCCAAGTCAAAAGCAGATTTTTCCAGTTATTCTCTGAATGGTAGAGAAAACAATTTAACATCAAATTGATTTGAATGTTTCTGCAGAAAGACTGAAAAGTTCCACAATACTGGCTCCATTTGATGCTACACCAGAATACATAGTCATAGTGATAAAGCGTGGAAACAGGCCCTTCGGCCCAACTTGCCCACACCAGCAAACATGTCCCATCTACACTAGTCCCACTTGCCTGCGTTTGCCCCATATCCCTCTAAATCTGTCCTATCCTTATACCTGTCTAATTGCTTCTTAAATGTTGCAATAGTCCCTGACTCTATCAGCTTATTCCATACACCCACCACCCTTTGTGTGAAAAAGTTACTCCTCAGATTCTGATAAAATCTTTCCCCGTTCATCTTAAATCTATACTCTCTGGTTCACGTTTTTTTCTACACTGGACAAGAGACTCTATGTGTCTACCCAATCTCTTCCTCTCATGATCTTACCAACCTCTATTAGATCACCCCTCATCCTCCTGCGCTCCAGAGAATTGAGTCCCAGCCTGGTCAACCTCTCCCTTTAGCTCAGACCTTCGAGTCCTGGCAACATCCTCGTAAATCTTCTCTGCACCCTTTCCAACTTGACAACATCTTTCCTATAACATGGTTCCCAAAACTGAACACAATACTTTAAATGTGGCCTCACCAACATCTATAATGGGAACATAAGCTCCCAAATTCTATACTCAATACTCTGACTGATGAAGGCCAATGTGCCAAAAAATATATGAGAATCTAGTGTAGGATGAATCCACAGCCTGACTCTTAGTCAAAATTGCTCATTCCAATTTCCAGCTATTAATTGAAAAGTGGTTCCATTTGCTTCCTGGAAAATAACCTGCAGAACGATAAGATTGAAAACCTCTACAATAGACTGCTCCTGTGTTGTTTGCAAAATGGAATAAATGGATTTTTCTCTCAGATTAAATGATTGATTGTTTTCTAATTGGTAATATATGGTAAATGCTAAGTGATATCCAGTGTCCACATTGCTGATAATTGTTTATAGTTTAGGGTGGCACAGTGGCGCAGCGGTAGAGTAGCTGCCTTACAGTACCAGAGCCCCGGGATCGATCCTGACTATGGGATCTTCGGTTTCCTCCCACACTCCAAAGATGTACAGGTTTGTAAGTTAATTGGCTTGGTAAAATTGCAAATTGTCCATAGTGCGTGTAGGATAGTGCTAGTGTGCGGGGATTGCTGGTCGGCGCGGACTCATTGGGCCGAAGGGCCTGCTCCAGCGTGTATCTCTAAAACTAAAAATTTTAAAAAGAAATATAAATCAAAAATCTGAAGAAACTGTTATGTCCTAACTGTGATTAGCTGCAAGAGAATAAACCTGGTTAGCATTTGTAATTCCCTGGAGTTATCTAAAAATGTCTGCAGGATTATTTTTGGGAGGTTGATATTGTTCCACTGTCAACATCCAAAATAAAAATAAATCTGTCACTTTAACCAATGCATTTAAATGATGCCTTGAAGGTCCAACTGACAATGATGGATTGCCATGCAACATATGCTGGATAGTCCAGCTATTTTCTGTAAATATTGTCTTTTGCAGTTGAATCCCAGTAAACATAGTACCGGTTTGCCAAGGCATTTCATGCTTGCTGCAAGATTTCTGAAAATTGTAGATAAACGCACTCCAATTATAAGCCTTTGTACTCCAGTAATCTTCCATTTAACATGTCTGTTGAATCAAATAGAGCAGCACTTTTGAAAAATTGAATATTAATTTTTGACCATGATGTTGACTGAAAAATACTGCTTTCTCCATGTCAAATGTATTCATAGAATTATAAAAAAAATTATTGTGCAGGAATGGGGCAACCAGTTTTCTAGTCTGTCAGTCTTCCTCGTCCGTCTTCTGCTTTCTTGCTCTTGTACTTAGTTTAGTTTTAGTTTTAGAGATACAGCACGGAAACAAGCCCTTCGGCCCACTGAGTCTGCGCCAACCACACACTTACACCATCCTACACACACTCGGAACAATTTACAATTATACCGGGCCAATTCACCTACAAACCTGTACGTCTTTGGAGTGTGGGCGGAAACCGAAGATCTCGGAGAAAACCTACGCAGTTCAAGAGGAGAACGTACAAACTCCCCAAACAGCACCCGTAGTCAGGATCCAACTCGGGTCTCTGGCACTGTAAGGCAGCGACTATATACCACTGTGCCACCATGCCACCCCTTAAACGCATCCATTCTGATCGCCATAATTAAATCATTTTCTTACCAAACTCTACGTTTTAACTGTTCTTTGAATTGTCCTTGTGCCCTTAGTCCATTCATTTTGTGAATGTGTCTGTTCCAAAGTCTTGTCCATTTTGATGGTTCTCCCATCAAACCCAGATAAAGGGTGAATTGAAACTAACAGGTATGTAGGTTAATTGGCTGGGTAAATGTAAAAATTGTCCCTAGTGGGTGTAGGATAGTGTTAATGTGCGGGGATCGCTGGGCGGCACGGACTTGGTGGGCCGAAAAGGCCTGTTTCCGGCTGTATATATATGATATGATGATATGATATAACCAGAGCTAATTAGAATGTAGAACAGTACAGCACAAGAACAGGCCCTTTGGCCCACAATGCCGAACACGGTAACAAGTTAAGCTAATCTCACCTGCCTGTACATGATCCATATCCCTCCATTCCCTGCACACCCATGTGCCTAATTAAAAACCACTTAAATGACACTGCCGCATCTTCTGCCACCCACCCTTTGCAGTGCAGTCCAGGCATTCACCACTTACTGTGCGAGAAAAAATGCCCCTCACATCTCATAGAGTCACAGAGTCATAGAAAAAAGGCCCTTTGGCCCAACTTGCCCACACCGGGCAACATGACCCAGCTACACTAGTCCCACCTGCCTGCGTTTGGTCCATATCCCTCCAGAGCCTGTCCTATCCATGTACCTGTCTAACTGTTTCTTAAATGTTGGGATAGTCCCAGCCTCAACTACCTCCTCTGGCAGCTTGTTTCATACACCCACTTACCCTTTGTGTAAAAAAGGTACCCCTCAGATTCCTATTAAATCTTTTCCCCTTCACCTTAAACCTATGTCCTCTGGTCCTCGATTCACCTACTCTGGGCAAGAGACTCTGGGCATCTACCCGATCTATTCCTCTCATGATTTTATACCCCTCTGTAAGATCACCCATCAGCCTCCTGCGCTCCAAGGAATACAGTCCTTTAAACTTTGTCCTTCACTTTGAAGCCATGCTCTCCAACCTTTGACATTTCCACACTGGGGAAAAGGTTCTGACTGTCTAGTCTATGTTTGCCTATCTTAATTTTATACACTTCTGTCAGTTCTCCCCTCAACCTCCGACACTCCTTTGAAAACAATCCATACATTGACGACATCGCCAGGCCGACCCCTGCAACGCTGACTCAATGCCGCCGAAAGGACAACAGAGGTTTAAGGCCAAGATAAGAGTCTATATTTTATGAACTTTAAAACTTGAAGAGCACAAAATGGTGCCGGAAACACGGTGACTTTGTGTGCTGCTTATTTTTTTCTTACACTATTTTAGTTTAGTTTAGTTTAGTTTAGATATACAGCACAGAAACAGGCCCTTCGGCCCACCGAGTCCACTCCGACCAGCGATCCTCACACATTAACACTATCCTACACACACTGGGGACAATTAACACATACGCCAAGCCAATTAACCTCCATACCTGTATGCCTTTGCAGTGTGGGAGGAAACCGAAGATCTCGAAGAAAACCCACTCAATCACGGGGAGAATATACAAACTCCGAACAGACAGCACCGGTAATCGGATCGAACCCGGGTCTCCGGCGCTGCAAGCGCTGTGAGGCAGCAACTCTGCCGCTGCACCACTATGGTCATTGCACTCTTGTATTATGCATGATTGTGCTTATGAACCGTAAGAATTTACTGAATTGTTCACAGGACAAAGAATTTCACTGGGCACATGCAACAATAAAGTACCATTGAACACAGTTCTTTTTGAATCTGAAATCAATCTAGTTGATGATCACCCTTCTCTTTAAGATTTTGCCCAGTGCCTATTACCATGATTAAAACTCTTGATTCTTGTTACTGGGAGCTTATCGAGAAGAAAAACTAAATTGGTTTAATATTGGCTCTTGAGAAAGTAGAAAACAATCTTGGTGCAGGGTTTTTCTTTGACCATTGCTGATAAACGGAACTGTCCTTTGGGCATTAGTCAGGGGAATATATCAAGACTTGAGATGCATCTGATGTACATAATGTGCTCAGTTTTATTCTCACCAGAATAAAATTTTGCTATGCTCTTTTTGACAGCTGCAGCCAAAAACAATTCACGGATTTATCAATGGCAAAGTCTTTTGATGCCACATCTTTTCCGACAAGATGCCTTCAATGGAGGATCTGAACTAGAGAGGTTCTTCAACTAAACAGACTGATGATCCTCACTGACCTTCAGATAGAAACATAGAAACATAGAAAATAGGTGCAGGAGGAGGCCATTTGGCCATTCGGCCCTTCGAGCCTGCACCGCCATTCAATATGATCATGGCTGATACCCAAATCAGATTGCAGAAAGAAAAAAATATATAGATTGGTTTTAAATGGTATTTTGAAAGGTTGGAAATACAAATGGGAATAAGGAGGTGAGGTTAAAGAGACAGACAGAAAAGGTAATAAAATCATTTTTTTTATTTTTAAAAGTTCTACATTGTAAACCCTATTCCCATACAGAGGTTGATTGATTGAATTTCACCATGGTTAAGTACATAAACTATTAATGATTTTTGCACATGTCTTGCATGTGCTCATTGTTTTTTTACCACTTTTGGGAGAACTTGCTGCCGTTCCTATCCTAGGTATCATTTTTCATGATTATTTAAGATCTCCCTTTACCTGTCACGACTGTCCACATTAGTCCAGGGATGTTAACCAGGAAATGTTAACAAAAAAATTGACCTTCGTATAGAGATCAGGCAGAGATCAGCCAGGATTGAATGGCGGAGTGGACTCAGAATGGGCCGAATGGCCTAATTCTACTCCTATAACTTGTGAACTTGTGAACCTGTGGCGTATTAGTTGTGATACAGGGCCACAAATTCTATAATGCAACCCCTTTTCTATAATGCAACCTCATGACAAATACATAACCTGACACTGAAAGATGGCACAAAAAGCTGGAGTAACTTAGCGGGACAAGCAGCATCTCTGGAGAGTTGGCGTGCAGATTGGTAGGTTAAACAAACACTGGAGATAACCCCCTTGTGCATTGTTGGTGATAGAATTGATAGGAATATGGGAGAATAGATTTTAGGTAAAAATAATGGGGAATGGGGTTATTCTGTCAGCTAGAATAGATGAGTGGGTCAAATGGCCTACTTCAATGCCATCAGAAGAATGGAAATATCAGTGATTAAATGGTGACAAGAAATTTCCACTAAGTGATATTGCAAAAACACGGCTAATGGAAATATAACATGGAAAAATTGCAAGGTCATTCACTTTGACATAAAAAAGTTAAAGTATGTTTTAAATAGTGAGAGATGAGAAGGTGCTGGTGTTCATGTGGACCTGAGACACTATATATCAATTCCCATGAATCATTAGAATATACTGGTTTAGGGAACAATTATTCATTATATGTTGGCCTTTATAGCAAGATTATAAGACTACAAGAGAGCTCTTACTCCAATGATTAGAGCCCAGGGGGGAACGTGTTTGAAATATTGTGCCTAGGTCTGGTTTACCGACTTAAAGTAGAGAGAGTGGAGTAGAGTGGGAACACCAGAGACTGCAGATGCTGGAAGTTCATAAGTGACAGGAGTAGTATTAGGGCATTCGGCCCATCAAGTCCACTCTGTCATTCAATCATGGCTGATCGATCTTTCCCTCTTAACCTCATTCTCCTGCCTTCTCCCCATCACCCTCTGACACCCACACTAATGAAGAATCTACCTCTGCCTTGGCCTCCACAGCCTTCTGTGGCAATGAGTTGCACAGATTCACCACTTGAGAAACACTAAGTGCTGGAGGAACTCAGCAGAACTCGGGCAACAGATGATGTTGCAGGTTGGGGCCCTTCTTCAGACTCAGTAAGAAGGGTCCCGAGCCCAAACGTCATCTGTCCATTTCCTCCACAGATGATTCCTGACCCACTGAGATCCTCCAATATTTTGTGTTTTGCTTGCGAGCCGAATAAAGTTGCATTAGGTTGATTCCTGGGAAGGCAAATCGTTGTGTGATGAGAGGCTGGGTCTATAGCTGATGAATGGACTGTTTAGTAATCCGATAACAGCTGGGAAGAAACTGTTCCTGAATCTTTAGGTATGCGTTTTCAAACTTGCGTATCTCCTGCCTGATGGGAGAGGGGATAAGAGGGCAATAGCAGTAGGAAAAGATGGCCCACTACCAATTTCTCAAGGGCAATAAAAAGTTGGCCTTACTAAGAACAGCCCCATCACATGAATAGGTAGATTTTATTATTTGAAAAAAGATGGTCTTTAACAATGTTGCTGTTAATTCTTATTATTTTGAGATACTCGAATAGTGAAAGGCCTGGATAGAGTGTATGTGGAGAGGATATTTCCTCTTAGCACCAGAGGTCAAAGCCTCAGAATTAGAGGTCTTTCCTTTGGTAAGGAGATGAGGAGGAATTTCTTTAGTCAGAGGGTGGTGAATCTGTGGAATTCATTGCCACAGAAGGCTGTGAAGGCCAAGTCAATTGATATTTTTAAGGCAGAGATAGATAGATTCTTGATTGGTACGAGTGTCAGGGGTTTCGGGAGAAGGCAAGAGAGTGAGGTTATAAAGGAAAGATACATCAACCATGATTGTGAATGGTGGAGTAGACTTGATGGGCTGAATGGCCTTTTTCTGCTCATGTCACTTATGAACTCGTGAACTAGAGTACGCAATATACCTCCACTTTGAACTCAAAGACATCACAGATCTATGACATTAACCTTAAAATGTAATCAAACCACACGACTGCAGATAATCCTCCATTTATCAGCTAATTTTAATTTTCTCAGATACATTTCTATCAACTCTTTTGCCGTCTTGCTGAATTAGTACCATCCACGCTCAATATGAAAGCACTTTTGTGGTAAAGTCAATCTGACAGCAGTTTGGGACGATCCTCGTTTCTTTTACAGGGCATTAAAATTGCATTTGGAGAGAAGAGCCTCAGATCATGTTTATGGATGGGATCCTATGCCAACAGATAAAAGGGCAGAAATTCATTGCAAATCAATGAAAAACTCTTGTTATAAGAAAAACAATAAAGTTAATTAACTGGAAGGTCTTTACAGCGCTGGAATACCACAGGCTGTGCTTCAGTAAGAAATAAAATCATTGTCTTCTTCACTTCTTTTCCAACATAGGTTTTATATGATATTCTTTTTTCAGTTTTTTGTGTGTTAAACTAACTTAACTAGCTGTGTACCCCATCGGGCATGCATCAATTGACCAATTCACTTCACATAGCTGTCATGTTCCTGAAGTTTGCATCTCAGTATTTTATTTATGCCATTATCTTGTATACCAAAGTGATTGCAATCACTTAATAATATTAGATCAATAAATGTGTCAACAAATCATCAGATGCCTATTTTTAAATAAGCTATTTGAAGTGAAATAGTTAAGCACTCTTTTGTTCGATGAGGAAGTGGCACTGTTTTCTGCTTTGAAGCATCATCAGTAGCTTGATCGCACTTTCATCTATGACTTAGAAGTTTCCAAGCTCAAATTTCACTCAAGACAATTGAGTGCTGAATCTCGATTGGTGTCATTCGAAGAGCTAAATTGTGGACCAGTTTTTTTTTCAGGTGAACACAAAAGCAACCATTGTGCTGTTTCATGGATGAGCAAGCTGAAGTATCCCTGGTGCCCCTGACAAATAATTATCCCTCATTCAATCTCACTAAAAGAAAATCTAGTGTGTTATCAGATTTTTTTGTGGGAGCTTGGTACACGCAAATTGACTGTAGTGCTTCCCATATTACAATGATGAGCTGCGAAAGTGCTTAGTTGGTTTTAAACGTTGGTATATCCTGAAAGTACACAAGGGGTATTTCATGAATGGAACTCATTTTGAAATAAGTTACATTTTTATATGGAGTGGCTTCAATAACTTTTATAAATAAAATATCAACTGTTATGATTAACACTGCTCCACTTACAAATTCATTATAATGCAAAATAATTCAAACAGTATCGTTTGGTGTGCTCTTTGGTCTTCTCACTGTGGCTCTTCAATTGTTGAATTTGTTACTGTTTTATACCATGTGAAACTCCATTTGGGTTTGCTTTGAATGAATTGACAACATTTCTTTTAAAATGTACAGGTTAATCTCCACTGAAAAGTTACGATGTTATAAAATGAGAAAGCAATGAGTCCGGAGTGTTAAGCAATGAAAAGGAGATGTGCAGGTAAGTTTTTCTTGCACAGAGAGTGGTGTTGTGCCTGGAACACGTCGTCCGGAGTGATGATGGAGGCAGATATGATAGTGGCATTTAGGAGGCTTTTAGAGAGGTGTAGGGAATGGAGGGAAATGGATTACGTGCAGGCATAGGTGATTAGTTTAACCTGGCATCACGTTCCACATGGATACTATGAGCTGAAGGACCTGTTCCAGAACTGTATATTTTATGACTGGAATAAAAAGTAAGATTAACGATTATCTTGCCAAAGTCAAGTATATTCAAATGGTTCGGCTCTAAAATGACAATATTTTACTCTTACTTGGAAATGTATTTATATTCGTTCATCACTCTTGGATTAAAATTCTGCCTTCAATGTAATGAAGGGTGAGAGGTAGTTCATAAATTCATAAGTTATCAGAGCAGAATTAGGCCATTCGGCCCATCAAGTCTACTCCACCATTCAATCGTGGCCGATCTATCTTTCCCTCTCAGCCCCATTCCCCTGCCTTCTCCCCACCACCCCAGACGCCCGCACTAATCACCTATACAAGAGGGTGACATTAGCAATAGTGCGTGGATGGACTGACACTTTATGTATTTAGTAGTTTATGTATTAAAAAAAATTAAACTGTAGATGCTCGAAGTCCGGGCAAAAAAAAAGAAAATGCTGGATCGGGCCGCATCTCTAGGAACAAATTCCTTCTGTTAGAACGGGAAAAAAGATAAATAAATTAATTTAAGTTGCATAGAGGGTAGGCTGAGGAGAAAGGGCAAAGAGAATATCTCTGTTAGGGTAAGGCCAGGGATAAGCTGTTCATGCACCTCTCTGGTTAATAGGTGATTGCTTACTGAGGACAAGAAGTGAAACAAAACCATCGGCTGTGAACAAGATAAGAGACGGATGTAAACCCTGTTGGAGAGCAGGGCAGATCATCGAGGTTGACACTCCTATCAGAACAGTGGCAGTGAATCCAACAATAAATGTCAATGTGAGCAACTGTAGGAGACAGGATTTTTAGTGGTACGCAGCTCCCCGGGTGTGAAGTTCTCATTTTCTTTTCCTTGATTGTAAAAATCATGTATTTTACACTGTAAATGGATCGATTGTAACCATGGATTGTCTTTCTGCTGACTGGTTGGCACGCAACAGAAGCTTTTCACTGTACCTCGGTACACGTGACAATAAACAAAACTGAACTGAACTTATCTGAACTGTAAAAACCTGCCCTGCAAATCTCTTTTAAACTTTCTCCCTCTAAAGTTATGGATTCCAGAGTTTGACATTTTCACCCTTGGAAAAGTGTTCCGACTGTCTACCATATCGATGCCACTCATAATTTTATAACCTTCCATCTGGTCTCCCCTCCACCTCTGCTGCTCCAGAAAAAGAACAATGAAAGTTTGGCCAAGCTCTCCTTATCCAATATGTTCTAATCCAAGCAGCACCGTGGTAATTCTTTTCTGCATCTTCTCCAAAGCCTCAAATTCCTTCCTGGAAAGGATGAGAAATGCACGCAATACTCCAAATGCGGCCTAAGCAATGTTTTATGATCCTGCAGCCAGACTTCCTAACTGTTATACTCAGTACCCGGACTGATGAATGCCAAATGAAAATTGGAGGAACAGCACCTCATATTTCGCATGGGCAGCTTACAACCCAGCGACATTAATATTGATTTCTCTAACTACAAGTAACCCTTGCATCCCCTCTCTCTCCGACCCTCCCCCACCCTAGTCATCATACTAGTTTCACTGTCGTCCTGCTGGGTTTCACCGTTTGTATCACTTGTTATCACCTTCTCCACAACCAACAATGGACCATTGTGGGCTCAATCTTTCCTTGATTATCATTGCTGGCTTTGATTTGTCCTTTTGCATACCTTTCGTTCATTTGTTCTATGTATCTTTCCATATCTCTCATTTCCCTCCCCCTGACTCTCACTCAGTCTGAAGAAGGGTCTCGACCCGAAACATCACCTATTCCTTTTCTCCAAAGATGCTGCCTGACCCACTGAGGTACTCCAGCATTTGTGTCTATCTTAAGCATACCATGTCCTTCTTTACCGTTCTATCTACTTGTGTTGCTACTTTCAGGAGGTTTTTACATTTCTTTCCAAAAAGTAAAATACTACACCATTGTTTTGGACAAACTGTACTATATCTGAGGACCAACAATTTAGTGTCAATGCTAAACATAACATTTTAGCACATCAAAAATAGGTGCAACTCAATTTCCATACCTCACTAAAATAAGCAATTTATCCCACCGTTTACATGTCTGCTTTTAATGGGACTATAAATTAATTCTGCTCCAATTCTCTAGCCTCAGAGCTATGTAAATGCTTAGCCTTCAATATTCAGTCCATTCTTTGTATGACCACTGAATTTCCTTCCCATATCCATTCAGAGAAATTTACAGCAATTTACTGTGTAAAAGAAAAGGTTTCCAATTTTGCCTCTAGTTTTTCTGTAATGCACAAACTAATACCATATTGTATTAACAAACGGCAGAGTCTCTACAAATTAGTTCTAAATTCACTCAAAGTGAATGGATAGGCTGGTTTAAATATCGTAGCTATGGGAATGGATTATTATTCTGGAGCTGTCTGAAATCAACAGGAAAAGAAAGAGGCAATTGATCATCAAAGCCAGTTGTATTGTGGAGTAATTGAAAATCTACCCCACTAGAGG
Source organism: Rhinoraja longicauda (assembly GCF_053455715.1). Taxonomy (NCBI): domain Eukaryota; kingdom Metazoa; phylum Chordata; class Chondrichthyes; order Rajiformes; family Arhynchobatidae; genus Rhinoraja; species Rhinoraja longicauda. The sequence continues at coordinate 29,007,758 of NC_135974.1, read as the reverse complement.
CTCATTAAGAATATTTATACAGAGAACAATAGAAGTGTTGCAACCTTGACAGAAATGTTCTTAGTTGACATGAAAGGAAAATGTTTGGATAAATAAATGCTGTTTGGACTGGAGAGAGCTTCTGTAAGGGCTCAAATTCAGCGTAGCCATGTGGGTTTTATTGCAGGGGTGTAAAAAAGGTGTAAAAGCTCCAGCTCGATTATGTTGCCAGGACATCCTGTTGTCAGCATGGAAGCGCGGTTTGTGGCTAAGGGTATCCTTTGATATGGGCAACTGGATTTAAGGCTTTGATGGTTAGCCATCCTTTGAAGTGTTAAGAAGAACATCTCGCCATATGGACTGCCCTTTGTTCCCAAGAAAGAAGAGGTCACGATGGACACAACGGACACGGAGGTCCCGAAAGACACATAAAGATTTATAGGACATTGTAAAACTTGCCATATAAGGTAGCAACGGAAATGTACTGGCACATGTATTAAGGGTATAAAATGTGTGTTTTTGTTAGCATTCGGAGAGAGAGACTACACTAGCTTCCTAAGCGTTTCTAAACGCTTCGGTTTCTAGACTCTCTCCCACCTGGGTGAGTAGAATAAAGAGGTTAAACGAATTCGGTTGTCTGCCTGTTTTTTCTAATAGGCCACAGACTACAACACTTCAGTGATATGTACTTCATGTGTCAGTGTGGACTGTCTTTTGCAGTTGAAGTCAGAGTCATAGAGTGATGCAGTGTGGATACAGGCCCTTTAGCCCAACTTGCACACACCGGCCAACATGTCCCAGCTACACTAGTCCCACCTGCCCGCGTTTGGTCCATATCCCTCCAAACCTGTCCTATCCATGTACCTGAAGATAGATACAAAATGCTGGAGTAACTCAGTGGGACAGGCAGCACCTCTGGAGAGAAGAAACGGTTGACGTTTCGGGTCAAGCCCCTTCTTCAGACTCTTTGATGAAGTTCTCCTCCTCTCTCTGATGAGATTCTTTCTTATCCAAGTACCTGTCTAACTGTTTCTTAAACGTTGGGATAGTCCCTGCGTCAACTACCTCCTCTGGTGGCAGCGTGTTCCATACACCCACCACCCTTTGTGTGAAAACAATTTAAGGTTTATATATGGGAAATATTGAGTTTTCTGGGGATAGTATTGTATAATAGTAGAATGTATATTATATGATTATGTATTGTAATTGTACAGTTATATATTGTATAGTTTATAATTGTAGAATGGTAATAGTATTCAGAGAAAAGATATTGTAATTTCTAGCCACTGTGTAGGATAGTGCTAGTGTACGGGGGTCGCTGGTTGGCGCCGACTCGGTGGGTCAAAGGGCCATGTTTCCACGCTGTATCTCTGAACTGAATTAAGCTAAACTAATAAAGAGTAACAAGATACTAAGGTGGTGCAGCAGCTCTCTATTTTTTTGCTGAGACAAACACTAGCAGCTTCTCTTCTCTGCTTTTTATTGCTCAGAATCCAACCAACGCTACTTAGGAGGAAAGCAGAAGGTGTCACATCTGAGGGCACTGAAGGGAGACAGCACAGGGTTTTTTCAGACTGATGCTTGCTTGATTTCAATGATTTCTCCCTCACCACACTCACTGCACAACATGCTACAGATAACCATTTCTTTGTTCTCCCTCAAAATTCATGCAAACTATCTCCTTTGTCAATAACCACCGCTAACGTCAATGCTTTCCTCCAGCCAGATACGGGAAAAGGAGTCATTTGTGTGAAAATTGGACCTCATCACTTGTCCTGGTTGTCTCATTTCAAGATACTTCTATAGTGTGGACTTTGGGGGAAGGTTAGAAGTTACCAGCATGCCAAGCAGAACTGTGTTCTGGAGATAAACTGAGTGACTATGCTATGATACCTGGATTGAATATCTTTGCATTGATAAGGTAGATACAAAAGTGAGTAGATTGCTCCATTTGAGGAGTTTCTGGAGACCCTGTTTCAAGATGCATGCCCGTGAGTGGTGAATCAGAAGCTAGAGGTGAATTAAGCCAACTTCACAATTCCTTGAAACACAAACAGAAAATGCCAGAAACATTAAGAAAGAGAAGCAGAATTTACACTTTGTTTCAAAGACCCTTTGTCAGAACTGGAAAAGCCCGTTTTAAGTTTCAGAAGTGGTTGGGGAGAGATGTATTGGAGAAAGAGAATATCTCTGTAAGGCTAGGGTTGTCGTTGTGATATCCTATTGACAATGTTGTCCAACGATAATAGAGCAGAGCAAGATAGACCACTCGACCCTAAAAACCGTGGTATGTCATGGCGCCATTTTAATAGCCAGAAATTTGCAGAAACATTTCAAAAGAAAAATAACAAAAATCTGTGAATTGATAGATGAGATATATTCTGCATTTTAATGGTATCGTCACACATACTGTTACCTCAAAACACTGATTACACTGCGAGAGGCATAGCGAACGGCAGGTTTTGCCTACTAAAATGGTGGACGTTCCGCTCCTTTGCGTACTACACTTCAGTATAGGCAATTTCAACTGAGTGGTTCATCTTGCTCCTCTAGTATCTTTGATGTTTTCTGCTCAATAGGATCATGAGGAAAGGAGAGGAAATTCACAGCAGTGAAATAGACGTTGGATTAAAAGGTGGGCATAAATGAAGACGTGTATTCAATGTATACCGGAGGGCTATCATTCATACACTCATGTCTGCTCCTTCAATCCATTAAATAGAAACATAGAAAACAGGAGTAGGACTCTGCTATTTGGTCCTTCAAGCTTGCTTCATTATTCAATGTGATCATGGGTGATCGTCCAAATTCAGTATCCTGTTCATGCTTTCTTCCATATAGATAAAAGCTACAAAAGCAACTGTAACAAAAGCTTTTCACTATACACGTGACAATAAATTAAATAATAAATTGGGCGGCATGGTGGCACAGTGGTAGAGTTGCTGCCTTACAGCGCTTGCCGCGCCAGAGGCCCAGGTTCGATCCCAACCACGGGTGCTGTCTTTTCGGAGTTTGTACGTTCTCTCTGTGACCGCGTGGATTTTCTCCGAGATCTTCAGTTTCCGACCACATTTCAAAGACATACAGGTTTGTAGGTTAATTGGCTTGGTCTAAATGTAAACTAAACTATTCCTTGATCTATTTACTGTATTCAACTTTTTCTTGAATAGATTTAATGCTTTGTCCTGAACTGTCTTCTGTGGAGAATTCTGCAGATTCATCACTCTTTGGATGGAGTGATTTCTCCTCATGTCAGCCTTAAATGGCTTATCCCTTGACCTCGGGTTGTGAAACATGGTTCTGGACTTCTCACCTTCCTTGCACAATCTGACAAGTTTTTAACAAACGTTTTGAACATTTAAGTGTTCTTCCACCACTTCTGACAGATTCAGAAGCAGAAACAAATGTTTTTAAGAAAGATTTTTTTTAATCAATTTCCATTGATAAACCATTTGTTCCTAAATGATGTACCACATGAACTCAGTAAGCTTTATCGTGGACATTAGGATGGTTGACTATTCAAAAAAAAACACATTAGTGTTGCTGTTCAATGCAAAATTATTCAACGAATTTCAAAACATATGAAGGAAGTTGAAACAATCAAGTTTTAGTTTCTAAGTTAAATTATGAGCTTGGTTTATCATACCTGTAACTTTACTTGGAAAGTAAGTACAGAACGCAGTACAGAAGCTGTAATTATTGTAACAGAACAGGTCTGAAGCACATCCTGTTAGAGAATTATAGTCTCAGGATAATGCTACTTAGTAATTACTTAAAATATAGTTCTGCCAATTTACTGCTGAGCTGTTCCTCAAGGGCATTAAGCAAGCAGTACGTTTTTAAGTAAATAATTATCAGTCTTTGGGCAATGCACCAAACATAAAGAACAGAAATATTTCAGAAGTCATTAATAGACAATAGATAATAGGTGCAGGAGTAGACCATTCGGCCCTTTGAGCCAGCACCGCCATTCGCCGTGATCATGGCTGATCATCTACAATCAGTACCCTGTTCCTGCCTTCTCCCCATATCCCTTGACTCCACTATCGTTAAGAGCTCTATCTAACTCTCTCTTGAAAGCATCCAGGGAATTGGCTCGGACAAGAAGATTAATTTTATTTCACATATAGAATATAGAACGGTACAGCACCGGAAAAGGCCATTCAACCAACAATATCCCTGCTAAACAGTATGCCAAGTTAAACTCATCCCTTCTGCCTGTATGTGATGCATATCCCTCCATTCCCTGCATATCCATACGCCTGTCTAAAAGTCTCTTAAATCCCACTTTTGAAACTGCCTTCACCACCATCCTTGGCAGCATATTCCAGGTACCCACCACTCTCTGTATAAAAAAAACTTACCCCGCACATCTCCTGTAAACTTTGCCCCTCTCACCTTACAAAAGGTTCTGGTTTTCCACCTTATCTGTTGCCTCTCATAATTTTACATATTTCTACCAGGTCTCCTCTCAACCTCTAACATTCCAGAGAAGACCATCAAAGTTTTTAGTAACGTGCTAATATACTATATTTGGACATATGTTAATATTCACTTCAAGTAATTTTGAATTATATTAAGATATTGATTGAGGAAGAGAAAAATGCATTCGTAAACAATTGAACCGATTCAGAATCTGTAAATCAATTTCGGTGTCATTCAAAATTAAAACTGACTACCATCTTAGTAACAGGCAGAACATATGGCATAGATAAAACAATTTAGTTCCTAATAAACAGATCCACAGTACAAAGCTATCTCTAATCTGAAATTAATTTATAATAATTTCATAATCTTCCTGGGGGAACTACAGGACAGATGACAAATGGAAAGAATGGAAAATATGTCACATTGATGGAGTGGTTGGTGCTTGAGGTGGGTGTAGAGGAAGATGCATGGGGGTATTTCAAAATTAGATTACATGGTTGTTTATTTTACTGACTCCCAGTTAGAAATATACCTCCCACAGAGTGAAACTCTGGAATTCAATGCCACAGATGAGGCAGTGGAGGCCAATTCACTGGATGTATTCAAGAGAGAGTTTGATATAGCTCTTGGGGCTAACGGAATCAAGGGATATAGGGAGAAAGCAGGAACGGGGTATTGATTTTGGATGATCAGCCATGATCATATTGAATGGCAGTGCTTGCTCGAAGGGCCGAATGGCCTACTCCTGCACCTATTTTCTATGTTTCAATGAAACACCATCATAACAATTTCCAGGTTGTTGCAGGTGATTCCAGAAATTTCACTGGACATATTCTGACATGTATTTTTGCACATCTCACTTAATTCTCTTAAAACTACATCTCACGTCATATATTCTTCTCTTGCAACCCCCCTCACACTCATTCCCCTGACCTTTTGACTGGGGAGTCTTCGCCATGTTGAGAACAAAAGCAAAGGTTGTTGGGCTTCCAATATAACCCAGGCCCTTATCATACAATAAAGTCATAGTCATGGAGTCATACAGTGAGGAAACAGGCCCTTCGGCCCAAATTGCCAACACCGATCTACACTAGTCCCACTTGCCTGCGTTTGGCCCATATCCCTCTAAACCTGTCCTATCCATGTACCTGTCTAATTGCTGCTTAAACATTGCAATAATCCCAGCCTCAACTACCTCCTCCGTCAGCTCGCTCCGTACACCCACCACCATTTGTGTGAAAATGTTATCCCTCAGATTTTTATAAAATCTTTCCCCATCACCTTAAACAATGGTAGACAAAGATTCCACTATGATAAACTGAAGGCTTAACTTTTATCACCATCTTGATAGTAAGTAATACCATAATCTCCCTGCTCTTACATTCCACACCTGGCAAATAAAAGTAAGTCTGTAGAAGGGTCTCAACCTGAAACGTCACCTTTTCCTTTTCTCCACATATGCTGTCTGACCAACAGAGTTACTCCAGATTTTAGTGTCTACCTTCGGTTTAAACCAGCATCTGCAGTCCCAGATGCCTTCTTCATTACTTTATCTGCCTGTATTGCCACCCAAGGATCCTCACGGAGCCTTTGATGTGTTCACCGAAGTTCCTCTGAACTTCCTAAGGCCATACCAATGCACTGTGTTCACCCATTCAAAGCCTCCATATATTTTGTGACTCGCCATTTACCTGAACCTTTGACTAGAAGCATTCTTTCCTCCAGATCAATCTTGGCATATTTTCATCTCTAATGCCTGTAAACTGAAAACTACTACTGAAGCTTTTGAGAACAGGCTCATATCTTTGCGGTAATGGGGTGACCAGAACTGCACACAAGACTCCATCCAGCTCTCCAAGACAGACGTAAAGCCCACTGTTTGACCTGTTTTTACAAAATGTTAAATGGTCAGCTCGACATAGATTATTACCACATCTACACCAAACCCAAACCTGTCACAGACAGATGTGTATACCAATTCATTCTTCCCTCGCACAATTAAAGCATGGAATAGTCTTCACACTACTATAGTTATTCGACCAGACGCAACTAAATTTAAGGCAGCTCTTCTCCAAGAAACCCTTCTTGTTTAAGTCCATACTCCGCCACCTCCAGTTTAAATTCCATTTGGAATATTTTGGAGGACCAAGAACCAAACACATAAGAGTCCAGCACACAAGACTCCAGCACACACAAGACTCCAGCACACAAGACTCCAACACACCAAGACTCCAACACACCAAGACTCCAACACACCAAGACGCCAGCACCCAAGACGCCAGCACCCAAGACGCCAGCACACAAGACACCAGCACACAAGACTCCAACACACCAAGACTCCAGCACACCAAGACTCCAGCACACCAAGACTCCAGCACACCAAGACTCCAGCACACCAAGACTCCAGCACACAAGACTCCAGCACACAAGACTCCAACACACAAGACTCCAGCACAACAAGACTCCAGCACACAAGACTCCAACACACCAAGACTCCAACACACCAAGACGCCAGCACCCAAGACGCCAGCACCCAAGACGCCAGCACCCAAGACGCCAGCACCCAAGATTCCAACACACAAGACACCAGCACACCAAGACTCTAACACACCAAGACTCCAGCACACCAAGACTCCAGCACACAAGACTCCAGCACACAAGACTCCAACACACAAGACTCCAACACACAAGACTCCAACACACCAAGACTCCAACACACCAAGACTCCAGCACACCAAGACTCCAGCACACCAAGACTCCAGCACACAAGACTCCAGCACACAAGACTCCAGCACACAAGACTCCAGCACACAAGACTCCAACACACAAGACTCCAACACACCAAGACTCCAACACACCAGACTCCAACACACCAAGACTCCAACACACACAAGACTCCAACACACACAAGACTCCAACACACACAAGACTCCAACACACACCAGACTCCAACACACCAAGACTCCAACACACCAAGACTCCAACACACCAAGACTCCAGCACACAAGGGTCCAGCACACAAGGGTCCAGCACACAAGGAAGTCAGGAACCAGTGCCAAGTGGGCAACCTTGCCTGAGTGTAGACTTGATGGGGAAGTCATCAGATATTAAATGTTAGCAGCATCTAAGTGAAAGACCTGAAATCTGCCAAACGGCATCCACGTTGGAAGCAGGAAACCTTTACAAAAATCGATATTGGAACTTACCTTTAAAATCCCGGTTGCAGTTTGAAAGCAGCGACGGTGCGTGGGTGACGGTTGGGCTGACGGTTGGGCTGACGGTTGGGCCACGCTCGCGCCACGCTCGCCTACCCCTCCCCCGCGGCGCCGCGGCGAACGCGCCTCGTGCGCTCTCGTCAAAGCTGCTCCTTCCACCTGCGGATCCCAGAAGAGACCTGGCCATCTCTCCTCCTCCACCACCACCACCACCCCCCCCCCCCCACGGGCAAAATGATCAAGAGAATGTTCACGGCGTTAGCAAAATCTCGGACCGCGCTGATCCAACCTGAAGTGAGTCTTCTAGTGATGGAGACACAGAGTGCAGTGGGAAGGGTCTCGACGCCAAACGTCGCCCATTCCTCCTCTCCAGAGTGGGATGCGGCCAGTCCCGCTGAGTTGTACTCCCGCCTTTTGTGTCTTATCTTCGGACAGCAACTCAGCTACGACTCCTGCAATTACTTCTCCAGCTTCCCACAGTGTCCTTGGATAGATCTACTTAACTCTACTGCCACGCCCTTGATCAGGCCCAGGAGATTTACCTACCTGCCTACATCTTCTTTGGACGCCCAACACATCCTTCACTGCAATATGGACTGTTCTCAATATATCGCTATTAACTTTCCCAAGTGCCTTAGACTTCATGTCTTTCAATACAGTAAAAACAACGGAGAAATATTAATTGAGTGTCTGATCCAACTCCTGTGGCTCCATACATAGATAACCACTTAGGTTTCCGAGAAGCCCTATTCCCTCTTGAGTTATCTTTTTTCCCTTAATGTACTAATAAAATCTCCTTGGATTCTCCTTAATCTTATCTGCCAGAGCTATCTCATGTTCCCTTTTTTGCCCTTCTGATTTCCTTCTTAAATATGCTTCTTAATTCCCTATACTCTTCCAGGGATACACTTGGTACCTGCTGCCGATACCGACCCCTGTCTCCTTCATTTTCATTGCCAGGGCCTCAATTTCACTTGTCATCCAGGGCCTATCCCCAGTTTAGAACTTTTAACGTGTGGACCAGCCCTGTCCTCATCCATAACTATCAACAAGCTAATAGACATGGTGGGGTAGCGGTAGAGCTGCTGCCCTATAGCAAATGCAGCGCCAGAGACCCGGGTTCGATCCTGACTACGGGTGCCGTCTGTACGGAGTTTGTACGTTCTCCCCGTGACCTGCGTGGATTTTCTCCGAGATCTTCGGTTTCCTCCCACACTCCAAAGACGTACAGGTTTGTAGGTTAATTGAAGGTAGACACAAAATGCTGGAGTAACTCAGCGGGTCAGGCAGCAACTCGGGAGAGAGGGAATGGGTGATGTTTCGGATCAAGACCCTTCTTCAGACTGATGTCAGGTTAATTGGCTTGGTAAATGTAAAAATTGTCCCCAGTAGGTGTAGGGTAGTGTTAATGTGCAGGGATCGCTGGTCGGCGCGGACCCAGTGGGCCGAAGGGCCTGTTTCCGCGCTGAATCTCTAAACTAAACTAAACTATTAGAACTGTGGTCGCTGGTCAAGTGCAAGACCGCAAGAAATTGCAGACGCAATTGTGGACACAGCCCAGACTATCATACAAACCAACCTCCCTTCTATTGACTCCTTTTTGTACCTCACGCTGCCTCGGCCAGGCCAGCAGCATAATCAAGGACGAGTCGCATCCTGGCCACTCCCTCTTCTCCGCTCTCCCATCAGCCAAAAGGTATAGAATTGTGAAAATGCACACCTCCAGATTCTGGAACAGTTTCTTCTCATCCTACCACAACCAGAGAGCAATGCTGAACTACTATCTACCTCTTTGATGACTATCCATGTTAGGACTTTGCTGGCTTTACCTTGCATTAAACGTTATTCCCTTATCATGTATCTGTACACTGCAAATGGCTCGATTGTAATCATGTATCTTCATTCTGCTGACTTGATAGCGAGCGACAAAAGCTTTTCACCGTACCTCGGTACATGTGACAATGAACTAAACTAATGAGGTTTGTCATCCGTTACTTGCCCTGCTCAATTTTCTACATCAAGTTTTGCCCTGCCCCTTGCCTCTACATATTTGTGAGGTGACTTTCCTGAATGTAGTTCACAAATTCCACCCCATGTAAGACATTGGCACTGTGGCAGAACCAGTATGTATTTACCGATGAGTGCTAAACATCGGATATGTGAAAAATATTACTTTACTCAGACAACACCTATTTTCAGCTGCACAGTCCTCTTGTTGGAGTTGAGCAGAAAAAAAAGGCTATTGTAGAAAAGATCATATCAAAGGATATGGGGAAAAAGCTGGAACAGGGTACTGATTTTGGATGATCAGCCAAGATCATATTGAATGGTGGTGCTGGCTCGAATGGCCTGTTCCTGCACCTATTTTTCTAAGTTTCTATGTTTTTCTATTTGTGTAGACTGATTGTTCTTTTTAACTTTCTCTAGCACACCGATGGCGCGTCGTTGTTTGAACAGCTTTATGAAACAAGTCGAGATCAATGGGGCACGAAAACCGACTATTTGCTTTCAATGATTGGCTACGCTGTGGGACTTGGCAATATTTGGCGATTCCCTTACCTGATTTACAAAAATGGAGGAGGTGTAGTAACATAGCTGAGAACTACAGAGGAACATTGAAAATTATGTACCAAATCAGGATGCAGAAATTAAAGCTATTTAGAAAGGACTGTTGTTCTCTCACGACCCCTTTCCCCATTCCACATACTCATCCCTTCTCCATCTTCCTCTCCCCCTTCCCGCTGACAAATACCCTCTTATAATCCTGCCTTGATCCCTAATGCCCCTACCCAATCCTGCCATTATCAAAAAATGTAACATTTTGGACTATGTAATTTTTGAAGTTTTAGTTTGGAGATACATCATGGAAACAAGCCTTTCAAGTCCCCTCCGACCATTGATCACCCGTTCACACTAGTTCTCCGTGATCCCACTTTCTCAACAACTCCTTACACACTAGGGGCAATTTACAGAGGCCACTTAACTTACAAACCCGCATATCTTTGGGATGTGTGAGGAAACCAGTGGAAATCCACACGGTCATAGGGAGAATGTGCAAACTCCACACAGCCAGCATCTAGAGTCAGTGTTAAACCCGGGACACTGGTGCTGTGCCACCCCTAATTAATTTCCTACTGTTTAAACTTAGCATTCTCCACATTTTAATGGTGCACCTCTGCATAATAATTTTGAAACAGCCAATAAATAGTTGTAGAAAATCACCCTACTTCTGGTTGAATGGATCCTTTTGTTGGTGCTTGTTGTTTTATAATAATTTTTCAGTGTGCTGAGAAGTGTGTTCAGGTCTGGCTGAACAATTTCTAATCTTGTGACGTGGACTCGATAAGAAGAAGTGCTAAAAAGGCATACCAAGCTTCAAAACCTGTTTTGGTTTCAATGTTAGTATCAGTAAAATCAGACTAATTTCTTGTGAGAGAAACTAAAAAAAAAATCTCAAACACTGGAAAATCTCTTTAAAAATACCCCCAAAAAATGCTGGAGAAACGCAGTTCCCACAGATGTGGCCAGATCTGCAGAACATTTTTCAGCATTTTCTGTTTTTGTTTTCTTTTTAAGTGCGTATGTGGAACTTCTCCTCGGCACTGAAAAAAAACCTTTCAATATAAAGTTGGCCTGTTGGTTTTAAAATATTGGTGACATGGCACCATCCTATCTAATAGTTATATCAAAATTACCTTGCTAAACCATTGACATAATCTTTCTCTGATGTGTTTCTTTCTTATGTAATGCACAGGTGCTTTTGTCATTCCGTATATAATCATGTCAGTAACTACCGGATTACCATTATTTTTCTTGGAATGTGCTCTTGGACAATTTTCTAGCTTGGGACCCATTTCAGTGTGGAAAGCTGTGCCAATTCTACAAGGTTGGTGTTTTATCTTGCCACATCGAAGGATATTTATATCTGTATAACCGTTAACTTTTTGTTATTCTTAGCTTTAGTGATAACTCGAAAATTTCTGTTTGAAACGTAGAATTTTTGGGGGTCAGATTTCTGGCAATAAGAATAGACAGGAATTTTCCTCAATCTTTCTCATTTTAAATTTTGGCAGTGTTTAGTTTAGTTTGAGATACAGCTTGGAAAGGGGACCTTCAGCCCACCAAGTCCATGCCGCCCAATGTTCACCTATACACTAGCTATACGCTAAGGACAATCTACAGAAGCCAATAATGGCAACTATGAAACAAATGTAATCCCTGGGAACAGCACTGGTGTAGGTCTGGATTGCAGGAAACACCATGAAGTGAAAGGCGGCACAGTAGAGTTGCTGCCTCACAGCACCAGAGACTTGGTTTGTATCCTGACCTCCGGTGCTGTCTGTGTGGTATTTGCACGTTCCCATGACCATGTTGATTTACTCTTGGTGTCCCAGCTTACTCCCATGTGCGGAGTTGTGGTTTAATTGGCCATTATAAAATTGTCCCTAATGTGTGGGGCATAGATGAGAAAGTGGAATAACACAACTAGTGTGAGCTGGTGATCGATGGTTGGTGTGGACTTGATGGGCCAAAGGGCCCGTTTATATCCTGTATCTCTAAACGCAACTAAATTAATCCACATTATAAATGTATACAGGTCTTTTTAGATTGTAAGGCTTAGATTTCAAAAGCAAAATCCAGCAGTTGCCAAAACTTATGATATAGAACTGGAAAGCCCAGCAAAAAATCAGTGGATTATACAGTTCTGTGGAGAGATAACAGAGTAAATGTTAAGGTCATAGATTTATAACCTATCATCAGAATTGTATAGCTAACATGAAATGTTTTTTAATATGTAAAGGGAGGAGGAATGATGAGAACAAAGAGAATACGTTGCATTTTGATAGATGGGGAGGTATTAAATGACAAAAGGGTTGATGGTGCAAAGTAGCATAAATGCTGAATAATTGTCTACAATTACCAAGATCAGAAATAAAAATGCTTGAACTACATATTATCTTAAATTGTACCACCTCATTTAAATTGTCTTTCCTCTTCACATCCCACTCTCCGCCGAGAATAACGTGTTTCATACTTGGCCATTTTCATCAACCCATGAGTGTCCCGGTGAGATTAAAAATTACAAAAAGCTCGAGGTCTGAAAGCATATTAAGACAGATAAATCCAAGGTCTGATAAGAGTATCCTTGTATTGTGGGAAGTTAAGGAAAAAAATTATGAGGACCCCAAGCGGAGATAGTTTCATCATCTTTAGCCACAGGGGACGTACCAGCGTCTGGAGAGTGGCTAATGTTGTGCTTTTATTTATGAAAGGACAACAGTGGTGGGAAAGAGACATGAGGGGATTCTGAGGAACAGGATCTAGCAGCATTTGGAAAGCCAAGGATTGATTAGAGATAGTATGGCTTTGTGTTTGGGAAATTGCGTCTTGCAAATTTGACTTGAGTTTTTTGAAGAGGTGATGAAGTACATTGACGAAGTCAAGGTGGTAGACGTTGCCCAAATGGACTTCACTGAGGCCTTTGACAAGATCCTACATGGCTGTTGCAAGTAATAATTCCATTGTTCCATTTTGGTACATATGACAATTAAATTCTCTTGACTCTCTTAGTATACCAGTCTAGAAGATTAGATCACAAGGGAACCAGGGTGAACTAGCTAATTGGAGACAAAATTGGCTTTGTGGAAGAAGTCAGAGGGACATAGTGGTGGGTTGATTTTTCTGATTGGAGGTGTCTGACCATGCAATGAGAATAGATGTGTCCACTGTTGCTTGTCATCTATATTAATGATTTGGATGATTATGTTGTTGACATAGTTGGTAGTTTAGTTTAGTTTAGTTTAAAGATACGGCATGGAAAGAGACCCTTCAGCCCACTGAGTCCACGCCGACCAACAATCACCCGTATACTAGTTCTATCATATACACTAGGGACAATTTACAGAAGCCAATTAACGTACAAACTTGTACGTCTTTGCAATGTGGGAGGAGACCAGAACACCCGGATAAAACGCACGCGATCACAGGGAGAAGGTACAAACTCCGTACAGCCAGACAACACTGTGGTCAGGATCGAACCTGGGTCTCTGGTGCCGTAAGGCAGCAACTCTACTGCTGCACTACTGAGCCGCCATTGTGCCGCCCCAGTAAATTTGCCAATGATACCAAAATTGGTGGTGTAGTGGATGGTGAAGAGGGTTAACTAAGATTGCATTGTGATCCCGATGAACTATGGAAATAGGCCAAAGAATGACAAGCAGAATCTAAATCGAACAAGTGCAAGATGTTTGTACTTTGGTATGGGCCATGGGGGCTGAATGGCTCTTTTCCCTGCTGTATGAAAAAAAGCTACTGGATTAATTTCTTTTTCATTACGTTTTGAGTTTTGTGCCATCCATAAACTTCAAAACTGAAGACCTGGTTTGCCAAGTTCACCTCTTAACATGACTGACGCCCAATCCTTTGAGGTTTCGGATGCTCACTTCCCTTCACCCTGGCATTGCTGTCTGGTGCTTTCTGTTCCATACAGAAAATGAGGCATTCCCTTAACTCCGTGAACATACATTGTGTAAACAAGGCGGGCAGACCGACTAAACAATATCAGCCACACAGCAATACTCAAATTGTCAAATAATTCAAGCAAATGAAACATTATTTTCTGTTAACAATGTTTGTATGTATGGAATGTATTGAAACAGACCCTTCAGTCCAACTTGCCCATGATGATCAACATGTCCCATCTACACTAGTCCCATCTGCCTGCGTTTGGCCCATATCCCACTAAACCTGTCCTATCCAGGTACCTTTTCTATCTGTCTATTCAACGTTGTGAAAGTTTGGCTTTCATTTGTGTTCCTGTGCCAGCCTATTTTGTCCCTGGGGTAGTGGATCTAAAGGTTTTTCAATCTCCATTAGGCTGACTAATGTATAATTACTGAATTCACACCGAACCCAACTGTTATAAAAAGATGAATATTTTCAGGCCTTGCCCACTCTGGGTCCAATTTCTTTACCAGCTTTTTGTGTCTATCTTCGGTTTAAAACAGCATCTACGGTTCCTGCTTACACATACAGTTCCTGTATTTCAGAATGGAATAATTAGAGATCAAATGGGTTGAAGATACAAAGGTAGGAAGGGAGGAGAAAGCAAAGGGAATGTTGTAGGATGGGAAAGATTAAATAGCAAAATGGGTGATGTCAGTGCTCCCAGCTACATTCATTCACTGTTGCTCATATTACAGGTGGCACAGCGGTAGAGCTGCTGCCTTACAGCACTTGCAGCGCCGGAGACCCGGGTTCGATCCTGACTATGAGTGCTGTCTGTACGGAGTTTGTACGTTCTCTCCGTGACCTGTATGGGTTTTCTCTGAGATCTTCGTTTTCCTCCCACACTCCAAAGACGTACAGATTTGTAGGTTAATTGGCTTGGTACAAGTGTAAATTGTCCCTAGTGTGTGTAGGATAGTGTTAGTGTGCAGGGATTGCTTGTCGGTGTGGACTCGGTGGGCCGAAGGGTCTGTTTCCATGCTGTATCTCTAAACTAAACTACTCATTTAGCGTAAGACATAGGAGCAGAATTAGCCCATTCAACCCATTGAGTTCACTCCACCATTCGACCATGTCTGATCTACTTTTCCCTCTCAACTCTATTCTTCTGCCTTCTCCCCTTTGCAGAATTTTGTATGTCTCTGCGAATGAGCTTGCTTATGGCCGGTGGCATAGTAAATCAGTCGGCATTTAGCTTCATACTAAATATACCTTAGTGTGCACTGTGCCCTGCTCCATTTGCCATAGTTACCAGTCTGCAATAACATTACCCTCCCTCTTGCCTTTCTCGTAAATGTTGAAACACATTTACCAGCTGGAACTTGATAATTATATATTGCTTTGTGCATTTGAGTGTAACCCAGCCACGAATGGGTCACTCTTCGCAATGCAATGCACACTCTGCAGACTCTTTTTAAATAGCTGATTAGCATGAGCCCCAAGCAGTCACAACATTTCTGCAACCTTCTAGTCAGTCAATAAAGTATTTATTGGTTATGCCATTAATGGCCATTTCTGATGCATCTTAGTTTTTGCCCAGCATCACTGTTGCCCCAAAGCCAGTCCAAAGGGGCATTTTCCCTGTAACTGCGTGCTTTTTCTCCGGGTGCTCCAGTTTCCTCCTACATCCCAATGACATGCAGGTTTGTAAGTTCACTTGGTTCTATAAAATTGGCCCTAGTGTGCAAGATGGAACTAGTGTAGGGGCTATAGCTGGTCGGCACGGAGTCGGTGGGCCGCAGGGCATGTTTCCACGTTGTATCTCTAAACTAAACTAAACCACCAATAGATCTGGGCCCAAGTAGTGCCCAGAGCTACTGGGCCCATCTGAAGATTGTCCCTTCTCAGTGTGAATAGCAGTAATTTGTGCTAGTTGGCAGAAAACAGACTCACAGAGCCATTGGCATTGTCCCAGACCAGAACATTAGATAGTCTAACAATCTGGCAGATGCAAGACTGTACTGCTGGCATCTGATCCCATTCCTGCAGTCATTAAAGCAACACACGCCCAGTTGCTATCTAGAAGATCTTTGCAGGCAGACTGTATTTTCTTTTATTAACACATCAGGGGCGGCACAATGGCACAGCGGTAGAGTTGCTGCCTTACAGTGCCAGAGACCCGGGTTTGATCCTGACTGCTGGTGCTTGTCTGTATGGAGTTTGCACGTTCTCCGCGTGACCTGTGTGGGTTTTCTCCGGGTAGCTCCAGTTTCCTCCAACACTCCAAAGATGTACAGGTTTGCAGGCTAATTGGCTTGGTATAATTGTAAATAGTCCCTAGTGTGTGTAGGTAGCGTTAGTGCGTGGGAATCCGTGTAGGGTTCTGCACAGTATCTCTAAACCAAACTTTACTAAGCATGTTGACATTGGAAGAATTCCACATGTGTTGCCACAGAAATTGAAATTATTTTCAATTCACCTTTCCCGGTGTGTTTCTGCTGAAGCTGAGACAGGTATAGTGTAGGGCCTCCGCTCCTGTATACAGTTAGGTAAGGACCTTCCCTGTGCTACTTGATGTCCCTGTAGACTTCCTGGCAATTTGGAAAATGTGCTAATCACCTTTCACACCACCACATCACTCTTGTCATGCAGTCCTCCCTAACATAATCCTCCAGTCCTTGAGTTTAGTTCAGTTTAGTTTAGAGATACAGCATGGAAATAGGCCCTTCGGCCCACCGAGTCCACGCGGACCACCGATCCCCGCACACTAACACTATCCTACACACACTAGGGACAATTCTACATTGATACCAAGCCAATTAACCTACAAACCTGTACATCTTTGGAGTGTGGGAGGAAACTGGAGCTTCCCGGAGAAAACACACGGGGGAACGTACAAACTCCGTACAGGCAAGCACCCATAGTCAGGATCGAACCTGGGTCTCTGGCAATTTAAGACAGCCACTCTGCAGCTGCGCCACCGTGCAGCCCAAATCTTTACTTCTTCACATCTTAACTATTGTGTGACCATGTTTTTGGGGGAGCAGTCACAATGACTTTCCTTAGTACATCCATGCTACACCCAGGTCAGCTTTCCCTGACCTAGGTGGTAGACTGCAAGTGCCCTATATTATATCATCTGAAGTAGACAATGCACCATAACTCATGAGGATACGAGATTGAGGGTTTGTTGACAAGTTGGGTTCTCTTACAACTATGCATTGATAATTTACAAAGATTTTGGTAATGCTAAGGAGAGGTTTCAGGAGATACACAAATAAACAAAGGAAGAACAAGTAAAAAATGAGACACTGAAAGAATTTAGGTACTTATGTATTGTCACCATTATTAATCCAGATCCTGTACATGTTACAGTCTCTGTGGTACCCAAGCCAATGATTATTAGCATACCTCTGATTCCTGGGATGGCAGGACTTTCATATGAAGAAAGACTGGATAGACTCGGTTTGTACTCGCTGGAATTTAGAAGATTGAGGGGGGATCTTATAGAAACTTACAAAATTCTTAAAGGGTTGGACAGGCTAGATGCAGGAAAATTGTTCCCGATGTTGGGGAAGTCCAGAACAAGGGGTTACAGTTTAAGGATAAGGGGGAAGTCTTTTAGGACCGAGATGAGAAAGGTTTTTTTCACACAGAGTGGTGAATCTGTGGAATTCTCTGCCACAGAAGGTAGTTGAGGCCAGTTCATTGGCTATATTTAAGAGGGAGTTAGATGTGGCCCTTGTGGCTAAAGGGATCAGGGGGTATGGAGAGAAGGCAGGTACGGGATACTGAGTTGGATGATCAGCCATGATCATATTGAATGGCGGTGCAGGCTTGAAGGGCCGAATGGCCTACTCCTGCACCTATTTTCTATGTTTCCATGTTTCTGTTAAGTTACTAGGAGTGGTAAGATCCACTATCATGACTTTGAAAATGGTGCCAGAACCTGGCGCCTCTTGCATGTGGTCTCATTGGACTATATGTGTATACGTTGCTAACCGGGGATTGTGTTTAGGTATGGCAATACTTTACTGAACTGCATGTATTGAAAATTATTTCAGTGTGCAATTGCACATGTGACAATAAAGCACCACTGAACTATGGAACGATTGACTTGAATGTGCCGAAGTAGGCCATGTATCAAAAGTCAAGAGCGTTTACGTAATTGTCAGAATGTTGAAATTGTTACTTGCTGCAACTTTACAAAATAAGTTAATACATTCTAGGAGCAGAATTAGGCCATTCAACCCATAAAGTCCACTTTGCCATTCAATCATGGATGATCTATCTTTCCCTCTCAACCCCGTTCTCCTGCCTTCTCCCCATAACCCCTGACACCCCTGCTAATCAAGGATCTGTCAATCTCCACCTTAAAAATATCAATTGACTTGGCCTCCACAGCCATCTTTAAGTAGTAATTATCACAGTTGACAAAATAAATGTATGTGAAAAAAATTACTGCAGTTAACTAATTTCCTTCTGATAACCTATGCTTTTTGTCCTGAATTTTGAGGTGTGGGTGTCGCTATGGTTGTTGTGACTTCAATAATCAGTCTGTACTACAACTGCATCATAGCCTACAGTATATACTATATGTTTGTGTCTTTCCAATACCACTTGCCTTGGACAGAGTGCAATGATGCTTGGAATGAGACTACAACTTGCAGCAGAAATTATTCAGGTATTTTGTAAGTTTTTTAAAAATGTATATAAATAGCTATTCGACCAACAGCTATTTTTTAGACATGCACAGAGTGCTGGAATAACGCAGTTGGTCAGGCAACATCTCTGGAAAACAAAAGAATAGGTGACATTTCGGGCTGGTCCTTTCTTCTAACCTGAAATGTCACCATTCCTTTTTCTCCAGAGGAGCTGCCTGACCCGCTGAGTTACATCAGCACTTTGTGTCTATTTTCGTTATAAACCAACATCTGCAGTTCATTTCTACACAGTATTGTTTAGATGTTTGTTTAAATGTATAAAGGAAAAAAAAATGTATATATATATGCCTGGAATTTCACCCCTGGTCTCTAACATTAAAATAGTGGCAGTCAGAGAGTGTACTTTGTGACTTCTGAATTAGAATATCATGCACTGATGCTTTAATATATTGGTTGGGGATTAATATTTAAACGGTATCTCCAAACTAAACTACACCAAATTGCTGTCAGATATGGCATTCTTTGCAGCGTAACACGATTCCCAGATTTATTTCTGAAGTTTAATTTAGAGATGCAGCACGGAAATAGGCCCTTCGGCCCACTGAGTCCACACTGACCAGTGATCACGCCGTATACTAACACCATCCTACACACTGGGAACAATTTACAATTTTACCTAAACCAATTAATTCAAATTTCACTGTACCTTAATTGGTACACGTGACAATAAACTGACCTTGAACCTACAATCCTGTACATCTTTGGAATGTGGGAGGAAACCGGAGCTGCCGGAGAAAATCCACATGGTCACAGGGAGAACGTATAAACTCCGGACAGACAGCACCCGTAATCAGGATCGACACGGGTCTCTGGTGCCATATGACCGCAACTCTAACGCTGCCCCACTGTGGCTGTCCCAAAGGTCTTGGGTTTAAGCATAATCTAAACATTGAGACATAATTCACATTTTCATTTCGGTACTCAAGGGGTAATGCCTCATCAGAAAACACAAAACTTATTTTTGGATTGTGATTAAAAGTTTAGTAGTTTTCAAAACTAATTCAAATACAGTATCTTCCATCATGTTTTGGACAAAGACCCATCATTTATCTATTTGCCTCTGTACTCCACAATTTGAGATTTGTAATAGAAAAAAAAAATCACATGTAGTTAAAGTGGACATTGTTAGATTTTAATAAAGGTCATTTTTATACATTTTGTTTTCACCATGTAGAAATTACAGCAGTGTTTCAGGGCACCATAATATTTGGGACACACCAATGTCATGTAAATGAACGTAGTCATGTTTAGTATTTTGTGCATATCCTTTGCATGCAATGACTGCTTGAAGTCTGCGATTCATGGACATCACCAGTTGCTGGGTGTCTTCTCTGGCGATGCTCTGCCAGGGCTGTATTGCAGCCATCTTTAGCTTATGCTTGTTTTGGGGGCTAGTCCCCTTCAGTTTTCTTTTCAGCATATAAAAGGCATGCTCAATTAGGTTCAGATCGGGTGATTAACGGCCACTCAGGAATTGCCCATTTTTTAGCTTTGAAAAACTCCTTTGTTGTTTTAACAATATATTTGGGATCATTGTCTTGCTGTAGAATGAACCGCCAGCCAATGAGTTTTGAGGCATTTGTTTGAACTTGAGCAGACAGGATGTGTCTATACACCTCAGAATTCATTATGCTACTACCTTCAGCAGTTGTATCATCAATAAAGATAAGTGAGCCAGTACCTTCAGCAGCCATACATGCCCAGGCCATAACACCCCCACCACAGTGTTTCACAGATGAGGTGGTATGTTTTGGATCTTGGGCAGTTCCTTCCCTCCTCCATACTTTGCTCTTGCCATCATTCTGATATGTTAATCTTCATCTCATCTATCCACAAGACCTTTTTCCAGAACTGTGGTTGCTCTTTTAAGTACTTGGCAAACTATAACCTGGCCATCCTATTTTTGCAGCTAACCAGTGGTTTGCATCTTCCAGAGTAGCCTCTGTATTTCTGTTCATGAAGTCTTCTGTGGACAGTGGCTATTGAAAAATCCACACCTGACTCCTGAAGAGTGTTTCTGATCTGTTGAACACATGTTTGGGGATTTTTCTTTATTATAGAGAGAATTCTTCTGTCATCAACTGTGGAGGTCTTCCTTGGCCTGCCAGTCCCTTTGCAATTAGTAAGCTCACCAGTGCTCTCCTTCTTCTTAATGATGTTCCAAACAGTTGATTTTGGTCAGTCTACGGTTTGGCTGATGTCTCTAACAGGTTTATTCTTGTTTCTCAGTCTCATAATGGCTTCTTTGACTTTCATTGGCACAACTTTGGTCCTCATGTTGATAAACAGCAATAAAAGTTTCCACGGGTGATGGAAAGACTGAAGGAAAGAGAGGGTGCTGAGAGCTCTCTTATACCTGCATTAAGGAGGCAATTAAATACACCTGAGTAATTACAAACACCTGTGAAGCCGTGTCCCAAACATTATAGTGCCCTGAAATGGGGGGACTATGTATAAACACAGCTGTAATTTCTACATGGTGAAACCAAAATGTATAAAAATGGTCTTTAATAAAATCTGACAATGTGCACTCTAACCACATGTGATTTTTTTTCTATTACAAATCTCAAAAGTACAGAGGCAAATAAATAAATGATGGGTCTGTCCCAAACGTTATGGAGGGCACTGTACATTGTTAAAGCATTGTGGTATTCAAAAGTAGACAAAATATTTGTTTAAAAATAAGAAAGTGGGCGAATTAAATAAGAAATTAGATTTATGAAATTTTTAACTGGGAGCTCTGTTTATATCTTGTTTTATGACTAAAATTACACTTTTTAAATCTTAAATTTGCAGATCTAATGTCTATTTTTCAGGTGTAATCTGCAATATTTCACTGCCTGATGGAACTAGCAAATTAATACAAAATAAAACTTGCCTAAATGGAACCTTAGTGGAAATAACTCGACGCAGTCCAGCTGAATCTTATTGGCAGTAAGTAAAATAGAACAGAGAATATTATGTTGTGAGAAAAGTCAAATTATTATGTTTAATCTTTTTTTTTATTCCATCAGATGATACTATGGCATTACAAAATAAATTTAATGTCCTCGATATTATGAAATAAATTAAGCACTTTAATACTGTGTATTTACTTAATTGATATACAGTGAGGGTGGTGGATATAAAGATTGAGAGCAGGTCAGCGAAACAGTAGAGTAGCTGCCTTAAAGCGGCAGAGATCCGGGTTCAATCCTGCCTAGGGGTGCTGTCTGTGTGGAGTTTGTACGTTCTCCCCGTGACCGCGTGGGTTTTCTCAGATCCCAAAGACGCACAAGTTTGTAGGTTAATTGGCTTCTGTAAATTGCCCCTATGTTGTTTAGTATAGAACTAGTGTACAGGTGAACGCTGGTCGGCACAGACTCAGTGGGCCGAAGAGCTTGTTTTCACACTGTATCTCTAAACTAAACTAAATGGAGTGGAGTCAGGGGGGAGGAGGGGGGGGGGGGGGGTGAGCCCCAAATTTAGATGTAATGGGAATGAAAAAAGATGTAAATACACACTGCAGACACTGAAAATCTGAAATAAGAACAGTGACTGTTAGACATACTCAGCACAACAGGAGCCACCTGTTAAGATAGAAAGAGTCATTCCAAGAGCATCTAATAATTATGACTTTTTGAGTGATTGATCCTGACTACGAGTTTTTACGTTCTCCCTCATGACCGCGTGGGTCTTCAAGATAGAACTAGTGTACGGGTGATCACTGGTTAGCCCCGACTCAGTGGGCCAGAGGGCCTGTTCCCACACTGTATCACAAAACTAAACTAAATAAAACTAAACTAAGCATTACACTGAAATGCGTTTTCATGTAAAATAAATAAAGTCGGATATGAAAAATTAACCCATTAAAAAACAAAACTGAAACACCATTCAGTTCAAAGTTTTTTTCACTCAAAGTTAAAAGATATTTACTTGAAAAGGGAAGGAAAAGAGTAAGGATTGGTGACATTTTGGGTCTGGACCTCCGAGGCAAAGAATTCCACAGATTCACCACCCTCTGACTGAACAAAGGCATTCCTTCTCATCTCCTTCCAAAAGGAACGTCCTTTAATTCTGAGGCTATGACATCTAGTCCTAGACTCTCCCACTAGTGGAAACATCCTCTCCACATCCATTCTATCCGAGCCTTGGTGCAGAAGAGACTGGGTGAGACCTGACACAGTTATATAAAGTTAGGAGGGAGTTCAGTAGGGGAGATGGAAGGAAAGTTTTCTCCATAACAGTGATTTCTAAAACCAGAGACTATATGTTTAAAGTCAAGAACAAGAGAGTTAGAAGGGATTTGAAGAAAAAGAATTCCCCTGGAAGGTAGTTGTGATCTGGAATGGAGTCAGGAATTTAGACAACGTTGATTTTCAGGATGAACATTTTAATCTGTGGAATTCATCGCCAGAGACACCATTGGAGGCCAAGTCATTGGGTATTTTTCTTGATTAGTAAAGGTGTCAGACGTTGTAGGGAGAAGACCGCAGAATGGGGTTGAGAGAGAAAAATAGGTGAGCTGTGATTGAATGGTGTAGCGGACTTGATTGGCTGAATGGCCTAACTCTGCTCCTGTGTCTGATGAATTTATGGTATTATACATTGCATTCACTCACAATTAAATTATGAATACTATTGCTAACCAGATTTCTTTCCATTTTATTTAGTTTGGGTGTTTTGCAGCGTTCTGCCTCAATTAATGAGACTGGTGGCGTTGTCTGGTATTTAGCTCTTTGCCTACTCCTGGCATGGTTATTTATTGTGGTGATGCTATTCAAAGGCATCAAATCTTCAGGAAAGGTGAATATTTTTAGCAAAGTAGAATTAGAATTCTGCTGAGAAAGTTAGGATGTGAGGGATCTTGAAGCAATGAATCTAGTTTATAAATTTGAAAATAACAGTAATTTCCTTTCATACAAGAAACTCACTCTCTCACACAAGCACGCGCGCACGCACACACACACACACACACACACACACACACACACACACACACACACAGTGTGTGTCCTGAACAATATTTAAGCTAGAGTATGTGGTTTATATCTTTCACACCTCACCAGTGGCGATGAATGCAAGAGTTGGTCTGACCAACTTTGCTTGTTTAGTTTAGAAATACAGCGCGGAAACAAGTCCAAAATTAGATTACAAATTTGATACTCAAATAAGATTACTGAATTAATTACAAAATTAGCTTGAAAGTCAGATAGTTTTAATTTTGTTGAGTTAGGTCATAAATGTAATTTCTTATGATCATAAATTGAGAAAATACTTAATAGTTTATTTTCCTTGGTTAGGTTGTTTATTTCACTGCCACATTTCCTTATCTAATTTTACTCATGGTTCTTGTTCGAGGAGTGACACTGGAGGGAGCCAGCAATGGAATTGATTACTACATTGGAAAACAGTCTGATTTCTCTAAATTATACCAAGCTGAGGTAAACCTACTAATAATGTGAACTATTGACCTAATTCATACTTTTTCAAAAATGATAACGTTTCATTTTATTTCCCTATGTCCCTATGTTTCTGTGTTATGTTCGGTAGTGTTTGCGAACCATCCTTATACTCGGCAGCCTTGCCACTTCTGGGGTGAGATCATTTCCCTTGTTTGAGGGGTGTCTCCGCCAGACTCTGCCCCTCAATGTCCTGCTGCGGAATGACCCTTGACTGTGGTGCTCCTCCACAGAGTTGGATGCACCAAGCTCCAGTGAGTCCCTCAGCACGTGCTCCAGCAGTCTGGAATGTCAAGTCTCACGGTCATCTGACGAGTGGTCTAATGTACCTGGTCCATAAGCTATTGAATCACACTTTGTGTCACATCTTCTGCCTTTTTCATCCCTGGCCTTTGTCCAACCATCTACCTCTCAATCCCATCTCCCCCACATCCATAAGAAAATGAGAATTAGGATCAAGACCAGGGAATCTGTCCCATTCCCGTAATATCCAGAAACTCATCTCTCTTTTGTATGAAAACAAGGGCTCAACCAAGAGTCAAGTCTGAAGAAGGGTCTCGACCCGAAATGTCACCCATTCCTTCGCTCCAGAGATGCTGAGTTACTCCAGCTTTAGGTGTCTATCAAGAGTCAAGAATGTTTAATTGCCAAACGTTCCCACAACTGGGCAATGGAGTTCTTGCTTGCAGCAGCTTAACATGCCTCTGAACATAATACACACAGATAATCTATAATGTTTTAAAAATCAATAAATTAATAAATATTACTAGTGCAAGAATCAAATCCTTTAGTGCAACTAAAGACAGTCCATAAAAGTTGATACTTGCGGAAGTTAGTGTTGTGTTCAGGAGTGTAGTGACACTTGGGAAGGACCTACTCTTGAATCTGATGGCCATGGCTTACAGGCTCCTGCACCTTCTTCCTGAAGGTAGGGGAGAAGTGTACTTTCTTCTGAATGGTAGGAGCGAAGTCTGAGCATGGCCAGGATGGTATGGGTCTGTGATAATATTGACTGTCTTTTTGAGGCAGTGACTCCTACAATTCCCTTTGACTGTGTAGAGAGTTAAGTGTCTGTGATGGACTGTGCAGCGTCCACTACTCTCTGTAATCTCCCTCGTTCCTGGGCGTTCGAGTTGCTGAACTAGTCTGTGGTGTAACCAGTCATTGTGCTCTCTAGCACATACCTGTAGACGTTCAACGGTATCCATCGACATACTGAATCTTCTCAATTTTCCAAGGAGTTAGAGGCATTGATGGGCTTTCTTTGCGTTTGCAACAATGTACTGGGTCCAGGACAGATCTTCAGAGATATTTACACCCAGGAACTTAAAGCTATTCGCTGTCTCCAGCACTGTCCCTTTGATAAAGGCAGGTTCATGGAACCTCAGGTTTCCTTCCCTGAAGCTCCTTGGTCTTGCTGACGTTGAGAGCAAGGTTATGATTCTAAAACCATTCAATTCTGATTTACAATCTCCCTCCCATACTGATTTATCATTACCTGTAATTCATCTAATAACGGCGGTATCATTAGTGAATGGAAATGTGGCATTGGAACTGTATCTGGCTACGGTATCGAGAGAGAGTGGAACATGGGTATAGAGAGAGTGGAGCAAGGGACTGAGGATGGAATCTTGCGGTGCTCCTGTACTGATGGTTAGTGAGAAAGAAGAGCTGTTGCCAATTAGTTCAAATTGTGATCTGCCAGTGAGGAAGTCAAGGGTCCAGTTCCCTTGGGATGAGCAGAGATCCAGTTCTCTGATAATTCATTTGAAAGGGGCAATGGTATTGAACGTAGAGCTGTAGTTAATAACTCCTGGTCATTAAAGAACAGCAGATTCATCAACGTTCTCCAAGTGACATAATTTCTCCTTGTCTCAGTTCTAAATAGTCTACTTGTCATTCTAAGACAAACACCTCTGGCACCAGATTTCATAGCTGGGAAACAGTCGCTCTGCACGCACCCTTTTAAACTGTGTAAGAATATTTTACTTTTCAGCAAGATTATCATATCATATCATATCATATATATACAGCCGGAAACAGGCCTTTTCGGTCCACCAAATCCGTGCCGCCCAGCGATCCCCGCACGTTAACACTATCCTACACCCACTAGGGACAATTTTTACATTTACCCAGCCAATTTACCTACATACCTGTACGTCTTTGGAGTGTGGGAGGAAACCGAAGATCTCGGAGAAAACCCACGCAGGTCACGGGGAGAACGTACAAACTCCTTACAGTGCAGCACCCGTAGTCAGGATCGAACCTGAGTCTCCGGCGCTGCATTCGCTGTAAAGCAGCAACTCTCTTTGAAACATAGAAAATAGGTGCAGGAGGAGGCCATTTGCCCCTTCGAGTCAGCACCGCCATTCATTGTGATCAAGGCTGATCATCCACAATCAGTAACCTGTGCCTTCCTTCTCCCCATACTCTTGATTCTGCTTGCCCCTGGAGCTCTATCTAACTCCCTTTTAAATTCATCCAGTAAATTGGCCTCCTCTGCTTTCTGTGGCAGAGAATTCCACAAATTCACAAATCTCTGGGTGAAAAAGTTTTTCTCACCTCAGTTTTAAATGGCCTCCCTTTTATTCTTAGACTTAGGCCCCTGGTTCTGGACTCCCCCAACATTGGGAACATTTTTCCTGCATCTAGCTTGTCCAGTCCTTTTATAATTTTATACGTCTCTATAAGATCCCCTCTCATTCTTCTAAATTCCAGCAAATACAAGCCCAGTCTATCCAATTTTTCCTCATATGACAGTCCCGCCATCCTGGGGATTAACCTCGTGAATCTACTGCGTCATTAGCAAGGATGTCCTTCCTCAAATTGGGAGACCAAAACTTTCTTCACTGCCTGCTGTACCTGCATGTTTACTTTCAGTGACTGGTGTACAAGGACACCCAGGTCTCGTTGCACTTCCCTTTCACCTAATCTGACACCATTAAGATAATAATCTGCCACCTTGTTCTTGCCACCAAAGTGGATAACCTCATATTTATCTACATTATATTGCATCTGCCATGCATCTGCCCACGCACACAACCTGTCCAAGTCACCCTGCAACCTCCTAGCATCCTTTTCGCAGTTCGCACTGCCGCCCAGCTTTGTGTCATCTGCAAATTTGCTAGTGTTACTTTTAATTCTATCATCCAAATCATTAATATACATTGTAAATAGTTGCGGCCCCAGCACCGAGCCTTGCAGCACTCCACTCACCACTGCCTGCCATTCTGAAAAGGACCCTTTTATTCAAACTCTTTGTTTCCCGTCTGCCAACCAATTCTCTATCCATGTCAATACCCTACCCCCAATACCATATGCTCTAATTTTGCACACTAATCTCCTGTGGTGCTACATCCACTGGCTCTCCTTCATCCATGTTACTTGTCACATCCTCAAAAAATTCCAGAACATTAGTCAAGCAGGATTTCCCCTTCATAAATCCATGCTGACTTGGACCAATCCTTTTACTGCTATCCAAATGCGCCGTTATTACCTCTTTAATAATTGACTCCAGCATCTTCCCCACCACCGATGCCAGGCTAACTGGTCTATAAATCCCCATTTTCTCACTCGTTCCTTTCTTGAAAAGTGGGATAACATTAGCTACCCTCCAATCCACAGGAACTGATCCAGAATCTATAAAACATTGGAAAATGATCACCAATGCATCCACGATTTCTAGAGCCACCTCCTTGAGTACCCTAGGATGCAGACCATCAGGCCCTGGGGATTTATCAGCCTTCAGTCCCATCAGTCTACTCAATACAATTTCTCACCTAATGCAAATTTCTTTCAGTTCCTCTGTCTCCCTAGACCCTCCGTCCTCTAGTACATCTGGGAGATTGTTTTGTGTCTTCCTTAGTGAAGACAGAACCAAAGTACCTATTCAACTCCTGCCATTTCCTTGTTCCCCATAATAATTTTACCTGTTTCTGCCTTCAAGGGACCCATATTTGTCTTTAGTAATCTTTTTCTCTTAACAAACCTAAAGAAGCTTTTACTGTCCTTCTTTATATTCTTGGCTAGCTTACCCTCGTACTTCACCTTTTCACCCTGTATTGCCCTTTTTGTTACTTTTTATTGTCCTTTGAAAGTGTCCCAATCCTCTGGCTTCCCACTGCTCTTTGCTATGTTGTACATCTTTTATTTTAGTTTTATTCAATCCCTAACTTTCCTTGTTAGCCATAGTTGACTCTTGCTCCCCTTAGAATCTTCCGCTTTGGAATGAAATGATCCTGCATCTTCTGGATTATGCCCAGAAATTCCTCCCATTGCTGTTCCACCGTCTTTCCTGCTAGGATCCTTTTCCAGTTTACCTCGGCCAGCTCTTCTCTCATGCCTTCATAGTCCCCTTTGTTCAACTGAAACACTGGCACTTCTCCCTCTCAAATTGCAGATTAAAAATTATCATATTATGGTCACTACCTACTTGCAGTTCCTTTACCTTGAGTTCCCTTATTAAATCTGATTCATTGGACAACACTAAATCCAGAATTGTCTTCTCTGGTACGCTCCAGTGCAAGCTGCTCTAAGAATCCATCCCGGGGGCACTCTACAAACTCCCTTTCGTGGGGTCCAGAACCAGCCTGATTTTCCCAGTCTACTTGCATATTGAAATCTCCCATTACCACAGTGGCATTACCTTTATTACATACCAATTTTAACTCCTGCTGCAACTTACTCCCTATATACAGGCTACTGTTTGGGGGCCTGTAGATAATTCCAATTAGTGTTTTCTTACCTTTACAATTCCTCAATTCTATCCTCAGCGACTCTACATCTGTCCCTATGTCAACCCTTGTGAGGGACTGAATTTCATCCCTTATCAACAGAGCTACCCCGCCACCTCTGCCCACCTGCCTGTCCTCTCTACAGGATGTATAACCCTGAATATTCAGTTCCCAGTCCAGATCCTCCTGCAGCCATGTCTCTGTAATCCCCGCAATGTCATATCTACCAATCTCTAACTGAGCCTCAAGCTCATCCACTTTACTTCTTATACTTTGCGCATTCATATATAATACTTTTTAATCCATTACTCACCTCACCTTTCACATCGATTCCTAATTCACTTGGCCATACTCTCCTATCCCTTCGTGAGCTTTCTGTCCCGTTAATTCTGGGGTCTTTCGTAACTTTTCCTTTACTCTCTTTCCCTTTAACTCCATCCTTGTCTTTCCCATTTGTCTCCCCCCCCCCCCCCCCTCCCCCCCCCCCCCCCCCACTATTTAGTTTAAAGCCACCCGTGTCTTCTTAAGGGACAATGATGTGTGATTATTTGGGGGAGGTTACATAGAAACATTTTTTTACCCGCGAAACATTTTGTTTTGCCAAGACATCCAATTAGTTTTATGGAATCATGTTGTAACAGAACTACTTATGTGCTGTAAGCTGTGAAGATATAATATTCAGTTGTTAAAACGGACATTAATGAGCAGAGGTAGAGGTGGTCAATGATCTATGTATCATTTATTCTTTTTATTTGTCAATATTAAATTAATTTAAGTTAATTTTCTAGTATAAACATTCTTAAGTTAATGGAGAATTTTCTAATTTATTTTCCTTGCATTTGCCAGGTTTGGAAGGATGCAACAGCACAAATATTCTTTTCCATCTCAATATCTCTGGGTGGTATAACAGCTTTATCATCTTACAACGAGTTCAACAACAACTGTTACCAAGATGCAATTATTATCACCACTGTTAATAGCCTTACAAGTCTATTTGCTGGATTTGCTAACTTTGCCATCCTTGGGCACATAGCCTTTAAACAAAGAACATCTATTGAGAAAATTGTAGAGTCAGGTATCTTTTAAGGATCATAAGGTCATATAAGTGATAGGAGCAGAATTAGGCCATTTGACCCATCAAGTCTACGCCGCCATTCAATCATGGCTGATCTATCTCTCCCTCCTAACCCCATTCTCCTGCCTTCTCCCCTTAACCCCAGTATCAATATATTGGGGGGAATTTGCACTTGCAAGTGCACTAAATTTTTCTGACTGCACGGCTCCAAACAGCCTTGAGGACTGAGTGGAAAGAGTGCAGGGAAGATTTACATGGATGTTGCCGGGACTTAAGGGGCTGACCCATAGGGAAAGGTCGAGCAGACTAGGACTTTATTCCTTGGAACTCAAGAGGCTAAGGGATGATCTTATAGGGGTGTGTAATATAATGAGGGTGTGTAATAATCTCGTACCATTACCCAGGGTACGAGAATCAAGAACCAGAGGACATAGGTTTAAGGTGTGAGAGTCATGATTTAATAGGAACCTGAAGGGCAACTTTGTCACTCAGATGGTGGTGGGTATATGGAGCGAACTGCCAAAGTAGGTATTTGAGGCAGATACTATGAGCATTTACAAGACACTTCGACAACCACATGGATTGGAAAGGTTTAGATGGTTATGGGCCAAATGCAAGCAAATGGGACTAGCTTAGACGGGGCATATTGGTTGGCATGGCCAAGTTGGTTCAAAGGGCCTGTTTTTGGACTGTGTGTTTCTCTGACTCCCACCCATAGCTATTCTGTACCTCCAAATGTCTCATCTGAGATCTTGTGTCCGTTTGGGATTAGAAAATATGAATAACTCTTCTGGAACACCATTACATTTTCTATTTCTTAATTTTCTCCATTTTTTTTCATATACAAGATATTCCCACTCTTGCAGAACAGAGAAAGTGCAGAGTTACAGTAGACCCGCTTACTGCCCAACATTGCTGGTTTTCCAGAAAACATCACCCATGCTATCCGGCCTGTATTTATGGTATTTTTAAATATGTGTTGGGTATATGGAATGAACTGCCAGAGGAGGTAGGTTGAGACAGGTAACAACAATCAAAAGGCATTTGGGCAGGCTTAGAGGGATTTGTGCCAGACATGGGCAGGTAGGTCCAGCTAGTTGGGCCATTTTGGGAGGCTTGGATAAGTTTGGGTCAAAGAGCTTGTTTCTGTGCTGTATAACACTATGACAAGTTCATCCCCTATAGAAGTGATTTTGTGGCGCAGCAGTTATGTGATCTTTCATTAAGTATTTTTAATGATCACAAAACTAAATTTCCTTTTGCTATTTTGTCCAGGGAACCCTTTTTTTAGATTATTCTATGTTAATTTTATAGTATAACTTTGATATTGTATTCTTTTTTAAATGTTTCTACTTTGCTTTGCATTTTATCTCCTTTGACTTCCAAATATTATTCTATCTGTATATCTTTTTTAAATGAATGTTCCTGTCAGTTATTTATTGATCCTCAATGACCAATAAGTTATTGATCCACCACTAACCTGCCTTACTTTGAACTTTTGGTGGAAATGCTTTCTCTAGAAACCTGTCGATTCTACTTTTTAAAAATCTGTCACAGTTTTTCTGGGTTATTTTTAAAGATTTTGCCCCCATTTGCATCACTTTATTTCACTGTTGTTTCCTAATAACATGCCCATTTATAACCTTCTTCCCATATTTTGTTCTTCTCTGCTTTACCTCGCACACAAAATTGTGGATTTATGCTGGCAATAGGAAACATTTTTAATTTCATTTCTGATGTAGGATCTTTATCATGTAATGTTAACTCTTCTTCCTTCCACTGATGCTGCCTAACCTACTGAGCGTTTCTACCATTTCTATTTTTTACCGCAAAGACACAACAGTCTAAATGGCTTTGTTTCCTATGGTACAATTCTATAATTTATGTTTTTTTTTAAAATTCATGTAATTTCTGGTTATGCTGTATCACAAATGACATATTAGTTATTATATGGAATTTTAAACAACATATATTGAACTAGAAGGAGGTAGAGTTCCTGGCCTCTCTCTCATGGAACAAAACAGCACAGCACTGAAACGGGTCCTTCAGCCCATAACGTTTGTGCCAAATATGATACCAAGTTAAACTGATCACCTCACTGTGACAGCACATAATGCCACAGGAGATCCTTATTTTCCCTGTAGCTATCAAACTGTGCAACTCCTCCCCCTTCTGTCATGGGGTAGACTGAATTACCCCCTCCCCAATCTTTGTTCATCCCCAATCCTGGACTTTCCACTCGTCATTTTAATTTCATGTTTCATGTATCTTGCTGTGTTTTATGACTCTTGGAAGACCAATTTCCCTCCTGGGTTAAATCAAGTTCAATCGTATCGTATCGTATTTGCCTGTACATGATCCGTACCCCTCTATTCCTTGCACTTCCATGTGCCTGTCCAAAAGCCTCTCAAATGCCACCATCATGTCTGCCTCCACCACCACCCCACCACCAGGCATTCCAGGCCCCCCACCATTCTGTAAACAACTTGCCCCACACATCACCATTAACCGTTCCCCCTCCCACCATATAGCGATCTATGCCTTCTAGTGTTAGACGTTTCCATCCTGGGGAAAAAGTTTCTGACTGCCTTATCAATGCCTCCCCGAATTTTATATCTCATCCTCCGATATTGCAGAGAAATTCTGATGTTCCGTTCTCATTTTCAGAGTTATTTCCCTGTGACCATAGTAAGGTAGTCATGCCAAAGCCCTTCAAAATAGTTGGTCACATTTTAAGACTACCATTCAAAGATTGTTTACTGAATTTTGTGTTTACTTTCTTTTATTTCTACTACTTTAAAAAAGTAGCGTGTTAAGGATTAATTTCAATGAGGCCTCTGTGATTAACTAGAATAATATTAGAGCATCTATTTTGGAATTTTAACGTGGTTTAGTTCAGAAATACAGCGTGGAAACAGGCCCACCGAGTCCGTACTGACCAGCGATCCCTGTGCACTAGCACTATCCTACACACCAGGGACAATTTACAATCCTTTTGCCAAAGCCAGTTAACCCATACGTCTTTGGAGTATGGGAGGAAACAGGAGCACCGGAGTAAAACCCATGAGGTCACGGGGAGAACGTACAAACTCCATACAGGCAGCACATGACGTCTATGTGATCATCCAAATTATATGGACACCAATGGGAGGAGTGTTGAAAATTTTCCTTTGTGTTAAACTGATGGGAATATTGTTATTTGCTAAGATTATTCATCGTATCTAAACAAGTAGGTGGGGCTAGTGTAGTTGGGACGTTGGCCTGTGTGGGCAAGTTGGGCCGAAGGGCCTGTTTCCACACTGTATCACTCTATGACTGACAAATTCAGATATTTTTGGATAAAGTCTTTTCTATATTAATAAGATCAAGTTACAGCATCTTGAATACTGTCAATGATTCATATCTATTCTATTTATGGTTTAGGTTTTGGCCTAGTTTTCATAACCTATCCCGATGCCCTTTCTCACCTCCCAATAGCACCATTCTGGTCTGTATTATTTTTCATGATGCTTATCTCTCTGGGAATTGATAGTCAATTTGCACTTATAGGTAAGAATGATATTCAGTTTTGTGTACTTGTCGCTCACTGTTTATAAAAGTGTATACTTTTTGTCCACTAATTAATGAACAAACTGCATAAACTCAAGTAAACTAGAGTCTTAATTGGGGATAAAAACCTGGATCACGAGCAATATCCATTCATTTTTTATTCATTTAGAAATGTGTTTCACCGGTATTTCTGAAAGACCAGAATTTCTTTGATATAGGCAAGAACATCAAAAATGTGGGCAGTGGTCGAGTCACTGTCTTCCAGTGCTTACATCGCCAGAGACTCTGGTTCAATCCTAACCACGGGTGCTTGTCTGTACACAGTTTATACGTTCTCCTCGTGACATGCGTGGGTTTTCTGCGAAATTTTCGGTTTCCTCTCACACTCTAAAGACGTACAGGTCTGTAGGTTAATTGGCTTGGTATAAACGTAAAAATTGTCCCTAGTGTCTCTAGGATAGTGTTAATGTGCGGGGATCGCTGATCGCTGGGCGGACTTGATGCACCGAAGGGCCTGTATCCACGCTGTATCTCTAAACTAAACTAAAAAGATTAAGAGTCTTGTAATTGGAGGGAGAATGATAAATTGCGCTAAACATTAACAGGGGGGAAAAAGAAATGGCTTCCTCTCGTACATTAGATTTTCTGAGACCATGGAGATATTTGTAAAGGTGAAAATGACAGGTAAATGATGTGACAAAGAGGCACTGCAGAGGAACTGAGAAAAGTGACGGTGAGCAAGAATAGGGTACGGATTGGAGGTCTATTAATTTCAAAGAAAGCAAATTTCAGAATCAGAGTGCATCTAGTTTATTGTATGTGTCTGAGGCAAAGTGTCTCTTCCATTGGGCATTGCTTTGTATTATTTGCTAGTTCAAGAAAAATGAAAAATCTAATGCAATATCAGGAAAGAAAATCCATTGCTCACTTTATTTAATTGTTTTGTTTTTGCCAGAAACAATTACAACAAGCATAATTGATAAGTTTCCAAGGATGAGATTCAAATTCCTTCCTATGTTATTCACCATCTGTATTTTTTTCTACGTGCTTAGTCTTTTACTTGTCACAAAGGTATGGAATTCATTCATTTTTTATACAGATTTTTTCAACCCTTACTGTACAAATCTTTTGAATATTACAGTTTCATGCATTTGCTAGATGTTAATCAAGGTTTCAAAGTCAGTTTATTGTCACATGTACCAATTAAGGTGCAGTGAAATTCAGATTACCATACAGCCATACGAAAAAATCAACAAGAGGCACAACTACATAAATATTAACATAAACATTCACCACGGCAGATTCCCCACGTTCCTCACTATGATGGTAGGTAATAAAGTCCAATCTCCTTCCCCTTTATTCCCGCGGTCGGGGCAATCGGACCATCCTCAGCTGTCGGTTGAAGCCCCTGTTGGGGCGATCGAAACTCCCACGTCGGGGCGATTGAAACTCCCGCGTCGGGGCCATCGAAACTCCCGCATCAGGGCGATCGAAACTCCTGCGGCTTGGAGTCCCCGATGTCGGACAACTGTCTCCCATGGTTGGAGCCCCAAAGACGACCCCCCCCCGACTGGGATCGCGAGCTCCGTGATGGTAAGTCCCACAGGCTCCAGCAATGGAGCTCCCGGTCAATCACCAGCAAAGGCCGCCAACTCCACGATGTTAGGCCGCAGTGCGGACGGAGATACGATACAGAAAAAAATCGCATCTCCGTCGAGGTCAGAGATTAGAAAAAGTTTCCCCCAACTTCCCGCCCCCCCCCCCCCTACCCACACAAAGCAAGTTAAAGAACACTAAAAGACACATACAAAACAGACACAAAGAAGGAAGGAACAGACAGACTGTTGGCGAGGCAACCATTGCTGGCGCCACCTGATGGATCCTATATATAATGTATAGATAAACATAGGCTTGATATTTTTAAGTGGGAGAAATTGTTAGTTTTGAAATATGAATTACAGCCTCGATCCAAATGTGACAAACAGAAAAATATGAGAGGTGAATTGAGAATGATTGTCCTTGAAATCAGGGCAGCATGTAACTGACTGTGGCTTCTGTGAGTTGCAAAATAAATAGTGTCAAAGGGAATGGAAGGCAAAGATCTCTTGCAATCATAGAAGGCAGGTGATTGTTGAAGGTTAACATCTTAGCTCCAAGAAAATAGAAGATAGACACAAAAAGCTGGAGTAAAATGCCCCTCACATCTCATAGAGTCACAGAGTCATAGAATGATATAGTGTGGAAACAGGCCCTTCGGCCCAACTTGCCCACACCGGCTAACAATGTCCTACTAGTCCCACTTGCCTGCACCTGGTCCATATCCCTCCAAACCTGTCCAATCCATGTACCTATCCAACTGTTTCTTAAATTATGGGATGGCCCAGCCTCAACTACCTGCTCTGGCAGTTTATTCCATACATCCACCACCCTTTGTGTGAAAAGTTACCCCTCGGATTCCTATTAAATCTTTTCCCCTTCACCTTGAACCTATGTCCTCGATTCACCTACTCTGGGCAAGAGACTGTGTATCTACCCGATCTATTCCTCTCATGATTTAGTACACCTCTAAGATCAACCCTCATCCTCCTGCACTCCAAGGAATAGAGACCCAGCCGACTCAACCTTTCCCTGTAGCTCATGCCCTCTAGTCCTGGCAACATCCTCGTAAATCTTTTCTGAACCCTTTCAAGCTTGACAATATCTTTCCAAAACATGGTGCCCAGAAGTGAACGCAATATTCTAAATGCGGTCTCACCAACGTCTTACACAACTGTAACATGACCTCCCAACTTCTATACTCAATAAGCTGCCCAAGCGAAATATTCAATTATCTTCAGTTGCCGTAGCCAAGACCTGCAGGGAATGGAGGGATATGGATTATGTGCAGGCAGATAAGAGATGGTCATGGCATCATGTTCGGCACAGACATTGTGGGCCGGATGGCCTGTTCCTGTGCTGTACTGTTCTATGTCCATTCAACTTAACCGGGGATGTTCAGTGATGATTTTATAGTGCTCACTTGTACTTGCAACTCTTGATATTGAAGCAATCCACAGCACCATAGTGACAAAATGGACTACCTTGAGGCATGATCGGATAAAAACAAATAAATATTTCTAACACACATT
Source organism: Rhinoraja longicauda (assembly GCF_053455715.1). Classification (NCBI taxonomy): domain Eukaryota; kingdom Metazoa; phylum Chordata; class Chondrichthyes; order Rajiformes; family Arhynchobatidae; genus Rhinoraja; species Rhinoraja longicauda. Next base: position 28,971,039 of record NC_135974.1, on the reverse strand, counting down.
GATCACCACCTCCAACAGGAAAATCTAAGCATATTGGACTAAAAGGCAAGCTAAAGTGTAAAAATTCTGCAATAACAATTCCCCTTTCCCAAAAGCCTCTTAATCTCTAAACTAAATTAAGCTAAACAATCAATCTTGTGAAAAAAGTTTTTAGAATTGATGAGCCTGTTTCACGAGGGCATGCAATGATCTGCAAAATGGACTGGAAACAAATGCTTGAAAATAGATTGGTCTCAAAGCAACATGCAGTATCCAAGAAAAGGAAATTCAAGGGGTGCCCATTAAATATTTTCTCCCAAAGGTAACAACATCCAGATCCTACTTAATGGAAAAGTGTGCAAATGAGGCAAAAAAACGTTGTTGATATTAGATGCAGTGAGCTTAATACTAAATAAAACTTTGAAACATAAAGAAAGGTGTTAGTGTACAATTTAAAAGGAATTACTATTGCAAATACATGGATGCGGCTAGGATTTACATACGAAGATGTTGCCAGGACTTGACCTGAGCTGCAGGGAGAGGTTAGGCTGGGTAGGACGTTATTCCTTGCAGCGCAGGAGGATGAGGGGTGATCTTATAGAGGTATATAAGATCATGATGGGAATAGATAGTGCAAATGCGCAGGATCTTTTACCTAGAGTAGAGGAATCAAGAACCAGGAAACAGAGATTTAAACTGAGAGGGAAAATATTTAATAGCAACCTGAGTGGCAACTTGTTTACACAGAGGGTGGTGGGTATGCGGAACGAACTGCCAGAGGAGGTAGTTGAGACAGGTACTACCACAGTATTTAAAAGGCATTTGGACAGGTACATTAAAAGGAAAGTTTTCAAGGTATATGGGTCTAATGCAGGATGGGACTAGTGTAGATGGGACATTTTGGGAAGTTTGGCCGAAGGGCCTGTTTCCGTGCTGTATGATGTTATGACTCTATTAAGAGATAATGTAGAAATCCTGAGAAATAATGTCATTTGATTTGGAAAATCAAATGTTTTCATGACTTTTTTTTAAAAGACTTCATACTTATTTTCTTGATTTTTTTCAATATAAGCAATTTAGACTTAAATGAAAGGGCAGGGTAATATGTCTGCAGATGTTGAAAGAAAATGGCCGTATGTTTGAGAGCGGCGAGGAAGGCCTAGTTTGGTCATGAAGAAGAAAAGTATATAAATGGAATTTAATCCAGAGAAGTATGAGGTAATTTGCTTGAGAAGGTCAAACAAAATCAATATAATACATAAATGAGAGTTTACAAAGTCAGGTAGAGGATTTGGGAGTTTCCAGAGATTCTTAAAGGTAGCAGGATTGTGATAAGGTAGTTAAAAATGCGCACAGGTCAAACTCAACCATTGTCTTGTACAACAGTTATACAGCATCCCAACTTCTATCCTCAATTCCCTGACTGATCAAAACCAATGTGTCAAAAACCTTCTTCACCACCTTGGCTACCTGTGACACTACTGCCATGGAACTATGTACTTTTACTCCTCGATACCTCTGTTTTACCACACTCCATTGGGTCCTGTTGTTCACTGTAATGGTCCTCCCTGGTTTGACTTACCATACTGCAACATCTCAAACTTTATCCGAATTAAACTCCATTAGCCATTCCTCGGCCCACTTGCCCCGCTATTAAGATCCTACTGTAATTCTAGACTATCATCTTCACTGTCTGATATCACCTATTTTAGTGTGATATGACCCGAGATGATATCACCTATTAGTAAGTTTACTACTAACTTACTGATCATGCCTTGCACATTCTCATCTAAAAGTCAAGTAAAAGGTGATTGTTAATATTCTGCACACTGTTGTATCCTATGATTTTATTAACATATTTTGTCCTTTTTAGGCTGGAATTTACTGGGTGAAATTAATAGATACTTTTGTTACTGGTTGGTCTCTACTTTTTATTGGCTTTATGGAGCTCGTTGGTGTGATCTGCATCTATGGGAAGTATAATACGATAAGTACAATGATAATTACTATACTTGAATGCAAAATGATTTGTTGGATTGACTAAAGATGGACACAAAAAGCTGGAGTAACTCAGCGGGTTGGGCAGCAACTCTGGAGAAAAGGAATAGGTGACGTTTTGGATCAAGACCCTTCCTCAGACTGAGATTCAGGGGAAAGGGAAACGAGCGATATAGACGGTGATGTAGAGAGATATAGAACAAATGAATGAAAGATATGCAAAAAAGTTACGATGATAACGGAAACGGGCCATTGTTAGCTGTGGGCTAAGTGAAAATGAGCACAGACAATGATATCGTATCATCTGGTTTCATCTTCGTATCATCTTCTCATCTGAGAAAGTAGAAACAAATGGATAATATAAATAGGACTGCAAATTCAACTATTAATTTTACTCATTATCCAAATTGTGCACAAGAGATGGCTAATATGGGACAACTCATTACAAGCTTCATTAAATGGGCATGTTGACCTTTTACCTCAATGACAATTTAACCTCACATTATTTGACGCAAAAGAGATATTTTTTAAAGCTGTCGATTCCCATTTTGAGTGTATTCCACAGAGTGCAAGAGCAGAAAATCCTAAACAATCGTTAACCTCTCGGTGAAGACATTTCTTTTTATCTAAATGGCTGACCCTTTATCTTGAGACTTTGACCCCTAGTTCAAGGCACCCAGCTGGGAAAGTTCTGAAGTTCATGTCATAGGAGCAGGAGGCCATTTGGCCCATTGAGTCTATTCTGCCATACAATCATGGCTGATCTATCTTTCTTCCTCAACACCATACTCCTGCCTTCTCCCCATAGCCCTTGACACCCTTACTAATCAAGAACTTATCAATCTCCACCTTAAAAATACCCCATCATTTGACCTCCACATCTGTCTGTGGAAATGAATTCCACAGATTCAACGCCTCTGACCGAAAAATTCCTCCTCATCTCCTTCCTAAAGTTACGTCTTTTTAATCTGAGGCTATGCCCTCTGGACCTAAACTCTCCCTCTAGTGGAAACATCCTCTCCACATCCACTCCATCTAGGCCTTTCACTGAAAGCAACTTCGTATGTACCCAGTTAAGTGCTGTAACAATTAGGTACAACCCAACAATTTCATCTCCTACTCAAATCTCAAGATGAGTTTATTTATTCTCTCCTCATATGGTTATAAGAAAATTTCTCATTATGTAAATGATCCCTAAGTAAATGGAGCAAGATATCTCTATTTTCACCAAAACCTCTTGTGGTAACAGCATTCCACTAGCCTCCTTTTTTTTTTTGCCTGTCAACCTTTAGTGTATTGTCCCTGTGAACACCAACTCCTTTCACCATCTCTCACCACTCAAAAGATATTTCCTATGTTTTAGATGATCTCACATTTTAGTACACACAATTCCAAATGTCATATTATTGCCCATTCACTAAACCTGTCTGGAAACCGCAGAATATTCCCTGCATTCTCCTCACAACCCACACTGGCTGAAGAATGGTCTCAACCCTAAACGTTACCTATTCCTTTTCTCCAGAGATGCTGCCTGACCCGCTGAGTTACTCCAGCACTGCCTCAGGGGTGTATCGTCAGCAATGCTTATATTGCATTTCATCGCAGGTTAAACTACAGTAAGAAAGCTATCTGGAAAAAAAAAGATGATTACAAAACCGACTGCCTACTAGGCGGCCAATAAGGGCGACAACAGTGGCTCAGCGATAGAGTTGCTGCCTTACAGCGGCAGAAACCCAGGTTCAATCCTGACTAAGGGTGCTGTCTGTACGGAGTTTGTACGTTCTCCCCGTGACCCACATGGGTTTTCTCCGAGAGCTCCGGTTTCCTCCTGTTAATTGGCTTGGTAAAATTGTCCCTAGTGTGTGTTGGGTAGTGTTAATGTGTGGAGATCACCGGTCGGTGTGGACTCGGTGGGCCGTAAGGCCTGTTTCTGCGCTGCATCTCTAAACTAAAACCAAATAATTGCTTTTATGTTCATTTTCAGGGGGGAACCGATTCATTATGGACATTGAGATGATGATAGGTAAAAAGAATTGGCTCTTCTGGTTTTGGTGGAAACTGTGTTGGTTTTTTGTTTCTCCTACCATCATACTAGTAAGAGCACATTCTTTTATTTATTTGAAACTTAGAACTACACAAATTCTATTTTGTTCCATTCTGATTGATAGGAAGTTATTTCTAACAGGTAATCCTTCTCTGGGCTGCATTCACGTTTCAGCCGCCAATGTATGGAAGCAAGGTATACCCGGCATGGTCAGTCACAATTGGATGGCTTATATTTAGCGTCTCTGCCATTTGGATTCCTATTATAGCAGCAATACAAATTTTCCATGCTAAAGGCTCCAATTTATACGAGGTAAGGAAATATATGTCTATGTACATGTTACTCCTCCCACTTTCTCTCCATCCACCCCTCTCTCCCCTGTGCCCCTCCTAGATCCGCACCTATTTCTCCTCTCCCCCTCCCCTTCCACCTCCATTCCTTCCTCTCGCTTCACAATACCCAACACTTCAATCCCGTTGTCTCACATTTCATCTCTGGCTTTTGTCCACCCATCTTTCTATCAACCCCCCCCCCCCCCCCCTTACCTATATCCACCTATTATATGCCAGGCTTTGTTTGGTCCATCCACTCTTCCAGGTTTCTCCCCCCCTCCCCCAGCATCACCATAGTCTGAAGAAAGTTCTGGACCTGAAACATCAGCTGTCCATGTTCTCCAGCAATGCTGCCTGACCCATATAACCATATAACCATATAACAATTACAGCACGGAAACAGGCCCGTTCGGCCCTACCAGTCCACGCCGACCACTTTCTCTGACATAGCCTCATCTACCTGCTCTCAGACCATAACCCTCCAATCCCCTCCCATCCATATACCTATCCAATTTACTCTTAAATAATAAAATCGAGCCTGCCTCCACCACTTCCACCGGAAGCTCATTCCACACAGCCACCACCCTCTGAGTAAAGAAGTTACTCCTCATGTTACCCCTAAACTTTTGTCCCTTAATTCTGAAGTTATGTCCCCTTGTTGGAATCTTCCCCATTCTCAAAGGGAAAAGCCTACCCACGTCAACTCTGTCCGTCCCTCTTAAAATTTTAAAAACCTCTATCAAGTCCCCCCTCAACCTTCTACGCTCCAAAGAATAAAGACCCAACCTGTTCAACCTCTCTCTGTAGCTTAAGTGCTGAAACCCAGGCAACATTCTAGTAAATCTCCTCTGTACCCTCTCCATTTTGTCGACATCCTTCCTATAATTTGGCGACCAGAACTGTACACCATACTCCAGATTTGGCCTCACCAATGCCCTGTACAATTTCAATATTACATCCCAACTTCTATATTCGATGCTCTGATTTATAAAGGCAAGCATACCAAACGCCTTCTTCACCACCCTATCCACATGAGATTCCACCTTCAGGGAACAATGCACAGTTATTCCCAGATCCCTCTGTTCCACTGCATTCCTCAATTCCCTACCATTTACCCTGTACGTCCTATTTTGATTTGTCCTACCAAAATGCAGCACCTCACACTTATCAGCATTAAACTCCATCTGCCATCTTTCAGCCCACCCTTCCAAAAGGCCCAAGTCTCTCTGTAGACTTTGAAAATCTACTTCATTATTAACTACCCCACCTATCTTAGTATCATCTGCATACTTACTAATCCAATTTGCCACACCATCATCCAGATCATTAATGTAAATGACAAACAGCAGTGGACCCAACACAGATCCTTGGGGTACTCCACTAGACACTGGCCTCCAACCTGACATACAGTTGTCAACCATTACCCTCTGGTATCTCCCATTCAGCCATTGTTGAATCCATCTTGCAACCTCACTATTAATACCCAACGATTTAATCTTCTTAGTCAACCTTCCATGTGGAACCTTGTCAAATGCCTTACTGAAGTCCATATAGACAACATCCGCAGCCTTGCCCTTATCAATTTCCCTGGTAACCTCTTCAAAAAATTCAAGAAGATTAGTCAAACATGACCTTCCAGGCACAAATCCATGTTGACTGTTTCTAATCAGGCCTTGTTTATCCATATGATTATATATATTGTCCCTAAGTATCTTTTCCATTAATTTTCCCACCACAGACGTCAAACTAACAGGTCTATAATTGCTAGGGTTTACTTTGAGAACCTTTTTTAAACAAAGGCACAACATGCGCAATGCGCCAATCTTCCGGCACCATCCCCATTTCTAATGACGTTTGAAATATTTCCGTCATAGCCCCTGCTATTTCTGCACTAACTTCCCTCAATGTCCTAGGGAATATCCTATCAGGACCTGGAGACTTATCCACTTTTATATTTTTCAAAAGTGTCCGTACCTCCTCTTCTTTGATCCTCATAATTTCCATCACTACTCTACTTGTTTCGCTTACCTCACATAATTCAATATCCTTCTCCTCGGTGAATACCGAAGAAAATAAATTGTTTAATATCTCCCCCATTTCTTCCGGCTCAGCACATAGCTGTCCACTCTGACTCTCTAATGGACCAATTTTATCCCTCGCTATCCTTTTGCTATTGACATATCTGTAGAACCCCTTGGGGTTTACTTTTACATTACTTGCCAAAGCAACCTCATATCTTTTTTTTGCTTTTCTAATTTCCTTCTTAAGATTCCTTTTACATTCTTTATATTCCTCAAGAACCTCATTTACTCCCTGCCGCTTATATTTATTATATATCTCCCTCTTTTTCCGAACCAAGTGTCCAATTTCCCTGGAAAACCACGGCTCTTTCAGATTATTATTCTTTCCTTTCCACCGAACAGGGACATAAAGACTCTGTACTCTCAAAATTTCACCTTTAAATATCCTCCATTTCTCTATTATATCCTTTTCATAAAACAAAATGTCCCATTTCACTCCTTTTAAATCCTTTCTCATCTCCTCAAAATTAGCCTTTCTCCAATTCAAAATCTCAACCCTTGGTCCAGATTTGACCTTCTCCATAATTATATTGAAACTAATGGCATTGTGATCACTAGACCCAAAGTGCTCCTCAACACATACCTTCGTCACCTGACCCGTCTCATTTCCTAATAGGAGGTCCAACACTGCCCCTTCTCTGGTAGGTACCTCTACGTATTGCTGCAAAAAACTATCCTGCACACATTTTACAAACTCCAAACCATCCAGCCCTTTAACAGAATGTGATTCCCAGTCTATGTATGGAAAATTGAAATCACCCACAATCACTACTCTGTGCTTACTACTAATATCTGCTATCTCCTTACATATTTGCTCTTCCAATTCTCGTTCCCTATTTGGCGGTCTATAATACACCCCTATAAGTGTTGCTAAGCCTTTCTCATTTCTGAGTTCCACCCAAACAGCCTCCCTAATCGAGCCTTCTAGTCTGTCCTGCCAACGCACTGCTGTGATATCCTCCCTGACAAGCAATGCAACACCCCCACCTCTTGCCCCTCCGATTCTATCACATCTGAAACAATGAAATCCTGGAATATTTAATTGCCAATCGCAACCCCCCTGCAACCATGTTTCACTGATCGCCACAACATCATACTTCCAGATGTCAATCCAGGCTCTAAGCTCATCCACCTTTCTTACAATGCTCCTAGCATTAAAATATACACATTTAAGGGACCCATCATTTCTTATTCTCAGTTTATTTCTTTTCACTTCTTTCTCTCCTACATATTGGGCCTGAGTGTTTCCCTTTTCTGCCTCCTGCCTCACACACTGCCTATTAGCTATCTGTGTTTGAGACCCGCTGAGTTACTCCAGGAATTTGTGTCTTTTTTTTGTAAACCGTCTGTGTAAATTAATGTATAAAAATATATATATTTTTTATACTGAGTGAATGTCATTGCTAACCTATATAATTGGATGGTGTGTAATGGTATGATTGAAAATCATGAAACAATGCAAGGTCAAGTTTTTTCAAATTGAAAGATAATATGTTGATAAGCTAACCTGTGTTATTTTTGCACTTGTTTTCACTTATTGTTTTAAACAGTTTTATTCAGATAACTTTCGTGGAAAATGGAACATTGATTGTTGGATCATTGAATTCTCAATGAAACTCTGGGTCCAGTGGTGTCCTTTACAATTTTTCTATTCAGGCGCAGTGGTTGCATGGTATCAGAGTGAAGCATTATAAGACAGGCACAAGTCAGGGGGAGAAGGCCAGAGAATGTGATTGAGAGGGAACGATAGATCTGCCATGATCAAATGCTGAAACAGATTCGATGGACCAAATGGCCTAATTCTGCTCCTCATGTCCCATGGTCTGTGGGTCACTGCAAAAGGCTACAGAATCCAGCTGAAAGCTTGCTTTTTTAATCTATACGAAATAATTAGGATATATTGGGCTATCAATAGTTGTGACGCTTCTTACTGGCCCAAAATCATTGTGTCGAAGGTAGACACAAAATGCTGGAGTGACTCCGTGGGACAGGCAGCATCTATGGAGAGAAGGAATGGGTGACGTTTCGGGTCGAGACCATTCCTCAGATTGATCAAATTCACATTGTGTCCCTTCTTTGTGACTCTGGACCTGGTGTCCCTCAATACCTTGGTGCTGCGAGAAAGGTTGTTGTCCATACTTCCGTCTAGGATTTTAATCAATTATAACCTTGAGTTCACAAGCTGCTCTTGGCTCAGCGTGGATTGTTCATAGTATTCTTTTGAAGGAGTCAGTTTGTTCGTAACAAACTCACTCCAGCAACTCTCTGCAAACCCACTCATTTCCCTGTGAACCCCTACAGAATATGAGTATTCTGTCTGGATTAGGGGGTTTCAACTGGAAGGATAGGTTGGGCAGACTGGATTGATTTCTCTAGAATGCCGAATGTTGAGAGAAGACCTGATAGCAGTATATAAAAATTTGAGAGGCGTAGGTAGGGGAGACAGACAGATCATTTTTCTCAGTTCAGATCAGTTTAGTTTATTGTCACGTGTAATAGGTACAGTGAAAGGCTGTAGGAAAAAACCTGCAGATGCTGGTTTATATCGAAGGTAGACACAAAATGCTGGAGTAACTAAGCAGGTCAGGCAGCATCTCAGGAGAGAAGGAATGGGTGACGTTTTGGGTCGAGACCCTTCTTCAGACTCTTCTGAAGAACGGTCTCGACCCGAAACGTCACCCATTCCTTCTCTCCTGAGATGCTGCCTGACCCGCAGAGTTACTCCAGCATTTTGCGTCTACCTACAGTGAAAGGCTTTTTGTTGCATGCTAACCAGTCAGCAGAAAGACAATACGTGATTACAATCAATCCATTTACAGTGTATAGATACATGATAAGGGAATAACATTTAGTGCAAGGTAAAGCCAGCAAAGTCCGATCAAGGATGGTCCGTGGGACATCAGAGATAGATAGTAGTTCAGCACTGCTCTCTGGTTGTGGTGGGATGATTCCGTTGCCTGATAACAGCTGGGAAGAAACTGTCCCTGAGTCTGAAGGTGTAGGTTTTCACACCTGTACCTTTTGCCCGATGGGGAGAGGGGAGAAGAGGGAGTGGCCCGGGTGTGCCCTGGCCTTGCTGAGGCAGCATGAGGTACAAATGGAAATGTCAGGGTGGAAATGTCAAAGACTAGTGAGCATAGCTTTAAGATGAAAGGAGCAAGGTTTAAAGGAGATGTGCGGGGTAATTATTTTTACACAGAAACACCTATGACCGCGTTAGTTTTCTCCGGGTGCTCCGGTTTCTTCCCACACTCCAAAGAAGTACAGGTTTGTAGGTTAATTGGCTTCTGTAAATTGTCCCTACTGTGTATGATAGTGCTAGCGTTTGGGGTGATTGTTGGTCTGCGCGGACTCGGTGAGCTGAAGGGCCTGTTTCCACGCTGCGTCTCTGAAGTCTATAGTCTAACGTGATGAGATTGTTTAAGAAAATAACTGCAGATGCTGGTACAAATCGATTTATTCACAAAATGCTGGAGTAACTCAGCAGGTCGGGCAGCATCTCGGGAGAGAAGGAATGGGTGACGTTTCGGGTCGAGACCCTTCTTCAGTCTGAAAAAGGGTCTTGACCCGAAACGTCACCCATTCCTTCTCTCCCGAGATGCTGCCCGACCTGCTGAGTTACTCCAGCATTTTGTAAATAAAGTGATGAGATTGTTTTCTCTTTTTGGATGCTATGGGGAGCAGCCGTCAAACACAAATCATCGAGGTGTTTCGTATCTCTCTCACAGAAAGTTGCTGCAACTTGCAGACCGACTGCCGACTGGGGTCCTCGCTTGAAAGAACACAGAGGTGAAAGATACGGAAATCAGATTGACCTGAATGAAAGACGTCATTCTGGGATTGTCAGTGAAACCAAATTCAACACTGAAGACAGTTATGTTTAAATCACTTCAATTCTTTTAACTATCATTTTGAAGACTGAAATTTGTAGAGGAAAATTGCCATAACTATTTTATTTGTTCAGGAAACTTGTTCAGTTAACATTACGCCTGAACTCAAAATCATATTGATGATGCCATTAAAATGACTGCAGTTTTTGTTATGAAAAAAAATGCTAATTTCAAGAATCTGTTAAATTGACTTGATTTTCATGACCATTTGTTTTAATAGTCAGCCATATATTTTGTGCAAGATAACATTAGTATTTCCAGTCATGTGTCAGAATACGGATTTATGATAATGCAAGTAAAAAATGGATTCTCATGATAAGAATAAAACAATTTGCTCAGATTTTTAAGTGACTGTCTCATGACTACAAGTTAACATTGATCTTTTTTTTCTCCTTTTACGGCTTAATATGAACGATTCCACAATCCAACAGTGGCATGCTGATCGTCTGAATTTGCAACATTTTACACCCCACCATGTGTAAAATCTGAAAGTGAACCAGCACATTTGTATGAAAGTAGAGACAATCAGCTTCATTATAAGTTAAAGGTTAAATAACTAATTTTCTGGCAACTGGTGGCCCTTTAAAATGGACAAAATCCCTCCCGGGAAATCTTCTCCAAAATGGACGGGGCCGGGCCGGGTGAGGCAGCCGATTTTAACCTCACCAGGAGTTCCGCGTCGATCAGCGGGTCGAATTTGTCCCCTGCGGCCGGGTCTCTGGAACTCAGGCCCGGCCGGAGCCGGCAGATTCGTTCCCATGGCCGTCTTCCGCGGCTGAGCGGCAGGTCGAATTTGCCGCCTGTGGCCAGGGCTCTGGAACTCTGGCCCGGCTGGGACCGGCAGATCCGTTCCCATAGCCGACATCCCCGGCCAACTTTGAAAATCTCTAACTCGGCCCCCCAAAGCCGTGACCTCTGTTGATCCGGTTAAACGGATAATCCAGAAAGACTCTGGAACCAAGGGTGCTGGAAAATCAGTGGTGGACCTGTATATTGGAAACTGTTTCTGCACCCGGAGGTCACAGCTTACAGACTCCTATACCTTCTTCCCAATGACAGGAGTGAAGTGAGAGCGTGGCCATGGTGGTCATAGAGTGGTACAGTGTGGAAACAGGCCCTTTAGCTCAACTTGCCCACACCGGCCAACATATCCCAGCTATACTACTCCCACCTGCCTGATCTTGGTCCATATCCCTCCAAACCTGTCCTATCCATGTAACTGTCTAACTGTTTCTTAAATGATGGGATAGTCCCAGCCTCAACTACCTCTGGCAGCTTGTTCCATACACCCACCTCCCTTTGAGTGAAAAAGTTACCCCTCAGATTCCTATTAAATCTTTTCCCCTTCAGCTTGAACCTATGTCCTCGATTCCCCTACTTTGGGCAAGAGACTGTGCATTTACCCGATTTATTCCTCTCGTGATTTTGTACACTTCAATAAGAAGGCCTTGATGAGGCTGACTTCCTTTTTGAGGCAATGCCTCCTATAGATCCCTTCGATGATGGGGAGATCAGTACTGGAGATGGACCGGGCAGTGTTCCCCACTGTTTGTATCTTCTTTGCTCCTGTGCATTCGAGTTGCCAAACCAGGCCTTGATGCAACCAGTCAATATGCTCTCTACTGTATAAGTTCAAGAGAGTATTCGTCGATATACCAAATATTCTAAGGAAGTAGAGGCTTCAACAACTAATTTAAAATATCTTTTGACGTTCCATGTCCAATGCAGAGTGAGCTCTGAGGAAGCTAGACAGACTTAAAGGATAATCAATATAAAATACAACATGATTAGACTAATTTCATCTTAATCTCCACAAAAATGTTCCTGACAGAATCTAAATTTGAATAATTGTTGGACGGACTAATCTTGTACAGAATGACGTAAAGGTACCATGCACTTCAAACAGTGCAATGGATTCATTCCACTGGGACTGTACCGTCATTAAATCCCATTTTCCAGCACTTGGTCTGTTGTCTTCTTTGCTCTAGTCATTAAAATGTTCATCCTGATAATCAATGTTGTCTACGTCCCTGACTCCACCATCAACACATGCAGCGCATTCCAGATCACAATCAATCGGCGGCATGGTGGCGCAGCGGTAGAGTTGCTGCCTTACATCACCAGAGAGCCAGGTTCGATCCTGACCACCGGTGCTATCCATATGGAGTTTGCACGTTCTCCCTGTGATCGTGTGGGTTTTCTCCGGGTGCTCCGGTTTCCTCCCACACTCCAAAGACGTACAGATTTCTAGGTTAATTGGCTTGGTATAAATTTAAATTGCACGTAGTGTGTGTAGGATGTGCGGGGATCGCTGGGCGGTGCAGACTCAGTGGGCCGAAGGGCCAGTTTCCGTGTTGTATCTCTAAACTAAACTAAACTAAACCACCTTCTCAGGGATTTTTTTTCTTCAAGTCCCTTCTAACTCTTTTGACTTTGACATTAAACATGTAGCCTCTGGTTTTAGAAATCTCTTGTGGAGAAAACTTTCCTTTTCTCTCCCCTACCTAATTCCTTCATAATTTTATATAACTCTGTCAGGTCTCACCCAGTCGCTTCTGCACCAAGGTAAATAAGCCAGCCTCTCCAGTCTCTTCTTGTAACTGAGATATTCCATCCCAGGAAACATCCTGATAAATCTCTTCCCTCTCCAGTGCAACAATATCCTTCCTATACTGCGCACAACTGAAGCCCAACCTAACTTGGTCTCCACCCGAAACGTCACTTATTCATTTTCACCAGAGATGCTGTCTGACCCGTTGACTTACTCCAGCTTTTTGTGTCTATCTTCAAAGTTTCATAGAGTTTTCCCATGGTAATTGTCAAGAGAGTCAAGAGAGAGTTAAGAGTCAAGAGTTTTATTGTCATGTGTCCCAGGTAGAACAATGAAATTCCTACTTGCTGCTGCAGCACAAAAGAATATGTAAACATGTAAACAATATGATAAACGAGAGAGAAAAAAGTTCAGTGTGTGTTTATATACACATATTCACAAGTACACACACACACATATATATATATATATACATATACATACACACATATATCTATATATATACCTGTATATACATACACGCACATACTCAAAAAACAAACAATAGTAGAATAATAATAATCTATTGAAGTTCAGAGCTTATTTGAGGTTGTAGTGTTTAATAGCCTAATGGCTGTAGGGAAGAAGCTGTTCCTGGACCTGGACGTTACAGTTTTTGGGCTCCTGTACCTTCTTCCCGATGGCAGGGGTGAAATGAGTGTGTGGCCAGGGTGGTGTGGGTCTCTGATGATGCTGGCTGCCTTTTTGAGGCAGCGGCTCCGATAAATCCCTTCGATGGTGGGGAGGTCGGAGCCGATGATGGACTGGGCAGTGTCCTGCACTAATCGATGCAGAAAGAAAAAAATAGATAAGGCAACACTTCCCTTATGAAGGAGGAACAGAAAGACTCAGGCTCAGAGTCAAGAGGCATGTAAGGCAGCAACTCTACCTATGTGACACTGAGTGTGAGTTTACTTCAGTTCTCAAATCAGGTATACAGGTCTAAATCAAAGCAGCTCAGTGTTCAATAAATACTGAACAATTTAGTTCTAACAATAGGTGGCACTGTTGATCATAGTAAATCAACAGTGAGTTGCTCCAGCATAAGATATGACAAGGAAATGTGTTCATTTTTATAGTGGAGAATTTACCCATAAGTATCATTTGATTTATTGATTAATTCAAGAGTCAGGGTATTGCAGAGTGAGACAACACAGAGATAAATGGGTTAACATTTGATGAGGGTTTGATGGCTCTGGGCCTGTACTCACTGGAGTTGAGAAGGATGAGAGGGGACCCTATTGAAACTTATATAGAGTGGATGTTTCCACCGGTGGGAGAATCAAGGACTAGAGGGCACAGCCTCAGAATAAAAGGACGTACCTTTAGAAAGGAGATCAGAAGGAATTTCTTTAGTCAGAAGATGGTGAATCTGTGGAATTCATTGCCACCAACACCTGTGGAGGCCAGGTCAATGGGTATTTTTAAAGCAGAGATTGACAGATTCTTGATTAGTAAGGGCATAAAAGATTATGGGGAGAAGACAGGAGAATGGGGTTGAGAGGAAAAGGGAGATCAGCCATGATTGAATGGCAGAGCAGACTCGATGGGCTGAATGACCTAATTCTGCTCCTATGTCTGAAGAAGGGTCTTGACCCAAAATGTCACCCATATCTTCTCTCCAGAGATGCTGCCAGTCCCGCTGAGTTACTCCAGCTTTTTGTATCTATCTTAGGATCAACAGTTATGTGGTGTTTGGTGCACTGTGTGGGATGGGAGGAATCATTGCTCCTCACTGCACAGGACAAAGGGAGATGTTTTGTACATAGTTATCTTGGCTTGCTGCCAGCATTGAGTTAATGTAATAAAGACTTCTGTTGTACCTTGAAGACTCGCAAAGTTTCATACAGGCATAGAAAAAGAACACGAAAAGTTATGAGTTCTAGTGGAATGGAGACAATTTTTAATACAGCTATTAGTAAACTGGAAGTAAATCCGGTTTATTCCTTGTTACAGTGAAGCTTGGTTTTAAAGTTATGGCGAGTCTGGAGGCAACCCATACAAGGTGTTATAGTTCAAAACTCTCAAGTACTTACCGACTTGTCAGTGATTTCAGCGAAAAATAGGACGCCGGAGAAGCATTGACAGCCTGGGAATTTTCGCGATGTTTCAGAAGACGCTGTAATCTCGACCTGACTCGGCTAGTATTTCCCCCAAAATACATTTAAAGTACAAACAAAATCTTACCTTTCAAAACGCAGACAAGATGGTGTCCGATGGGCTGCGTAAATGGTTTCATTAGGAAATTAGCGCTGGACAATTGAATGTCTCCTGTACGTAACCAGCAGACGCTCCGAAGACATGAAGGGTCATCAGGCTGCAGCACCGTCAGCAAAAAACTGACAAACTACACTTACCCGCGGGTTCTCTCATGACAGCAATGTAAATGTTTTTATAAGTTGACAGATCCACCAGACATGAAAACAGCGGGTTAATGATGCCTGCTTATGTACGTAACGATTTGGACACGGAGAACAAAGTAAGCACAGTATGTCTCGTTTGCTTTAAAATATGTTGAGTTAAGAATTTTTGGACATGTATTTTTTTTACTTGGCTTGAGCATCATAGAAACAAATGAATATTGTTTCATTTTTCATTAATTTCAACGGCATCTTACGTACGTAACTCTCAGGACACGATGAGTTACGTACATGAGCATGATATTTTTTGACTCTCCCAAATGAATATGTGCAACTAATTTCTCCAAGCAAAGTCGGGTTTGGAAAGGCATATCAAAGGTCCTCAAAAAAATGTTGTCTAGACAAATGTAGGCCATTACGATACGTATATATTTTCACATAAGTTATGATGTGTAAAACGTCACATTTTCGTGTCCAATTATGGGTAAAAATCAACAGTTTTACAACAGTTGAAGAAAGTCTGGAACCATAAGTTTATATTATGAATTACATGGCTATATGAAGTACCACACACAAGCAAAACTTTCCCATCAAGTAAACAGAATACACTTTTGCATACAAATGAAAATAACATTAAAAAATCTCTCCAGTATCATATTTTTATACAAATACAATACTCAATAAATAATGTAATAGGCAAAAAAGTTCAATAAATAAAAAAATATAGGGCAAAAAAACCAAAAACAAAGCCCATTGCAACCCAGGCAGTTTATTGTTCACTGTTTTGTTGGAGTTTGTAATGTTCAATAGCCTGATGGTTGCTGTGAAGAAGCGGATCCTGAACTTGAATGTTGATCTTTTTGATCAACATTTTGATCCTTTTTAAGCTGTTTAAAATTATGAGAAGAACAGATTGGGTAGATGCACAGGGTCTCTTGCCCAGTGCAGGTGAATCGAGGACCAGAGGATGTAGGTTTAAGGCAAAGGAGAAAAAAAATGAATAGGAATCTGTGGGGTAACTTTTACATACAAAGGGTGGTGGGTTGTATGGAGGTAGTTGAGGCAGGGATTATCCCAACGTTTAAGAATCAGTTAGACAGGTACATGGACAGGACAGGTTTGTTGGGATATGGGCCAAACACGGGCAGGTGGGACTAGTGTAGCTAGGACATTATGGCCGGTGTGGGCAAGATAGGCCAAAGGGTCTGTTTTCACGCTGCATCACTCCATGACCCTATGAGTTGTCAAACTCCTCTACCTTCTTCCCGATGGCAAGAATGAAATGAGATTAGCCTGCATACCCTGCCAACGAATTCTGCCGAGTGATTTTTGGGAATATTTATCGAAAGGGACTGGTTGAATGCCTGCTTCTGATGTTGCTCTAAGATTCTTCTTTATCCATCCAAGGTACAGCACACTATACCAGCAGAATATGCCTGTGCACACTGAGGGTTCCTACACCCCCTCTACAGCCATTTCCTGTTTCTAGGCCCCAACCGTCCGCAAAGCATGTTAAAGGCCTCATGCTGTAAACTGAAGGTACAGTTTGTCCTGGCCAGCATTGCTACAACTGGGGTTAACCCACATGTTCACGGGGAGAACGTACAAACTCCGTACGGACACCACCTGTGGTCAGGATGGAACCCGGGTCTCTGGCGCTGTAAGGCAGCAACTCTACCGCTGCGCCACCGCGATTGTTTCAGCTGCTACGGTGTTGGTCTGCTGCACCTAGTTGCCGAAATGATGAAATCGCTGCAATATATCGATGTGTTGCAGATAAGAGTGGAGCTGGAGATGGCAAGGACTTTTCCAGATGGGTCTGGGATATTCTAGCAAGACATTGCACCGTGCCACACTTCAAAGATGGCGACCCAATCTTTCCAGCAGAACGGGATATGTACCTTGGACTGGCCTGGTAACTCACAAGACCTAAATCCGATTGAGAATTTGTGGTCAATTATCAAGGAGAGACTGAAAGGAAAGGCCTGTAACACAAGACAGAAGCTGTTTGAGGCCATAATTCAGTTGTGGCATCGAGATGAAAACAACCTTGGAAACTGTCAGATTCTGGTTAAATCCATGCCAACCAGTGACCACCCATAAGCTAGTTCTATTTCAGGAACAATTTAGAGAAGTCAATTAACCTAAAAAGCTGTACGTCTTTAGAGTGTGGGAGGAAACTGGGGCACTCAGAGAAAACACACATGGTCACAGAGAGAATGTACAAACACCATGCAGCTCTTCTCCCCTTCTCCTAATCGGCCACCATTCAGATAATAGTCTGCTTTCCTGTTCTTGCCACCAAAGTGGATAACTTCACATTTATCCACATTATACTGCATCTGCCATGCATTTGCCCACTCACCTAATCTATCCAAGTCACGTTGCAGCCTCCTAGCATCCTCCTCACAGCTAACACTGCCCCCCAGCTTCGTGTCATCCGCAAACTTGGAGATGTTGCATTCAATTCCCTCGTCCAAATTATTAATATATATTGTAAATAGCTGGGGTCCCAGCATTGAGCCTTGCGGTACCCCACTAGTCACTACCTGCCATTCTGAAAAGGACCCGTTTATTCCTACTCTTTGCTCCTGTCTGCCAGCCAGTTCTCTATCCACATCAATACTGAACAATACTGAAGTCTGCCTTAACCAACCTGATCTCCTAGTGGCTGAGCACTTCAACTCCCCCTCCCACTCCCAGTCTGACCTTTCTGTCATGGGCCTCCTCCAGTGCCATAGTGAGGCCCACCGGAAATTGGAGGAACAGCACCTCATATTTCACCTGGGGAGCTTGCAGCCCAGCGGTATGAACATTGACTTCTCCAACTTTAGATAGTTCCTCTGTCCCTCTCTTCCCCTCCCCCTTCCCAGATCTCCCACTGTCTTCCTGTCTCCACCTATATCCTTCCTTTGTCCCGCCCCCCCTGACATCAGTCTGAAGAAGGGTCTCGACCCGAAACGTCACCCATTCCTTCTCTACTGAGATGCTGCCTGACCTGCTGAGTTACTCCAGCAAAATCTAAAACCTGTTAAGATTACATGGTGGCGCAGCAGTAAAGTTGCTGTCCTTCATTGTTTGCAGAGCCAGAGACCAGGGTTCGATCCTGACTACGGGTGCTGTCTGTACGGAGTTTGTACGTTCTCCCCGTGACCTGCGTGGGTTTTCTCCGAGATCTTTGGTTTCCTCCCACACTCCAAAGGCATGCCGGTTTGTAGGTTAATTGGCTTGACATAAATGTAAATTGTTCCTGGTTAGTGTTGGTGTTCAGTAATCACTAGTCGGCACAGACTTGGTGGGCCGATGGGCCTGTTTCGACGCTGCATCTCTAAACTAAACTAAAATTGTAGCACATCAAGGTTTCAAGGTTTCACACAGGTATTTCTCATTATGCAATTCATGTTTACCCATGTAGCAGGGAACCATTCTCTGGATGTCAGAGCCAAACAAATTGACAACCTTTTCGATGGATACCAGCTCAAAATGTGGAAGGTGGCAATGTAAATATGTGCGTGCTCACTTGCCCATCTAGATGTGAGGGTATTCTAGGTGGTAGAGAAATTATTCTGCTTCTAAATCCTCAGAGGGCGTGAATATAAGATCCACTAGAATGGAAAGCAGTAAATTTAGACTCTAATTATTTAGTGCAAGAAACAGTTAAAAAAAGTCAACATACAACAAAAAATATCCATTCCCTAAGATCTTCGATCGAAGGTATGTGGTAATATAAGATAGACACAAAATGTTAGAGTAACTCAGCAGGTCAGACAACATCTCTGGAGAAAAGGAATGGGTGACATTTCGGGTCGAGACTGAAGAAGGGTCTCGACCCGAAACGTCACCTATTCCTTTACACCAGAGATGCTGCCTGACCCGCTGAGTTACTCCAGCTTTTTGCGTCAATCTTCAGTTTAAACCAGCATCTGCAGTTCCTACACACTGTAGCCAGGCAGCCAGCTCTCCCTTGTCAGTCGGTATGTTTTCTCAATGATCTGCGTTCTAATTTGGTTTAACCTCTTGGGCGATACCTTGTATACTGCTAAGAGAATATATTCAATATATCAAAGTCAGATGCCCACACTGGTAAATGTTATCGATTGAGATGAGAAATATTATTTTATATTAAAATGGTCTGAGCAAGGAACATGAATCTTTCCATACAACAATGAATTATAGTAGAACAGAGAAAAGGTGATGTGATTCAGACCAAGGAATTTCAATGCTGTCTCATCTCACAATCTTGAGAAAGCTCAACAAGAAATCGCCTTAGCTTCCGTCTGTCCTCTCTCAGTAGTTTGGGTTTAGTTTTTAGTTTAGTTAGGTTTAGAGAAATTTTTGTATTCATCACCTTAAACTGTTGCCTGCTGCTTCCTGCATACAGGCAGAAACTAAAACAGGAAAAACCGGTTTCCAGAGTCATATATAAATGGAACAATTAGGTTAATGAGGCCTTACAGGACTGCTTTGACACAACTGACTGGCAGATGTTTGAAGACACAGCAGAAGGAAATATCAACAAATACACAACTCTGTCTTGGGCTACATAAGTAAGTGCATCGATGATGTGGTTCCAAAAGCCACCACCTGCACTTACCCAAATCAGAAACCCTGGGTCAGACGGGAAATCCGTGCTAAACTTAAAGCACGGACTACTACTTTCAACTCAGGCGACCTCAACGCCTACAAGGCAGCCAGATATGACCTCCGGAAGTCCATCGGGAAAGCCAAGAGAGACTACAGAAACAAAGTGGAATCTAACTACTACAGCTCGGACTCCAGACGCATGTGGAGTGGATTACGCTGCGTCACAGACTACAAAGGGATAAACAGGAGTACTGTTCAGCCTACCGCATCGCTCTCAGACGAGCTTAACATCTTTTATGCCCGGTTCGATGCAGACATCGGTGATGCTGAGGTTGAAGTTCCTCGGTCTGCACATCACTGAGGACCTTTCCTGGACACTGCACACGGACACAATAACAAAGAGCCAGCGGCTCTTTTTCCTGAGAAGACTGAGGAAGTTTGGCATGAACGCCAGCATCCTCACAAACCTCTACAGATGCACCATCGAGAGCCTGCTGACGGGCTGCATTACAGTCTGGTACGGGAACTGTTCTGCCCACAGCCACAAATCACTACAGAGAGTTAGTGGTGAAGACGGCACAGCACATCACTGGCAACTGTCTCCTGGCCATTCAGGACATTTTCTACCGGCGGTGCCTGCGGAAGGCACGCAGCATCATCAAGGACCACAGCCACCCAGCACGCAGGCTGTTCTCCTTGTTACCGTCAGGCAGACGATACAGGAGTATGGCTGCGCGTACCACCAGACTTAAGAACAGTTTCTACCATCAGGCCATCAGGCTTCTGAACTCATAAACACATTTCACATCATATATGTTGATTAGTTTAATATTGTTTTTTTATCTTACTAATGTCTTTTTAATCTTATTTATCCTTGGAATATTACTGCTGAGGTGACCCGTTGTCTTAGCAAATACATTTCATTGTACCGTTGACCCTGTGCCAACCTACATATGACAAATAAAATTAAAATTAAATTAAATTAAATTAAAAATTAAATTAAATGTAAATGGACCAATAACTGGATCTTCATTATCATCGGTTGCTATACGCCAGAGGCCCAGGTTTGATCCTGACCCCAGGTGAAGTCTGTGTGGAGTTTGCATGTTCTGCCTCTGGTCGCATGGGTTTCCTGCAGGTGCTCCGATTTCCTCCACATCCCAATAACGTGCTGGTTTGTGGGTTAGTTGGCCTCTGTAAATTGCCCCTAGTGTGTAGGGAGTGGATGAGAAAGTGGGATAGCATAGAACTAGTGCGAACTGGTGATCAATGGTCGATGTGGACTCGGTGGTCCAATGGGTCTGTTTCCACGCTGTATCTCTAAAACTAAAACTAATATATTTACAAATTGCATTTTTCATTAATACTAAGGAAGTGGTGATAGTTGATTAAATATAATTTATTGTCATTGATGCTTGATAGATGTAAATGCACAGTAGTAATTTTACTCAAAGACAAGATACATAAAGCAATCAAGAACATATCCCGATTAACATTCATCTACTTTCATTTGAATGAAGTGTGATTGATATTGAATGGATTCCAAATGACTTAACTTAATAGAGAAGCAGATGGTTCTGTATTCTCGCTTTCATGTGCAATATCGATTTTTAAGAGCTTTTGTGATATTTCTTAGCACATTGAAATAAAACAGATGGTGACTAAACCTTTAGAATTATCTTGTTAGTCTTGCATTCATTGTTGATTATCAAATCTTTGGAAAGTATTATTCCTTTTCTCTATTGTGTCATGCCATGTTTTAGGGTCAAAGTGCAGAAATCATTTCTTTTACATCAAAGGTAGACACAAAATGCTGGAGTAACTCAGAGGGACAGGCAGCATCTCTGGGGAGAAAGAAGAAGCGTCTCGACCCGACACGTCACCCATTCCTTCTCTCCAGAGATGCTGCCTGTCCCACTGAGTTACTCCAGCACTTTGTGTCTACCTTCAATGTAAACCAGCATCTGCAGTTCTTTCCTACTCTATGATATCATAGATTTTCTTGAATGAATTTACTGCTGAAGAGGCAACTATTTTCTTACAATCAGAAGTCTTCTTGTGCAAATGCAACACACAGTGAATACCTAGAATTATTTCTCAGGTTATTTTAAAGGGCGTCGGAACACTTGCTCCGTTATATAGCTCTTTATCTTTAATGAGGAGGGTAATCAATAATACAAAGACTCCACATCCTTCCTGCAAAGGGGGCGATCAGAACGGCAAACAATACTACGAACATGGGCAAACCAAAGCTTTATAAAGCTGCAACTTGATTTCCTGACTCTTATACTCAATGCCACATCTGATGAAGTTAAGTGTACCATTTGCCTCCTTTACCGCTCTATCTATATGTATGGCCGTTTTCAGGGAGCAATGAATTTAGACTAGAAAATCCCTCTGTACATCAGTGTTGGTATGGGTGATGGCATTATTAAGGGGTTGGACATGTTAGAGGCAGGAAACATGTTCCCAATGTTGGGGGAGTCCAGAACCAGGGGCCACAGTTTAAGAATAAGGGGTAGGCCATTTAGAACGGAGATGAGGAAAACCTTTTTCAGTCAGAGAGTTGTAAATCTGTGGAATTCACTGCCTCAAAAGGCAGTGGGGGCCAATTCTCTGAATGCATTCAAGAGAGAGCTAGATAGAGCTCTTAAGGATAGCAGAGTCAGGGGTATGGGGAGAAGGCAGGAACGGGGTACTGATTGAGAATGATCAGCCATGATCACATTGAATGGTGGTGCTGGCTCGAAGGGCCGAATGGCCTCCTCCTGCACCTATTGTCTATTGTCTATTAACTGTATACCTTCCCCTTACAACTGATCTTCCAAAGTTAAACACTTCACACTTCACGCTCGGATTAAGCCCCACGTGCCATCTCCCCTCCCACATCTGTTACTGACCTTGTATTCATTTCCCTATCAATCACCACATCTCCTGCTTTCCAAGAACACAAATCCCGCATGTTTTATTTTGTATGTCAATGAATTACACTTCTGAAAAACTGCAATTATTTCCAAAAGATACAAAATCAAGTGATTGAGAAATCCGTGCACAATGCCGACAAAATAAGAATCAAAATGTGTAATCAAATGTGGCTTTGCAATGCTGACGCAAATTACTGATTGCGATGAGCCATGATTGCAAATGGTGTCCTCGGTTTCACTTGTGTCTCAGGAACAAAGAGCAGAGCTGGACATCCAGAAACTCAAGCAGCTACCTCATCACATCACTAGAACGATGTCTTCTAATTTAGCTTAGTTTAGTTTAGTTTAGTTAAGACATACAGCATGAAAACAGGCCCTTTGGCCCATCGAGTCCATGCCGACCAGCGATCCCCGCACACTCATTCGATCCTATGCACACTATGGACAATTTACAATTTTACCAAAGCCAATTAACCTACAAACCTGCATGTCTTGGGAGTGTGGCAGGAAGCCGGAGCACCCGAAGAAGACCCACGCAGGTCTCGGAGAGAACGTACAAACTCCACATAGATAGCACCCATAGTTAGGATCGAACCTGGGTCCCTGGTGCTATAAGGCAGCAACTCTACCGCTGCGCCACCACACCACCCTTTAGTTTTGAAATATAACATTTGTATTTGAAGAATATTTATTTTGTAGGCAGCATGGTGGCACAGCAGGCAGAGCTGCTACCTCACAGCAGCCAGAGGCCCGGGTTCGATCCTGACCCCAGGTTGCGTCTTCCTGGAGTTTGCACGTTCTCCCTGCGACCACATGGGTTTTACTCCAGGTGCTCCGGCTTCCTCCCACACCCCAAAGACTTGCACAGGAGTTTGTAGGTTAATTGGCCTCTGCAAATTTCCTCCAGTGTGCATGGATCGGATGTGAAATGGATTAGATATGAGCACGTGCCCACGTGCCAGAAATAGACTCAGTAGTGTAGATTTTCCTGCTTAGAAAATAAATAATGCTGCAAAATATCTTGTCATTTCTCTAACCTGCAATGGAATGCATAAATTAGTAGTTTAAATCCCAGAGTGATGTATGAAGTGATGGAATCCTTGGTATCTGAAATAGTGGAGTTGAGCTTCACCAGTCATAAATTCCTTACAGTCCATTTGTATTGTGTATCAAGGATACCTAACACAGGCCTCATTGTTGATCACCAGTCAGATCACGGGGATAACTATAGGTGAGAGAGACCATTGGTCCCATCCAGCTCCTCAAGAAAGTGGGCAGCACGGTGGCGTAGCGGTAGAGTTGCTGCCTTACAACGCCAATGACCCGGATTCGATCCTGACTTCGAGTGGTGTCTGCACGGAGTTTGTACGTTCTCCCCGTGACCAGCGTGGGTTTTCTCCGAGATCTTCAGTTTCTTCCTGCGCTCCAAAGACGTACAGGTTTGTAGGCTTGGTATAAATGTAGATTGACCCGAGTGTGTGTAGGATTGTGTTAATGTGCAGGGATCGCTGGTCTGTGCGGACTCGGTGGGCCAAATGGGCCTGTTTCCACGCTGTATCTCTAAACGGAACTAACCTAAACTAAATCTGGTTTCACCATCACAATATTTCACGAGAAACATAAGGAAATTAAAATTCTGGTGAACATGGATAAGTGACATTTTTGATGGGGACTTTGCAACGATATTTCACTGCCTCTTACAGTGATGGCTGGAGGCCTTGCAGCAGCCTGGGGCTCGTCTGGATCGGGCACCACTCCAGAAGACAGAGTGCTTGGATAGGGTTGCCAACTGTCCTGTATTAGCCGGGACATCCCGTATTTTGGACTAAATTGGTTTGTTCCATACGGGACCGCCCTTGTTCCGTATTAAGCCTGGGGGATGCTGTAGGACCAGGCGCTGTGGGGTCAGTCGCTGTGGGTCCAGACAGTGTTGGTCTGGACAGTGTAGGTCCGGTCAATGTAGGTCCGGGTCCAGACAGTGTAGGCCCGGAGGCCCGGGCACCACCTAGCGGAGATTGCGTAGCAACCCGCCTCCTGGCCCGGGCAGCCGTCATTGGTGGAACGAGAGCACGTGGCCGCTGGCTGGGTGAGGTCACGTGGCGCACCACCTTGTCACCTTGTCCCTTATTTGGGAGTGAGATAGCTGGCACCCCTATGCGTGAACCAGACTGGACCTTGAAAATGGCGTCAATACTTGCCGACTCTTGCATGCGGTCTCAGAGGACTATTTCTATGCACTTCATAATCATCGGGGATACAATACAATATACAATATATCTTTATTGTCATTGTACAGGGGCACAACGAGATTGGGAATGCGCCTCCCATACGATGCAATAAATTAATTAGCTAGTCAGTATAAATTTAGACAACCCAGTGAAACAAAATTAGAAATAATTTTAAAACAGAATAAAGTTCATGTAGGTCTGTGCCGGTTCGCTGTGCGATGTGACCATCCGGCTCAGCAGGACCGGTGCATTGCAGCTATGGCCCTGGGGATGAAGCTGTTCCTGAGTCTGGAGGTGCGGGCGTAGAAGGCCTTGTAGCGCCTGCTTATGTAAGCGTCTGCTTATGTAATCGTCTGATTATGCTTATGTAAGGCAATAATTTACTGAACTGTAAGCAAAAACAGAATGTCACTGTACGTCTGTCCATGTGGCAATAAAGAACCATTGACCATTGAGGAATAACAGAGGGACAGTGAGAGAGACTCTCACAGAACTGCGATCAGAGAGGTGGAAAACCTCTTCAATGCAGTATAACTTTTAGAAGATGTCACAATGGAGTTGTAAGTGGAGACACAAGGAACTGCAGACTCTGGAGCAAAACACAAAGTGCTGGTCACAAAGTCAACTGGTCAGCCAGCATCTGTGGAGGGGAAGGATAGGCGATGCTTTGGAAAAAGTGTCCTGACCCGAAACATTGCGATGCATTCCCTTCACAATTATTAACTATACTCATAGAAGACATTTGCGATCAAGGATACAACATCACCTTTTATGCAGCTTCTATATAAATAGATTATCTTTAATCCTTCTGCTTTGCAAATTAAAGCTGTTTGCTAGTCCTTTCTTTTCCGTAAGTCAGGCATTGCATAACTTACAGGTCTGTCATGTGTCAAGAGTAAGGAATGCTCAAATAGCCAGTGGTGTGAAAATGAATAATGAGTTCTCTTTCAAAGAAGACGTTTATTGTTCTGTAAATCCAAAACTTTAAACATGGCTCCTTCCCAATGAAAATACATTGAGCAATACAAACTTCCCATACTTACACAGAGGGAGGCGATTTCACCCTCCAGGCTTTGCTGGCATCTGACAGAACAATCTCATTGGTTCTATTTGCCACATCCTCATTTTTCAGTAGCCCTTCTCTTTCAGATACACGCATCAACTTATTTTTAAATTTGCTGTTTGCTGCTTAACCTGAGGTGCAGTTCCCGGTAGTCAATTAATGTGCCAGCAAATCTATAGGATACCGGATAATACCAGCAGTGACGCTGTGGTAAAATTACAGCACCAGAAACACTGGCTCGATCCCGACTACAGGCGCTGTCTGTACAGTTTGTACGTTCTCCCTGTGACCACGGGGGTTTTCTTCGAGGGCTCCGGTCACGAGGAGCGCCACAATAGACAATAGACAATAGACAATAGGTGCAGGAGTAGGCCATTCGGCCCTTCGAGCCAGCACCGCCATTCAATGTGATCATGGCTGATCATTCTCAATCAGTACCCCGTTCCTGCTTTCTCCCCATAACCCCTGACTCCGCTATCCTTAAGAGCTCTATCTAGCTCTCTCTTGAATGTATTCAGAGAATTGGCCTCCACTGCCCTCTGAGGCAGAGAATTCCACAGATTCACAACTCTCTGACTAAAAAAGTTTTTCCTCATCTCTGTTCTAAATGGCCTACCCCTTATTCTTAAACTGTGGCCCCTGGTTCTGGACTCCCCCAACATTGGGAACATGTTTTCTGCCTCTAACATGTCCAACCCTTTAATAATCGTATACGTTTCGATAAGATCCCCTCTCATCCTTCTAAATTCCAGTGTATACAAACCTAGTTGCTCCAGTCTTTCAACATAGGACAGTCCCGCCATTCCGGGAATTAACCTAGTAAACCTACGCTGCACGCCCTCAATAGCAAGAATATCCTTCCTCAAATTTGGAGATCAAAACTGCACACAGTACTCCAGGTGCGGTCTCACTAGGGCCCTGTACAACTGCAGAAGGACCTCTTTGCTCCTATACTCAACTCCTCTTGTTATGAATGCCAACATTCCATTGGCTTTCTTCACTGCCTGCTGTACCTGCATGCTTCCTTTCAGTGACTGATGCACTAAGACACCCAGATCACGTTGTACGTCCCCTTTTCCTAACTTGACACCATTCAAATAATAATCTGCCTTCCTATTCTTACCACCAAAGTGGATAACCTCACACTTATCCACATTAAACTGCATCTGCCATGCATCCGCCCACACACACAACCTGTCCAAGTCCCCCTGCAACCTCATAGCATCTTCCTCACAGTTCACATTGCCACCTAGCTTTGTATCATCGGCAAATTTGCTAATGGTACTTTTAATCCCTTCATCCAAGTCATTGATGTATATTGTAAATAGCTGCGGTCCCAACACAGAGCCTTGCGGTACCCCACTAGTCACTGCCTGTCATTCTGAAAGGGACCCATTTATCCCCACTCTTTGCTTTCTGTCTGTCAACCAACTTTCTATCCATGTCAGTACCCTACCTCCAATACCATGTGCTCTAATTTTGCCCACCAATCTCCTATGTGGGACCTTGTCGAAGGCTTTCTGAAAGTCGAGGTACACCACATCCACCGGCTCTCCCCTGTCAATTTTCCTAGTTACATCCTCAAAAAATTCCAGTAGATTGGTCAAGCACGATTTCCCCTTCGTAAATCCATGCTGACTCGGAACGATCCTGTTACTGCGATCCAAATGCTCCGCAATTTCGTCTTTTATAATTGACTCCAGCATCTTCCCCACCACTGATGTCAGACTAACTGGTCTATAATTTCCCGTTTTCTCTCTCCCTCTGATTATGCTTATGCCACTGATTATGATTATGCCATCTTGTCACCTTGTCCCTTATTTGGGAGTGAGATAGTTGGCACCCCTATGTGTGGACCAGACTGGACCTTGAAAATGGCGCCAAAACTTGCCGACTCTTGCATGCGGTCTCAGAGGACTATTTCTATGCACTTCATAATCATCGGGGATACAATACAATATACAATACATCTTTATTGTCATTGTACAGGGGTACAACGAGATTGGGAATGCGCCTTCCATAAAATGCAATAAATTAATTAGCTAATCAGTATAAATTTAGACAACCCAGTGAAACAAAATTAGAAACAGTTTTAAAACAGAATAAAGTTCAAGTAGGTCTGTGCTGGTTCGCTGTGCGATGTGACCATCCGGCTCAGCTGGACCGGTTCATAGGTTCGGCCCTGGTGATGAAGCTGTTCCTGAGTCTGGAGGTGCGGGCTTAGAAGGCCTTGTCGCGTCTGCTTATGTAAGCGTCTGATTATGCTTATGGAAGGCAATAATTTATTGAACTGTAAGCAAAATCAGAATGTCACTGTACGTCTGTCCATGGTTCTTGAGGGGGAAAGAGTTGTTACTGCAATTCCAATCCCCACTGTAATTATATTAGTTTAGTTTACTTTAGTTAACTTTAGTTTACTTTGGTTTACTTTAGTTTAGTTTAGTTTAGTTTACCGAAACGGGCCAGGATGCAATGGAGCGTAAAACAATAACTCTGCAAAATGGGCCAACATAAGAGGATAGGGGGAGGGGGGCTAACTTTACTGAAAGTAAAGAATCCTGATCGGAATGCATAAAATATTCGCAATAAAGTTGATGGCACAAATAGAAATGTTTGGTGGATTAAAGGCCGCTCAGAGTCTGGACTTGTAGTTGAACCAAACCATTATTCAATTACAATGTTAGGTAACATGTAAGGAATGCTGGTGGGAGAGATTCCCCAATAACCAATACATGGTATCCAATATGCCTGAATGACAATTGACTTCTCTACCTTCAAGTAGCCCTTGCTTTCCTCTCTCTCCATCCCCTCCTCCTTCCCAGTTCTCCCACCTGTCTTACTGTCTCCGACTGCATTTTATCTCTTTTAGTTGGGAGAAACCTTCTCCCAACTAACAATGATCTATTCTACATTTTCCTTGAACTTCATTCCCTCGGTCCTGTTTTCACACCTCACACTTCCTTATCTATACACTTCCTTATCTCTGTTCTGCCTACTCCCCTGAAATCAGGCCCGAAACGTCACCCATTCCTTCTCCCCAGAGATCCTGCCTGTCCCGTTGAGTTACTCCAGCATTTTGTGTCTATCTTGCTTGTCTGCCAGAATCAGAATCAGAATCAGAATAACCTTTATTGTCATCCACAAAACATGTCTTTTGGACGAAATTCTGTTACCCACCGTCCACAATAAGAAACAATAAAAATAAGCAATAACACACACAATCACAAAATCAACACAAAACAAAAAAACAAATCCATCACAGTGAGTCTCCTCCAGTCACCTCCTCACTGTGATGGAAGGCCAGAATGTCTTTTCTCTTCCCTGCCATCTTCTCCCGTGGTCAGGCTGTTGAACTTGCCACATTGGGGCGGTCGGGGTTCCCGACATTGAAGCCCCCGCTGGGCGGAGAAAATCCCGCGGCCTATTTCAGGCCGTGCCAGACGGTGAAAGGACCGCAGCGGGCCGACCCAAGCCCTGTGATTCAGTCAGAAGTGACTGTCAAGGTATTGACATGGATCCCTGTTAACTTAGCTCCTTTGGGGACACAAGGCACTGAGGAAAGGTTGCCTACCCATTCTCCCCATGGGTGTTGTCTGACTCGTAGAATTGGTGTCATTGGCGAGTCATAGAGTCATACAGCACAGAAACAGACCCTTGGGTCCACTTTCCCATGCCGACCAAAATTCCCCATCTCTGCTCGTCCCACCTGCCCGCGTTTGGCCCATATCCCTCTAAACCTTTCCTATCCTTGTCCAAATGTCTTTAAAATGTTATAGTACCTGCCTTAACTACCTCCTCTGGCAGCTCGTTCCATATACCCACCACCGTTTGTATGAAAAAGTTGCCCCTCAGGTTCCTATTTTCATTCTCATCGTAAACTTATGTTCCCTGGTTCTTGATTCCCCTGCTCTGGGTATAAAAGTACATTTGCCCTATCTATTCCCCACATGATCTTATACACCTCTTAACCCTCTCGCACTCTGTGTTCAACTTACTGTAGCTCCTTTGACTCATTTGTCTCAAGATGTCTAATTGCACTCCCAATATATTTGACCAAGAGCTTCTTCAAAGTACTTCTTGGTCATATCACATTTACGGCCTCTCCCAATACTGTCTGGGCCATTATCTAATTGGAGGCAGAGAGTGTGGGTGGTAAGAGCATTTAAAAAATAGATGCTTAATAAATCAAAAAGGGATGAGCAAGCAGTGACTTGCTACATATGTAACAAGGTAGATGAGTCAATGGGAAAATGGGAAATGGATTCTATTGTAATAGATGTGACAATGGTATGTTTGCAGCAACATCAAGACCGAGAATTCATTATTCCTGGGTATTCAACATTTCAAAATGGTGCGGCACAGTGGCGCACTGGTAGAGTTGCTGCCTTACAGCGTCAGAGACCTGAGTTCGATCCCAACTATGGGTGCTAGCTGTATGGAGTTTGTACGTTCTCCCTGTGACTGCATGGGTTTTCTCCGGGTGCCCCGGTTTCCACCCACCCTCTAAAGACGCACAGGTTTGCTGGTTGATTGGCTTCGGTATGATGGAAAATTGTCCCTAATGTATCTAGCTTAGTGTATGGGGTGAACACTGGTCGGCATGAACTCGGTGGGCCAAAGGGCCTCTATCCCTAAAGTCTAAAGGATGATTGCTCTCTTGCTATCCACTTTGCTGCTGTAACACTGTAAATTTCCCCGGTGTGGGACGAATAAAGGAATATATTATATATTATCAAAAAGTGAAAGGGGGTGGGGTAGCTTTGTTAATGAAGGAACATTTTATGTTAAGCAGAAATTTACCCCAATTAGAATACGGGATTCCTAGGGAAAGATTAACCATCGGTGGCTGACAGAGAAAGCCAAATGCAAGCGAACCAAATGGACACCGTGAAATGGAAGGGAAATTATTTTTGACAAATTAGCAGGAGATCTTCAAGGATGTAACAAACAGAATCAATTGAGGCAAAGCTTTAGATGTGGTGTATTTGTATTTCAAAAAGCATTTGATAAGACGCCACAAGGCTAGCATTTGATAAGACGCGACAGGATAAAAGCTCATGAATAGTGAAAGGCCTGGATAGAGTGGATGTGGAGAGGATGTTTCCACTAGTGGGAGAGTCTAGAACCAGAAGCCATAGCCTCAGAATAAAAGGACATACCCTGAGAAAGGCGATGAGGAGATTCTCAAAAAGTTAACTTGCAAGTCAACCGGTAGTAAGGAAGGCAAATGCAATGCTAGCATTTATTTCAAGAGGGCTAGAATAAAAGAAACAGGGATGTTATGCTGAAGTTCTATCAGCTGGAGTATTGGAGCAATTTTGGGCCACATATCTGAGGAAGGATGTGCTGGCTCTGGAGAGGGTCCAGAGGAGGTTGACAAGAACGATCCCAGGAACGAGGGGGTTACGTTTTGACGGCACTGGGCTTGTACTCGCTGGAGTTTAGAAAGATGAGGGGGGACCTCATTGAAACTTATCGAATAGTGAAAGGCTTGGATAGTGTGGATGTGGAGAGAATGTTTCCACGAAGGGGAGAGTCTAGGACCAGAAGCCATAGCTTCAGAATAAAAGGACATACCCTGAGAAAGGAGATGAGGAGGAATTTCTTTAGTCAGACAGTGGTGAATCTGTGGAATTCATTGCTACAGAAGGCTGTGGAGGCCGCCATTGGATATTTTGAGGCAGAGATCAACAGATTCTTGATTAGTACAGACGTCAGGGGTTATGGGGAGAAGGCAGAGGAATGGGGTTGAGAGGGAAAGATAGATCAGCCATGATTGAATGGCATTGACAGGATGAATGGCCTAATTCTGCTCCTATCACTTCTAAACTTATGAACGTATGATATTTGGGGAAGTATACCAATATAGACAGAAGATCATTTTCGATGTGATAATCAGAGTAAGCATTAATGAAGTCACAAGGAATAAATATATATTTTTCAGACTTGAACGACATAAGGAGTGGAGTACTCCAAGACCGGTCTTTGCCCTCAATTATTTATTATCTATATTAATGACCGAAATTAGGAGGTGGCTGAATGTAGATATGCAATTTTGCTGCTGACATGAAAACATGTGGTGGTCATGGTGCAATGAGAATATCTGGACTTTACAATGGGATTTAGGTAGTTTGAGTGAGTGGGCAAAATCTTGGCAAGTAGAGTTAATGTAGGGAAGTGTGAGTTTAGTTTAGTTTAGTTTAGTTTAGTGTTACAGGATGGAAACAGTCCCATCGGTCCATGCCGACCATCGATCACCCATACGTTAATCCTAGTATTATCCCACTTTCAAATCCAACACACTGGGGCCAAGTTATAGAAGCCAAATAACCTACAAACTTGCATATCTTCAGAATGTGGGAGGAAACCGGAGCACCTGGAGGAAACCCACGCAGTCACAAACTCCGCACGTACAACAGCCGTAGTCATGATCGAATCCAGGTCTCCAGGTGTGTGAAGCAGTAGCTCTACTGCTGTGCCACTGTGTCGTCCAATGCTCTTGCTCTTTGGTAAGGAAATCAAAAGCCCACTAGCTAAATGGAGTGAAAATGCAAATGAGTTGGGATTGGAGGGATCTGGATATTCTTTTGCCTGAGACCCAAACTTAGCATGCAGGTGTGGCAGGTCACAATGACAAATGGCTTGTTGACATTTGTTACTATGAGGATTGGCGTTCAATAATGGAAGTGCTGTTGAATTTAGACACCACCTGAAGTAAGTCACCACCTGAAGTAATGTGAACAGTTTGTTTATCTCCTTTTATTTAAGTAGGTAATACTATTATTGGAAGCACTCCAAAGAGATTAGCTAGGCCAATTCCTGGAATAAGATATGATTAAAAAGAATGCAATGTCATGTTGGGATAGGCACAAAATGTTGGAGTAATTCAAAGAGTCAGGCAGCGTCTCTGTAAAAAATGTATGGGTGACGTTTCAGATCGGGACCCTTGAGATGTTTTCAAAGGCAGCACAATGGCGCAGTGGTAGAGTTGCTGCCTCACAGCACCAGGGACCCGGGGTTGATCCTGACTGGTGCTGTTTGTACGGAGTTTGTACCTTCTTCCCGGGCCAGCATGGGTTTTCTCCCGTTTCCTCCCACACTCTAAAGAGCACAGGTTTGAAGGTTAATTGGCTTGGTATAATTGTAAATTGTCCCTAGTGTGGATGTGGCAATGATTCACAGATTCAGCACCATCTGACTAAATAAATTCCTCCTCATCTCCTTCCTAAAGGAGTGTTCTTTAATTCTGAGGCTATGACCTCTGGTCCTAGACTTGCTTGCTAACCTGCTTGCCAGTCGACTATGCAAGGCTATAAACCAGGGTGAACCCTGACTTTTTTAGGACATTGGAACCAGTTCTGGGAGAGGTGGGACCAGTACAAACAGGACGGTCTGCACCTGAGCTGGAATGGAACCAATGTCCTAGGGGGAGTGTTTGCTAGTGCTGTCGGGGAGGATTTAAACTAATGTGGCAGGGGGATGGGAGCAGGAGCAGAGAGACAGAGGGGTGTAAAATGAGGGTAGAAGCAACAGGTAGCAAGGTGAAAAGTAAAAGTGGTAGGCAGACAAATCCAGGGCAAAAATCAAAAAGGGCCACTTTTTTTTTTTTTTTATTAAATTTAAAAAAAATGTTATTTAAATTTTAACAAAACAAATACATGTATGAACTCATAGTACGCGATGGTACCTACATTATAAATTCGATTATACATTTTAAATTCGATTATACCTGTATTGTTCTGTATTATCTCCCCACTCACAACCCCCCTCCCCCCCATCCCCCAGTTAGAAAAAAGAAGAAAAAGGAGAAGAAGAAAGATAAAGAAATAAAAAATTTAAAAAAGGAAAGAAAGAAAGAAAGAAGAAAGAAGGAAACCTGGAGACAAGAAGGAAACACTTCCGGCTAATTTCTTATTAAATTCTTTTTAGGGGTATCAAAACAATCCTAAAATTAAATATTTCCAATTCTTAATCCTAGTTTTAAAGTGAATGGGTTCCAAAGTTTCAAAAAGAAATCATATTTATTTCTCAGATTATAAGTAGCTTTTTCTAATGGGATACAACTACGCATTTCTGCATACCATCTTGCAATTCTTATTTCATTGTGATCTTTCCAAGTGACCGCCACACCTTTTTTTGCTATTGCTATTGCTATTTTGAGAAATCTTTCCTGATATTTATCTAAAATTAATCTTGGTAATATTCCTTTAGTATCTCCCAATAAAAACAACCTTGAATCCAATGGTATGGTCTTATTCATCAATTGTTCCAAAACGTTTTTTAGGTCTTTCCAAAAAGGAGTTACCTTAGGACATGCCCATGTGGAGTGTAAAAAAGTACCCACATCCTGGTTGCATCTAAAACAAATTTCAGGTAAATTTGGATTTAAATTGTTTAATTTTTTCGGAGTTAAATATAGTTGATGTAAAAAATTGTATTGTACTAAACTATATCTCACATTAATAGTATTTTTCATACTTTCTAAACACAATCTTTCCCAACTTGTTTCATCAATGCTAATATTCAGATCTGTTTCCCATCTTTGTCTTGATTTTTGAATTCCTGTCTTTGGACTAGATTTTTGTAACAATTTATACATTGAAGATATAATTTTTTTAGTTCCCTTGCCCTGAATCAGGGATTCAATTCCTTTAATTTGAAATAAAAACATTGAATTACCTAACTTTTCCCTTAAAAAAGATTGTAATTGATAATAGAAAAAAATACTATTCCCTGGAATTTGATATTTATTTCTCAATTGAGAAAATGTCAAAAAATTATTTCCTTCATAGCAATCTCCCATATGTTTAATACCCTTCTGTTCCCAGACTTGTAATATTTGATTATTCCAAGCAAACGGCAGTAATCTATTTTTTACTAATGGAGTTTTAGCTGTTAGAAAAAATCTTTTATCATTAGCTTTAACTGTTTTCAACAATATATTAATTAAATGTTTTAGCAAAGGTGACTCTTGATCCTTAACTAATAGCTTCGCTTCCCATTTATAGATAAATTCTTCTGGGCATAGTTCTTTTATTTTATCCATTTCAATTTTAACCCATGCTGTTTTTCCACCCTCTTGATAAAAGGATGAAATAAAACTCATTTGTGCTGCCAGATAGTAATTTTTAAAATTTGGTAATTGCAGTCCACATAATTCAAATTTCCATGTTAATTTTTCCATAGACACTCTTGGCATTTTACCTTTCCAAAGAAAATTTCTCACAATTTTATTCAATTCTTGAAAAAAATTATTTGATAAAGGTATAGGCAGTGTTTGGAATAAATACTGTAACCTCGGAAAAATATTCATCTTAATACAGTTCACTCTCCCTAGCAATGTAATTGGAAGATTCATCCATTTCTTCAAGTCCTCCTCAATTTTTTTAATTAGTGGTTTATAATTTAGTTTATACAGATTATTTAACTTATTATCTACTTTAACCCCTAAGTACTTCATGCCTTCTTTTTGCCATTTAAACTGACTTTCTCTTTTACATTGATCATAATTACCTTCAGAAAGAGGCATTATTTCAGTTTTATCTTTATTAATTTTATATCCTGATACTTTCCCATATTCTTCCAGTCTGAAATATAATTTTCTTAAGGATTCCAATGGTCTAGTAAGACAAATTAAAACATCATCTGCAAATAAAGTAATTTTGTGATTTTCCTGATTAACTTTAAATCCTTCAATGTCTAAATCTGATCTTATTAGCTCTGCCAGAGGTTCAATGGCCAATACAAATAAAGCCGGTGACAAGGGACATCCCTGTCTACTAGATCTTTCCAAATTAAATGATTGAGAAGATTGGCCATTTGTCTCCACTTTGGCTTTAGGTTGTTTACAAAGAGCTTTTACCCAGTTAATGAAACCATTTCCCAATCCGTACTTCTCTAATACTTTAAATAAAAAATCCCATTCTAACCTGTCAAACGCCTTTTCAGCATCTAAAGCAACTGCTACGCTCAATTCCTTTCTTTTCTGTGCTAAATGTAAAATACTTATAAATCTTGCTACATTATCAGATATTTTCCTTTTTTTGACAAATCCAGTTTGGTCCTCTTTAACCAGCTTCGGTAAATATTCTGCCAATCTCCTTGCCAAAAGTTTAGCAACTATTTTATAATCTGCATTCAACAATGATATTGGTCTATAAGAAGATGCATTTAAAGGGTCTTTCCCTTTTTTTTGAATTACGGTTATAATTGCCAGTGAGAAGGATTCTGGTAATGTAGAAGTTTTTTCCGCTTGATGTATCACTTCCATAAATACTGGTAACAACAAATCTTTAAATTTTTTATAGAACTCAGGCGGGAAACCATCTTCCCCTGGAGATTTATTACTTGGTAAAGAATATAATACTTCCTCCACCTCTCTCAAAGTAAAGGAGGCATTTAGTCCCATCTGCTCCTCATTAGAGATTGTTGGTAATTGTATCTTGGATAAAAAATTATTTATCTTAATTTCATCCTTTTCAGATTCAGAATGGTACAGATTAGTGTAGAATTGCTTAAATACCTCATTGATTTCTCTAGGTTTATAAGTAATAATGTTTTGATCTGTTCTAATTGAATTTATTGTTCTTGATATTTGTTCTTCTTTCAGTTGCCATGCCAATACCTTGTGCGCTCTTTCTCCTAATTCATAATATCTTTGGTTAGTTCGTAATATTAGTTTTTCTGTTCTGTAAGTATGTAAAGTATTGTATTGAAATTTTTTATTTGCAAGTTGTGTTTTTTTCGTATCTGAAGAAGTTTTCCGTAAGTCTTTTTCTAATACGGTGATTTCTTTTTCTAATCTTTCAGATTCCTTCCTATAGTCTTTCTTTATCTTAGATGAGTAGCATATAATTTGGCCTCTCAAATAAGCCTTCATTGCATCCCATACAATAAATTTATCATCAACTGAATTTAAATTTGTTTCCAAAAATAATTCAATTTGTCCTCGAATAAAATCACAAAAGTCTTGCCTTTTCAATAGTAAGGAGTTGAGTCTCCATCTATACACTGACTGTTCTTTATCTGGCATCGTAATTTTCATTAATAATGGTGAGTGATCCGATAACAATCTAGCCTTGTAATCTATTTGTATTATTCTACCCCTTAATTGAGCTGAAATCAAAAATAGATCTATTCTAGAATATGTATCATGTCTATTGGAATAAAAGGAGTAGTCTCTTTCCCTAGGATGGCTTTTCCTCCAAACATCTATTAAATTTAAAATTTCCATTAAATTCAAGGTTGTCTTCGCTGCTCTTGTCCTTGTCGTTGTCCTTGATGATCTATCCATTACTGGATCTAAACAAAAATTGAAATCTCCCCCTATCAATATATTTTCATGTGCTTCCGCCAGATTTAAAAAGGTACCCTGCACAAACTTCTCATCATCTATATTTGGTGCATATATATTCATTAAGGTCCACAATTCTGAGAAAATTTGACAATGTACCATTACAAATCTACCTACTGGGTCACTTACAATATTTTGTATCTTAATTGGTAGCGTTTTCTTAAATAGGATAGCAACCCCTCTTGCTTTTGAGTTAAAAGAAGATGCGACCATACTTCCTACCCAATCTCTCTTTAACTTTTGATGCTCTTTTTCCGTTAGATGTGTTTCTTGCAAGAAAGCTATATCTACTTCCAATTTTTTCATCGGTGTTAAAATTCTCTTCCTTTTTATCGGTCTAGTTAACCCATTCACATTATAGCTTAAAAAAATTAATGTGTTATCCATTCATTCCTTTTTTTTTTTTTTTTTTTCCTTTTTTTTTCCTTTTTCCTTACCTTGATACCTCTTCCGGTATTTACATTGTGCCGTATTTCAGTGTGCTCTCCTCCATAGTCCAGGTATAAAAACAGAAAAGAAATAAGAATGATAGAGAAAGATAGAGAAGGGCCACTTTTCAACATAATTGTATAAGGGGTAAGAGAGTTGTAAAAACAAGCCTGAAGGCTTTGTGTCTCAATGCAAGGAGTATACGTAATAAGGTGGATGAATTAAATGTGGAGATAGTTATTAATGATTATGATATAGTTGGGATTACGGAGACATGGCTCCAGGGTGACCAGGGCTGGGAGCTCAACATCCAGGGATATTCTATATTCAGGCGGGATAGACAGAAAGGAAAAGGAGGTGGGGTAGCGTTACTGGTTAGAGAGGAGATTAAAGCAGTGGAAAGGAAGGACATTAGCTTGGAGGAAGTGGAATCGATATGGGTAGAGCTACGAAACACTAAGGGGCAGAAAACGTTAGTGGGAGTTGTGTACAGGCCACCTAACAGCAGTAGTGAGGTTGGGGATGGCATCAAGCAGGAAATTAGAAATGCATGCACTAAAGGTGCAGCAGTTATAATGGGTGACTTCAATCTACATATAGATTGGGTGAACCAAACTGGCAGGGGTGCTGAGGAAGAGGATTTCTTGGAATGTTTGAGAGATGGTTTTCTAAACCAACATGTCGAGGAACCAATGAGAGAACAGGCCATTCTAGACTGGGTATTGAGTAGTGAGGAAGGGTTAGTTAGCAGTCTTGTTGTGCGAGGCCCCTTGGGCAAGAGTGATCATAATATGGTAGAGTTCTTCATTAGGATGGAGAGTGACAAAGTCGATACAGAAACAAGTGTTCTGAACTTAAAGAAAGGTAACTTTGAGGGTATGAGGAGTGAATTGTCCAAGATAGACTGGCGATTGATGCTGAAAGGGTTGACGGTGGACATGCAATAGAAGGCATTTAAAGGTCACATGGATGAACTACAACAAGTGTTCATCCCAGTTTGGCAAAAGAACAAACCAGGAAAGGTAGTGCATCTGTGGCTAACAAGGGAAATCAAGGATAGTATTAAAACAAAAGATGAAGCATACAGATTAGCCAGAAAAAGTAGCATACCAGAGGACTGGGAGAAATTCAGAATCCAGCAGAGGAGGACAAAGGGCTTAATTAGGAAAGGGAAAATAGACTATGAGGGGGAAACTGGCAAGGAACATAAAAACAGCTTTTATAGATATGTCAAGAGAAAAAGATTAGTTAAGGCAAATGTAGGTCCCTTGCAGTCGGAAACAGGTGAATTGATCATAGGGAACAAGGAGATGGCAGACCAATTGAACAAATACTTTGGTTCTGTCTTCACTAAGGAAGACATAAACCGTCTGCCGGAAATAGCGGGGGACCGGTGGTCTAATGAGATGGAGGAACTGAGGGAAATCCAGGTTAGTCGGGAAGTGGTGTTAGGTAAATTAAATGGATTAAAGGCAGATAAATCACCAGGGCCAGATAGGCTGCATCCCAGAGTGCTTAAGGAAGTAGCCTCAGAAATAGTGGATGCATTAGTGATAATTTTTCAAAACTCTTTAGATTCTGGAGTAGTTCCTGAGGACTGGAGGGTAGCTAATGTAACCCCACTTTTTAAAAAGGGAGGGAGAGAGAAAACGGGGAATTATAGACCAGTTAGCCTAACATCGGTAGTGGGGAAAATGCTAGTCAGTTATTAAAAATGTGATAGCATCACATTTGGAAAGTGGTGAAATCATGGGACAAAGTCAGCATGGATTTACCAAAGGCAAATCATGTCTGACGAATCTTATAGAATTTTTCGAGGATGTAACTAGTAGAGTGGATAAGGGAGAACCAGTCGATGTGCTATATCTGGACTTTCAGAAGGCCTTCGACAAGGTCCCACATAGGAGATTGGTGTACAAACTTAAAGCACACGGTATGTCCAAAATGGCGGCGCCGCCATAGCAGCTGTGGCTTACCTGCGGTCCATTTGTCTTTGTGTTTTTGTTGTTTTTTTTGTCTTAATTGTAGTTGTGATGTCGTGTTTTTGTGTTTGTGTACTATGTGTGTATGTGGGGGGGAGGGGGGGAACTGTAAAATTGTAAATAGGTGTCCCTTCCGAACGGAGACCCGACCTTTGTTTTCTGGGCCGTGTCTCCGTTCCTGCTGCGGCCTACCATCGGCCCAACTCCTGGAGCTGGCGGCCTCCAGGGCTCCGGTTCGCAGAGCCCGCGGACCAGACTTACCATCACCAGAGCCGGCCGTCTTCGGAGGCTGCGGGAGCAGCTGCGACTCGCCATAGGCTCGGGCCGCGTGGATGCCGACATCAGGCGCTCCTGCAGCGGCAGCGTGTTCGCCCGCCCCGGATCGCGGGGCTCGGGTCGCGGACATTTCACCGTCCGGCGCGGCCTAAGATAGGCCGCGGGATATTTCTCTGCTGGGCGGGGGCTTCAATGTCGGGAGCCACGACCGCCCCGACGTGCAGCAACAGCGGCAGCAGCAGCGTGTTCGCCCGCCCCGGATCGGACTTATCATCGGCGGAGCCGGCCGTCTTCGGAGGCTGCGGGAGCGGCTGCGACTCGCCTTCAACCACAACAACCTGACCGCGGGAGAGGACAGCAGGAGAAGGGAAAAGACATTGTGGCCTTCCATCACAGTGAGGAGAGGACTGGAGGAGACTCACTGTGATGGATGTTTTCTTGATGGATGTTTCTTTTGTGTGTTTTGGGGGTTGTGTAATTTTAATGCCTATTTTGATGCTTTTGTTGTTGGACTGTGGGTGACTGAATTTCGTCCAATTTGGATGACAATAAAGCTATCTTGAATCTTGAATCTTGAATCTTGAATTGAGGGTTCAGTTTTGAGGTGGATAGAAAATTGGTTGGCGGACAGGAAGCAAAGAGTAGGAATAAACGGGTCCTTTTCAGAATGGCAGGCAGTGACTAGTGGGGTACCGCAAGGCTCAGTGCTGGGACCCCAGTTATTTACAGTGTATATTAATGATTTGGACGAGGGAATTGAATGCAACATCTCTAAGTTTGCGGTTGACACGAAGCTGGGTGGCAGTGTTAGCTGCGAGGAGGATGCTAGGAGGCTGCAGAGTGACTTGGATAGATTAGGCGAGTGGGCAAATGCATGGCAGATGCAATATAATGTAGATAAAAATGTGAGTTTATCCACTTTGGCGGCAAGAACAGGAAAGCAGAGTATTACCTGAATGGTGACCGATTGGGAGAAGGGGAGATGCAATGTGACCTGGGTGTCATGGTGCACCAGTCATTGAAAGCAAGCATGCAGGTGCAGCAGGCAGTGAAGAAAGCGAATGGTATGTTGGCATTCATAGCAAGAGGATTTGAGTTTAGGAGCAGGGAGGTTCTGCTGCAGTTGTACAGGGCCTTGGTGAGACCGCACCTGGAGTATTGTGTGCAGTTTTGGTCTCCTAACCTGAGGAAAGACATTCTTGCCTTAGAGGGAGTACAGAGAAGGTTCACCAGATTAATCCCTGGGAGCGGGACTTGCATATGAGGAAAGACTGGATAGACTGGGCTTGTACTCGCTGGAATTTAGAAGACTGAGGGGGGATCTTATAGAAACATATAAAATTCTTAAGGGGTTGGAGAGGCTAGATGCGGGAAGATTGTTCCCGATGTTGGGGGAGTCCAGAACCAGGGGTCACAGCTTAAGGATAAGGGGGAAGTCTTTTAGGACCGAGATGAGAAAACATTTCTTCACACAGAGAGTGGTGAGTCTGTGGAATTCTCTGCCACAGAAGGTAGTTGAGGCCAGTTAATTGGCTATATTTAAGAGGGAGTTAGATGTGGCCCTTTTTGCTAAAGGGATCAGGGGGTATGGAGAGAAGGCAGGTACAGGTTACTGAGCTGAATGATCAGCCATGATCATATTGAATGGCGGTGCAGGCTCGAAGGGCCAAATGGCCTACTCCTGCACCTATTTTCTATGTTTCTATGTTTCTATGTTTGTCAGCCTCGCAGTTTGTCACATTCCTGCCACCCCTTCTGTCAACGGCGCCCCAACCATGTTTAACAATGTCGTGTGGGAGTTGATGCTCGGAGGCACAAATAAATGGAATAGAACTAACAATAAAACAACCTTTATTGAAGACAATTAACTTCCAACTATCGACAAATAGCACTCCCACCAATGAATTATAAACCAAAATACAAGAAGCACTCAAACCATAAATGTACACAACGATAACAAATACTGTGCAAACAACGTTAACATGGGCGGCACGGTGGCACAGCAGTAGAGTTGCTGCCTTTCAGCGAATGCAGCGCCGGAGACTCAGGTTCGATCCTGACTACGGGCGGCGTTTGTACGGAGTTTGTACGTTCTCCCCGTGACCTGCGTGGGTTTTCTCCGAGATCTTCGGTTTCCTCCCACACTCCAAAGACGTACAGGTATGTAGGTTCATTGGCTGGGTTAATTAAATGTAAAAATTGTCCCTAGTGTGTGTAGGACAGTGTTAATGTGCGGGGATCGCTGGGCGGCGCGGACTCGGTGGGCCGAAAGTCCTGTTTCCGTGCTGTATCTCTAAATCGAAAAAAAATCTAAATCTAAAAAACCACAGTAGGGTTAAGCCATCACAATGGAGGGTGCAAGTACAAAAATCGGACTTTGTTTCAGGAAAGCATTTGCAGTGGTCATTCCTCCTGGTATTGGTAAGGACAATTACAACTGCTGCAGGTGAACTGGTGATTATAAGTTTTGAAGAATGGATGATAGCAGCTGGTCTGTAGTTGGTGAATAACCCGAAAGTCTCAGGATATTTAAATGCACAGTACATCATATTCCACCATATTCATATAAAGCAATAATTCATAACAAATGTTCATACACAATGTTCAAAGCTGCATACTTATAAAATCTAAACCAACTTCACCAATTCTCGGAACAAACTATAGTCCAAGAAAATTGCTCTCTAAAACAGATTATATATTATCTAACATTACAGTACATTTTCCAAAACCCCAATCTTTAAAAATATTCATTTACAATATTCACACAGCAATGGGCCATTTCTCAATAGCATCAGTACAAAGTAAAAACAAACTAACGTCGAATTGCGAATGGTGAATATATCACATTGCATTCGAGTTCAAACTCAGAGATTCTGGACTGGGTTTATTCCCGATTAGTGGTACGGCATTGGAGCAGGACTTTCACCCATTATTTTGACCCAAAATGATCTCACTTCATTGAATGTCACCAAACAAGGCAGGACTGTCAGAACGAACCTCGCACCAAGCTGGGTTGTGAGGTGGAACAACACCCATTGCTTGGTTTTCTCTGGAATTATGGACGTTTGATGGTTTACACGGCTTGCCAGACGATTCCTGACAGGTAGCTTGCCTCGGCAGGTTTGCAGGATAGAAATTGTGACTTCACCAGGTATGATGTAGGCAATGGCCATCTGCTTTGCTGACTGAGTGCCAGAAGATAATTCAACCCTAATTGCAATGCTGAAAAATTCCCTGGAGAAAACAATGTTAATCTGAATGAATTTGATATTTTTAAAAGTGTAAGTGTATCTCCTCTTCATATTATTGAAATATTTTAGACTTTTCAATGAGTCGAGTAAAAAGCAAAGAAAATAAGATGGCA
Organism: Rhinoraja longicauda; assembly: GCF_053455715.1. Classification (NCBI taxonomy): domain Eukaryota; kingdom Metazoa; phylum Chordata; class Chondrichthyes; order Rajiformes; family Arhynchobatidae; genus Rhinoraja; species Rhinoraja longicauda. The sequence goes on along the minus strand of NC_135974.1, from coordinate 28,927,562 downwards.
ACCTGAACAAAATAGTTTAAACACTTTTTTTCGTTGTTGGAGTCAGGAGCTTAAAATATTGCATGAAACATATTGAAAATTAGTCTCAGAAACATAAGAGACTGCAGATGTTACAAAGGAGATGAGGAGGAATTTCTTTAGTCAGATGGTGGAGAATCTGTCCAATTCATTGCCACAGACGGCTTTGGAGGCTAAATCAATGGACATTTATAAGGCAGAGAGTGACAGGTTCTTGATTAGTATGGGTGTCTGGGGTTATGGGGAGAAGTCAGGAGAATGAGGTTGAGAGGGAAAGATAGATCAGCCTGGGCTTAATGGCGGGGTAGACCTGATGGGCAGAATGGCCTAATTCTGCTCCTATAACTTATGAACATGAACATATAATGTGAAATCTTTATTAAAGTAATTAAGTTTGGTTACCTCGATGTGCCATCTAGTTACAACTTGTAGTAACTGAAGATGTCTACCATCGATTTAAACCAGCATCTGCAGCGGTGCTGGCTCGAAGGGCTGAATGGCCTACTCCTGCACCTATTGTCTATTGTCTAAGATAGACACGAAATGCTGGAGTTACTCAGCAGGTCAGGCAGCATCTCTGACGAAAAGGGATAAGTGATGTTTTGGGATGAGACCCTGCAACAGGCTGTTAGCTGTTAATGCATATAGAACCTTGATGAACTCATTTTGTTCACATCCAAATAACACAGAGAAATTGTGTAAATTAAATGGATATTTTCAAAGTAACAGGCACTGATGTAACAACTTTAACCTATTGCTGGTAGACTCAAAATACCTGAGTAACTCAGCGGGTCAGGCAGCATCTCGGGTGAGAAGGAATGGGTGACGTTTCGGGTCGAGACCCTTCTTCAGACTGAAGAAGGGTCTCGACCCGAAACGTCACCCATTCCTTCTCTCCCGAGATGCTGCCTGACCCGCTGAGTTACTCCAGCATTTTGTGTCTACCATCGATTTAAACCAGCATCTGCAGTTTTTGACCTATTGCTGTTGATTTAGTTGCGGATGGGTCTCCTGACATATTTTTGCCAATGCGTTAAACTTTGGTCCCAAATCATTCAAGTAGCTCAAACTCATGTTATCATCAAATTTGCTGATGGACTCAAGAGTTAGCAGGCTTGCTTCTTCTCCTTCGTAGCTATATACTCGGGGCTTATGGATAGCCTCTGCAGCATATTTGTCCAGATCCTAAAAACATAATTTGAAATCAAATTAGATACTCTGTGGTTCATGCTTTTGCACTTCTTTACATTGAAATTGTTCTTAAATCAGTATGTTCCTAAGCATTAAAATCGGGATTATTCTGAGAAGCGCATTAATTTATCACTTTATCAATTGAAACTGCAGTTTTTTCCATTTTCGGGGTCGATTGTGCCTGGAAATTGGCTTTAAAATTATATTTCCAGACCAATTTCTCCCCTGTTTTACAGGCCAATGTTACCGAGACAGCAGCCAAGTAAACACAGTTTTGTAATGAACAGAAGAGTTAGAATACTGCAGATGATTTAGTAAAGAGGAAATGTGCCTCAGATACGTCACAAAAACAAAGAACACTTGTACAGCACTGGATCAAGCTCTTCGGCCCACAATGTCCATGCTGAACATGAAACCAGGTTAAACTTACCTCCCCTGCCTGCACATGATCCATATCCCCCCATTCCCTGCATATCCACAAGCTTCTGAAATGCCACCATCACTAGCCCGGGCAGCACAGTTGAGGCATCTACCATCTCCTGTGTAAAAAAACTTGCCCCGCACATCTCCTTTAAACCCCCCCACCCACCTCTCACCTTAAACCTATGATCTCTAGTCTTTGACATTTCCCGCCTATGATACAAATTCTGACTGTCTACCCTACCTATGCCTTTCATAATCTTTTATATTTCTATCAGGTATCCCCTCAAACTCCAACCTCCAGAGAAAACAGCCCTAGTTTGACCAACCTCTATAGCACAGGTGCTCTATTCCAAGCAGCTTTCTGATAAAACATCTCTGCACCCTTGCAAAGCCTCCAACATCCTACCTGTAATGGGGTGATCAGAACAGCACACAATACTCCAAATAAGTCCTCTAAAGCTGCAGATAGACACAAAGTGCTGGAGCACCTCAGCGGGTCAGGCTGCATCTCCGGGGAGAGAGGACAGGTGACTATTCAGTTCGGAATCCTTCTTCAAACTTCCTTCAGGGTATAAAGCTGCAACATAACTTCCCGAGTCTTATACTCAATGCCGCTACCAATGTAGGAGAACCACTCCCCCCCCCCCCCCCCTCCATTGATGGTTCCATATTGGCAGCTCCCGTACCTTAGACTTAAGGCGGCAGGTACCTTTAAAGTTACAACAATGCGGACGTCACCTGTTTCAAAAGTGTTCCTCTGCACAAGCGGTTGACTCAGTTTACTGGCTTCCCAAATAAATTCAGCACAAGTGGTGTCAAAGTGTGTGTTTTACCTTGTACCACTCGGACATTCCACAAAATCTACGTAGCAAGTGCCTATAAGTAAAGATGGACACAAAGTGCTGAAGTAACTCAGGTGGGTCAGTCAACATCCCTGGCGAAAATGGATAGGTGATGTTTCAATAGACAATAGACAATAGGTGCAGGAGTAGGCCATTCGGCCCTTCAAGCCAGCACCACCATTCAATGTGATCATGGCTGATCATTCTCAATCAGTACCCTGTTCCTGCCTTCTCCCCATACCCCCTGACTCTGCTATCCTTAAGAGCTCTATCTAGCTCTCTCTTGAATGCATTCAGAGAATTGGCCTTCTGAGGCAGTGAATTCCACAGATTTACAACTCTCTGACTGAAAAAGTTTTTCCTTATCTCCGTTCTAAATGGCCTACCCCTTATTCTTAAACTGTGGCCCCGGGTTCTGGACTCCCCCAACATTGGGAACATGTTTCCTGCCTCTAACGTGTCCAACCCCTTAATAATCTTATATGTTTGGATAAGATCTCCTCTCATCCTTCTAAATTCTAGTGTATACAAGCCTAGCCGTTCCAGTCTTTCAACATATGACAGTCCCGCCATTCTAGGAATTAACCTAGTAAACCTACGCTGCATGCCCTCAATAGCAAGAATATCCTTCCTCAAATTTGGAGACCAAAACTGCACACAGTACTCCGTGCGGTCTCACTAGGGCCCTATACAACTGCAGAAGGACCCCTTTGCCCCTATACTCAACTCCTCTTGTTATGAAGGCCAACATTCCATTGGCTTTCTTCACTGCCTACTGTACCTGCATGCTTCCTTTCAGTGACTGATGTGCTAGGACACCCAGATCTCATTGTATGTCCCCTTTTCATAACTTGACACCATTCAGATAATAATCTGCCTTCTTATTCTTACCACCAAAGTGGATAACCTCACACTTATCCACATTAAACTGCAACTGCCATGCATCCGCCCACTCACACAACCTGTCCAAATCACCCTGCAACCTCATAGCATTTTCCTCACAGCTCACACTACCACCCAGCTTTGTATCATCTGCAAATTTGCTAATGGTACTTTTAATCCCTTTATTGAAGTCATTAATGTATATTGTAAATAGCTGCGGTCCCAGCACCGAGCCTTGCGGTACCCCATTAGTCACTGCCTGCCATCCTGAAAGGGACCCATTTATCCCCACTCTTTGCTTTCTGTCTGTCAACCAATTTTCTATCCATGTCAGTACCCTACCCCCAATACCATGTGCTCTAATTTTGCCCACTAATCTCCTATGTGGGTCCTTGTCGAAGGCTTTCTGAAAGTCGAGGTACACCACATCCACTGGCTCTCCCCTGTCAATATACCTAGTTACATCCTCAAAAAATTCTAGATTAGTCACGCATGAATTCCCCTTCGTAAATCCATGCTGACTCGGAACGATCCTGTTACTGCAATCCAAATGCTCCGCAATTTCGTCTTTTATAATTGACTCCAGCATCTCCCCCACCCCTGATGTCAGACTAACTGGTCTGTAATTTCCCGTTTTCTCTCTCCCTCCTTTCTTAAAAAGCGGGATAACATTAGCTACCCTCCAATCCACAGGAACTGATTTCGGCTCAGACCCCTTCTTCAGACAGTGCCGATAAGTATCTGCTCATTACTTTTTTTGATAAAAATTATTTTACAGATTGCACAAAAAATGCTCCTCCTCACCAGTGATTTTCAAGCTCCTTGTGCTTTGTTTCAAGCTGTTCCTTAAACAAGGAATCTGCTGTTATTTATTTATATTTATCAATCCCTTTTACTTGCAATAATATTTTTTTAAGTGTTATGTCAGAGATTTGACCAATATTTTCTAAAGCGTTATTAGGGTTACACTTGATTAATTGTGTCCATAGTTTTCTTTGTGTACAATCAGCCTACAAAATTACAATCAGTTACAGCAATGTTCTGTGAAGATACTTTCAATCACTGCATGAAAACCTTTTTTTTAAATTTCCTTCATTTAACAATACGTGCTTTGTTTTAATTAAGTTTGCTGCTTTGAAACCAGGTGTGGGCTTGGACGAAGAATATCCTCAGCTATCGACTTATACAATTCATCCATAATTATCAAAGTCGTACAGTACAGAACCAGGCCCTTCAGCCCGTCACATTCTTACCTATCATTTTTGCTTCATCAAAGGCATTAGTCTTCTAATTGGACTTTTGGTGATGTTACAATAGACAATAGACAATAGACAATAGACAATAGGTGCAGGAGTAGGCCATTCAGCCCTTCGAGCCAGCACCGCCATTCAATGCGATCATGGCTGATCACTCTCAATCAGTACCCCGTTCCTGCCTTCTCCCCATACCCCCTCACTCCGCTATCCTTAAGAGCTCTATCCAGCTCTCTCTTGAAATCCAACGAACTGGCCTCCACTGCCTTCTGAGGCAGAGAATTCCACACCTTCACCACTCTCTGACTGAAAAAGTTCTTCCTCATCTCCGTTCTAAATGGCCTACCCCTTATTGTTAAACTGTGGCCCCTTGTTCTGGACTCCCCCAACATTGGGAACATGTTTCCTGCCTCTAATGTGTCCAATCCCCTAATTTTCTTATATGTTTCAATAAGATCCCCCCTCATCCTTCTAAATTCCAGTGTATACAAGCCCAATCGCTCCAGCCTTTCAACATACGACAGTCCCGCCATTCCGGGAATTAACCTAGTAAACCTACGCTGCACGACAGTGGTCTGCGTTGCTTCCGATGATTCAATATCGTGGCAATGTGCCCAATAAACAGGTTGACTTACATTGCCACTGGCAACTTTGACAATGCGTAAATCTAGATCACAGACAATAGAGAACAAAACATGCTTATAAATCCTATAGCTCTTCTCACGTTATGGGAAGTTATGTGCAGATGGACAACCCTATCTGCACTCCCTGTACACACATGACTGTGTGGCCAGGTTCAGCTCAAACTCCATCATCAAGTTTGCTGATGACACTGTGGTGGTGGGCCGGATCTCCAACAACGATGAGAAGGCCTACCGGGAGGAGGTGGCTGATCTGGCACTCTGGTGTCAGGACAATAGCTCCTCTTGAATGTTAAAAAAACTAAGGAGCTGATTGTGGACTTTAGAAGGGGTCAACATCCAAGGACCTCCACACGCCACTGGAAATAAATGGGTCTACTGTGGATAGGGTGAGCAGTTTTAAATACCTGGGAGTCCACATCAAGGAGGATCTGACATGGACAACACACATTGCCGCACTGGTGGGTAAGGCAAAACAGCGCCTTTACCACCTTAGACAGCTGAGGAAATTCAGAGTGTCTCTGAGGATTCTTCAATGCTTCTACTCTGGGGCTGTAGAGAGCATCCTGTCCGGCAACATTACAGTCTGGTTTGGGAACAGCTCTGCCCAGGACAGGAAGGCCCTACAGAGAGTAGTGCGTTCGGCAGAACGCACCATGGGAACTACACTCGTCCCCCAGCAGGACCTATACATCAGGAGGTGCAGATCAAGAGCAAGCAAGATTATGAGGGACACCTGCCACCCCAGCAACGGACTGTTCCAGCTGCTACGGTCAGGCAAACGCCTCCGCTGTCACGCTGTGAAAACGGAGAGGATGAAACGGAGTTTTTCCCCACAGGCCATCAGGACTGTTAACTATTATAACTCCAGGGACTAAATTTTCTTTTCTGTATTAATTTTAATTAATATGCAGTAATTGCAACTTTTTTTTGCACAATCAGCAGGCGTTGCCTCTTTCATTTCACTGCACATCATGTATGTGACAAATAAACTTGACTTGACTTGACTTGATTCTATATCTCGCACTAAGATCTCATCAAGCATGATCAGAGTTGAGCTGATCATGAACCAGTTTTGTACATCAAGTCAAGTCAAGTCAAATTTATTTATAAAAGCTCATTTAAAAGCAACCCACGTTGACCAAAGTACTGTACATCAGAGCAGGTACTAAAAACACAATAAGAAACAGACATCACAGCACACAGGCACAAAAAACCCCCCCAGTTCAAATGGAGCAGCACAAAACAACAATCAACCCCATCAGAAGGCTTCAAAACGCTAAAGAATACGGCCAATGTTGGGTCGAAGGGCCTGTTTCCACACTGTATCACTCGATGACTCGATGACAAAGTGCTGCAGTAACTCAGAGGGTCAGGCAGCATCACTGGAGGAGGAAAAGGATGGGGTGACCTATCAGCTTGGGACCCTTCTTCAAACTTCATGAAGGCCGTTTGTTTCTTCATTTGCCCATTGATAACTCCGTCAAAATCAGGTTTTTCTTTTCCATAACAAATCATCACGAGATGTTTTTCCACCTTTCAGCATCTGGCAGCATCTGGACTGATCAGTACCTCGCCCTTGAAGTATTCAACATTCAACTTGCTACATCTCCATTAATCTGTCATTTATTTTTCCTGCCAATGTCTTTCCCTACTTCTAAATTCCTTTGCCAGTATTGGCAGACTGCCCGTCTCACTACCACATTCACCTACCCCTCCAGGCATAGACAGGTTTGTACATTAATTGGTTTCGGTAAAGATCGTAAATTGTCGCTAGTGTGTAGGATAATGTTAATAGAAACATAGAAACGTAAAAAAATAGGTGCAGGAATAGGCCATTCAGCCCTTCGAGCCAGCACCACCATTCAATATGATCATGGCTGATCATCTAAACTCAGTACCCATTCCTGCTTTTTCCCCATATCCCTTGATCCCTTTATCCCGAAGAGCTAAATACACTTTCTCTTAATGAGTGGAGATCGCTGGTCGCTGCTCTTGATCTGCACCTCCTGATGTATAGGTCCAGGATGGGTGCAAACAATCTCTGCTGCATCTGGACACCCCCCCAAATGCCTTGCTACAATCAAGTCCTGGGCCAAGAGCAGTGCACTCCACTACATGGAGGGATGATCAATGGGGCAGTGTTTAGCAGTCTGCAGCCTTGACTTGTGTGAAAAGGTTGCGATCACAGAAGGAACAGTTGGTGATAGAACACCCATTATTCTAAACATTTTTTATCCTGAACATTTAAAACTAAGACCGGCAGATACGGCCAACGTCACAGTGCGCATCCTCTAACTCAAGTCTTACAGTCGATCACCAAGCAATATCAATGCCTTGGCTTTAGATGTAGGCTTCCCTGAAAGTTCCAATTCTTGCCGATGATGGAAGGTATGTCCATTTTATGATTGTAATTAGACATGTGATTTACATCAGTTTTAATAACAGATGCAACAAAGAGTCGTCTAGACTGATTTCCAACTGTGCACAATTTCATCCTGAAGATGCTCTTGATAAACCAGCATTGTTAAAATCACAATAGTCTGCATTTTGTGCTTGAAAGATGATCCCGTGGATTGAATTTGACTATTCACGTTTTACTATTACTCGTTCACACTAGTTCTATGTTATCCCAATTTCTCATCCATTCCCAATAAACTGAGAGCAAATTTTACAGAGGCCAATTAACCTGTAAACTTGCACACCTTGCACAGAGGATGTGCGAGGAAACCGGAGCACCCGGAGGAAACCCATGTGGCCACACGGACAGCACCCGAGGTCAGGATTGAACGCGAGTCCCTGCCTCTGTGAGGCAGCAGCTCTACCAGCTGCGCCACTGTGCCGCCACACAGATTGTGGTTAAATTATCCGCTTAGTGTTGAGGCAAAATAATAAAAGGGGAGTTAATGGATTTGAGAGAGAACACATTGCAGGCTCATAAGGAAAGTAAGATGGGTGGGATTGGATCCAATGAAATAGCTCTGCTCTGGCAATGGCTGTCATGGACTTCATGGTGGTCACCTTGGGTGAGATGAAGGAAATGGGAATGATGGAAATACACCCCATGGAAGCCAGAACAGACCCAATGGGTTGAATGAACTGATTTATACTTGAGAATAAGTAATTTCTCCTCATTAAATCTAGAAGATATGATCGGCGTCAGGTCACCAATGTTTTAAGTAGCTGTGCAAAGCTATTTTGAAGATCACTATTTGTACTTTAGTTTCCTGTACCACTTTGAGCATGCTGGAACCGAAATAAATGTTTTGGATAGTAACATAAGAAAATTTATCCTTACCGAATGTTGCCTGATGTGCGTGTCTTGGGCACCATAATTGCATGAATAATACCTTGAATTGAAAGGTAATGCACTTCCCTACAATGAAAATAAATCATGGTTAATTTTTAATTTAATGGCCCTGAACATAAAATAAATTCTATGTGAATGGACTAGCGCTTTATCCGCCGAGCCACAAAATATTTGTAGATAGTACTAGATTGTCTACGCTCAGTGAAATGATCCCTCTCAGCACCCATTTTGAGTCTGCACCCACATTGAGGAGCTCAGGTGTAGCTTGTCAAACTTCTCTGGAGTAAGTTTGTTCAAGCTAGCAAAGGTAGATTGTAAAAAGTAATGACAGAATTGGGCCGAATGACCTAATTCTGTTCCTAGAACTTGTGAACTTTCTGTCTACACGTGTAGTTTTGCTGATCATTATCTTGGGTCTCTCCCTTTAAGTCTTCAGCAATCTGTTACCTTCATAAAAGATAGGCACCAAAGTGTATAAAATCATGAGGGGAATAGATCGGGTAGACGCATGGAGTCTCTTGCCCAGAGTAGGTGAATCGAGGACCAGAGGACATAGGTTTAAGGTGAAGGGGAAAAGATTTCATAGGAATCTGAGGGGTAAGTTTAAGGGTGGTGGGAGTATGGTATAAGCTGCCAGAGGAGGTAGTTGAGGCTGGGACCATCCCAGCATTTAAGGAACAGTTAGACAGGTACATGAAGGGTCTTGACCCGAAACATCACCCATTCCTTCTCTCCCGAGATGCTGCCTGACCCGCTGAGTTACTCCAGCTATTTATGTCTACTTTAGACAGGTACATGGATAGGACAGGTTTGGAGGGATATGGACCAAATGTGGGCAGGTGGGACTAGTGTAGCAGGGGCATGTTGGCCGGTGTGGGCAGGTTGGGTCGAAGGGCCTGTTTCCACACTGTATCACTCGATGACTCGATGACAAAGTGCTGCATTAACTCAGAGGGTCAGGCAGCATCACTGGAGGAGGAAAAGGATGGGGTGGCCTATCAGCTTGGGACCCTTCTTCAAACTTCATGAAGGCTGTTTGTTTCTTCATTTGCTCGTTTCCAAAAAAAAACACATTGTTGATAACTCCGTCAAAATCAGGTTTTTCTTTTCCATAACAAATCATCACGAGATGTTTTTCCACCTTTCAGCGTCTGGCAGCATCTGGACTGATCAGTACCTCGCCCTTGAAGTATTCAACATTCAACTTGCTACCTCTCCATTAATCTGTCATTTATTTTTCCTGCCAATGTCTTTCCCTACTTCTAAATTCCTTTGCCAGTATTGGCAGACTGCCCGTCTCACCACCACATTCACCTACCCCTCCAGGCATATACAGGTTTGTACATTAATTGGTTTCGGTAAAGATCGTAAATTGTCGCTAGTGTGTAGGATAATGTTAATAGAAACATAGAAACGTAAAAAAATAGGTGCAGGAATAGGCCATTCAGCCCTTCGAGCCAGCACCACCATTCAATATGATCATGGCTGATCATCTAATCTCAGTACCCATTCCTGCTTTTTCCCCATATCCCTTGATCCCTTTATCCCGAAGAGCTAAATACACTTTCTCTTAATGAGTGGAGATCGCTGGTCGCTGCTCTTGATCTGCACCTCCTGATGTATAGGTCCAGGATGGGTGCAAACAATCTCTGCTGCATCTGGACACCCCCCCAAATGCCTTGCTACAATCAAGTCCTGGGCCAAGAGCAGTGCACTCCACTACATGGAGGGATGATCAATGGGCAGTGTTTAGCAGTCTGCAGCCTTGACTTGTGTGCAAAGGTTGCGATCACAGAAGGAACAGTTGGTGATAGAACATCCATTATTCTAAACATTTTTTATCCTGAACATTTAAAACTAAGACCGGCAGATACGGCCAACGTCACAGTGCGCATCCTCTAACTCAAGTCTTACAGTCGATCACCACGCAATATCAATGCCTTGGCTTTAGATGTAGGCTTCCCTGAAAGTTCCAATTCTTGCCGATGATGGAAGGTATGTCCATTTTGTGATTGTAATTAGACATGTGATTTACATCAGTTAATAACAGATGCAACAAAGAGTCGTCTAGACTGATTTCCAACTGTGCACAATTTCATCCTGAAGATGCTCTTGATAAACCAGCATTGTTAAAACCACAATAGTCTGCATTTTGTGCTTGAAAGATGATCCCGTGGATTGAATTTGACTATTCACGTTTTACTATTACTCGTTCACACTAGTTCTATGTTATCCCAATTTCTCATCCATTCCCAATAAACTGAGAGCAAATTTTACAGAGGCCAATTAACCTGTAAACTTGCACACCTTGCACAGAGGATGTGCGAGGAAACCGGAGCACCCGGAGGAAACCCATGTGGCCACACGGACAGCACCCGAGGTCAGGATTGAACGCGAGTCCTTGCCTCTGTGAGGCAGCAGCTCTACCAGCTGCGCCACTGTGCCGCCACACAGATTGTGGTTAAATTATCCGCTTAGTGTTGAGGCAAAATAATAAAAGGGGAGTTAATGGATTTGAGAGAGAACACATTGCAGGCTCATAAGGAAAGTAAGATGGGTGGGATTGGATCCAATGAAATAGCTCTGCTCTGGCAATGGCTGTCATGGACTTCATGGTGGTCACCTTGGGTGAGATGAAGGAAATGGGAATGATGGAAATACACCCCATGGAAGCCAGAACAGACCCAATGGGTTGAATGAACTGATTTATACTTGAGAATAAGTAATTTCTCCTCATTAAATCTAGAAGATATGATCGGCGTCAGGTCACCAATGTTTTAAGTAGCTGTGCAAAGCTATTTTGAAGATCACTATTTGTACTTTAGTTTCCTGTACCACTTTGAGCATGCTGGAACCGAAATAAATGTTTTGGATAGTAACATAAGAAAATTTATCCTTACCGAATGTTGCCTGATGTGCGTGTCTTGGGCACCATAATTGCATGAATAATTCCTTGAATCGAAAGGTAATGCACTTCCCTACAATGAAAATAAATCATGGTTAATTTTTAATTTAATGGCCCTGAACATAAAATAAATTCTATGTGAATGGACTAGCGCTTTATCCGCCGAGCCACAAAATATTTGTAGATAGTATTAGATTGTCTACGCTCAGTGAAATGATCCCTCTCAGCACCCATTTTGAGTCTGCACCCACATTGAGGAGCTCAGGCGTAGCTTGTCAAACTTCTCTGGAGTAAGTTTGTTCAAGCTAGCAAAGGTAGATTGTAAAAAGTAATGACAGAATTGGGCCGAATGACCTGATTCTGTTCCTAGAACTTGTGAACTTTCTGTCTACACGTGTAGTTTTGCTGATCGTTATCTTGGGTCGCTCCCTTTAAGCCTTCAGCAATCTGTTACCTTCATAAAAGATAGGCACCAAAGGGTATAAAATCATGAGGGGAATAGATCGGGTAGACGCATGGAGTCTCTTGCCCAGAGTAGGTGAATCGAGGACCAGAGGACATAAGTTTAAGGTGAAGGGGAAAAGATTTCATAGGAATCTGAGGGGTAAGTTTAAGGGTGGTGGGAGTATGGTATAAGCTGCCAGAGGAGGTAGTTGAGGCTGGGACCATCCCAGCATTTAAGGAACAGTTAGACAGGTACATGAAGGGTCTTGACCCGAAACATCACCCATTCCTTCTCTCCCGAGATGCTGCCTGACCCGCTGAGTTACTCCAGCTATTTATGTCTACTTTAGACAGGTACATGGATAGGACAGGTTTGGAGGGATATGGACCAAATGTGGGCAGGTGGGACTAGTGCAGCAGGGGCATGTTGGCCGGTGTGGGCAGGTTGGGTCGAAGGGCCTGTTTCCACACTGTATCACTCGATGACTCGATGACAAAGTGCTGCAGTAACTCAGAGTGTCAGGCAGCATCACTGGAGGAGGAAAAGGATGGGGTGGCCTATCGGCTTGGGACCCTTCTTCAAACTTCATGAAGGCTGTTTGTTTCTTCATTTGCTCGTTTCCAAAAAAAAACACATTGTTGATAACTCCGTCAAAATCAGGTTTTTCTTTTCCATAACAAATCATCACGAGATGTTTTTCCACCTTTCAGCGTCTGGCAGCATCTGGACTGATCAGTACCTCGCCCTTGAAGTATTCAACATTCAACTTGCTACCTCTCCATTAATCTGTCATTTATTTTTCCTGCCAATGTCTTTCCCTACTTCTAAATTCCTTTGCCAGTATTGGCAGACTGCCCGTCTCACCACCACATTCACCTACCCCTCCAGGCATATACAGGTTTGTACATTAATTGGTTTCGGTAAAGATCGTAAATTGTCGCTAGTGTGTAGGATAATGTTAATAGAAACATAGAAACGTAAAAAAATAGGTGCAGGAATAGGCCATTCAGCCCTTCGAGCCAGCACCACCATTCAATATGATCATGGCTGATCATCTAAACTCAGTACCCATTCCTGCTTTTTCCCCATATCCCTTGATCCCTTTATCCCGAAGAGCTAAATACACTTTCTCTTAATGAGTGGAGATCGCTGGTCGCTGCTCTTGATCTGCACCTCCTGATGTATAGGTCCAGGATGGGTGCAAACAATCTCTGCTGCATCTGGACACCCCCCCAAATGCCTTGCTACAATCAAGTCCAGGGCCAAGAGCAGTGCACTCCACTACATGGAGGGATGATCAATGGGCAGTGTTTAGCAGTCTGCAGCCTTGACTTGTGTGCAAAGGTTGTGATCACAGAAGGAACAGTTGGTGATAGAACATCCATTATTCTAAACATTTTTTATCCTGAACATTTAAAACTAAGACCGGCAGATACGGCCAACGTCACAGTGCGCATCCTCTAACTCAAGTCTTACAGTCGATCACCAAGCAATATCAATGCCTTGGCTTTAGATGTAGGCTTCCCTGAAAGTTCCAATTCTTGCCGATGATGGAAGGTATGTCCATTTTGTGATTGTAATTAGACATGTGATTTACATCAGTTAATAACAGATGCAACAAATAGTCGTCTAGACTGATTTCCAACTGTGCACAATTTCATCCTGAAGATGCTCTTGGTAAACCAGCATTGTTAAAACCACAATAGTCTGCATTTTGTGCTTGAAAGATGATCCCGTGGATTGAATTTTACTATTCACGTTTTACTATTACTCGTTCACACTAGTTCTATGTTACCCCAATTTCTCAGCATTTAAGAAACAGTTAGACAGGTATTCCTTCTCACCCATTCCTTCTCTCCCGAGATGCTGCCTGACCCGCTGAGTTACTCCAGCATTTTGTGTCTACCTTAGACAGGTACATGGATAGGACAGGTTTGGAGGGATATGGACCAAATGTGGGCAGGTGGGACTAGTGTAGCAGGGGCATGTTGGCCGGTGTGGGCAAGTTGGGTTGAAGGGCCTGTTTCCACACTGTATCACTCGATGACTCGATGACAAAGTGCTGCAGTAACTCAGAGTGTCAGGCAGCATCACTGGAGGAGGAAAAGGATGGGGTGACCTATAGCTTGGGACCCCTCTTCAAACTTCATGAAGGCTGTTTGTTTCTTCATTTGCTCGTTTCCAAAAAAAACACATTGTTGATAACTCCATCAAAATCAGGTTTTTCTTTTCCATAACAAATCATCACGAGATGTTTTTCCACCTTTCAGCGTCTGGCAGCATCTGGACTGACCAGTTCCTCGCCCTTGAAGTATTCAACATTCAACTTGGAACCTCTCCATCAATCTGTCATCTATTTTTCCTGCCAATGTCTCTCCCTACTTATAAATTCCTTTACCAGTATTGGCAGCCTGCCCATCTCCCCACCACATTCACCTACCCCTCCAGGACTATACAGGTTTGTACATTAATTGGCTTCGATAAAGATCGTAAATTGTCGCTAGTGTGTAGGATAATGTTAATAGAAACATGTAAACGTAAAAAAATAGGTGCAGGAATAGACCATTCAGCCCTTCGAGCCAGCACCACCATTCAATATGATCATGGCTGATCATCTAAACTCAGTACCCATTCCTGCTTTTTCCCCATATCCCTTGATCCCTTTATCCCGAAGAGCTAAATACACTTTCTCTTAATGAGTGGAGATCGCTGGTCGGCACATACTCAGAGGGCCACAGGTCCTTTATCTGCACTGTATCTCTAAACTCAACTAAAACTAATCTCCCAGAGTTAACGTACCGAAAGACCTATTGTTCACAACCTCTGACCAATATTAATATCTCCGTGATATCAGCTTGGCCATCAAAGTAAATTATTTTTACCAAATTGTGCCTGTTAGTCCAGCCCTGCATGTTGTGTCTTTGTGACATGTTATTCATTCTCCATCTATCATCTTCATACGGGAACATTTGCTGCAGTAAAAAGAAAAATGAATAATTCAAAGTGAGTCCCACTTCATCAAAGTCTAAAATTAATCAGATTAAATGAGAAGACTTTGTCTTGAATTATAAATTATTAATCATTTTCAAATGTAGTTACTATCTTCACTAAAATTAGCTGTGTTTATTTATGTTTCTGATTGGTCCCATGCCCAAATCCATGAGGAACTATGGAAATTTTATGTTGCAAAAGTGCTCCCAAGCTTGGTTGACCCTCATCGGCAACTTTAGGCTACCTTCAAATGCCCTACTACTTCAAGCTACCTGAGACTATCCAGACAGGTTGGATGAGAAAGAAAGGATTTTCTTGGATTAGGAGACCTCCAGATCTCGAGGGAAAGGAAATTGCTCCTCAAGCACTTCCGATCAGAAAACTATCAGCAAAAGAAAAAATGGTGGCTGGGAAGAGCACAAGAGGTCTTGCAACTCCCACAAGGATCCTCCACTGGTAGCCAAAACCCAAAGAGACCATCCCTACAATTGCCAAGAATGGAGACAAGCTTGTCAAGGATGGAAAGGTAATGGCACGTAGAACATTGAACAGGACTGCACAGAACAAGCTCTTCAACCCACAATGCCTGTGCTGAACATAATGCTAAGATAAACTAATCTTATCTGCCTGCGCATGATGGTTTAAACCAAGATAGACATAAAATGCCGGAGTAACTCAGCGGGGCAGGCGGCATCTCTGGAGAGAAGGGATGGGTGACATTTTGGGTTGAGACTGTTCTTCAGACTGAAGAAGGGTGTCAACCCAAAATGCCACCCATTCCTTCTCTCCAGAGATGCTGCCTGTCCCGCTGAGTTACTCCAGCATTTTGTGTCTATCTAAAGGAAACAGGTCATTGTTAGCTGCCAATGATAAATTCTGTCGGAACGGAATCTTGGTGGAGTCAT
Source organism: Rhinoraja longicauda (assembly GCF_053455715.1). Classification (NCBI taxonomy): domain Eukaryota; kingdom Metazoa; phylum Chordata; class Chondrichthyes; order Rajiformes; family Arhynchobatidae; genus Rhinoraja; species Rhinoraja longicauda. The sequence goes on along the minus strand of NC_135974.1, from coordinate 28,911,756 downwards.
TGGACAGAGATGTAAAACCCAGGGAACTAATTGGAGCAATCACACCCACCATTGATATGTCCTGTCTTCTTTGTTGAATCCTTGTGATCTCATTGTCCATATATTTACATAGTTCCACCAGGTGGATTTTATACCCAAAGTAATGGTAATGTCATATCATTGCTGGAGTGAAGTCCACTCAAAATGTAAATAAATCCGGAATTTCAATCATCAAATCACCGTGGAGTGATGATAGTCAAAAATTCAAACTGGATAACAACTCTTTGTGAGGCCAGTCAAGTATCACCACTGAACCTCTGGGCGGCACGGTATTTTTTTCAGGTTTCTATGAGAACCTATATCAAACTTTGTTATCTCAAATAAATTTGTTTGTATTCCCCTAATGCCAGTCTGAACATGTTATGCACAAGTGAATCATCCCCATTCAAAATAAATCAAGAACTCCAAATGACTGGAGCTTTTCCAAAGAAGGGATTAAAAGTACCATTAGCAAATTTGCAGATGATACTAAGCTGGGGGGTAGTGTGAACTGTGAGGAAGATGCAATAAGGCTGCAGGGTGACTTGGACAGGTTGTGTGAGTGGGCGGATACATGGCAGATGCAGTTTAATGTAGATAAGTGTGAGGTTATTCACTTTGGAAGTAAGAATAGAAAGGCAGATTATTATCTGAATGGTGTCAAGTTAGGAAGAGGGGATGTTCAACGAGATCTGGGTGTCCTAGTGCATCAGTCACTGAAAGGAAGCATGCAGGTACAGCAGGCAGTGAAGAAAGCCAATGGAATGTTGGCCTTCGTAACAAGAGGAGTTGAGTATAGGAGCAAAGAGGTCCTTCTACAGTTGTACCGGGCCCTGGTGAGACCGCACCTGGAGTACTGTGTGCAGTTTTGGTCTCCAAATTTGAGGAAGGATATTCTTGCTATTGAGGGCGTGCAGCGTAGGTTCACTAGGTTGATTCCCGAAATGGCGGGACTGTCGTATGTTGAAAGGCTGGAGCAATTAGGCTTGTATACATTGGAATTTAGAAGGATGAGGGGGGATCTTATTGAAACATATAAGATAATTAGGGGATTGGACACATTAGAGGCAGGAAACATGTTCCCAATGTTGGGGGAGTCCAGAACAAGGGGCCACAGTTTAAGAATAAGGGGTAGGCCATTTAGAATGGAGATGAGGAAGAACTTTTTCAGTCAGAGAGTGGTGAAGGTGTGGAATTCTCTGCCTCAGAAGGCAGTGGAGGCCAGTTCATTGGATGTTTTCAAGAGAGAGCTAGATAGAGCTCTTAAGGATAGCGGAGTGAGGGGGTATGGGGAGAAGGCAGGAACGGGGTACTGATTGAGAGTGATCAGCCATGATCGCATTGAATGGCGGTGCTGGCTCGAAGGGCTGAATGGCCTACTCCTGCACCTATTGTCTATTGTCTATTGTCTAAAAGCTCCTTGAATAAATAGACAATAGACAATAGGTGCAGGAGTAGGCCATTCGGCCCTTCGAGCCAGCACCGCCATTCAATGTGATCATGGCTGATCATTCTCAATCAGTACCCCGTTCCTGCTTTCTCCCCATACCCCCTGACTCCGCTATCCCTAAGAGCTCTATCTAGCTCTCTCTTGAATGTATTCAGAGAATTGGCCTCCACTGCCCTCTAAGGCAGAGAATTCCACAGATTCACAACTCTCTGACTGAAAAAGCTTTTCCTCATCTCTGCTCTAAATGGCCTACCCCTTATTCTTAAACTGTGGCCCCTGGTTCTGGACTCCCCCAACATTGGGAACATGTTTTCTGCCTCTAACTTGTCCAACCCCTTAATAATCTTATACGTTTCGATAAGATCCCCTCTTATCCTTCTAAATTCCAGTGTATACAAGCCTAGTCGCTCCAGTCTTTCAACATATGACAGTCCCGCCATTCCGGGAATTAACCTAGTAAACCTACGCTGCACGCCCTCAATAGCAAGAATATCCTTCCTCAAATTTGGAGACCAAAACTGCACACAGTACTCCAGGTGCGGTCTCACTAGGGGCCTGTACTCCAAGGATTCTCCAAGGATTCGGCAATCATCGAGTCATACAGCGTGGAAACACGCCCTTCGGTCCAACTTGCCCACACTGGCCAAATTGCCCCATCCACACTAGTCCCACCTGTTTGCGTTTGGCCCCCTATCCATATGTCCTATCCTAACTGTTTCTTAAATGTGGAATGCATGCAGAACCTTGCAAACAATAAGTGGCAATTATTCTTCCTATCTACTCCCATGCCTCACCCACAGAATCCTACCTCAAGCCAATGCGTCAAACCACATGAGTAGAAAATGTGTAGGAAAGAACTGCAGATGCTGTTTTAAATCGAAGGTAGACACAAAAGGCTGGAGTAACTCAGCGGGACAGGCAGCATCTCAGGAGAGAAGGAATGGGCAACTTTTCAGAGGAGATGCTGCCTGTCCCGCTGAGTTATCCCAGCATTTTGTGTCTCCCCACATGAGTAGAAATATGCTTTTAGCATTGGCCAAAATGCACTGGACAGAACCCCTACATTTTCATGAGATATCATGCATTTACAAGTCTTCCACAGTCAGCCTTGTGTACCTTCTTTCCATTCTTGCAGGGAGTCTGATCCATGTGTCTGTACCCTGATAGTCTCCATTGGTAGATCTTCCACTTTGTAAATTGTAAATTGTCCCTCGTGTGCAGTGTGTGCTAGTGTGAAGGGTGTGGCTGGTCTGCATGGACTTGTGGGCCGAAGGGCCTGTTTCTGCACTGTATCTCTAATTTAAACTAAAACTGAACTCCTCGGCCCACCGAGTCGGTGCTAACCAGCGAATCACCCAACACAATAACACTATCCTACGCACGCTAAGGACAATTTACAATTCTACCGAAGCCAATTAACCTACAAGTCTGTATGTCTTTGGAGAGTGGGAGGAAACTGGAACACCCGGAGAAAACGCACACAGGTCGCAGGGAGAACGTACAAACTCTGTATAAAAAACACCCGCATTTGGGATCAAACCCGGGTCTCTGGCAAATTGCACCGTTGTGTCACCATGCTGCCCATCTATTTTTTTATTTGTTGTTTATTTCATTCATATTTATTTTCAATTTTTTTTTTAACTACCTCCTCTGACGGCTCATTCCACATACCCAGCACCCGCTGTGTGAACCACCAGTCCTACCTAGGATGTGCAGACCCTGCTACAGATGGGGCAGGTGGAGATTCTCAGGGTGGGTGGATGAGTTAAGTAGAAAGTGGAAGATCTACCAATGTAGAGTTTCAGGGTACAGACACATGGATCAGACTCCCTGCAAGAATGGAAAGAAGGCACACAAGACTGACTGTGTGGAAGGCTTATAAATGCATGATATCTCATGAAAATGGAGGGGTTCTGTCCAGTGCACTTCGGCCAATGCCAAAAGCATATTTATACTCATGCAGTTTGACGTATTGGCTTGAGGTAGGATTCCGTGGGTGAGGCATGGGAGTAGATAGGAAGAATAATTGCCATTTATTGTTTGCAAGGTTCTGCATGCATCCCAACATTTAAGAAACAGTTGGACAGGTACATGGATAGGATAGGTTTTTCACCCATAGTCATGATCAAACCTGTGTCTCTGGCGCTGTAAATCAGCAACTCTACCACTGCGCCACCCATTAGTCTACCATAAGCTCATGCGCGTGGTTCAATTCTTCAAAGTGTGGAAGCCAATTGCTTACTTCCTTTCCATAATTATGTCCTTGTATGTCAGAACGGATTGACAAATTTCTTCCAACACCCAGTCCCACAACATTGGAATCCACTGTTGATGAATGAATATTTGGTGGCTTCTGTAAGGGAAAAAGAAACATGTGGATCAAATAATTTAACACATTGCAAATTTAGTAGATGGTGGAAAAGACTGAGTTACAACCAACTTTATAATAGCAAATGAATATTAACTAATACAGTTTAAACAGCATGTGGCATTAATCTGTACCCAACGTGGACTAATAGGCTCATTTAAACACTGCCTCAAATCTTGCATTCTAATATGATATTCCAGAATTGTTAGATAAATGAATGAACTGGATGTGAATGTAGGAAGCGTGTTTAGTAAATTCACAGACAACGTGACGGAGATGGATGGAGAGCAGATTTACAAGGATGCTGCCTGGAATGAACTGCAGAACAATACTGAAGAGTTGATAAAATGAGCACAATAATCACAATAATAATAGAATTTAATCCTGAAAAATGCCCGTTGATGTGTTTTGGAAGGACTGATAAGGTTAAGATATCCACACTCATGGTAGGACTCAGGAACAGAGGATACTTTGGTTGCTTGAATTAGAATTCACAAAGGCAGCAACACAGGGAGATATGGTGTTAAGAAGCCAAAGTGGATATTTGCCTTTACCCATCAGGCAAGGAATACAAGAGCAGTGAGTTTATGGTAAAACTAAATTAAACATGACATCATTTAGGAAGGAACTGCAGATGCTGGTTTAAATTGAAGATAAACACAAAATGCTGGAGTAACTCAGCGGGTCAGGCAGCATCTCTGGAGAGAAGGAATGGGTGACGTTTCTGGTCGAGACCATTCTTCAGTCTGAAGAAGTATTCAGGATCAAACCTGGGTCTCTGGTGCTGTAAATCAGCAACTCTACCGCTGTGCCACCCATTAGCTTACCATAGCACAAGCACAAGGTTCAATTCTTCAAAGTGTAAAGACCAATTGCTTACTACTTTTCCATAATTATGTCCTTGCATGTCAGAACGGATTGTCAAATTTCTTCCAGCATCCAGTTCCACATTATTGGAAAAGACGGAGACTATTGATGAATGAATACTCGGTGGCTTCTGTAAGGGAAAAAGAAATCATGTAGATCAAATAATTTAACACATTGTAAATTTAGTATATGGTTGAAAAGACTGAGTTACAATCAACTTTATAACTGCAAATGGATATTAACTAATACGGTTTAAACAGCATGTTGCATTAATCTGTACACGACGTGGACTAACATTCAAACACTTCTTCAAATCTTGCATTCTAATATGACATTCAAGATTCTAGCTTGTCCAGCTAGATGCATTCTAGGGAGAGAGAAGGGGGAGGGGGAGGGGGAGGGAAGGGGGGAGAGAGGAGCAGGGGGAGGGTGGGAGGGGGGAGGAGAGAGTGCTGCACTAAAGCAGGAGAGGTTTGGGCCCAACGGGTCCATTTTGTCTAGCGTAATGATAAAATTAGAAAGCACAGAGATTTAAAACCCATTTCAATTATTACCTTGCTGTCTATTGTAATTCCTTCATCATTGTATTTAATCAAGGTCCACAATGGTTCACTGAAATGTTTCACAAAGTTCTTTTTCCACGAACAAAACAGGAGTAGACATAAACCCACTGCAAAATATTAAGATAAATAAATCAGTTAATGTTCATTTGACCACTAATTTCATCCATACAGGTTGAAAGAGAACTATAAGCTATAGAGCCATAGAGACACAGAGTTATACTGCATGGAAACAGGCCCTTCGGCCCAACTTGCCCACATAGGCCAACATGTCCCAGCTACACTAGTCTCATCGCCTTGTGTTTGGTCCATATCCCTCTAAACCTGTCCTAACCATGCACTAGTCTAAATGTTTCTTAAATGTTACGATAGTCCCAGCCGCAACTCTGGCAGTTTGTTCCATATCCTCACAACCCTTTGTGTGAAAATGTTACCCCTCAGGTTCCGATTAAATCTTTCCCTGCCTCACATTAAACCGATGTCCTCTAGTTCTCGATTCGCCTACTCTGTGCAAGAGACTCCGTGCATCTACCCGTCCCATTCAGCACCTGCAGTACATTGTGTCTCTCGTGAATGTTGTTAGCTTAACTGGGGTAGATTTTGTATTTTCGAATCACCAAAAATAGCACAGAACAGTGAAAAATGCTGCCTTTTTTCAACAGAATATTAAAATATTTCACAGGTGATATGAATATTCCGGGTCAGCGTATACTTACAGATCAAGAATAATAAACCAGCAAAGAGAAGTCCAATAGCAACTCCACCCAAGATGGTTGTTGCAGGCTCTGGAAGAGGACATGTATTCCCATCAACGCAATGGCAAACGTGTAAATTCATCGAACTTTCCTGGCTAATTCCCTGCCTATCTCGGAGTATGAAAGGTATGATGTAATCTCCAATGGGAATTTGCCTTACTCTCTCGAGCTGAACGGTGTAATCTGACGGGAAAAAAATGAGAGAGCATAGGTATATGCACAGGCTAAGAACACTGTGCACTGTTATCACGAGCTGGTGGTTGCATAATGTATCAAAGAATACAGAATACTCTGAGAGATATCGACAATTAGCCCAAATGGTATACCCCCCCCCCATTATATTTACGAGGATGTTGTCAGGGCTTGAGAACCTGAGCTATCGGGAACGTTTGATCAGGCTGGGACTTTATTCCTTGGAGAACAGGAGGTTGAGGGGTGATCTTATAGAAGTGCATAAAATCATACACAGTCTAAGAAGTTTGAGAGAGTATATTGCATAAGAACAGCTTTGTGCTTCATTGGATGTCAAGCGAAACAAGTCAACAGCAGAACATAACTTTTTTTACATAAAGGATTGTAGGTATAAGGAATGAGCTGCCCGAGACGAGAGTTGATGTGGTACTATCACAACATTTGAAACACATTTATACAGATACATGGATAGGATAGGTTTAGAGGGATATGGGCCAAAGGTGGGACTAGTGTAGATGGGGCATGTTGGTCGGTGTGGGCATGTTGGGCCAAAGGGCCTGTTTCCACGCTGTATGACTCTACGACTCTATGCTAGAAAACTGAAATAGGAATTTGTCAGTTCAGGCATTGTGCTTGAGTTGTTGAGCGTTTCCTGTTTTTCGTTTGTTCCACCATAGGATTTTCCTCCTTCCTCTACTACATTTAAAGAAAACATGCGATGTATATGTACCTGTGGCTTTGCCTAATTTCCAGTTTTTCTTAATATGTTCTTCATTGTCCAACAGTTCAAAGCTAAAGGGGCCACCGAAGGGCTCCAGATCATTATCACTTGCTGCGACCGTTACAAAGGGCACTTCCCCATCGTCACACATCCTTTCATGTGTGGTCGTAAGAAACGGCATGTTGTCATTAACGTCTGCCAAAATGAGGGACATTGTGCCGGTTGCCGTCATAGGAATCTCGCCTAGAGTGGAAAGGGATGCAGTCAATACCAACATGAAATGGCTTTACTTCCACCAGTTTCCCTGGGGAGTAAATGGTCCGTGACAAGGGAACGCATGGTTTGGGAACAACTCCAATTCCAAGGCCGCAAGAAACTGCAAGAGTTGACAATGCAGCCTAGACGTTCACACAAACCAACTGCCCTGCCATTGTCCTGCTGCGTTTCACTGTTTCTGTTCCTCGTTATCACCTTCCCCACAGCCAACAATGAACCATTGTTGGCTCCACCTTCCCTGCTGGCTTTGATCTGCCTTTTGCATATCTTTTATTAATTTGTTCCATGTACCTTTTCATATCTCTCGGTTCCCTCTCTCCTGACTCTAAGTCTGAAGAAGGGTCTCGACCCGAAACATCACCACCTATTCCTTTTCTCCAGAGATGCTGCCTGACACGCTGAGTTGCTCCAGCTTTTTGTGTCTCCCTTTCACTGACTCCACCAACTACCTCGTCAAGGCCACCATCATAATCAAGGACTAGTTTCACCCCAGACACTCCATCTTCTTCGCTCTTCCATCAGGCAAGAGGTATAGAAGGTAGACATACAATGTTGGAGTAATTCAGCGGGACGGGCAGCATCACTGGAGATGGAGTCTCTGAAGAAGGGCCTTGACCTGAAAAGGTCACCCATTCCTTTTCTCCAGAGGTGCTGCCTGTCCCGCTGAGTTACTCCAGCATTTTGTGTCTTCCTTCGATTTAAATCGGCATCTGCAGTTCTTTCCTACACATATAGAAGTTTGAAAAAGTGCATCTCCAGAATCAGGGACAGTTTCTTCCCAGTTGTTATCAGGCAACTGAACCATCCTATCACTAACTAGAGAGCAGTCCAGACCTACCATCTACTGTACCACATTGGAGACCCTCGGTCTATATTTAATCAGACTTTACTGGACTTTGTCTTGCACTAAACATTATTCCCTTTATCATGTAGATGGCTTGATTGGAATCATGTATAGTCTTTCCGCTGACTGGATAGCGGGCAACAGAAAAGCTTTTCACTGTACCTCAGTGCATGTGACAATAAACTGAACTAAACTAAACAACTCAAATGAATTGAGGGTTAGCCTGGCACCTATCAACATTGTAAGATGTATAATATACATAAACAAGTGCCAATCATTGTCATGGTTACACTTGATTCAAACACACATTTAAACAAGATCGACACAAAATGCTGGAGTAACTCAGCAGGACAGGCAGCATCTCTGGGGAGAAGGAATGGATGATGTTTCAGGTTGAGATCTTGCTTGACCCCAAAACATCACCCATTCCTTCTCTCCAGGGATGCTGCCGGTGCCCCTGAGTTACTCCAGCATTTTGTGTGTATCTTTGGTGCAAACCAGCATCTGTAGTTCCTCCCTTCGCATTTAAACAAGTCAGCAACCACCCAAATAAATGGAAAAGAAAACCTACCCTCTTCAATTGCGTGTACTGTAAATGTGTAAACACTTTTATTCACATAAGGTGATTCTCTATCCAACTCTTTCACTGTTGTGACGACACCAGTGTTTGGATCTACATCCACCCATTCAGCTGGTTCAAAAGCTCGAAAGTACCTTTCAAACAAAAGCACATGCTAGGTTATTCAAGAAATTGATGAACACTGCTCAATGAAAGAGCAAGTTTTGTACATATCACAACCAGAAAAGTCTGCATAATCCATGGGCAGCACAGTGGCGCAGAGGTAAAGCAACTGCCTTACAGCACCAGAGACCTGAGTTCAATCCCGATTACGGGTGCCGTCTGTACGGAGTTTGTACGTTTTCCCCGTGACCTGCGTGGGTTTTCTCTGAGATCCTCGGTTTCCTCCCACACTCCAAAGACGTACAGGTTTTTAGGTTATTTGGCTTGGTTTAAATATAAAATAGTCCCTAGTGTGTGTAGGGTGGTGTTAATGTACGGGGATCGCTGGTTGACGTGGACTCAATGGGCTGAAGGGCCTGTTTCCGCGCTGTATCTCTAAACAAAATCCCCGCGAATGTATGATCTGAGGAGGTTGGAGAGGAATTTATTTTCGAAAAGCCCTGGACTTTTCTTTTTTGTTCATCCACAGGATGTGGGGATAACGGCCAAGGGAAACATTTCTTGCAGTTTATTAAATCCACCTAAAGAAAGTGACATTTTAGGGCTATTCCAAAAGGTCAGTCTGAAACCACATGTTGACCAGGCCAGGTGAAGCTTCCCTTATGGAGTTTTAAAACAATGTGGCAAATTCATGGTCACTACAGGTGACCCTCAGCTTACGATGGGGTTCCGTTCCGAGAAACCCATCGCAAACCAAGAGTATCGTAAGTCGAAATGCATTTAACACACGCGATCGCGTGGCCGGAAGCAAGCGGCGGCTCGCTACGGGTCGCTGCGGTTTGCACTATCGCAAAGTCGAACAGTCGCAAGTGGAATCATCGTAAGCCGGGGAGCACCTGTATTTGTCTCTGGAACAATAGTTCGGTATTCTAGATATTTTATATTGAATATGGATGATAAAATTCTGGATAAGGTGAGAGGAGCAAGGTTTAAAAGAGACTAGACCAAGTGGACCCGTTGGGCCCAAACCTCTCCTGCATTGGTGCAGCACCCTCTCCTACCCCCCTCCCTCCCCACACCCTCCCCCTCCCCTCCCCACTTCCCCTTCCCCCTCTCCATCCCCCTCAACCCCCCTTATGTGCAGCACCCTGTCCTCCCCTCACTCCTCAACCTCCCCTCCCCTTTCCCTTCTCCCCCACTCCCCCCTTCCCCCCTCCTCCCCTCCCCTCCTTTTCAATGTTAAAATGTGAATAACTTTAAAAATATAAGACTGATTTCAATAAAACTACTTGCATTATCACTAAAGTGACAATGGTGAGTAAGGTGGGCCTACAATTGTCATGCTCCCATGTACCGTTTTGGCTGAAGTTCAGTCACAAACAAGATAACAAACGAGAGTTTTAGTATATAGATGTGTGGGCAATTTTGTTTTACACAGAGGTGGTGAGTGCCTGGAACATGATGTTACCCTGGCTATATTATCATATCATATCATATATATACAGCCGGAAACAGGCCTTTTCGGCCCACCAAGTCCGTGCCGCCCAGCGATCCCCGTACATTAACACTATCCTACACCCACTAGGGACAATTTTTTTAAATTTTATTTTTTACATTTACCCAGCCAATTAACCTACATACCTGTACGTCTTTGGAGTGTGGGAGGAAACCGAAGATCTCGGAGAAAACCCACGCAGGTCACGGGGAGAACGTACAAACTCCTTACAGTGCAGCACCCGTAGTCAGGATCGAACCTGAGTCTCCGGCGCTGCATTCGCTGTAAAGCAGCAACTCTACCGCTGCGCTACCGTGCCGCCCATTGTAATGGACTGCTTAATAATTTGCGTATGAGGAGGGACTGGTGGTTCATTGGCCTCTCTAATTTGCCCATGGTACGTAGGGAGCGGATGAGAAAGTTGAACAACATAGAACTAGTGCGAACGGGTGATTAATTGTTGACATGGACTCAGTGGGCCTCTTTCAACTAATATTCATATTAAATACAGACTTACTGTAAATTCACATGTTCTGTGGGAGCAAAACTAGAGGGACACGGCAGCAATTCACTATGTGGAATTCATTGCCACAGAAGGCTGTGGAGGCCAAGTCAATGGATACTTGTAAGGCAGAGATAGATAGATTCTTGATTAGTACAGGTGTCAGGGGTTATGGGGAGCAGGCAGGAGAATGGGGTTAGGAGGGGAGATAGATCAGCCATGATTGATTGGTGGAGTGGACTTGATGGGCTGAATGGCCTAATTCTGCTCCTATCACTTATGAACATGCCGCGAATGCTTAGTTAAACCTGCACACACCATGATCAAAGAAGTGAAGCAATAATCTTGAATTACAGAAGTAACAGCATATTTCAAAATTATACCCATTTATAATTCATAGTTGTCTTTATCTTACTTGATGGAATGCTTATAAAATGTATCCGTATCGGAAGCATTGAAACTTCCCAGAACTTTTCCAGGCTTCTGGCCTTCGAGCTCATAAACGAACAGCACCGGAGGATGAAATACTGGAGGGTCATTCGCGTCCCTCACGGTAATAACTGCTGTTAAATATTGAGGTTCTGTACTAATGGTGTCTTTCATTTCAGGACACACAAATAGTGGCTCTTCATTCTCCACGCTTATCTTAATGTTCCTTTCAGGACCAACCTCATAATCCAATTTCTGCAAGAGCAAAAACATTTCATTAGTTTGTGTAGGAAGGAATTGCAGGTGCTGGTTCAAACCGAAGATAGACACAAAATGCTGGAGTAACTCAGCGGGACAGGCAGCATCTCTGGAGAGAAGGAATGGGTGACGTTTCAGGTCTGAAGAAGGGTCTCGACCCGAAACATCACCCATTCCTTCTCTCCAGAGAAGCTGCCCTGTCCCGTTGAGTTACTCCAGCATTTTGTGTCTATCATCAGTTGTATTATAGTTTAACTATCATAAGAAGTTTTTTTCTTATTCTAATACAGCAGTTAATGATGTGCTATTTCCTTTCTATCTGTAAATAAATTGCTTCAAGTGTGAAGGGAGCGGCTGAGAAAAAGGGGATGGCATAGAACTAATGTGAATGGGACATCGATTGTCGTCGTGGACTCGGTAGGCCGAAGAGCCTGTTTCTATACTATAGCGCTAAACTAAACTAAACTAAAGCACCTGATCACTAAATCTAAAAGGGAGTAACATAGACTTGGAATGGAATGGAATACTTTAGTGTCACCTGTGAAATTCTTTGCTTACATACAGTACCTAAGGTATGCAAATAGTCACCACATAAACGGCGCGGACAAAGTTACAAAGTTATTATTATTATCAAAGGCTCCTCCTTTGATCCCACCCCCCTCCCCGGTCTCACGGCGGTTCCCCCTCCATTGTTCTTCCCCCTTCCCCTCTCACTGTGGTTCAATTAACTTTGGTTCAATTATCATAACAATAGCATCCAAATAATATTCAAAAACAAAGGAAGATGGTGAATTATGGATTTCAACTGCAACATAGAAAATGAAATATATAAATACTTATGCTGGGAAAGGTACAAATGAAGATAAGAAGCTTCTCCAGACCCTCTTTATCTTAAAGCAGAATTATAGCAAAAAGATTTTGTGCAATCTTTCCGAGTTAAAATATTATACCTTTATCAGCATCAGTAGTCCTTCATTTGTTTCCGGGTCTGTTTCCATCTTGTAGTTTTCAGGTTCATCCGCTGCAGTGACCTGATACTTTGCTCTCCAGGCTGGGGTGTTGGGAGTGTCCAGGTCAGTAACGCCCACTCGTAATATAACAACATTTTCATCAGACTCATCGATAGTTATTTTAGCCTAAGAGAAGGAGCATCAGTGAGACACAGAAAAAAAGATGCTAAAAAGTAGAATAAACATTTAGTTTCGACGCCAATCATTTGTATTCATAGACATTTTAGATTTTAAAGTCAAAATAAATGTTTCGAATGTTATGGACTCTTCTGGTGCACAAATTCTTAGACTCACATCCTTTACTCTTTGATCAAAGGACTAGAACTTTTTTTTTTAAGGTTTCATTTTAAGCCTACATGAGTAGTTCATCTGAATTTTCTATGTTGCTATATGCTCATTAAAAATTGAAAACTGTTGCTCTTTCCTTTGCAAACATACCAATGTGAGTTCAGGATAATACTTAACCTAAGGTGTGGTGTGTATGTCCTGGGACAATATGCCAGGTAGTTCTCCACCTCACCTCCCTGATGCTTCTCAATGTCAGAATCGTGGACTTCAAACGTTTGGGCAGAAAAATGGAGAGAAAGGCTTTAGAGGTCCGTGGGCCAAACGGGGACTAGCCCAGAATACCAATATGGTTAGCCTGGACAAGTTGACTTGAAGGCCTGTTTCCATGCTGTATGCCTCTAATATATATCTAATATAAGCTGTACTGTATATGATAGATATGCTGTATATAATACACGCTTATATACATCTATATACTAAAACTCTCGTTTGTTTGGTTGGTTGTTCCTGAACCACAGCCAAACGATACATGATAGTTTTAGGCCCACCTTACTCACCGTCATCCTTTTGGTGCTAATGGAAGAGGTTTCATTGAAATTGGTGTTATATTTTTTAAGTTATTCACATTTTAAAGTTTAAATCTATCTCCTAGGGTGGGAGGGGAGGGAGAGGAGGGGGGGGGGTGGGGTGGAGGGGTGGGAGGGGGAGGGGGGAGGGGGAGGGGGGAGGGGAGGAGTGAGGGGGGCAGGGTGGGAAGGGGGAGGGGGAGAGGGGAGGGGGAAGTGGGAGTGGGGGGGGGGAGAGGGGAGGGGGAAGGGGGAGTGGGGGGGGAGGAGTGAGGGGGGCAGGGTGGGAAGGGGAGGGGGAGGGGGAGAGGGGAGGGGGAAGGGGGAGTGGGGGGGGAGAGGGGAGGGGGAGGGGGGGGCAGAGGGTATTGCACCAATGCAGGAGAGGTTTGGGCCCAATGGGTCGACTTGGTCTAGTATCTAATAAAACATATATTAGATATATTATACAAAATATCTAATATATGCTGTTTCATCTGAAGGTTCTCGACTCAAAACGTCACTTATCCATGTGCTCCAAAGATGCTGCCTGACCAGCTGAGTTAATCCAGCATTTTATGTCCTTTTGTGTATTAATCAGCATCTGAAATTCTTTGTTTCTAACATTTCTAATGATATTTAAGCCTCAATGATTAAAACATATTATGTGTTAATTTTGATACATTAAAGGACAGTTATACTCTACATCTTGCATTGTCATAAGCAGTGTCAGTTTTGCAGCGATACCAAGTGCAATAGATAAGCTAAATGGTAGAAGGTTAGCCAATTTGCAGTAACAGCTTTGTGTACGGAAATCTTTGAGGGTGACATGATAACATAAGGCAGTTAGATCAACAGCAAGGAATTTATTCTAAACCTTGGATTATAAAAGGAAATGGAATTGTCTAAAATCATCAAGAGTTTTCACAGATTGATTGATTGAAAACAGGTTGAAAAATAATTTTCAAAACGGACTTGGATAAAACTTATCCGAAGGAAGGAACTGCAGATGCTGGTTTAAACTGAAGATATCATAGATAAAACTATGTGGATGAAAACAAGTAAAGCAGAAAAGTGGATTTAATTGATTTTCTTTCAAAGCCAAATGATCTCCTTTCCTCGAAGATTCCATGATGTGTTAACGTTCCAGCTTGATGGCCCATTTTGTTCCTGTTAGTGTGTTTGTATCTTAAAGCAACACACAAGTTGTGTTCATAGAAACATAAAAGCATAGAAAATAGGTGCAGGAGGAGGCCATTCGGCCCTTTGAGCCAGCACCGCCATTCATTGTGATCATGGCTGATCATCCACAATCAATAGCCCGTGCCTGCCTTCCCCCCATATCCCTTAATTCCACTAGCTCCTAGAACTCTATTTAACTCTCTCTTAAATCCATCCAGTGATTTGGCCTCCACTGCCCTCTGTGGCAGAGAATTTCACAAATTGACACTACTCTGGGTGAAAAAGTTCCTTCTCATCTCAGTTTTAAATGGACTCCCCTTTATTCTAAGACTGTGGCCCCTGGTTCTGGACTCACCCAACATTGGGAACATCTTTCCTGCATCTAGCTTGTCCAGTCCTTTTATAATTTTATATGTTTCTATAAGGTCCCCTCTCATCCTTCTAAACAGTTCAGTAAATATTGCCATACCTAACCACAATCCCTGATTAGCATAGTATATGGAAATAGTCCACTGAGACCTCATGCAAGAGGCGCCATACACAAAATCACATGTATCTCTGAGAAACAGAAATGTATTGAACTTATTTCATCAGTGACCGAACTGTTGGAATACTGAGCATAACAATGTCAAATCTGAAGAAATAATTCACATTATGTCCTCTTGTCTTTCAGGACTTCAAATGTACAGCAAGCATCTCCAGATATCTAACAAGCTGACACTTCAAAGGGGGTTTCATTTCTTCTAAGAGTGCACTTGCCAGGACCTGTTGACCCTCCCAAGCACATGTTGAGTGAGATGATTTTTCATCTCTGATCCAAAACTCACTTTTATATCTGCTGAGGCCACACGGGAACCCCCACATAGAAATGGTGGAAAGTACAAGTGCGACATTCTCTTGCACTGTATCAAGGGCCGTGGTCTCACCTGTTTATTCACTGCTTTGGGTTCCCATTCACGTCTCTCACAGACTGTGAATCGATTTTTATTACTGCCTTCGAAGGTATTTATTCACAAAATGCTGGAGTAACTCAGCAGGTCAGGCAGCATCTCGGGAGAGAAGGAATGGGTGACGTTTCGGGTCGAGACCCTTCTTCAGGCCGAGGACTGAAGGGTCTGAAGAAGGGTCTCGACCCGAAACGTCACCCATTCCTTCTCTCCCGAGATGCTGCCTGACCTGCTGAGTTACTCCAGCATTTTGTGAATAAATACCTTCGAAGGCAGTAATAAAAATCGGGTGCTCCGGTTTCCTCCCACACTCCAAAGGCGTGCGGGTTTGTAGGTTAATTGGTTTCTATAAATTGTCCTTCGTGTGTGTGTAGGACAGAACTAGTTCACGGGTGATTGGTGGTTGGCATGGATTCGGTGGGCCGAAGGGCCTGCTTCCAAGCTGTGTCCCTAAACTAAACTAACTAAACTAAACCATACTAAACTGATGCCACGTTGATAAAAAAGCGGTAAGTGCAACTAATTACCAATTCTCCAAATGCTTTGGACTTAATATTCCTCTTGAAATGTCCATAAAAATACTTACACTTTTCTGAGTGAAAATAGGAGGATTGTTATTGGAATCGATCATTTTAATCCTCACTTCTGTAGAAGAGGACAACACATTTTGTCCGTGGTCTCTTGCTTCGATGACCAAAGTGTAAGACTTGGCGGTCTAAAACACAAATAAGAATCAGGCATACATGTACGCAATCTCTTAAAATAAAAACACGGGGCAATAATTAACGGCAAGTGGCTGGATTGTCACAGTGGTGCCTCATCGAAGCAAGGATGCACAGCATTCTGTTCCCAGATACACACCTCATAGTTTAAGCATTTTTGAAGAAGAATGGATCCATTATTTGGATTAATCTTAAACAGATTTGAAGGCGTTGTAGGGTTTTGAGAAACCATCGAGTATGAGACTATTGCATTGTCTCTATCATCAGGATCATGTGCGTTAATTCGGATGACTTCTGCCCCTAAAATATATAGAACATGAATTAGTTTAGTTTATAGAGTCATAGAGTGATACAGTGTGGAAACAGGCCCTTCGGCCCAACTCTCCCAGACCAGCCAACAATGTCCCAGCTACACGAGTCCCATTTGCCTGCGCTTGGTCCATATCCCTCCAAACCTGTCGTATCCATGTTCCTGTCTCACTGTTTCTTAAACGATAGGATAGTCCCAGCCTCAACTACCTCCTCTGGCGGCTTGTTCCATACACCCACCACCCTTTGTGTGATAAAGTTACCCCTCGGATTCCTATTAAATCTTTTCCCCTTCAGCTTGAACCTATGTCCTCTGGTCCTCGATTCCCCTACTCTGGGCAAAAGACTCTGTGCATCTACCCGATCTAGTCCTCTCATGTTTTTGTATACCTCTATAAGATCTCTCCTCATCCTCCTGCGCTCCATGGAATAGAGACCCAGCCTGCTCAACCACTCCCTGTAGCTCACACCCTCTAGTCCTGGCAACACCCTTGTAAATCTTTTCTGAACCATTTCAAGCTTGACAATATCTTTCTTATAACATGGTGCCCAGAACTGAACACAATATTCTAAATGCGGTCTCACCAACGTCTTATAAAAATGCACCATGACCTCCCAACCTCTATACTCAAAACTCTGACTGATGAAGGCCAAAGGGCCAAAAGCCTTTCTGACCACCTTATCTACCTGCGACGCGACCTTCAAGGAACCATGCACCTGTTCTCCTATATCCCTCTGCTCTACAACACTACCCAGAGGCCTACCTGTGATGTATACATGCAACAATATGGCAAAGCTGCTATGTGATGTATACATGCAACAATATGGTAAAGCTGTGTAGGTCCTGCCCGACGTCCCAAAATGCAATACCTCACACTTCTCTGTATTAAATTCCATCAACCATTCCTCCGCCCACCTGGCCAATCGAGATCCTGCTGCTATCGTTCACAACCTTCTTCACTATCTGCAAAACCACTAACTTTTGTATCATCAGCAAACTTGCTTATCTTGCCCTGCATGTTCTCATCCAAATCATTGATGTAGATGACAAACAGTAACGAGCCCAGCACCGAACCCTGAGGCACACCACTAGTCACAGGTATCCAGTCTGAGGAGCAACCTTCCACCATCACCCTCTGCGTTGTTCCATGGAGCCAATTTACTATCCATTCAGCTATCTCTCCTTGGATCCCATGCGATCTAACCTTCTAGAGCAGCCTACTATGCGGAACCTTGTCGAATGCCTTACTGAAGTTCATCTACAGCTCTGCCCTCATCAACCTTTTTGGTCACATCTTAAAAATAATCAATCGGATTTGTGAGACATGACCTCCCATGTACAAAACCATGCTGACTGTCCCTAATCTGCGTTTGCCCATCCAAATGCCTGTGTATCCTATCCCTCAGAATACTCTCTAGTAACTTACCAACTACAGATGTAAAGCTCTGAAAGCTATGTCTTTTGGTTTGAATAAATGAAATGAAGTATTAAAACCAAGGTTTTGTTTTCGGAGAAATTCCTACCTGGATATGTATTTTCCAATACATTCACCTCATATAGAGCTCGATCGAATTTTGGAATATTGTCATTGATATCAATCACTTCAATTTTATACAACATATGGTCATCTATTGGAAACATGGTATCCAGGTGGATTGCATCTACTTGAAGCTAAATCATCCATAAAAGATAGAATTAGATATCACACATAAAAATAAATATGTGTTATCAATGCATTAATTTTTTTTCAATAATTTGGTTTAAAATCAGAATGTGATGCCACATTCAAAGAACCATAAATTGTGCATTATAAATGTTATTTCTCATAGAATTATAGAAACGTGCAGCACTGAACGAGGCCTTACAGCCAACCTCTTTTGGTCTAGACATAATATCTCGTTATGCAAACCCTATTTGCCTGCATCTCCCCCTATGCCTTTCATATCCAGGTATCCATCTAAGTGTCTTTTAAATGCTGTAATGACTGCCTGCACAATCTCCTCTGGTAACTTATTCCAAATATTCACTACTTATCCTTCAGATCTGTAAATCATTCCCTACTCAACCCTTGCCCTCTATTTTACCCCCTCTCCCCACTCTAGGAAAAAAGATCCCGACTATCCTACCTACCCAAGCACCAGTTAACTTTGGAGATCTCTGTAAAGGCACACGTCAGCCCTAATACGTTTCAATGAGAATAAATACAGCTAATCCAATCTTTAGTTACAACTACAGTTCCAGTTAATATTGGATCATATTATTATCCATAATAATAATTGGATAATTAATATTCTGGTTAATCCCTTCTGCACTCCCTATTGCTTGGGGGAGAGGGTGTGGGGGAAAGAAAGAATGGGGTGGGGGGCAAGGGGGACAGTGGGGGGCAGGAGAGAGTGGGGGTGGGGAGGAGGGGAGAATGGGGAGGAGGGGAGAATGGGGGTGGGGAGAGTGGGGGTGGGGGGAGCGGAGGGAGGTGGGGGAGGGGGGAATAGGGGTGAGGAGGGGGAATGGGGGTGGAGGCAGGGCTGGGGGACTGGGGGTGGGGGCAGGGGAGGGGCAAGTTGAGGTGGGCAAGGGGGGATGGAGTGGGTCAGTGGGAGGAGGAGGGGGCATAAGGGGGATTGAGTGCAGGGGGGGAATTGAGGGTGCTACACCAATACAGGAGAGATTTCTGATCCAGGGCTCACCCTTTCAGTCACACCCTCTCCCCTTCCCTGCTCCCCTCTACGAGGAATGGACCCAATGGGTCCACTTGGTCTAGTTTACTCTAAATGTCAAACAGAATTTATCTCCCAAAGTGCATTATCTCTTATCAAAATAATTGATATTGATTTATTTAAACTCCACTTTTTAATGTGTCCACTTTGACAGCATACCTCCATTCCTTTATATTAATGTTATGTTGAAGGCACTTTGACCCGAGTTAGCAACATTATAGGATGAAACGTCACATTAGTGACAGAGCACATGATCTTGGCAGGAGCACTGTCCTCTTAGATAGACTACATTTTGCATCGGACATTGTGACAATTACTGCAATGGCCGAACAGCAGTTATCCCTGTAACTGCTGGCATTTACAGGCACTTCTTACTGTCAGAGAGGCAAATGGGTCACATCAAAATCAGGAATCATCTCAGTGGAATTAGGAGAATATGGTAATGATGCAACATTTAAACACAACATTGATGTTAATATGCAGCGTGGAAACAATGCAATGCAACAACTTTTATAGTCTTACAGCGAGGAAACAGGCCCATCGGCCCAACTTGTCCACACCGGCCAATATGTCCCATCTACACTAGTCCCACCTGTGTACATTTGGCCCTTATCCCTCTAAACTTGTCTTATCCATGTAGCTGACTAAATGTTTCTAGTACCTGCCACAACTATAGTACCTGCCACAACTGTAGTATACCTGCCACAACGATAGTACCTGCCACAACTACCTCCTCCGGCAGCTCGTTCCATACACCTACCACCTTTTACGTGAAAAGGTTACCCCTCAGGTTCCTACTAAATCTTTCCCCACTCAACTTAAACCTAGATCCTCTGGTTCTCCGTTCCCCTACTCTACGCAAGAGACTCTGTGCATCTACCCGATCTATTCCACTCATGATTTTATGCACTAGGAAGGTATTGTTCAAAAGATGCAAACATTGATTTTTTTCCTTCTGCACAATTGCAGAAAAGCTGGAAATTGTAAAACTGTATGGTTGTCCTCAATAAGTCTATCTCCAGTTCCTGCCATACCATAATATTACAGACATCAACCACAATAATGCCAATTGCAACATTGGATTTTTCAAGATTGTTCCAAACTAGTTGGGTTGCTTGAAATTACAACTCAGTTGCCTTTGGGGAAAAAGGAGAGGCAGCTTTGAAGCCAATAAAGATGACAGGTCTGCTCAGTGGGCCAATTTACTGTCCCGAACTTTTGCATTTGAGACCCACCCATGTCAACACAGGGCTAGGCACTCAGTTTCGTTCAGAGATTCAGCATGGAAACTGGCCCTTTGGCTCAACAAGTCCGCACCGACCCTGTGGACCAACACTACCCTACACACACTAGGGACAAATTATATTTTTACCAAGTCAATTAGCCTACAAACCTGCACGTCATTGGAATGTGGGGGGCAACAGGTGTACCCAAAGCAAACCCACACATGTCACGGGGAAAACGCACAAACTCCATAGAGACTGTACCCGTAGTCAGGATCGAACCTGGGTCTCTGGCGCTGTACAGCACCAATTCTACCGCTGCCCAAATATTTCGGCTAACACATTGTTTGCTAAACAGCACTGTTATGATATTGGAATAAGTTCAAGGGTTCTATGTCTTGGTCATTTAATGCTGATCTGACTCAAAACAGGCACATATGCAATACATAGGATTCAGTTTGTAAGTTTTAAAACACTCAGCAAAAGTTTAATTGAAGAGAATCAAAGAAAGAAAACATTTACCGTTAAACTTCTTGTTACTTCACGGTCAACCTTGCGATGAATATATATTTGCCCAGTATCTTTGTTAATCGTGAACAAGTCTTTCTCAGGATTTCGATCCACCCCTTCACCCGAAACGGAAAATAGCAGTGTGTGGTTTTGTGACTTGTCATTGTGCACCTGTAAGGAAAGAAAGCTGTTACTTTTAGAAATAATTATCCAAGAAAATTAGTCTGGCTGATCTGTTAACAGCAGTTCATTAAAATATGAAACGATTTCTTGGCTTTTAACATTTCAAACATAGTGTGCCATTAAAAACTTTGGCTTTGAATTTACTCAATGGAACAATATTTATAAATATTTAAGTTCATAAGTTATAGGTGCAAAATTCGGCCATTCAGCCCATCATGTCTACTCCAACATTCAATCATGGCTAATCTATCTCTCCCTCAACCCCATTCTCCTGCCTTCCCCCCCATAACCCCTGACACCCGTACTCATCAAGAATCTATTTATCTCTGCCTTAAAAATATCCATTGACTTGGCCTCCATAGCCTTCTGTGGCAAAGAATTCTACAGATTCACCACCCTCTGACTAAAGAAATTCCTCTTCCTCTACTCATCAAGTTGCTAATCTCTACTAAATAAGGAAAGTTATGCCAGTTTGTTTTAAGAAATATAGTTCTTAATTAAGCTGGAATCTGTTACTTATAAAGGTTCAGAGGGATATGGGCTGAATGCAGGGAAATGGGACTAGCTTAGATGATGCACAATGGTCAGCGTGGACTAGTTAGGTGGGCGGACCTGTTCTGTGCTGTATAACTTTATGTTCTATGATAATTTTAACTTCTCAATGTCACCATCAGATGAGCATGTCAAGACCTGTGGGCTTATGGTTGCTATTAACCAAGAACTGTTAAAGCATCATAGATTCATGGAGTCATACAGCATGGAAAAAGTCCCTTCGGCCCAACTTGCCCATGGTGACCAAGATGCCCCATCTACACTAGCCCCACCTGCCTGCATTTGGCCCATATCCCTCTAAAACTTTCCTATCTATGTACCTGTCCAAGTGTCAGATAAGGTTTACTTGCTGTTGAGTACTCTGTTAACCTTATTATTCTAAACATATTATTAGGTTTGGCACAGTGGCACGGCAGTTGAGTTGCCGCCATACAGCGCTTTCAGTGCCAGAGAAGCGGGTTCTATCCCAACTACGGGTGCTGTCTGTACCAAATTTATACGTTCTCCCCATAACCGCGTGGGTTTTCTCCGAGATCTTTGGTTTCCTCCCACACGTCCAAAGACGTACAGGATCGTAGGTTAATTGGTTTGGTATAAATGTAAAATTGTCCCTAGTATGTGTAGGATAGTGTTTGAATGTGCGGGGATCGCTGGTCGGTGCGGACTCGGTGGGCTGAAGGGCCTGTTTCCGTGCTGTATCTCCAAACTAAATGGGTTTCAGATGAATGTCCTTTAATTTTCTTCATATTTTAACTCATCGTTTTCATGTGGTGGTTAAACTCTCATTGTCTTTCTTGGGGAACGTCACTCAACTGAAGTACACCAAGATTTCAAAATCATGAAGCCTCCCAGAATCTTTTCTCTTCTCGCACGTGCTTTCTGTTTCTACTTTCTCTCTGTTCAGAGGGACATGGATCTTGCGCGGTCAAATAGGACTTGCTTAGATGAGGCATCTCGGTCAGCATGGACAAGTTGGGGCCAAGGACCTGTTTCCGTGCTCCAATTAAAAGATGTACACTATGATTTTGAGGAAAGAAGAAACCTTTCTGTTTGTGGTACAAGACAAAACAAGTCCTGAACTATGCAGGGTGGCAGTTTCGCACGAAAGACAGTTTAGAAACATGCACAGGCAAAAATGTTGGACGCATGCCCTTCTGTAGGCATAAGGAATTGCAGATGCTGGAATCTTGTGTAAACACAAAGTGCTAGAGGAACTCAGCAAGTCAGGCAGCATTGATGGAACATTGACAAATCGGCAACATTTTGTGTTGTGATACTTCAGAGGGTCCTTAAGAAGGGTGCCGACCCTAAACTTTACCTATCCATCTGCTCCAGAGATGCTGCCTGACCCACTGAGTTACTCCAGCATTTTATGTTCTACACACGGGTGGTACCGTGGCGTAGCAGTAGAGTTGCTGCCTTATAGTGCCAGAGACCCGGGTTTAATCGTGACTACGTGTGCTTGCCTGTATAGAGTTTGCACGTTCTCCCTGAGATGGCGTGGGTTTTCCCCGCGTGCCTCAGTTTCCTCCCACACTCCAAAGACGTACAGTTTTGTACCTTCATTGTCTTGCAAATTGTCCCTAGTATGTGGGATAGTGCCAGTGTAATGGGGTTGCTGGTCGGCGCGGACTCAGTGGGCCTAAAGGCTGGCTTCCGCGCTGTATCTCTAAACTAAACAAGTCAAATAGTAGAGATTTCATGAACCTTGCAATCAAAACCAAAGTTCTGTAAATACAACATAATGAGCAACACTTTTTTCTCAGGCACTGAAGTCATTCTAATGCTTTGACATGTGGTTAACTAGGCCAATGATGAACTCTCTCTATGAGACAGATGCAGAATTTGTATTAAAATTGCACTACCACGTTTCCTGAAAAATCTAAACATGTTTCATGCACGTTTGGTCCTAAGTTAAAATAATATCTTCTTTTAACCAGATTCCTTCGTTACAGCACTTACCTTGACCGCTTCCTTGGGATAAGGTCCAGGGTCTTCCTCGGTCAGCCGAAAAATAGCAGAAATCCATCTTCTCTTTTCCCGATGCAGTATAATCGACCCCTGCCCTTCCACTCTGCAGATTTCCTAAATTTAAGCATTACCATTTCTAATAAATAAGTACTCAAGATTAACACAGAACAAATTGTTAAAGCAAGCTTCCTTTAAGCCCCCTTCCAAATCTGTAAAGTTGCCCCAATCCATCTGCAAAGGTTCCTGCTCAAAGAATGCATAAAAAGGAACTGCAGATGCTGGTATATACCAAAGATTGACACAAAGTGCTGGAGTAACTCAGTGGGTCAGGCAGCATCTCTGGAGGAAAAGGACGGGTGACGTTTCTAGTCGAGACCCTTCTTCAAACTCTTTTTTCTCCAGAGATGCTGCTTGACCCGTGGAGTTATTCCAGCACATTGTGTCTATCTTCCGAATCAAAAATATCAGTTTTCCTAAATCTTTTTTAAAAACTTTAAATATTTATTTTTATTGAAGGAAAAATACAATACGAAAAAACGTAATGTGTTACATTCCCCTCCATTTTGTTCTTTATATATAACAACAAAAATAACCCTCACCCACCCTTCCTGGACACCCCTTTGCAGCTGATGTGTTCACAATATATCATATCACAAATACAAATGCACAATTTGACAGCAAAACCTCTACATTCTTCCAAGGCGCAGGCCCATACATATCTACAACATGTCAGATGGTTCAGGATTCTCTCATTCATTATGCATCAGCCATCCTGTGAGGTAATCGGCAATTGTGTAAACAAAAATAAGTAAATAAATAAAAGTAAAACATAAATCTTAAATAATATCAGATTCTAAATATCTTTAATTTATAACTCATGTTTATACTCATCTAACAACAGAATGGCCTTGATTGTAATTTAAAGATTTGATTAGTAACTCATCACACACTGCAGGTGGCTCAGTGGTAAAGCTGCTGCCTCACAGTGCTAGAGACCCGGGTTCGATCCTGACCTCGGGTGAAGCCTGCGTGGGGTTTGTACGCTCTCCCCGTGACCTGCAGTTTGCACATTCTCCCTGTGACCCCCTGGGTTTCTTCCAGTAAGCTCCGGTTTCCTCCCACATCCGAAAGACGTGTAGATTAATTGGCCTCTGCAAATTTCCCCGAGTGTGCAGGGCGTGGAGGAGAAAGTGGGATACCAGAACTAGTGCAAATGACTGATCGATGGTCAGCGTGAACTCGGTCAAGAGGCAAGTGTCAAGAGGCTTTATTTTCATATGTCATGAAACAGAACAATGAAATTCTTACTTGCATCACCAGAACAGATATGTAAACATAGTACTCTCCATATTGAACTACAAAAAGGTTCAGTGTGTATGCTGGTTTACACCAAAGATAGACACAAAATGCTGGAGTAGTTCAGCGTGCGGGCGAGGCAGCAACTTCTCTGGAGTGTGTGTGTGTGTGTGTGTGTGAGTGTATGTGTGCGAGGGTGAGTGTATGAGTGTGTGGGTGTGAGTGTGTGAGTGTGAGTGTGTGTGTGAGTGAGTGTGTGTGTGTGTGTGAGTGAGAGTGAGTATGTGTGTGTGAGAGTGAGTGTGTGGGGTGTGTGTGCGTGAGTGAGTGAGAGTGAGTGTGGGGTGTGTGTGTGTGTGTGTGTGTGTGAGTGAGTGAGAGTGAGTGTGTGAGTGTATGTGAGTGAGTGTGTGTGTGTGTGTGTGTGAGTGAGAGTGAGTATGTGTGTGAGTGTGTGAGTGTGTGTGTATGTGAGTGAGTGAGTGAGTGAGTGAGTGAGTGAGTGAGTGAGTGAGTGAGTGAGTGAGTGAGTGAGTGAGTGAGTGAGTGAGTGAGTGAGTGAGTGAGTGAGTGAGTGAGTGAGTGAGTGAGTGAGTGAGTGAGTGAGTGTGAGTGTGTGAGTGAGTGAGAGTGAGTGTGTGGGGTGTGTGTGTGAGAGTGAGTGTGTGTGTGAGTGAGTGTGAGTGAGAGTGAGTGTGTTTGTATGTGAGTGAGAGAGTGAGAGTGTGTGTGAGTGAGTGAGTGAGTGAGTGAGTGAGTGAGTGAGTGAGTGAGTGAGTGAGTGAGTGAGTGAGTGAGTGAGTGAGTGAGTGAGTGAGTGAGTGAGTGAGTGAGTGAGTGAGTGAGTGAGTGAGTGAGTGAGTGAGTGAGTAGGTGAGTGAGTGTGTGTGTGTGAGTGTGTGTGTGTATGTGAGTGAGTGAGTGAGTGAGTGAGTGAGAGTGTGTGTGTGTGTGTGTGTGTATGTGAGTGAGTGAGTGAGTGAGTGAGTGAGTGAGTGAGTGAGTGAGTGAGTGAGTGAGTGAGTGAGTGAGTGAGTGAGTGAGTGAGTGAGTGAGTGAGTGAGTGAGTGAGTGAGTGAGTGTGTGTGGGCACGCGCATTCTAAATGTGGTCGGCCGATGGGTTTGTTTCCAAGCTGTACCTCTAAACTAATCTCCAATAACTGGATGGAATGTGAAATCCAATTTCTCCAAGTTTAGTTTAGAGATGCAGCGCAGATACAAGCCCTTCGGCCCACTGGGTCCACGCCGACCAGCGATCCCCGCACTATCCTACACGCACTAGTGACAATTTATAGCAAGCCAATTAATCTATAAACCTGTACGTCTTTGGAGTGTGGGAGGAAGCCGAAGATCTCGGAGAAAACCCACGGGGTCACGGGGAGAACGTACAAACTCCGTACAGACAGCACCCGTGGTCAGGGTCTAAACTCTGTTGCTGTAAGGCAGCAACTCTCTACTGCTGCACCGCCGTGCCCCAAATCAATGGGAAATCTCATCTTAATCCTCATTGAGCTTGGCATTCCGTGTGGGGTGAATGGAGGGAAAGAGTTAAACCCGGACTGCAGCCAGCAGAGAACTGAACACGCCAGCCGGAATACCTGGTATTTAGGCTTCAGCTGTGTTTACATCGAGCCAACAATCTGCTTTGTGTGAAACAATTCACCTGTGCAAATTGCTAGGTTGAGATCTACTTTTTGCCAATTGTCCAGCCACTCAGCTAGGAACATTTATGCAGGCATTTATACCGGATCCTTTAGATTCCACTGAAGTAATTCAGAACTTGACTGTACCGAACCCTTGCAACTCAATCAGCTGGAGAATTGATTATTCACCCTAAACACCAAAGACCACAACTCATCACCTTTGAAAGTGAAAATCAGTTTCTTATTTACATCTAAATCTATCTTTTTCACAAAAGGGAGGATTCTTCCTAAAACAGACACTAATTTCCGACATCTTGTAGATATGTTGTTTCAAAATGGCTGGTCTTAATTAGTGAACGCCCTGGTCTAAACAAAGAAAATGAAAAGTCGTACAGTTATTGGAAACTACAAACTATTTTAGCACATGGATTAAAATGGCACTGCATTGGAGGACGATGAAGGAGGGGAGGGTGTGTGTGGGAGGGGGGGGGGGGTGGTGTGGGGGGGAGGGTGTGTGTGGGAGGGGGGGGTGGGAGTGAGAGGGAGGTGGAGAAGCAGTGCTGAGATGGCCAGCCCAAGGAACAGCAAGATGGTTGTGGATTAACACAATAACTACCGATGCAACTCCAAAGAAGCTTATCTGGAGACATTTGATACCTCGGCCTGCCATATATTGCCCAGCAGCAATACATGGGCGGCACTATGGTGCAGCAGTAGAGTTGCAGCCTTACAGTGCCAGAGACCAGGGTAAGATCCTGATTACGGGTTCTGTCTATAGGGAGTTTGTACGTTCACCCCGTGACCTGCGTGGATTTACTCCCGTGCTCCAGTTTCCTCCCACACTCCAAAGACATATAGGTTTGCAGGTTAATTGCCTTCGGTAAAATTGGTCCTAATGTGTGTTGGATAGTGTTAGTGCGTGGTCGTGGACCAAAAGCGTGCTTCTGCGCTGTATCTCTAAAGTCTAAAGTAAAATTAAGCTGAAGTTTGAAGCCTGCAAATAATGCAAAATAGGCCAACCCTTTCATTCCTTTCATTCAGACCTGCACTACAATTGCAAGACCCTGATGTTTGTATGCAATGGTTTCCATGACCCGATACGTCACAGAGGTGGAGGATGTAAATGAAGAATCGTAATAGACAATAGACAATAGACAATAGGTGCAGGAGGAGGCCATTCAGCCCTTCAATGCGATCATGGCTGATCACTCTCAATCAGTACCCCGTTCCTGCCTTCTCCCCATACCACCTCACTCCGCTATCCTTAAGAGCTCTATCCAGCTCTCTCTTGAAAGCATCCAACGAACTGGCCTCCACTGCCTTCTGAGGCAGAGAATTCCACACCTTCACCACTCTCTGACTGAAAAAGTTCTTCCTCATCTCCGTTCTAAATGGCCTATCCCTTATTCTTAAACTGTGGCCCCTTGTTCTGGACTCCCCCAACATTGGGAACATGTTTCCTGCCTCTAATGTGTCCAATCCCCTAATTATCTTATATGTTTCAATAAGATCCCCCCTCATCCTTCTAAATTCCAGTGTATACAAGCCCAATCGCTCCAGCCTTTCAACATACGACAGTCCCGCCATTCCGGGAATTAACCTAGTGAACCTACGCTGCACGCCCTCCATAGCAAGAATATCCTTCCTCAAATTTGGAGACCAAAACTGCACACAGTACTCCAGGTGAACATGACTTGCTTACTAATCATTCACAATCACTTTTATTCAAAGAAAAACATTGTACAACCTTACGCACAATGTAGAGCAAAACAATTTCAATATTAAAGCTAAGATAGGCACGAAATGCTGGAGTAACTCAGCGGGATTGGCAGCATCTCTGGATAGAAGGAATGCGTGACGTTTCAGGTCGAGACCCTTCTTCAAACCCTAATCTTCAGACAATATTAAAGCTCCTTACTTCACATCAAACCTGTTCAATATACAATCCACGGAGGAAATACTGAACCAGCAAAAAGGGAAACTTATTTACAAATAATCCATTCAGGTTCTTTGACAGTATGAATGGAAACATATTAAACAAATTCATTATTTAAACCACTACAAATAAATCAAGACGGAACAGAGCGGTAGGATCTTGAATAATATATTCATCTCATATTTACTTGGGCAGCTTACAGCCTAGTGGTATGAATATTGATTTCTCTAACCAAGTAGCCCCGGCATTCCCTCTCTCTCTCTATCCCTCCCCCACCCAAGTCGCACCAGCTTCTCGTTTCCACGCAACAAACAACTAACAATGGCCTGTTTCCTTTATCATCGTTACTTTTTTGCATATCTTTCATTCATTGTTCTTTATCTCTCCATCATCGTCTATATCTCTCATTTCCCTTTTCCCTGACTAGTCTGAAGAAGGGGTTGACCCGAAAAGTCACCCATTCCTTCTCTCCAGAGATGCTGCCTGCCCTGCTGAGTTACTCCAGCTTTTCGAGTCTATCTTAAATAATATAGGCGTTTTAACTTTTCCTTATTTGAAATTGGCTTAAACGGAGAATTGGCAAATTAGTACTTTTGATGCCACAAATCTGAAATCTGAATCTTTGTCCGGGTTAAAATGACCTTTGCTTCTTTCAAGTTAAATATTTTGTGTAGGTGTATTTGAAATTTCCATGATTAATAACTGAAGATTGCGTGGTCAGAGAAAGGAATGAGTCTCTTCTTGATTATGCTTAGCTAGTTAACTTTTCACCATAAAGAAATTAGGAAAAGGAAATCTGCAAATTCATAAAAATCTTACACCCCTCACAGATTATCCTCCACCTTTCTACCGACTCATAAACACGGAAAAAAGCCCAAATGTAATCCTTGAGTTATTTAAGATAAACACATTATATCTGTTAAAACAACACTTTGCCATCATGTCATGCCCTTGGTTAAAATTTAATAAGGACAAAGAATGCTTCAAACAAAAAAATTTACGAAAACTTGGAGTCGATAAGAAATTAGCAGTATTAACTTAATTAGCTTAATGAGCAGTATTAACATGGATGTACCAACCCAGCTTAACAAGGTGATTCGTTTCGATTTAACGATCAAATTGAAACAATTAATAAGCAAAACGTACTTACAGTTATGAAGAAAAGCACCAATGCATAGAAACTTAGCACCATGGTGGAAAAGCATTCCACCAAAAGTGGTACTGAATCTGTTTTGCAAATGACAGTTACGATGTTTTGTGCTGTGCATAATAAAATACAATGACATAACTTGAAATTCCTGTTTCTGATGACAAGCAAGTTACTGCCAGGCTCTTTCTCACTTTGAAGCTCCACCAGTAATTGCCGATTCCAGAACCTGAGAACATTTCTTCAGGCTACTATAAAGTTGCGGCTGACTCGAATACTATGTGGATGTATGACGTTTGAACAGTAAATCCTGCAGTCAGGCAAAACTTCTTGGAAGTCAATTCCAAATATATTCCAATTATTGTTATAACAAACACTTAATCTTTCACTTGAATACTGTTTTGTTTTATGACGATTTTTTTTGGCACGCATGTAAATATGAATCATTTGTCACGTGTTTAAATAATGGTATGCCATTCCGAGGCTCGTGTGCATTTGTGTGCTGCATTCAGTAAACGGCACAGAGAGGCTTGAGTCAGATGCAAATTTATATGGAAATAAACATAAATAAATTTGCAGGTTCTTTGCTCTCCATTCAGAGTGTGGGTGGAGTCAATGCCATATTTTTGCAGCTCCAACCTAGATTTCCAAAAAAGAAGTCCTTTCCAATTACGGAGAAGTAAAGGTATGTAAATGACCAGCTGAATGTCTCCAACATTTAGTTTTTATTTCAGACTCCCTTGATCTGCAGTTTTACTATATTTTTATTTTTAATTTTCAATCCCACAGGGCTACACAGCTAACTTATTTCGAGATTTGGTTTAAAAAGATGTATGCCAAATACAGACAATAGGGGGCGGCACAGTAGTGCAGCAGTAGATTTGCTGCCCAACAGCGCCAGAGACCCGGGTTCAATCCTGACTACGGGTGCTGTCTTTACAGAGTTTTTACGTTCTCCCCGTGATTTCAGTTTCCGTTTAGTTTCAGTTTATTTTAGTGTTACTTGAACTGTCATGCAGTGAAAAGCTTTTGTTAGACAATAGACAATAGACAATAGGTGCAGGAGTAGGCCATTCAGCCCTTCGAGCCAGCACCGCCATTCAATGCGATCATGGCTGATCACTCTCAATCAGTACCCCGTTCCTGCCTTCTCCCCATACCCCCTCACTCCGCTATCCTTAAGAGCTCTATCCAGCTCTCTCTTGAAAGCATCCAACGAACTGGCCTCCACTGCCTTCTGAGGCAGAGAATTCCACACCTTCACCACTGAAAAAGTTCTTCCTCATCTCCGTTCTAAATGGCCTACCCCTTATTCTTAAACTGTGGCCCCTTGTTCTGGACTCCCCCAACATTGGGAACATGTTTCCTGCCTCTAATGTGTCCAATCCCCTAATTATCTTATATGTTTCAATAAGATCCCCCCTCATCCTTCTAAATTCCAGTGTATACAAACCTAATTGCTCCAGCCTTTCAACATACGACAGTCCCGCCATTCCGGGAATTAACCTAGTGAACCTACGCTGCACGCCCTCAATAGCAAGAATATCCTTCCTCGAATTTGGAGACCAGAACTGCACACAGTACTCCAGGTGCGGTCTCACCAGGGCCAGGTACAACTGTAGAAGGACCTCTTTACTCCTATACTCAACTCCTCTTGTTATGAAGGCCAACATTCAATTGGCTTTCTTCACTGCCTGCTGTACCTGCATGCTTCCTTTCAGTGACTGATGCACTAGGACACCCAGATCTCGTTGAACATCCCCTCTTCTTAACTTGACACCATTCAGATAATAATCTGCCTTTCTATTCTTACTTCCAAAGTGAATAACCTCACACTTATCTACATTAAACTGCATCTGCCATGCATCCGCCCACTCACACAACCTGTCCAAGTCACCCTGCAGCCTTATTGCCTCTTCCTCACAATTCACACTACCCCCCAGCTTAGTATCATATGCAAATTTGCTAATTTGGTTGCATGTGAACCAGTCAGCGGAAAGGCAATACATGATTACAATCGAGCCATTTACAGTGTATTGATACATAAGGGAATAACGTTTAGTGCAAGGTAAAGCCAGTAAAGTCCGATCAAAGATAGTTCAAGATGCTTCGGTTTCCTCCCACAGTCCAAAGACCTACAGGTTTCCAGGTTAATTGCCTTCTGTAAATTGTAAATTGTTCCTGGAGTGCAGGATAGTGCTAGTGTACGGGGGTGGGGGTGGGGTGGGGGGGGTGGGGGGTGGGGGGGTGGGGGATCATTGGTCGGCACAGACTCAGTGGGCGAAAGGGTGGTTTCTACATTGTATCTCTAACGGCTAAAGTCTAAAAGTGACCAACAAGAATGCCAACTTGGTTAGCATGGACAAGGTGAGCTGAAGGCTCTGCTTCCACGCTCTGTAGCTGTATGACTCGATGAACTTATTTACCCCTCACATGAATGTGTTGAGTAGTATTTCAAGCCCCTCTATTCCTCTGCACTTCTCAATATCTATTTGTTAGGTCATGCCTTACTTTCTCTTTTCAAATTCTTAATCTCACACGTATCAAGATTGGATTTTACATGCAACTTTCCAATCCACCTGATTCATTCACTCAGATTGAATCATGGAAATGTACAGCACTAAAAAGGGCCTTTTCACCTCAAGCGTGCTATCTGTAATACTTATCTAGTCTAATCTCATCTGCTCACACTGGGTCCTTATGCATCAATGCCTTTCCTATCCTATTCGAAGAGATCCCCCTCCCCTCCCCCCACTCTCTATCAACAACACCATAGTCACATCTGTGGAGTCATTTAAGTTCCTTGGAACCATCATCTCCAGGGACCTTAAATGGGGGGCCACCATCGACTCCACAGTCAAAAAGGCCCAACAGAGGATGTACTTCCTGCGGCAACTGAAGAAGCACAATCTGCCACAGGCAATGATGGTCCAATTCTATACTGCTATCATTGAGTCCGTCCTCACCTTCTCCATCATGGTCTGGTTTGGCTCAGCCACCAAGCACAACATCCGGAGGCTGCAACGGATCGTTCGCACAGCTGAGAAGGTTGTTGGCTGCAACCTTCCCCCCATTGACGAACTGTACACTGCAAGGGCCAGGAAGCGAGCGGGCAAGATCATCTCTGACCCCTCGCACCCTGGCCACAAACTATTCGAAGCACTTCCCTCTGGAAGGCGACTCCGGACTGTCAAAGCAGCCACAGCCAGACATAAAAACAGCTTTTTTCCACGAGTGGTAGTTCTACTCAATAACCAAAGTCTGTTGTCCCTTTTTTGCTCTGGTTTATTTTCACCCACATGTTTCGACCGCAATGTTGTATCCTTATTGTTTTGATGTGGTTATGCTTCATTCTTAATTGTTAACTGTATGTTTGTGTTGTCATTTGTGAGCGGAGCACCAAGGCACATTCCTTGTAAATGCATACTTGGCCAATCATTCATTCATTCATTCATTCATTCATTCATTCATTCATTCATTCATTCAAACTTGTATCTAAACAATTTTTAAATGTTGTATTTGTATCCATCACCTCCTGAAGCAACATGTTTCAGACATACAACACCCTCTATGTGAGAAATGTACCTCTCAAATCTCCTTTACATTTCTTCCCTCACCCTAGACCTGTGGTCTTTAATTGTGGACTGTTTAATTGGGAGAGTCTAGGACCAGAGGGCATAGCCTCAGAATAAAAGGACAGACCTTTAGAAAGGGGATGAGGAGGAATTTCTTTAGTCAGACGGTGGTGAATCTGTGAAATTCATTGCCGCAAAACAGCTCTGGAGGCCAAGTCATTGGGTATTTTTGGGGGGAAATTGACAGATTCTTGATTAGTGAGGATGTCAAGGGTTGTGGGAAGAAGGCAGGAAAATGGGGTTGAGCGGGAAAGATACATCAAGCATGATTGAGTGGCGGAGTAAACTCGATGCTCCTATGACCTATGAACTACCCTGCCCTGGGCGAAAATTCTGGCCTTCTCTCCCCTCCCCCCGTACAATCACTCTGAAGAAGGGTCCTGACCCGAAACGGTACCTTGTCTATGTTCCTCTGACCCGTTGAGTTACTTTGTTTGTGAACCAACATCTGCAGTTCCTGAATGTGATCCATGAATGTCTGAATGTTATCCAAGTCTTGCCGTGTGCAAGCCTGGACCGTTTCCTTTGATAACCAGATGCAAATACAATTAAACATTGAGCAATCAGCAGTGGGATTTCAGCTTTTTGTGTCTATTTTCACATTAATATTAGTTCTATGTTATCCCACTTTCATATCCACTCCGTGCACACTAAGGGAAAATTTTGCAGAGGGCAATTAGGCTCCAAATCCGCACACCTTTTTAGGCTTTGAAGAAACGCAGAAACATAGAAAATAGGTGCAGTTGTAGGCCATTCAGCCCATCGAGCCAGCACCGCCATTCATGCTTGATCATCCAGAGTCAGTACCCCGTTCCTGCTTTCTCCCCATACCCCTTGATTCCGTTAGCCCTAAGAGCTAATAGGTAAGGGTGTCAGGGTTTATGGGGAGAAGGCAGGTGAATGGGGTAGAGAGGGAAAGATAGATCAGCCATGATTGAATGGCGGAGTAGACTTGATGGGCCGAATGGCCCAATTCTGCTCCTCCAACTTATGAACTTTTGGATGTGGGAAGAAATCGGAGCAAACAATGCTAGTGCTTTGGCCAAGTTGTCAGTGAGATTTCCTATTTCTGATCTTATGATGCTGGAGGCAGCTGGAATGCGCACTGAACAAAGCTAATTTTCTATTTTTATTCCTGTACTCAAGATCCTACATGTACCCACGGATCCCATAGGCTTTTTAACTGCTTTGTTCATGTTCATCAGTGATTAGGCCATTCAGCCCATCAAGTCTATTCCACCATTCAATCATGGCTGTTCTATCTCTCCCTCCTAACCCCATTCGCCTGCATTCTCCCCAGAACCCCTGACATCTGTACTAATCAAGAATCTATCTATCTCTGCCTTAAAAATATCCATTGACTTGGCCTCCACAGCCTTCTGTGGCAATGAATTCCACAGATTCACCACCCTCTGACTAAAGATGTTCCTCCGTATCTCCTTCCTAAAGACGTACAGGTATGTAGGTTAATTGGCTTGGTGTCTGTGCATGTGTAAATTGTCCCTAGTGTGTGTAGGATGGTGTTAATGTGCAGGGTCCGCTGGTCGGCGCGGATTTGGTGGGCCAAAGGGCCAGTTTCCGTGCAGTTTCTCTGAACTAAACTAAACTAAAGAACATTCTTTTATTCTGAGGAAACATCCTCTCCGCATCCACTCTATCCAATCCTTTCCTTAGACAGTAAATTTCAATGAGATGACCCTGGATGAAAACGTGCCGCCAGCTAGTCTTCGGGGGCGTCAGATTCAGGAGGTCAACTGAGGGCTGGTCTGGGGCAGTTTCATGGAGCACAGTGTGTGAATGAATGGGGACTGGACTGGGCAGCAGCGGAGGATGGCAGAGCGGGCACGAGGCACCAGTGTGCGTAACGCCTAGCTACGTCTGGAGGGCATCTGGCATTGTGGCATTGAGGAGGGGCATCCCAAGGCAGCTGGAGATCAGGGGTGTTGGGGGTCAGTGGTGGGGTGGGCAATGAGGCCTTTACTGTTGGGATCTTACCTCATCTCCGTCCGATGGAGAATCATTTGCAAATTACGTTAGAACAAAAATGCACATATGCTTTGATTCAAAATCTGCCATGGAGAATGTTTTGTTGGACTAAATTGGTAGAATCAACTTAGACCAATTAAGATTCAAGATTCAAGATTCAAGATATCTTTATTTGTCATCCAAAAAACAAGTCACCCACAGTCCAACAATAAAAGCATTAAAATAGGCAAATTACACAATAAAAGCATTAAACCAGGCAAATTACACAACCCCAACCAGCACACAAAAAAAAGAAACATCCATCACAGTGAGTCTCCTCCAGTCCTCTCCTCACTGTGATGGAAGGCCACAATGTCTTTTCCCTTCCCCTGCCGTCTTCTCCCGCGGTCAGGCTGTTGTGGTTGCAGGCCGCGCCGGACGGTGGAAGGTCCGCAGCGGGCCGACCCAAGCCCCGCGATCCGGGGCGGGCGAACACGCTGTCGCTGCCGCTGTTGCTGCACGTCGGGGCGGTCGTGGCTCCCGACATTGAAGCCCCCGCCCAGCAGAGAAAAATCCCGCGGCCTATTTTAGGCCGCGCCGGACGGTGAAATGTCCGCGGCGGGCCAACCCAAGCCCCGCGATCCGGGGCGGGTGAACACGCTGCCGCTGCCGGAGCTCCCGATGTCGGCATCCAGGCGGCCCGAGCCGAAGGCGAGTCGCAGCCGCTCCCGCAGCCTCCAAGGACGGTTGGCTCCGCTGATGGTGAGTCCGGTCCGCGGGCTCTGCGAACCTGAGCCCTGGAGGCTGCCAGCTCCAGGAGTTGGGCCGATGGTAGGCCGCAGCAGGAACGGAGACAACACCCAGAAAACAAAGGTCGGGTCTCCGTTCGGAAGGGACACATCTACAATTTTACAGTTCCCCCCCTCCCCCCCACATACACACATAGTACACAAACACAAAAACACGACATCACAACTACAATTAAGACAAAAACAAAAAAAATCACAAAGACAAACGGACCGCAGGTAAGCCGCAGCTGCGAGGGCAGCGCCGCCATTTTGGAATGGCACATTGGTAATATTGGTAATGACACATTGGTAATATTGCCCCACCAAGATTTGAAAAGATTTTAAATCTGTAATTATGCTGTTTGCCTATTAGCAGTTAACAACAATGTGAAGAGTTGTGGATTGCTACTAAGTTAAGAGAATGTGTTGCATTATCATATCATGTAATATTACGTGCGTGCAGTTCAGTTGACAACCAGGTGCCACAATAGGTAGACACAATACTATGGCCTTTTGTTATTCATACCGTTGGGTTACACCCCAATTTTACACGGGCATCTTACAACCCAGCGGTATGAATATTGATTTCTCTAACGTCGTCACCCTTGCTTTCCCTCACTCTCTGTCCCTCTCCCACCCTAGTTCTCCAACTAGTTTGACCGTCCTCCTGATTACTTTTACTGTTTGTGTGCTTCGTTGTCACCTTCACCTCAGCCAACATTGAACCATTCTACATTTTCTTGAGCCGCATCTGCTTTGATCTGCCGTTTTCACACCTTATTTTTTCTTTGTACCCAGTTTGTCCCCAGTTTCCCTCTCCCCCCCCCCCCCCCCCCGGACTCTCAGTATTTCTGGACCTGAAATGTCACCTATTCCTTGTCTCCAGAGATGCTACCTGTCCCACTGAGTTACTCCAGCAAGTTGTGTCTATCTTTGGTCTCACTGAATGCTATGTGCTTAATAATTTAAGAACATTCATTGAACAGTTACTGCCATGTACCAGACTATTCAGCCAATTGAACAGCAGTAATCTAAGATGATTTGGGTAAAATATATATTATTATACAATCAGAAAGAATATCTTCTCCTGATACAATATAACATCAGCATGGTTTCTTGACAGGAATAATCCTGATAGAACAGATTTATTTTCCAAAGATGCACAAAAATGAAAGATGTAATTGAATTTCTTAAAACAGTTGCGTGAAGACCTTTGCTAATTTTGTGAACATTTTAATTTCGGTGAAATTCAACCACAAGTTAGTTTTGACCTTTTTGTTGACAAATCCTTGCCAGTGGAGTGAAACCTATCTCCAAATTATCTAGAAAACTGTATCCACTGTCACTCCCAACAATCGTAAGAGAATCCAAAGATCCTCTTCTGATTTCTTCACCTTCGTGCTTGTAAACGGTAACCTGGTCACATTCAGCAGCAGTGCCCATGTCTTTGTACACTTCCAGCTTCTGACAAATAGGACAAGAAAAAAATAGTGTTAATAATCACAGAACAATGAATCATTATAGAGTCATAGAGTGATACAGCATGGAAACAGGCCCTTTGGCCCAACATGTCCACACCGGCCAACATGTCCCAGCACAATAGTCCCACCTGCTCTTGTTTGGTCCATATCCCTCCAAACCTGTCCTGTCCATGTACCTGTCTAACTGCTTCTTAAATGTTCCCAGCTTTAATGGCCTCCTCTGGCAGCTTGTTCCATACACTCACCACCCTTTGTGTGAAAAGGGTAACCCCTCAGATCCTTATTAAATCTTTTCCCTTTCACCCTAAACCTATGTCCTCTGGTCCACGGTTCACCTACTCTGGGCAAGAGACTCTGTGCATCTACCCGATCTATTCCTCTCATGGTTTTATACACCTCTAGAAGATCACCCCTCATCCTCCTGTGCCCCAGGGAATAGAGTGGCAGCATGCTCATCTGCTCCCTATAGCTCAGACACTCTAGCACATAACTCTTTAACCTTGTGCACATAATAAACAAGAGTGTAGGAAAATAACTGCAGATGTTGGTTTAAATCGAAGGTAGACACAAAATGCTGGAGTAACTCAGCGGGTCAGGCAGCATCTCAGGAGAGAAGGAATGGGTGACGTTTCAGGTCGAGACCCTTCTTCAGACTGATGTCATGGGAGGGGACGGGACAAAGATAGGATGTAGTAGGAGACAGGAAGACAGTGGGAGAACTGGGAAGGGGGAGGGAATTAAAGAAGATTAGGACATTGTAACATCTTATTAATTCAAGTCAACAATGCATTGGCATCGGGGCAGAGAAGATAGTTACAAAACTCTGGAGTAACTCCGGGCCAGTCTGCACTCTGAAGATGTGACATTTCCAGTCAAGACCCTTCATCAGTCTGATGAAAGGTCTAAATGAGAAACGTCACCTATTCCTTTTCTCCAGAGATGCTGACTGACCTGCTGAGTTACTCCAGCATTTTGTGTTATATCTTCGGTGTAAACCAGCATCTGTAGTTCCCACTTACACATTGGTATTCGGGCACCTGTGCTGCATCAATGGACCAGTCACAGAGGACGTTGAGACAGAGCCAACTTCTACAGATTCTAAAACATTCAGTCTGGGACATTCGGCCCATCAAACCTGTGCCAGTTCTGACAGCAACATAATTACAATGAATAGGAGTAATCAGTTGGCCTGGAAAAGGTAAATAGAAACACAGAAACATAGAAAATAGGTGCAGGAGTAGGCCATTCGGCCCTTCGAGCCTGCACCGCCATTCAATATGATCATGGCTGATCATCCAACTCAGTAACCTGTACCTGCCTTCTCTCCATACCCCCTGATCCCTTTAGCCACAAGGGCCACATCTAACTCCCTCTTAAATATAGCCAATGAACTGGCCTCAACTACCTTCTGTGGCAGAGAATTCCACAGACTCACCACTCTCTGTGTGAAGAAATGTTTTCTCATCTCGGTCCTAAAAGACTTCCCCCTTATCCTTAAGCTGTGACCCCTCGCAATCTTCCCGCATCTAGCCTCTCCAACCCCTTAAGAATTTTATATGTTTCTATAAGATCCCCCATCAGTCTTCTAAATTCCAGCGAGTACAAGCCTAGTCTATCCAGTCGTTCTTCATATGAAAGTCCCGCCATCCCAGGGATCAATCTGGTGAACCTTCTCTGTACTCCCTCTAAGGCAAGAACGTTTTTCCTCAGATTAGGAGACCAAAACTGCACACAATACTCCAGGTGCGGTCTCACCAATGCCCTGTACAACTGCAGTAGAACCTCCCTGCTCCTAAACTCAAATCCTCTTGCTATGAATGCCAACATACCATTCGCTTTCTTCACTGCCTGCTGCACCTGTACGCTTGCTTTCAATGACTGGTGCACCATGACACCCAGGTCACGTTGCATCTCCCCTTCTCCTAATCGGTCACCATTCAGATAATAGTCTGCTTTCCTGTTCTTGCCGCCAGTGGATAACCTCACATTTATCCACATTATATTGCATCTGCCATGCATTTGCCCACTCGCCTAATCTATCCAAGTCACTCTGCAGCCTCCAAGCATCCTCCTCGCAGCTAACACTGCCACCCAGCTTCATGTCATCCGCAAACTTAGAGATGTTGCATTCAATTCCTTCGTCCAAATCATTAATATACACTGTAAATAACTGGGGTCCCAGCACTGAGCCTTGCGGTACCCCACTAGTCACTGCCTGCCATTCCGAAAAGGACCCGTTTATTCCTACTCTATGCTTCCTGTCCGCCAACCAATTTTCTATCCACCTCAACACTGAACCCTCAATACCGTGTCTTTAAGTTTGTACACCAATCTCCTATGTGGGACCTTGTCGAAGGCCTTCTGAAAGTCCAGATGCAACACATCGACTGGTTCTCCCTTATCCACTCTACTAGTTACATCCTCGAAAAATTCTATAAGATTCGTCAGACATGATTTGCCTTTTGTAAATCCATGCTGACTTTGTCCCATGATTTCACCACTTTCCAAATGTGATGCCATCACATCTTTAATAACTGACTCTAGCATTTTCCCCACTACCGATGTTAGGCTAACTGGTCTATAATTCCCCATTTTCTCTCTCCCTCCCTTTTTAAAAAGTGGGGTTACATTAGCTACCCTCCAGTCCTCAGGAACTACTCCAGAATCTAAAGAGTTTTGAAAAATTATCACTAATGCATCCACTATTTCTGAGGCTACTTCCTTAAGCACTCTGGGATGCAGCCTATCTGGCCCTGGGGATTTATCTGCCTTTAATCCATTTAATTTACCTAACACCACTTCCCGACTAACCTGGATTTCCCCCAGTTCCTCCATCTCTATTTCCAGCAGACGGTTTATGTCTTCCTTAGTGAAGACAGAACCAAAGTATTTGTTCAATTGGTCTGCCATCTCCTTGTTCCCTATGATCAATTCACCTGTTTCCTACTGCAAGGGACCAACATTTGTCTTAACTAATCTTTTTTCACATATCTATAAAAGCTTTTGCAGTCAGTTTATATGTTCCTTGCCAGTTTTCCTTCATAATCTATTTTCCCTTTCCTAATTAAGCCCTTTGTCCTCCTCTGCTGGACTCTGAATTTCTCCCAGTCCTCTGGTATGCTATTTTTTTTGGCTAATCTGTATGCTTCATCTTTTGTTTTAATACTATCCTTGATTTCCCTTGTTAGCCATGGATGCACTACCTTTCCTGGTTTGTTATTTTGCCAAACTGAGATGAACACTTGCTGTAGTTCACCCATGCGACCTTTAAATGCCTTCCATTGCATGTCCACCGTCAACCCTTTCAGCATCAATTGCCAGTCTATCTTGGACAATTCACACCTCATACCCTCAAAGTTACCTTTCTTTAAGTTCAGAACACTTGTTTCTGTATTGACTTTGTCACTCTCCATCCTAATGAAGAACTCCACCATATTATGATCACTCTTGCCCAAGGGGCCTCGCACAACCAGACTGCTAACTAACCCTTCCTCATTACTCAATACCCAGTCTAGAATGGCCTGCTCTCTCGTTGGTTCCTCGACATGTTGGTTTAGAAAACCATCTCGCAAACATTCCAAGAAATCCTCTTCCTCAGCACCCCTGCCAGTTTGGTTCACCCAATCTATATGTAGATTGAAGTCACCCATTATAACTGCTGCACCTTTAGTACATGCATTTCTAATTTCCTGCTTGATGCCATCCCCAACCTCCCTACTGCTGTTAGGTGGCCTGTACACAACTCCCACTAGTGTTTTCTGCCCCTTAGTGTTTCGCAGCTCTACCCATATCGATTCCACATCCTCCGAGCTAATGCCCTTCCTTTCCATTGCGTTAATCTCCTCTCTAACCAGCAACGCTACCCCACCTCCTTTTCCTTTCTGTCTA
The DNA here is from genome assembly GCF_053455715.1 of Rhinoraja longicauda. Classification (NCBI taxonomy): domain Eukaryota; kingdom Metazoa; phylum Chordata; class Chondrichthyes; order Rajiformes; family Arhynchobatidae; genus Rhinoraja; species Rhinoraja longicauda. The sequence continues at coordinate 28,870,399 of NC_135974.1, read as the reverse complement.
TCCCGCCTGAATATAGAATATCCCTGGATGTTGAGCTCCCAGCCTTGGTCACCCTGGAGCCATGTCTCCGTAATCCCAACTATATCATAATCATTAATAACTATCTCCACATTTAATTCATCCACCTTATTCCGAATACTCCTTGCATTGAGACACAACGCCTTCAGGCTTGTTTTTATAACACTCTTATATAATTATGTTGCAAAGTGGTCCTTTTTGATCTTTGCCCTGGATTTGTCTGCCTGCCACTTTTACTTTTCACCTTGTTACCTATTGTTTCTACCCTCACTTTATACCCCTCTGTCTCTCTGCTCTTGTTCCCATCCCTTGCCATATTAGTTTAAATACTATCCTTGGAGCCGTTGGCTTGATATTATTGAATTTGAAAATCTTACCCTTTTTATAACACTCATCATATCTTCCCTTACCTGGGTCAAGAAGCTTCCTACAACAAATATTAGATATGTAAAAGAATCCTGAAAAAAAAAACATCATCAGACAACTAATTTAAGTATTTTATTTCAAAATAAGTTGTCACAAAAAGCATCTGGAAAGCTTAACCAACATAAGCTCATTGTTAAAATTCTAACTCAATGAACCATCTCCAACACTAGATCACAAATTCTCAGCTTCCACACAAAACTTGGCCAAAGCACTAGAATTAGCACAAGATAGTCAAAAGGGCAGGAGATGCTGACCATGAAGGGCAGCACAGTGGTGCAGCTAGTAGAGCTGCTGCCTCACAGCGCCAGAGACCCTGACCTTGGCTACTATTAATGTGGAGTTTGCATGTTCTCTCTGTGGCTGCATGGGTTTCCTCTGGTTGCTCCGATTTCCTCCCACATCCAAAAATTCAACGTTTCTGGGAGCAGAATTAGGCTGTTCGGCCCTTCAAGTCTACTCCACCATTCAATCAAGGCTGGTCTATCTGTCCCTCTCAACCCCATTCTCCTGCCTTCTCCCCAAAACCCTTACTCATCAAAGCCTGAAAAGGTGTGCGGATTTGGAGTTTAATTGCCCTCTGTAGAATTTCCCCTTAGTGTGTAGGGAGTAGATGTGAAAGTGGGATAACATAGAACTATTCTGAAGAAGGTTCTCGACCCAAAACATCACCTATTCCTTTTCTCCAGAGATGCTGCCCATCCCGCTGAGTTATTCCAGCTTTTTGTGTCTATCTTCGGTTTGAATCAGCATCTACAGTTCCTTCCTACACAGACTGGTTTCTAAACTAACTGATTTAGGGCTCTCCCAATCTATCTGTAACTGGATTAAGGACTTCCTGACCAATCAGCCCCAGATGCGTGTTGAGCCCCATTCTCTACGCCCTTTACACCCATGACTGCACCCCCACTCATCCTACCAACACCATCATCAAGTTTGCGGATGACACGACTGTGGTTGGACTCGTCTCAGGAGATGACGAGACAGCCTACAGAGATGAAGTCCAAAAACTGATAGGATGGTGTGCGGAAAACAATCTGGTTCTGAATCCTTCCAAGACAAAAGAACTCATAATAGACTTCCGAAGACACAATATGGGCTACACACCACTGTATATCAGCGGGGTTTGTGTGGAAAGGGTCCCTGCCTTCAAGTTCCTGGGCACGCATATTGCTGAGGATCTCTCCTGGACCACAAACACCATAGCGGCAGTCAAAAAGGCACACCAGCGGCTCTATTTTCTGTGGATCCTCAGGAAGAACAACCTGCAAAAGCAGCTGCTAGTGACTTTCTACCGTTGCACCATCGAGAGTGTGCTGACGTACTGTATTTCTATGTGGTACACCAGCAGCTCAGAGGCAGATAAGAAAGCCCTTCAGAGGGTCATCAACTCTGCAAAGAAAATCATTGGTTGCCCACTGCCCTCTCTAGAGGAACTTTACTCCCTCCGCTGCCTCAGTAGAGCAGCCAACATCCTGAGGGATCCTTCCCACCCTGGTCATCAGCTGCTCCAACTGCTGCCCTCTGGTAGACGGTTCAGGTCCATTACATCACGGACTAATAGACTCAAGAACAGCTTCTACCCCAGCGTCATACGTGAGCTGAACACTGCCAGACACTCACATAAAACTGAATGGAAGGAACGGAACTGATCGGAACACTGTCAGTTACTTGTCAGAAAACATAAGCCTCAATTTAATACATGTTTACATCCTACTGCACTTATATTGCTTAACATTTTCTAAACTTATTACATGTTACACCCGACCGCACCTTATATTTAATGACATTATTTCTTTTATTTTTAAAAATCGTCACTACCGATGCATTTGCAATATGTTAGCTCTCATTGCTGTGCAATAACTTGCTCTCTTGATTGCACTGTACACTGCCTTGACCGTATTGTAATTGTTTTGTCTATATTGTATTAGAGGTCAGTTTGTTTAATTCAGTAGATTAGGTTTAGCTTGTTATGGATAAAGGTTTATCCTTTGTATTGTCTGCTGTGTGTGATTGCATCATCTGGACTGCTTTAATTTCGCTGTACTTTGTGTAGTGACAATAAAGGTTTTTTACATTTACATTTACTAGTATTAACGCGATCGATGGTCGATGTGAACTCTGGTTAGTATAGTTAGTTTATTGTCATGTGTACCGAGGTACGGTGAAAAACATTTTGTTGCGTGCTATCTAGTCAACGGAAAAACTATACATGATTACAATCAAGCCGTCAACTATATACAGATACAGAGTAAAGGGAATAGTGTTTAGTGCAGCTAAAGGCCCTGTTTCTGTGCGGTATCTCTAAACTATAAGTACTGCTCTTTCATGCACACATACCCACGCTTACACACACAGTTGGTTACTTTATTCATAACCTGACATGCCCCACCCTTCGCTATCCATTATGTAACCTCACCACACCAGAGTTATTCTACCCTCTACACTGGCCAAGCCCCAAATTATATCTGTGGTGAACTGAGTGTGGTCTTAATGGTCAGTCCCCTGGGATAGCCCCTGTTTCATGCACATTGATCATAGTTTCACCAGTCCATCCACATAAGCAAGAAAACGCAATGCAGGAATCATATCTCTGCACCCTCTTCATCGTTCCTAAACTGTGGGTGCCCAGGACTGCTTACACTAAGATTGACACAGCGGGTCAGGCAGCATCTCTGGAGAGAAGGAACGGGTGATGTTTTGTGTCGAGTTCCTTCTTCAGACTGAGGCTGAGAGTCAGGGGGGAGGGGATCTAGAGATACGGAGGGGTCAGGTTTGAAAATGACAGATCAAAGCAGACCATGTTAAAGGAAATGTGGAATGCTTCATTGTTAGCTGAGGGGAAGGTGACAAGGAGGCATACAATCAGTAAAATTGATCAGAAAAATAAATAAAATTAGTAACATTGCTTATAATACTTCGGGTGAATGGTGAACTAGGGGTTTAATGGTGCTGAAAAAGCCAACGCCTTGCTTCGAACCTCCAAGAAACCGATCCCAGAATCTAGTGTGGGAGATTAAGCATCGTTACTGGGATGTAATCAATTTTTGTACAGTGTTCAGTGGTGTTCTCCAGAAATTGGTACTGGAACCGTTGCGACAAATGACAGAAAAGAAAGCCTGATATCTAAGTTTATTGATGATACTAAGACACCAGGTAGCTAGTAAATAGAGAAGCATAAAGGAATTTGCAATGAGTCCGTTATAATAATAATAATAATAATGCATTACATTTATATAGCGCTTTTCAAACACTCAAAGACGCTTTACAGGGATTTCTAGAACATAGAGAAGTGATTAAATAGATAAATAAGTAAACAAACAGAGAAAGGAGACAGAAGGTGAGGTGACCTTCAGTGGTTGAAGGCAGTGCTGAAGAGGTGAGACTTCAGTGATGTTTTGAATATGGTGAGTGAGGAGGAGTCTCTGACGGTTTGGGGTAGTGAGTTCCATAGGGTGGGAGCAGCGATGGAGAAAGCCCTGCCCCCCCAGGATCTGAGTTTGGTCCGGATGGGGGGGGGGACACAGGAGATTGGCAGCAGCAGAGCGGAGGGTGCAGGTGGGAGTGTGCCTGTGGAGGAGGTCAGTCAGGTAGGATGGGGCCAGGTTATGGAGGGCTTTGTAGGTCATGAGGAGGATTTTGTACTGGATTCTCTGGGGGATGGGGAGCCAGTGGAGTTTGTAAAGGACGGGGGTGATATGGTCACGGATCGGGGAGTGGGTGAGTAGACGGGCAGCGGAGTTTTGAATGTATTGAAGTTTACTGATGATTTTTGAGGGTGAGCCATAGAGGAGGCCATTGCAATAGTCCAGATGGGAGGTGATGAAGGCGTGGATGAGGGTTTCTGCAGCTGTGAAGGAGAGGGATGGACGGAGACGGGCAATGTTTTTGAGGTGGAAGAAGGCTGTCTTTGTGATGTGTTTGATGTGTTTGTCGAAGGAGAGGGTTTGATCAAAGATGATTCCAACATTCCGGATGTGAGGGGAGGTGGATACTGGGAGACCATCAATATTGAGGATGAAGTTTTGGGTGGATTTGGTGAGCGTTTTTGGACCAATGATGATGATTTCAGATTTGTTGCAGTTGAGTTTGAGGAAATTTGATTGAAGCCAAGATTTTATTTCAGTGATGCAGTTTGTCAGTGTAGAGTGTGTGGTGGGGGAGATTGACTTGGTGGAGATGAGGAGCTGGATATCATCGGCGAAGCAGTGGAAGTTGAGACCATGACGGCGGATTAATTGACCAAGGGGGAACAGGTAGAGGATGAAGAGGAGGGGGCCAAGGACTGAGCCTTGGGGGACACCTTGGGGGAGGGGAGCGGTGGGGGATTTACAGTTGTTAATGGAGATGAACTGGTGCCTGTCAGAGAGGTAAGATTTGAACCAGGATAGGGCTGTGCCGGTGATGTTAAAGGAGGTTTCAAGTCGGGTGAGGAGAATGGAGTGATTTATGGTGTCAAAGGCGGCGCTGAGGTCAAGTAGGATGAGGATGTTGAGGTTGCCAGCGTCGGAGGAGAGGAAAAGGTCGTTTGTGATTTTGAGGAGCGCAGTTTCAGTACAGTGGTTGGAGCGGAATCCGGATTGGAAAGTTTCATACAGGTTATTGGTAGAGAGGTGGTATTTGAGTTGGGAAGCTACAGCACGTTCCAAAACTTTGGACAGAAAGGGTAGGTTGGAGATTGGTCTGAAGTTGTTTGGGGTGTCAGGGTTGAGACCAGGTTTTTTCAGAATGGGGGTGACAGCAGCGATTTTGAGGGATGGCGGGACGATGCCAGTGGACAGGGAGGAGTTTATTGTTGCAGTGATAAGTGGAGAGAGAGCAGGAAGGCAGGCCTTGACAAAGCTGAAGGGGATGGGGTCCAGAGAGCAGGTGGCAGTTTTTATTCCTGTGAAGAGGTCAGAGAGGTCGGTGGTGGAGACTGGGGAGAACTGAGGCAGGGGTTGACAGGATAAGGGGGTCAGGTGGTTTGAGGGGGAGCAGGTGCGTTGGTGGTTAAGGTGCTGTAGATGCTGTCTATTTTGCTTTGGAAGAATGAAAGGAAAGTGGTGCATTTGTCAACTGTGAATGATTGGGAGATGGTGTCCAGGGGGCTGAGGAGTTTGTTTATTGTAGAGAAGAGTGCTTTTGGGTTTCCGGAGCCAGAGTGAATTATTTGAGAGTAGTAGGTGGAGTGGGCATGGGAGAGGGCATCTTTATAGTGCTGTATGTGGTCTTTGTAGGCTTGGGAGTGAATTGTGAGACCTGTTTTGTTGCGGAGTCTTTCAAGTTGGCGGGCATGAGTTTTCATCATGCGGAGTTCGGGGGTAAACCAGGGAGCAGAGTGGGTGAAGGAAACTGTTTTGGTTTTTATAGGTGCAAGCTGGTCGAGGCAGGAGGAGAGAGTGTGGTTGTAGTAGTCAGTGAGGTCAGAGGGGCTGTGGAGGTCAACGAAGGGAGAGGCGGACATTATTTCAGAGAGGGAGGATGAGAGCGAGGTAGGTGAAACAGAGTTCAGCTTACGGAAGTTGATTTTACGTTTTTGCCTTGGAGCTGGGGTGGGAATGTTGACGGACATGGTGATGGCTAAGTGATCAGAGAGGGTGGGGTCGGAGCCAGAGAGGTGATGTAGATTTAGTCCAGTGGAGCAGACAAGTTATAGATAACTGTTTCTGTTTTCCACAGTTTAAGACATTTCTAAGGATTTAAAATCAGCTTCCTCACAAGTGGTAAATTAAAAATATTAAAATTATTAATATTAGATGACAAAAATAGTTCCAATTATATCAATTAAGAAAACATAAGTTACCACTTAAATAAAAAACTTTTTTTAATAAAGAGCAATTATGACCTAAAGCTTTGTCCGATTGCATAGGTTTATGGAAGGCACTATGGTCAAAGATAAGAAATCGTCTCAAGGAAATTCATTTGAAAAATAAATGAAAATTAGAGCTCAATTTGCACCCAGACTGGCAATTCTGCTCAACTGGAGTAATTCAGCGGGTCCGGTAGCATCTCTGGAAGACATGGATAGCAGCTTTGGGTCGACACCCTTCCCCTACTATAATCAGCCTAACGAAGAGACCCAACTAGAAAAGTCGCTTATCCATGTTCTTCAGAGCAAGGCAAATGTGGGTTCCTTGAAGACAGAAGCGGGGGAATTTATTATGGGAAACAAGGAAATGGCAGACGAGTTGAACCGGTACTTTGGATCTGTCTTCACTAAGGAAGATACAAGCAATCTCCCAGATGTTCTAGTGGCCAGAGATCCTAGGGTGACGGAGGAACTGAAGGAAATCCACATTAGGCAGAAAATGGTGTTGGGTAGACTGATGGGACTGAAGGCTGATAAATCCCCAGGGCCTGATGGTCTGCATCCCAGAGTACTTAAGGAGGTGGCGCTAGAAATTGTGGACGCATTGGTGATCATTTTCCAATGTTCTATAGATTCAGGATCAGTTCATGTGGATTGGAGGGTAGCTAATGTTGTCCCACTTTTTAAGAAAGGAGGGAGAGAGAAAACGGGAAATTATAGACCAGTTAGTCTGACATCAGTGGTGGGGAAGATGCTGGAGTCAATTATAAAAGACGAAATTGCGGAGCATTTGGATAGTAATAACAGGATTGTTCCGAGTCAGCATGGATTTACGAAGGGGAAATCATGCTTGACTAATCTTCTGGAATTCTTTGAGGATGTAACCAGGAAAATTGACAGGGGAGAGCCGGTGGATGTGGTGTACCTTGACTTTCAGAAAGCCTTTGACAAGGTTCCACATAAGAGATTAGTGGGCAAAATTAGAGCACATGGTATTGGAGGTAGGGTACTGACATGGATAGAAAATTGGTTGACAGACAGAAAGCAAAGAGTGGGGATAAATGGGTCCCTTTCAGAATGGCAGGCAGTAACTAGTGGGGTACCGCAAGGCTCGGTGCTGGGACCGCAGCTATTTAGAATATACATTAATGACTTGGATGAAGAGATTAAAAGTTCCATTAGCAAATTTGCAGATGATACAAAGCTGGGTGGTAGTGTGAACTGTGAGGAAGATGCTATGAGGTTGCAGGGTGACTTGGACAGGTTGTGTGAGTGGGCGGATGCATGGCAGATGCAGTTTAATGTGGATAAGTGTGAGGTTATCCACTTTGGTGGTAAGAATAGGAAGGCAGAGTATTATCTGAATGGTGTCAAGTTAGGAATAGGGGACGTACAACGAGATCTGGGTGTCATAGTGCATCAGTCACTGAAAGGAAGCATGCAGGTACAGCAAGCAGTGAAGAAAGCCAATGGAATGCTGGCCTTCATAACAAGAGGAGTTGAGTATAGGAGCAAAGAGGTCCTTCTGCAGTTGTACAGGGCCCTAGTGAGACCGCACCTGGAGTACTGTGTGCAGTTTTGGTCTCCAAATTTGAGGAAGGATATTCTTGCTATTGAGGGCGTGCAGCGTAGGTTTACTAGGTTAATTCCCGGAATGACGGGACTATCATATGTTGAAAGACTGGAGCGACTAGGCTTGTATACACTGGAATTTAGAAGGATGAGAGGAGATCTTATCGAAACGTATAAGATTATTAAGGGGTTGGACAGAGGCAGGAAACATGTTCCCAATGTTGGGGGAGTCCAGAACAAGGGGCCACAGTTTAAGAATAAGGGGTAGGCCATTTAGAACTGAGATGAGGAAAAACTTTTTCAGTCAGAGAGTTGTGAATCTGTGGAATTCTCTGCCTCAGAAGGCAGTGGAGGCCAATTCTCTGAATGCACTTAAGAGAGAGCTAGATAGAGCTCTTAAGGATAGCGGAGTCCTGGGGTATGGGGAGAAGGCAGGAACGGGGTACTGATTGAGAATGATCAGCCATGATCACATTGAATGGCGGTGCTGGCTCGAAGGGCCGAATGGCCTCCTCCTGCACCTATTGTCTATTGTCAGAGATGCTGCCTGACCCGCTGAGATTCTCCAGTACTTTCTGCAAGCTGTGTTTAGATCTTGAAAATCAAATCGCTGTCTTAACTGATGCACCAGGAAAATCATTCAAGTTCAATAAAAATGAATGCAATGTATTTAGAAAAGATAGGAGATAAAACTCAAACATCAACAAATGGCATGCTTGAAATACGTTACAATACCTCTGCCGTATCTCTGTTCAAGTATTCTCCTTCTGCCCAGTCAATGCGCATGCTTGAGTCTGTTGGTACACGTAAAAGGCTTGGAAGTGTTCTTGCCTGGAAATGATAGTAGATAAGGAACAGGAGTGAAAGACGATTGAACCACATAATGATCCAAAACATTGAATCGTGATTATTTAGCCCCCTTACCATCCATATTTGCTTGTTTTCAAACTTGTTTTCTTAAACCAAGGAAAGTCTTTTCCTAGACACAAGGAACTGCAGATGCTGATTTACAAAGAAGACACAAAGTGCTGGGGTGAATCAGAGTGTCAGCAGCATCTCTGGAGAAATATCATGTTTGGATGTACACATTGCTGCCTGTACGGAGTTCGTACGTTCACCCCGTGACCGCGTGGGTCTTCTCCAAGATCTTTGGTTTCCTCCCACACTCCAAAGACGTTTGTAAGTTAATTGGCTTGGTATAAAAATAAATTGTCCTTAGTGTGTGTAGGATAGTGTTGGTGTGCGGGGATCGCTGGTCAGTGTGGACTCGGTGGGCCGCATGGCCTGTGTCCTCGCTGTACCTCTAAACTAAACTAAGCTACCTTCTTTTCGAGGAACATGATTTTACTTACTTCTTTTTCTTTGTCAAATATTGGTTTTTCAAACATAAACAGTTTATTTTGAAGATCCTAAAATTAAACAAAACATTAGATGCATCAGATAAAGGTTTGTATCAATAGATCTCATCAATTAATGGGTTGATGCACAAATGATTTGCACTGGAAATTACTTTATGTTCTACCCACTCACTTTAAGGTCCATATAAGGTCCCTCTTGGTCGTAGTTTGCGATTGCCCCAGAGGTATACTGAGCAGGTAAGGGATAAAATCTTCTATTTTTCATAACAAAACTCAGGCAAAGGCCCACTGTTTAAAAAAACACAAGTATTTATTTAGAAAAGTTTAGAAACAAAAAACTGCAAATGCTATTTATGACTACAAAGATTAATAAGTAACTGAATTATTAAGTTAACCAAATAATATCAAAATGTTAAGCAGAAATGATATCTCCACAACACAATTAAATGGAGAAAACAAAATAGCTAACTTAACTATATGAAGAATTGCACATATTTTTCTTTTATTTGTGCAAAATAAACTGAATAACAGTAGGATTGGGTTAAGCAGTTTATTTTCCTAATGCCAGGAATATTAGGACCAGTGTTAGGGAGAAATTCTATCTGGAACGATTGAGAGTTCAAAAATAATCATTCAAGAGGAAATTGGGTGGTTTGGTAAATGAATCATGAATTTCTATGGAAGAGTCAGATTCTCTGCCACTGAGGGCTGTGGAAGCCAAATCACTGGATGGATTTAAAAGAGAGTTAGACAGAGCTCTAAGGGCTAGTGGAATCAAGGGATATGGGGAGAAGACGGGCACGGGTTATTGATTGGGGACGATCAGCCATGATCACAATGAATGGCGGTGCTGGCTCGAAGGGCCAAATGGCCTCCTCCTGCACCTATTTTCTATGTTTCTATGTAGATGAGTCATTTCAACTTCATAACATTTATAAGTGAACAAATTCCAGGAAAAGAATTAGGCCATTCAGCCCATCAGTCTACTCTGCCATTCAATCGTGGCTGATCTATCATTCCCCCTTAACCCCATTCTCCTGCCTTTTCCCCTTAACCCCTGACACCCGTGCTAATCAAGAATCTGTCAATCTCTATCCATTGACTTGGCCTCCACAGCCTTCTCTGGCAATGAATTCCACAGATTCACCACCCTCTGACTAAAGAAATTCCCTCTCATCAACTTTCTCAAGGTACATCATTTTATTCTGACCCTGTAGCCTCAGGTCCTAATCTCTCCCACTAGTGGAAACATCTTCTTCACATTCACTCTATCCAGGTCTTTCACTATTTGGTAAGTTTTAGTGAGGTCCCCCTCAACCTTTACCTTCCATTATCAACATCTTTAAAATGTACTGGCCTAATCCTGCACATCTGGTAATCAAAAAGCATTGTGTAATGAAATGGAGAACAAAGGTTTAAATTCTGAAGTCAGCAGTATTTGCTAAATATAACCCTTAAATGTATTAAACACAAAATACTGAATTTAATCTATACCTGGAACTGCAGAGAACGGAAAGAGAAGTAGCTGGAAATACTCAGCAGGTCAGGCAATGTCAGTGGAGAGAGAAACAGAGGTCATTTTAGATTTTAGATTTAGAGATACAGCGCGGAAACAGGCCCTTCGGCCCACCAAGTCCGTGCCGCCCAGCGATCCCCGCACATTAACACTATCCTACACACACTAGGGACAATTTTTTACATTTACCCAGACAATTAACCTACAAACCTGTACGTCTTTGGAGTGTGGGAAGAAAACCGAAGATCTCGGAGAAAACCCACGCAGGTCACGGGGAGAACGTACAAACTCCGTACAGACGGCACCCGTAGTCAGGATCAAACCTGAGTCTCCGGCGCTGTATTCGCTGTAAGGCAGCAACTCTACCGCTGCGCCACCGTGCCGCTATTGATCGGACCACTACTCTCTCTCCAGAGACAATGCTTGATCGTGATTATTTCCGGCCGTTCTTGTTCTTATTCCAGGCTTCCAGCAACAATTTTTCACCTTATGGTGGAATAAAAGAAAACATCCGACCCATCAACTCTGAACTTGATAGTTTTGTAAAGCAGCGTAGTGCTTCCCGGGTAAACTTGCTGCCTTACAGCTCGAGAGACCCGGGTTCGATCCTGACTACGGGTGCTGTCTGTACGGAGTTTGTATGTTCTCCCCCGTGACCTGCGTGGGTTTTCTCCGGGTGATCCGGTTTCCAAAGATGTACAGGTTTGTAGGTTAACTGGCTTCGGTAAAAAATTGTAAATTGTTCCTAGTATGCAGGATGGTGTTACTGTGCGGGGGATTGCTGGTCGGCACAGACCCGGTGGGCTGAAGGGCCTGTTTCCGCGTTGTCAGCCTAATCGGTCCCACTTCCCCATTCTCCCCCCAGCCTTCCAGATGTGAAGTGACCTTTTAAGGTAGATACACCAGGTGTTTTACCGGAAATTCTTCACATTATGTTTCACCGAGAAGTAGTGCATGTCGCTGTAATGAAACAATTTACTTACGTAACAGAAGCAGTAAAGCTCCGAAGAGAATCCCAATAGCAGCTGCACCTAAAGCTGCCGGCATTGGTGCATGATCTGGACACATCCTCCCATCATCACAGGGACAGACCCAGACATGAAGTGTGTTCCTCTGGACCAACCCCTGTCTGTCCTGAATGATTACCGGGATGCTGTAGTTTCCAATGGGAATCTTCTTTTTTCGTACAAGGTTAACAGAATAACCTGTCATAAAAGTAACAATTTGCCTTAATGCAAGTCAAGAGTGTTTGTTTGTCATCTGTACCGATGACGGAACAACTAAATTGTTATTTTCAGCAGCATAAGAAGCCTGTAAACACAATACACATACAGATGGAGTCATACCTTCAGCCCAATATGCCCACGCCGACCATGATGCCTCATC